>NC_138770.1:72087948-72697948 GCF_965119305.1 Pelophylax lessonae
AAAAAAACGCCTGCGCCAAAAAAAAAACCGCCCAGGTGTTTTATTGCAGGATTTTTTTGGGCATTTTTTTGGGGTCTTTGGAGGCATGCAAAACATCTGAACTTCTGTATAGGGGTATATATACACACACACTTATGTGTATTTTACACTTACACATATATATGTGTGATAGGAGCGGAGACATATTGGTGTTAATTATTTCATTAGCGCAAGTATAGTGTTCTGTTACTTTCACACCTATATATGTGTATGGGTATATATACATATAAGTGTGTGTGTATATATACCCCTATACAGAAGTTCAGATGTCATGCCTTCCTCCAAAGAACCCCAAAAAATGCCCAAAAAAACCCTGCAATAACACACCTGGGCGGGTTTTTTTTGGCGCAGGCGTTTTTTTGGGCATTTTTTTGGAGGCAGGCAAAACATCTGAACTTCTGTATAGGGGTATATTTACACACACACTTATATGTATATATACCCATACACATATATAGGTGTGAAAGTAGCAGAACACTATACTTGCGCTAATGAAATAATTAACACCAATATTGCTCCGCTCTTATCACACCCATATATGTGTAAGTGTAAAATACATATAAGTGTGTGTGTATATGTACCCCTATACAGAAGTTCAGATGTTTTGCCTGCCTCCAAAGAACCCAAAACAATGCCCAAAAAAACGCCTGCTGCAAAAACACACCTGGGCGTTTTTTTGGGCATTTTTTTGGGGTTCTTTGGAGGCAGGCAAAACATCTGAACTTCTGTATAGGGGTATATATACACACATACTTATATGTATTTTACACATACACATATATAGGTGTGATATGAGCGGAGCCATATTGGTGTTAATTATTTCAATAGCGCAAGTATAGTGTTCTGCTACTTTCACACCTATAAATGTGTGTATGGGTATATATACATATAAGTGTGTGTGTGTATATATACCCCTACACAGAAGTTCTGATGTTATGCCTGCCTCCAATAACCCCCAAAAAATGCCCAAAAAAAGGCTTGCTACAAAACCGGCAAGGTGTGAAAATAGCGGAGCCATATCCCTGTTCTATAAGTGACCTAATACAAACTATCTTTTTTTTTTTATGGTTCTGGACATGCAACAGTGCTGAAACTTCACAGGTACACTTTTTAGACCCCCCCAGACACTAAATCCAATTTTTTTTTCAGTAATTGGCTCTCTATCAAAAATGACAATTTTTAAGAACTTTTTTTTGTGTGATTAATAGTCCCTGGGGCATGACCCAGAACCCAAGGCACTTTTTAGGGGCATTTATTGGGTTTTAGGGCTTCAAAATTGTGTTTTTTGATTATCGAAGTTCGGGTTCCATTGATTTCAATGGGGTTCTGAAATCCGGGCCGAAATTTTGGGAAGTTCGGGTGTTCTGGTCGAACCGAACTTTTCAAAAGTTCAATCATCCCTACTCCTGACACTCGATTTAGCTCAAAAGTCACTGAACAGCTCCCTCCAGCCCTTTACTGACTGAGGTAGCTTCTTGTCACTTCTTGTGCTGCTGCAACTCTTAAGTCTGTGCACTGCACACTGTACACTGACTCTTCAGGGCCCAACCACTGGTGCCCCCTTTTTCATTTCAGGGTCCTCGGACTAGTTACCCCTTCTAATACTTCAGGGTCCTCTGACTAGGTACCCCCTCTAACATGTCAGGGTCCTTTGACTAGGCACCCCCTTTACAGCTAGCTGACTCCTGGATCCCTGGAACCTTCTCTGGAGTGGTCCCCTCTACACTTGGCAGATCCCCAGGGGCAGTTCACAGTACTCAAAACCTTGGCAGGCTTTCCTGGAACTGAACCCCTCTTCCTCCACTGGTTCTCGGCACACTGGATCCCTTCTGCATCTCAACTCAGCACTCCCTGGATCCCGGGCAGCCACCCGGAACACCTGATCCTTCTGACAGGAGGAGAGACAGCCGTACTCTCCCTCCTGGGATTCTGCTTCCTGCCAAAGACGCTGCGTCATGCTATCCCTCAAAACTTATACCCACTCCTAGAATCCTCTGCGGCAGAATCTGCCTTCTGGGGTTGATACAGGCCTGAGTGTGTCTCTGATTGGGTTTCCTCCACCGCCCAATGAGAACCCTCTCCTGGAGCCAGTGGGGAGACTCCCCTCTCAGCAGACTCACCTGGGAGACATGACAGCCAGCTGAAATCATGGTGGCCCTGCTGTTAGGTAGCCAAGGCCCACTATACTTTTACCTAGCACCTACCTGTAGGGTGCTACAGTACAAAGTAATTGAATGCTAATAAAAATGATCTTTCCATTTCAATCTACAGCTCTGCAAATTTTTGTGAAATGCAATGCAATATGGCTACCTGGAGGGGTTCTGTACAGAACGCACCCCCCCCCCCCACCCCCAAGAAACATAATTTCCTGCTTGTGTGATTGGTTCACTAATTTTCCTAGAAGTCTACACTAAGATACAAGTCAGATTTCAGGCATCTCCTTCAACAAAAATGTCATTTTTGGTGAGATACTCCCAATAGGACATGACGTCTAATGTAATGTAGACCTTGCAATTTTCCTCATTTGAGCTCTGCAGGTGAAGCAGCTGGTTGATAATTAAGAAACCAATCCCATTAGATTACCTTACTACAGGGACGCAAATAAACACACAGGGATTTCTTCAGAGTAACAAAAAGGTAGGAATCTGCAACAAATTTTGTTAAAATCTGTGTAGTGTACATTATCACCCAGAGGGGTATGTTTTTCTTTCAACAACAGTGGAGTTACTCTTTAACCACTTCACATACCTGGACGTCCTCCTGTTCTTGCGCTTCCCGCACGCCCCCTGAAGCGGTGTACGCGGTGCGCTCTGTAAACGTCTAAAGCTGATCACGTGATGTAAACATAAGCCGATCACCAGCTTCTGTAATAGGGACATCGGTCCCACACTGTCTCCACCAGTGCTGCTAACCAGTGCCCACCAGTGCCACCTACCAGTGCCTATCAGTACTGCTAATCAGTGCCCACCAATGCCACCTATCAGTGCCCATCAGTGCTGTCAATTAGTGTCCATAAGTGCCTCATCATCAGTGCCACCTACCAGTGTCTATCAGTGCCACACATCAGTGCCCATCAGTGCCACCTATCGGTTTCCATCAGTGCCACCTATAAGTGCCACCTCTCAGTGCCCTTCATTGCTGCCTATAATTACCTTTCAGTGCCACCTATCAATGCCTCCCGATAAGTGCCATCCAGTCCTCCCTCATCAGTACCCATCAATGCCACCTACCAGTGCCACTTATCAGCGCCCACCAGTGCCACCTCATCAGTGGCTATCAGTGTCCTGCAGTCGAGCCTCATTACCACACATCAATAATAATAATAATAATGTTTTTCAAAATTTTCCTTTTTTTTTTGTTTATTTAGCAAAAAATAAAAAACCCAGTGATGATTAAATGCCACCAATAGAAAGCTCTGTGTGATAAAAATAATAAAAATGTCATACGGGTACAGTGTAGATTACAGTGTAGATTGACCGCACAATTGCCATTCAAAATGTGACAGCGCTGAAAGCTGAAAATTGGCCTCGGTATATGTGCCCAGTAAGCAAGTGGATAATGTTAAACAATAAAAATGAAAAATTCCTTTAAATATAGTGCCTGGGAGTCCACTTAGTCTTCCTGTAAAGTAGCACATCTGTACTGTGTATAGAACCTGCTGCAGCAAAACTGATATTTGTAAAGAAAACAAAAAATGACATTTAAATTGGTTATTGCTGGCAATAGAAAAAAATGGCGTGGGGTCCCCCCATGAATACCAGGCCCTTTGGGGAACCCCACAACAAAATGTAAAAATTGGCGCCGAGCAAAGATGGCCGATTAGATCAGGGGCTCCAGGTGCTGAGACAACTAATTTCCGGTTTTGGGCACCTTTCTTACACGCTATGATGGTGCACTCAGGTTGGAGTCAGTCTGTGAAGTGGGGAGCGTTGGATACATCTATTCAGCTGAGTGGTAACATTACGGCTCTGTTCGGCATTCAACATTCGGACCGCCATGCGGCCTCCTCCTTCTATCTTGCCTGTTCCCCCAGCAGTGACTCGGATACTATCAAGGGGGTAAGTAAGCTTCGGAGGACACTCCCTCTTCTATCCTCAGTCTATTTGACTTGCAAACAGGGTAGTTATGCCTCCTTGCGGCTCCCAGAGGATATCCTGCCCTTCTGTGAAACATTGAAGATACCGATAGTTGATCTCCTGAACTGGGACAGCTCTTTTCACACCACCTGTCCCGTGGACATCGGTCACAATCAACAACACTCCGAGGGCTCAGCGATAGCACAACAGACAACACCGTTCACAAACAGCTGCCTCTCCTTCACTCCACTCGGAAGCGGAATGTGGAAGTCCAACAATCTCACCCTCCTGTCGCTGAGAGCTTTTGGCTACGTAATCTGTTCTTTACGAAGTGGAACATTGCCCTTTCTTTCTGCTGTACCGAGAGATATATATTCACAACAAGAGGTGGTTTCTGCGGGAAGTATGGTGGCTTTCAAAAGACTCTTAGATGTACATCTCAAGAATCAGAACATTCAGGGTATGCGAGATGATTACGGCCACATACACCTACACAAGTTGAACTAGATGGACTATTGTCTTTATTCAACCTCAACTACTATGTAACTATGTAATATATATTTCCCTGCCTAAACTTTTGACATAACTTTGAACCCTCTGTGTTGTCATACTCAGGACTCAACAAATCCCAGGCACCAGGTTGCCATGGCGACTAAAAACTGTGTCCTGGCGCCTGGGCTTTTGTCAGCCCATTTACAGAGGGTTGACCCAGCCGATAAAAAGTACAATTCCAGATCGCGCAGAACAGTGCCGCACAAGACCGGCCATAGGTGGGGCTACAGTGCCGCTCACGCTGGGCACTGGGGTTTTTGCATCTGCACCTTCCACCGACAAGTCCAACAAGCCACCGTCAGCCCTGTCGATCATGCTCCTGCTCCCAGGACCTGTACTGGGCAGAAGACGAGAGTCCAGCCGAACCCATCCCCGAATTCAATGTTAGCACCGAGAAGCTGCAGAGGAAGACGGACCCCAACATCAATGGGGACGACGCAATCGCCCCCTCCGCACATCCAGAAGACCGGGGTCACCATCCATGGCCCACAACACCCACTTGAACACAAGGCTGGCCAGAGGAAGTGCACCCGTGCAACTGTCCCGGCAAGAAAGAGACCCACCCCAACTGACTGGAGCAGCACAAGGGCAAGACGGAGCTGACCAACTGCATGCCCGCCACAGTGGACAAAAAGAAGATCCGGCTTAGAACCCCCAGGTAAGCAACCCTCTCAGCCAGAGGTGTCATAAGGCCCCACCCTAACTGCTCGGGAGCACATCACATCAGAGCCTTTATGCTCACCGTTTTGGGAGGAAACTTTTCCAGCCACTGAAAATACCCAACACCCCCAGATTGTCCTCCTGTCAGTCCATTTGTCACCCCAGCATGGCCAGTTCTTGGAATTTCCCTCATCAATGGGGCTACACAGAACCCCATTCACATCCCCTCCACTCATGGCATAGCCCATATGTGGAACTATTTATCTCTGTAGGCTGGGGGCTGTACTATATAGGGGGGCATAAAAAGTCTATTGAGGATGGGGGCTGTGGTATGTAGGGGGTTATACTTCTATACAAGATATTTGGGGGGGGGGCATAATTCTATACAGCATGGGGTAGATGTGCTAAAGAGGAGGTCAAAGGTCTATACAGGATGGGGGTGCTGTGATATATATATATATATAGGTTGTCATCTATACAGGATAAGGGACTATGGTATAAGTGTATACAGGATGGGGGTGCTGTGGTATATAGGGGGGTCATGTCTATACGGCATGGGGTGCCTGAAGTATACAGGGGGTCATATGTCTATACAGGATGGGCGCTGTAATATATAGGGGGTCAGGTGTGCAGTGCGCTATCTACCCTATTATCATGGCATTGAGCTGGGCATCATGGAAACTGGAGAGAGTGTATTCATGGTATTTGAATCAGGGAGGGTGTACTCTTGTATTGCCAGAGGGGAGTATTCTGTGTCGAGCATCTGTAAAAGATACACATCGGTGCTACATAAGAGAAGGGGTTTTGTTGTTGAAAATAATGTTTTGTTGGTTTTAAATAGAAAAAAAAATGGCTCCTAACTTTTTTAGCTGGCGCCTAGGTTCAAAGCAAATTTGTCAAGCCCTGGTCATACCACTCTGTCTTCTGTCTTCACTGTGCTTGGCAAGTACTGGACTTCTGGTGTTTTAGAGTTTGATCCAAGTTATTAAAGTCAATTTTTTTCTTACATTTTTTTTTTCCTTTTGTTAATTTGGAGATCCCGGCTTTATGACTCTACTGAAAGACTTCTGCAAATGTGACATTTGAGATGCCTTCAGGAGACTTACTGACTTGTCAGCCTCACAATACCACATAATAAATTTATGGGCGCCCGCTGCACATCACTATGTTCCCGTTTTTACTTTTGCAGTATTTCATGAGCTTGCTAAGACCAGAGGATTTTCTGTCTTTTCTGATGTACTGATCCATCCAGCTCTTTGTGTAGATGCATTTGGCATTTCTGCTTCATATACAGGCCAACTGTCACTTATTGTCGAATTTGAGAGGTGACGTTTTCTATTTTTTTTTCTTTTTTTGCCCCATCTATGGTCAACAGGTTTCTCTGCCACAGACTTAACAAACTCTGAGTTACTTTAGCGGTGATAGAGTAGTGTTCTATGTGTCGTGACCTATCACTCCCCTTTGGGGATGCTCCCTCTGCAGGTCTGTGGGCTCATGACTGGACATCTGTATGCCACTTATTATCTATCATTTATTACAAGTTTTTGCCTTACTAAGCCCTTTTCTGTGCTCCTCCCGATTCTACAGAGGATGTACGGCAATAAATATTGATTAATGCTACTTAGTTGTTCTTGTGTGTCTCCTGTAGGTGCTCTAAAGTTTCTCAGGTTTTCCTTGCTTGGGTCTCCCCTCTGGTGTTTGCTCCCCTCCCCTTTGGTGGGGGGCATGTTTGAGTTTCCCCCCCACTCAAGTGGCTCTTGGCCCTCATTGTGCAGGAGTTCCTCCGGGGTGGAGAGGGGGGCCTGTTGCATCCAGGATTGAGTATTACTGGCATGAGGGAGTGACCTCCATTCAGAGGTGCTACATTCACACAGTCATGTATAATTACCTCAGATAATGGGCCTCACCCCTGTTCAGGGGGAACATATTATTGATGACCTAGTTGTATATATTTATGTTTGATACACAAAGATTTTGGCAGGGTATATCATGTTATGTTATATATCTTAGGTTGTGCCACTGTAAGCTTCTCACCCAGTGAGCGATTCCATGTTTCTGTTTTTGCTTTTTTGTTCTTGCTTTTGTTGCCCTGTGTACCCATGAGTCATGTGGAATATAACTGCCCTAGGTGCTACAGCTCAACTACTATGTCTCGAGACCCAATGTTCCTGTGTTTCTTCTTTGCCGGAATACTTTACCTTGCACCCACACAGCTGACTCTTTGAGTTCTAGCTGACTCTTCCGGAAATTACTTTCATTCTAGACGAGACAGCGGGTCTAGCCTCCCCTCCATATTTCATCTCTCATCTTTCTCTTTTCTTTGTTCTGCCTTCCTCTCATTTCAGCTCTGCAACTCTCTCCTCCCTTTCTTCTCTCCTCTAGACCTTCTCTTTTTCCACCCCCTCCTCTTTAGTTCTCTCTTTTCAACATGATTACTCCACAGCCACTTGATATTCCTGTCTCTTTAAAATGTATTTCTGTGAAACGCGAAGGGCTTAAACGTCCCTGAAAAATGGTCCAAATTTTTAGTGGAGTTTCATAGACTTAAGGCGCAAGTGGTCTTGATCCAGGAAACACGCTTTAAGATGGGCCATATTCCCAAATTTACCAATAGACATTTCCCTGTTGCCTTTAATGCTATTTCGGCAGAAGCCAAGACTAAAGGTGTCTCAATCCTGCTTTCGAAAAACGCCCCCTTCCTTCCACAAGCTGTCAATACAGACCCTGAGGGTCGCTTCCAGTTTCTAAGGGGCCAGATTGGGCCACTTCCTCTTACTATTGCCAACATATATAGCTCAATAGTGGCCAGGTTAATGTTTTCCAACTTTTAGGGCGCAAACTGCCAGCCTTCTCTTTGGGAATTCTGATCTTACGCAGAGACTTCAATGTGCCCTTGAATACCCTCTTGGATACTTCGACAGGTGCCTCTATCCTTCCCTATAGAGCCTTGCGTCAGATTAACCCACAGCTTCAAAGCTTACAACTTCATGATTCCTGGCATGTCCTTAACCAGAAAGAACGAGACTACACTTTCTTTTCAATCCCACACACCAAATTCTCTAGGTTAGATCATGTCTTTATTTCTCAAAAGGACCTCCCATTTCTGACCTCGGCGACTATTGAGCCAATGATATTGTCTGACCACCACCCAATAACAGTTTTGTTGACCTTCCCTGAATGGGAAATGAGGAGCAAAATATGGAGACTTACAGTAACTCTTCCTTGTTAAAGGACACAGCGATGGTTGTAGATCTCAAGGTCAAACTGCGTGACTTTTTTTCTTATCAATGACACTCCAGATGTGGACTCCCTGACACAATGGGAAGCCCACAAATGTGCCATCGGGGGGAGTTTCTATTTTTAGCGGTTGTGAGGAAAAGATCCCATCACGTGCTCACACAAATTTATGTGTTGGGGAAGGCACACAAGTGGTCACAAGCTAAAGAAGCTAGTTTAAAACTCCTGGAGATTTTAGGCAAGAGATCTCACAGGCAATGTACACTACATCAAAAAATCTTTTACGAACAGGACAACAAAAGTGGTCATTTATTGGCTAAGGGAGTCCAGGCCCAAAAGTATAGGACCACAATCCACTTTATTGGAGATGCCCAGGGCCCTGAAACACTGTTCAAATGCAGCTATTGCCATACAATTTGAGAACTATAGACCTCTCTATAATCTGAAGGGGTCTTCTCAGAACCCTTTATTTCAAGCCTCTAGGGCACAATTGATTAGTGACTTTCTCACTCAGTTAGGCTCGCCACCTATCCCTGAATCCGAGGCCTCACAACTTGAGGCTCCAATTTCTGGAGAGGAATTGGATAGAGCTGTTAAAATAATTTAAAAAGGGCAAAAGCCCAGGCCCAGATGGCCTTACTCTTCAGTACTATAAGACTCTCCTTGATATTTTGAAACCGTGTTTCTTAATCGCCTTTCATGGCCTGACAACCTCCCCAGTCCAAACGCCCCACCTTTTAGAAGCACACAAAGGGCGATAAAGAAAGAAGCCGCTCAGGTGAGGCTGTTTATCCTGGTGCAGGTCAGATCCGCCATCCAAAATTGTTGAAACCAAGAAAGTAAGACCGCACTCGAAGATAAAAATGAAATCAATGGTATCCTTTATTCCTCATGAACAAATTCATACAGACAGTGCATCAAAAGACATGCCAGGTTGACGCATTTCACGATACAGAGGATCGCTTACTCATAACCACTCATGTCACCGTTAAGCCTGCCCTAACCACTGTGTGTAGGGTTAGGCAGGGAAAGTGTGTTCAACCTAAGCGTACTTGACGGTGGTGTAGCTGGTAGAATACCAGACCTGCAAGTGCGAGGTTGTGGGTTAAGATCCCCTGGCCAGCAGGTGTTTTATAAGTGGAATTCTATAATTAATAATACATTGCTGGCAGGGAGAGAGATTTTTACTTTTTACAGTTTGTTGAGATCAGATAGTGCAGTGTATACCACAAAGTTATATATATATATATATATATATATATATAGGCACTTCAGTTTATATAAGTTTATGTCAGTATTGCTTAAAAAAATGACGGGGGGCTTCCCCCCAGTCCATAACAAGCCCCGCCCCTCGGGTCTGGTATAAATTTGAAGGGAAACCCTGCGCCAAAATGTAAAAAAAATGGCGTGGGATTCCCCGTAAAATCCATACTAGACCCTTATCCGAGCACACAGCCTGGCTGGTCAGGATGGGGGTGGGGGTGAGAACCCCCCCTCCTGAACCATACCAGGCCACATGCCCTCAACAGGGGTCTCTTTACCACATCCATGGGCTGTGGTTGTGGGAGTCTGAGGGGGGGAGGCTTATCAGAATCTAGAAGCCCCCATTAACAAGGGGGCCCCCAGATCCCGACCCCCCCATGTGAATGGATATCAGGTACATCGTACCCCTACCCATTCACCAAAAAAAATAAAGACAAAGTCAGTTTTGGAAAAGTCCTTTAGTAAAAAAGAAAAAATAGTGTCCCCCGATGATCAGTTGCCCGCCTGAAAAATAGAAGAAAAAAAAGAAGCTCCTGCTTCTACGAACGCTTCCCGTGCTCTGAGCTGTTTTGATTGTGACAGCTCTTTTATAGGGACCTGACGTCACAAGCTGCCCCACAATGCACTGATCAGGTGCAGTGAATGAATTACTGAAGTCATGTAATTTATTCACTGCACCTGAGCCCACGGTTGTGGGGAAGAGACCCCTGTCCCCATCAACATGGGGGCAAGGTGCTTTGGGGTAGGGGGCAGAGCCCCCCCTGTCCAAGGGGTCTGGTATGGATTTTGGGGCAGACTTCATGCCGTTTTCTTCATTTTTTTATCTGTATTGCCGGGAGCCGACAATACATTACAGCCGCAAGCAAGTTTGAATGACATGACGTAAAATTATTGTTTTTAAAAAAAAAGTTTGCATTGGTACATGTCCCCTAGGGCAGTACCCGGGTCTCCATACACTTTTATGGGCCAATAACTTGCATTTAAGCCTTTAAAATGAGGACTTTTGATTTTTCATGCTCAGTGTTCGCATGTTCGCTAGAACATTTCCCCTGTTTGAGATGTTCTGTGCGAAACGAACAGGGGGGTGTTCGGCTCATCACTAGTTGTGATTCTTGTGAATAACACAGTTAGAGGTGCCACTACATGTTGGTGTATGCAACACATCTGTATCACCCCGCTGATCCTATTTTATTCAATAATTTTTTTTTTTGCAGCATTAGGTTCTTTTGCTGCATTATTGGTACCCGCCCCCCCTTTTGTGTCGCAGGTACTATTCCTTCTGCATCAGCAGTGGTTTCCTTTTTTTGGCACAGCAGCACTAATAATATTTAGGGCATAATTGCTGTCCCCCCTTTTGCGTCACAGGTGTTCCTCTTTCTGCGTCAGCAGTGGATTTCTTTTTCTTTTTGGAGCAGCAGCACTAATAATATTTAGAGCATAATTGCTGTCCCCCCTTCTGTGTCACAGGGGTTCCACTTTCTGCGTCAGCAGTGGTTTTCTTTTTCCTGTTGGCGCAGCAGCACTAATAATATTTAGAGCATAACTGCTGCCACCCCCCCCCCCCCCTTCTGTGTCGCAGGTGTAGTTTTCTTTTTTTTTTTTCTCCTTTTTTTTTTTATTTTGCACAGCAGTACTAAGAGTATTTAGGGCATAATTCACCCCCCCCCCCTTCTGCATTGCAAGTGTTCCTCTTTCTGCGGTTTCCTTTTTTCTTATGCTTTTTTTTTTTTTTAGTTTAATGTTAATTTTATATATATATATATATATATATATATATATATATATTGTTTTTTTCTTTTTGCTGCAGCAGCACTAAAACTATTTAGGGCATAATTGCTGTTCCTCTATTCTGCATTACAAGCATTCCTCCTCTGCATCAGCATCGGTTCCCTTTTTTTATTTTTATTTTTTTGGCTTTTTGATTTTTTTCTCTTTTTCCTGCAGCAGCAGCAAAAAAAAAAAAATGTCTCCATAATTGGCATTCCTTCTTTTGACTTGCAGGTTGTCTTCCTTCTGTGTCACCCCTTTTTCTTTTTTTGGCTTTCTTAATTTTGTTTTTACATTTATTTATTTTTATTTATTTATTTCCTGCAGCAGAAAAAAAAGATTATCCACAGTTGCTGGCCTGAACATCGCCCATTCAGGTACATGCCTAACACCTGAACTTTTTAGGCACTTAGTGGGTTGTTCGCCTGCCAAGTGCACAGTCAATAGGTTGTTAAGGCTTACCTGCTGAGAGGTGAAAAAAAAGGAATAAAAAAAATGGGTAAAAACAGCTTGGGGGGAACCTTGGGGTCTGGCATGGCTTTTATTGGTAATCCCATGACAGAATTAAGAATAAAAATGACTTGGGGTCCCCCCCAAAATCCATAACAGACCCTTCGGGTCTGGTATAGATTTTAAGGAGAAATCCCCCCCTGAAGCATACTAGGCGGCTTGCCCTCAAGATGGGGAGGGTGCTTTGGGATGCCTCCTAAAGCACCTTGTTCCCATGTTGATCAGGACAAGGGCCTCTTCCCTACAACCCTGGGCTGTGGTTGTAGGGTTTTGTGGGTGGGGGGGTTTATTGGAATCTTGAAGCCCCAGATCCCATCCCCCCTATGTGAATGGGTATTGAGCACATCGTACCCCTACCCATTCACCAAAAAAGTGTCAAAAAAGTAATAACCACAGGAAACAGTTTTTGACAAGTCCTTTAGTAAAAAATAAAAAAATAGTGTCCCTTGATGTAAATCCCTCGTCAATCACAATGCCCGCTGGACCTGAAAAATAGAGAGGGAGAAAAAAAAAAAAAAAACGCCTCAATGCTTTCATAGTTCTTATACAGGCAAGGGGTGGGGCCACCTGTCTACCTCACCCAGGGGCATCGCCCTTTCTGATGTCGCATGACGTCCGCCCCTTGCCTATATAAGAACTGTCAAAGAACTGTTTTCCAGCGGACGTCGTAAATGATGATGGATTTACATCGAGAGACACTCTATTTTTATTTTTTTATCAAAGTCTTGTCAAAAACAGTTTCCTGTGTTTCTTACTTTTTGACAATTTCTTTTGGTAAACAGGTATGATATACCCAATACTCATTTAAACAGGGGGGGGGCAGGATCTGGGGGCCTCCTTGTTAAAGGGGGATTCTAGATTCCAATAAGACCCCCACCCGCAGACCCCGACAACCACAGTCCAGGGTTGTCGGGAAGAGGCCCTTGTCCCCATCAACATGGCTTTGGGGTGGGGGAGCAGAGCCCTTCCCCAAAGCACCACCCCCCCATTTTGAGGGCATGTGGCTTGGTATGGTTCAGGAGGCTCGCTCGTCCCCTCCCTTTTCCTGACCTGTCGGGCTGCATGTTCATATAAGGGCCTGGTATGGACTGGGGGGGGGGGGGACCTATGCCATTTTTATTATTTTTTTTATTTGTATTGCTGAGAACCAGCAATGCATTACAGCCGCAAGTAAGTTTAAATGACATTTTTTCCTTTAGTAACGTCAGTATTGCTGCAGCAGGCTCTATACATCGTACAGATGCGCGACTTTACAGGCAGACTATGGGGACCCCCCAGGCATGATATAGACATTTTTAATTTTTATTGTTTCACTAACAAGCAAAAAAAAATGGATGATCATTCGCAGGATAATCTCATTGCATTGTGTGTACTAGGCTTACATGATATGTACAGTTTTACTAAAATTATAAAGTTCTAAAACTGTTTTTTAGGCATTAAGATTTGTCTCCAAAGAATATTATAAATGAGTTCAATTTATACACTGACTGTAAAAGAAAATATGTGAGGAAGTTAACCACTTCTGGACCGGAAGGTTTTACCACCTTAATGACGAGGCCATTTTTTGTGATAAGGCACTGCGTTGCTTTAACTAACAGTTGCGCAGTCGTGCGATGCTGTCTCAAAATAAAATTGATGCCCTTTTTTTTTTTTCAAACAAAATGCCCTTTTTTTCCCACAAATCACCTGTGTGATTTTTATTTTTTGCGCTATAAGCGACAATTTTGAAAAAAAAAACAATATTTTTTACTTTCTGCTATAAAACATTCCCAATAAAAAAATTAAAAATCAAATGTTTTCATCATTTTAGGCCAATATGTATTCTGCTACATATTTATGGTAACAAAAAAATCAAAATAAATGTATATTGATTGGTTTGTGCAAAAGTTATCGCTTCTACAAACCAGCAGAAAGATTTATGTCATTTTTATTATTATTTTTTTTTTTTACAAGTAATGGCGGTGGTCATCGTTTTTTAGCGGGACTGCGACATTGAAGCAGACAGATCAGACGCCTAACTGACATGTTCACAACAGCAGAGCACCGTTCTGTCTCCACGGGGAGCGATCGCGGTTGCCCAGTGGACATTGCAGCCCCCAGACCCACTGATTGGCTCTCGATCTAGCAAATCGGAACATGCGTGCACCTCGAGTGACGCTTGCGCGCCCCTGCTAGCAGTCCCACGAAGCAGAGCCGACCTGCCAAGGTTTAACTACGATGGCTCACTGCTCCTTTAAAAATCATTGTTTTGAAAAAAACTTTTGTATTGATACATGTCCCCAGGGCAGTACCCGGGTCCCCCATACACTTTTTATGGCAATAACTTGCATATAAGCCTTTAAAATGAGGACTTTTGATTTTTCATGTTCGTGTCCCATAGACTTTAATAGAGTTTGCATGTTTACTAGAAATTTTCCCTGTTTGAGATCTTCTAATGCGAACCAAACGGGGGGGGGGGGGTGGTGTTTGGTCCATCCCTACAAGTTACAGCATCTCACAAAAGTGAGTACATCCCTCACATTTTTAAAAATATTTTATTATATCTTTTCATGTGACAACAATGAAGAAATTACACTTTGCTACATCGTAACGTAATGAGTGTACAGCTTGTATTACAGTGTAAATTTGCTGTCCCTTCAAAATAACTCAACACACAGCCATTAATTTTTAAACTGCTGGCAACAAAAGTGAGTACACCTCTAATTGAAAATGTCCAAACTGGGCCCAATTAGCCATTTTCCCTCCCCCGGTGTCATGTGACTCTTTAGTGTTACAAGGTCTCAGGTGTGAATGGGGAGCAGGTGTGTTAAATTTGGTGTTATCGCTCTCACTCTTTCATACTGGTCACTGGAAGATCAACATGGCACCTCATAGCAAATAACTCTCTGATGCTCTACATAAAGATGGCTTAGGCTATAAGAAGATTTCCAAGACCCTGAAACTGAGCTGCAGCGCGGTGGCCAAGACCATACAGCGGGGTGTACTCACTTCTGTTGCCAGCAGTTCAGACATTAATGGCTGTGTTTTAAGTTATTTTGAGGGGACAGCAAATTTACACTGTTATACAAGCTGTACACTCACTACTTTACATTGTAACAAAGTGTCATTTCTTCAGCGTTGTCACATGAAAAGATATAATAAAATATGTACAAAAATGTGAGGGGTGTACTCACTTTTGTTAGATGCTGTAAGTACAAGTTTTAAATAGACTTTGAATTTTACAGCGTTCCCAGCTTAGCATGCCGGTGGCGTGTAGTGTGACAACAATAATTCACATAGTCAAGTGCAAGTGAAAACTTGTATAGAAGTAATGCAGAAACAGTTTACAATAACCCAGAGGGATGTCTGCCCAACTGGGTAGACTCATGGTTTTCCAATGATGTGAAGATGAAAGATATCAGTTGGATTGACAGTATCTCATGCCCAAGTTGAAACATGTCCAAAAGAGCTGCGTTCCTACACTTTCCCTCCTCTTTAGGAACCTTTCTCTACAGTTAGTACTGTCCTTAACCTTTCCCTATGCTGCCAACTTGCAAAAATTGTGCCAACCCTGGGAGCCATGGCCTTAAATAGGCTTTGTCTAACCCAAGATGACTGCCAGAATTACATGGGTGGCAGCATCCAAATGGACGCGTCCCCAGGAAACCATAGAGGAACTTCCTTGATTTCCATATAAAGGAACTTTCTTTATTTTCTTCCTTTCCAGCTGCAGTGCCACTGTGAAAGACCACCACTTGCAGTGGAAAAAGTAAACTGTACCTGCTTACAAGCATTTTTGTTTCTGGGGAGTTTCCGGGTTTGCTTTCACTGTTGGCAGGTCGCTGGGTGTTTTTCCCTTGCACAAGATGGTGCTGGGGTCCTGGATTCTCTCCCACACATGTGCAGCTGGAAGTGGCATCAAGATGGAGAAGTTTTGCAGTCTCCATTATGGTGCCCGGCAGCGTGGCCTGCCACCATGCGTGCGAAAGCAGGTGACGCCATTTCTGGCAGCCGGAGGCCCCAGGTTTAAGCTTTTTTAAAGCCCTTATTTACTTCTGGCTGGTGGATTAATTTCCCCTATGCTAGTTCATGTGGCACATGCACGGATCCTCAATTTCCTGAATATTTCACTAGGTGAGCCTGTTTGGGGTTTGGAGCTGCTGTATCTTTGCCGTACTGGAACTATGGTTTAAAACTCTATCTGCAGGTGCATTCCTTCTGATCCTGTTACTATAGAGAATGCTTCCTCAGTAGACTAACGTATTCCCATAAGGTAGGGGTTTGTTAGTAAGTAGTGAAGATTTGACAACAGAAAGCTCTGGTCCTAATTCTGCATAAACTGTCAGCCCTCACAGGATCGCAAGATCCTCGGTGGTGTCATGGAGAGATTGCTCCAGTCATCATTGGTCTCCTTCCAGAGAAAATGACAATTGACTTGCATCTTTTGCGAGATGCCCAGGATCCCAGTTGCCAGAATGGCCCCCTCTATGGCAACTCTTTGATTAAAATCTGACCCCACCCCCTTCTAGCATAGGCATCTCCCCTTCCAAATCACCCCCTAGCACATGTCCTTTTACTCCCTCCCTAAAATCACTCCTGGCAGCATGAAACTGTGTTAACTACCCATGCTCCCCCCACCTTCCTGGTCACCAAGTCCCCCTCCTCTGCAAGGCCCCATTAAACTTCTTACAGTCAGATCTTAGATCAGTGCAGATGCTGAGCATTGTCTCTCCTCCCCACCTCTTTCTCTTGTCTTCTCCTGTGTACATGAAATGTCACAGCAGAAGAGGAGGCAGCTTCAGTCTGCTCTGCAGTCAGTGCTTAAACAGGCAGCTGGCGGGGAGAGAAATGCCAGCTGTTTGGACCCTGGAAGAGATGCAGGGCAGGTGTGACCGGTGCCAGTGCCAGCGCACCTATGTCAGTCAGCTAGTGGGGCCAAGTTCCGAAACTTATTCCAGGCTGAATGCCAGTGGTAGAGGAGGAGAAGCCAGTGTTCAGCTCCTGTAGGAGGAAAATATAGGTAATCAGTTCTATTAAATACCACCCCTCCTGCCCAGTGTTGCAGTGAGGCACCTCAGGAGCAGAGGCGGGGTTGCTATTGCGACCTCTGAGGCTATGCCCATAGATAGTGGCTTTTTCAGCATTCAGAAATTTGAAAGTGTACGGCCCCTTTTACACGAGCGGACCAATCGGGTCCGCCTGTCAGTTTTTTAGGCGGTCCCTCCACTGCCCTCTATGGAGTAGTGGATGTAAATGGACATGTGTCCATTGACACCTGCCGACATCCAAACTGATCCTTTCTGCTAAAACAGGCAGATGGGGGATCTGTTCCGTTTATATCCGATCGCCTATAGAGTAAAGCAGGCTGTGTCTGTGTCTGCTCTGCACAGACAGAGTGGACACAGACCTGTCATCTGCTTGCTCAGCAAGGATCAGTGGAGAGATCCAATGCAGGCAGAATTACTGGTGGAGTCTACCTGCCCGCATGAAAGAGATAATGCAAGCAGGGCAGCTGATACAAAAGACAGGGGGTTTAGTCAGGAAAGTGAGAAAACCCTAGGCCATAGCTGGTGAGTCAGCTGTCTGTCCCCTCTCCCATGCTCCTCTGCCCCCCCCCCCAAGCTTCTATAGTTTTCCCATGCTTCTATGGTCCCCCATGCTCCTCTGGTCCCCCAATGCTCCTCTGGTCCCTTTCGCATTCCTCTGGTCTCCCTATGCTCCTCTGCCCCCCCTCCCCCATGCTCCGCTGGTTCCCCCATGCTTCTCTGGTTCCCTCCTGCTTCTTTTGTTTCCTCTATGCTCTTCTGGATCTCCTGCTCCTCTGGTCCCCCCCATGCTCCCCTATTTGCCCTCACGTTCCTCTGGTTCTCCCTGCTTCTCTGGTTCCCTCAATGCTCCTCTGGTCCCCCCTGCTCCTCTTGTCCCCCTCTGCTCTTCTGCCCCCCCCCATGCTCCTCTTGTTCAACTCTGCTCCTCTTTCCCCCCCCCCCGTGCTTCTCGGGTCCACCGTAGCACTCACCTCTTCTTCCTGGCTAGCTGTGCAGTAAGCTGGATGACACGCTGAATAAAGGCATAATCCTCAGCATGGAGAAGCTCATCATATGATTGCAAAGACAGCCACACAAAGTTGTAACATAACCTTCCTCGGAACTTAGTCTCCTAGTCTTTCCTTCCCCCGCTCTCCATCTAGATTCCCATGGCAGAAGACAGAATGAAAAGCGGGAGAAGGAAAGACCAGGAGAACGAGTGCTGAGGAAGGTTATGTTTCAACTTTGTGTGGCTGTCTTTCCGATCGTATAATGAGCTCCTCAGTGCTGAGTAGACATTGGCCAAACATCCCCCGGTTTAGTTCACAGCAGAACAAGTAGTTCTCACCTGAATGGTGAACCCCATTAAATTCTATGGGAGCCGAACAGGAAAAAATCAAAAGTGCCCATTTTGAAGACTTATATGCAAGAAATTGACCATAAAAGGGGTGTGGGTGTAACGCTCCTGCGTTTTTGTATATAGGCTGGATTTGCAGCTGCAAAATCTCCACTCAGTAGTCATGCAGAGATATGTTGAATACCAGATCCAACTCTCCAGGACTCATCACCGTGGGCCTGTCAGCTTCAACATACAGATATATACACACTCAATGAGATGTTCCTGGAGTGATAGGATGTATATGGTAGTATGAAGGTGATGTGCTGAAGGGACAGGTGTGAACAGTGACAAGGATGGTAAGCACTTGATAGGTTTGTAGAGGAGAGTTCAAGATGGTATTTAGGAATGCAGATAGGTTAGTATTGAGTATGCTAACAGGTGGTGAGGACAGCAGATGACAAAATACAGGATAGACTAACCCAGTGCAAGGATAGATAGTAGTAAACAGGAGAGCTAGCAATCTGTGCAGCAGTGCAGATGATAGATGGTAATAGTCTCAAGAGCTAGAAATCTATATGATAGTGCAGATGATAGGATAGTATGGATAGGTAGTAATAGTCCTTAATGCAAATAATAGTAGTGTAAGTTATGGAGGTTTCCCCTGCGGGGTACTTATCACTATAGTATAGCAGTAGAAGGTCCGGTGATGAGGAAGTGATCCAGTAGCGAGATACAGGGATCAGTAGCGAGGTTCGGGTCTGAGGAAGTGATCCTGGTAGCGAGATACAGGGATCGTAGCGAGGTTCCACAGCGAGACACGCTTGTAAGGCAGGATGCAAGGCAGGTTGAACGAACATGTGAGTGAGAACGCCGGTGGTTGAAATAGCCGCTCTGCGGCGCTCAGTGATGACAGCATTGGTCTTAAAGGTGTATGCGCACCTACCAGAAGAGAATGGTGGGACGCATACATGAATGGAAAGTGGAATAAGGGTACCAGAGGTACCAGAACATTACAGTACCCCCCCCTTAAGGCCAGCTCCTGAAGGCCTCTGGAGCTGGTTTTTCCGGGTATTTCGAGTGAAAATTGCGAATCAGTCTAGGGGCATGTATATCAGAGGTATCCAGCCAGGTGTCGTCTTGGGGCCCATAGTTCTTCCATCGTACTAGATATTGGAGTCTTCTTCTGTGGATACGAGAATCCAGAATCTCCTTTATCTCAAATTCTTCTCCGCCTTCAACTTGTACAGGAGGTGGAGGTGGGATGGTAGGCCTTATTCCTTGGTTAGGAACATGTGGCTTCAATAGTGACACATGGAAGATGGGATGGATCTTGAGATCTGCTGGTAAGGTGAGCTGTACTGCAGCCTTTCCAATTAGTTTTCTAATTGGGAAGGGTCCCAAGAATAAAGGCCCAAGCTTTTTGCTAGGGATCTTTAATCTTAAATTTTTTGTTGATAGCCAAACGAGGTCCCCAATAGCATACTGAGGAGAAGGTCTTCTACGAAGGTCGTAGTACCTTTTTTGTTGACTATGAGCGTGTGATATGGTAGTATTGAGTAAACCCAGAGAGTCTTTTATTTGGGTGAGGTAATCCGAGGCTACTGGGTTACTCGATGGCAGGATGCGTGGTGGAAGAAGAGTGGGATGGAACCCATAGTTCAAGTAGAACGGACTTTGCTTCGTAGTACTGTGGGTTGCATTGTTGTAAGCGAATTCCGCTAGAGGAAGGAGATCCACCCAATCATCCTGCAGGTATGATGTGTAGCAGCGTAGATATTGCTCAATGCACTGGTTGACTCTTTCAGTCTGTCCGTTGGTCTGAGGATGGTAGGGAGAAGTGAGCTTTCGCTCAATGCGTAAAATTTGACAAAGTGCTTGCCAAAATTTAGAAATAAATTGTGAACCACGGTCGGACAAAAGAGTCTTTGGAATTCCATGCAACTTGAACACATGTTTCATCAGTAGTTCCGCTGTTTGTTTGGATGAAGGTAGTCTACGGATAGCGATGAAATGTGCCATCTTTGTCAAGTGGTCCACTGACACTAGGATGGTAATAAATCCTTTGGAAGGTGGTAGTTCTACTATGAAATCTAAAGACCCATGGAACCTGGGGTATTGGTAAACTACAAAGCAGTCCAGATGGTTTTGTAGTGTCAATTTTAGACCTTGCACAGATGTCACATGAAGCAACAAATTTTTGTACCGACGTCTTCATATCAGGCCACCAAAATTGTCTGGTGAGCAAATTAAAGGTTTTCGTCATACCCATATGTCCTGCCATGGGCACATCATGCGATAACTCCAAGATCTTGGTGCGCATAGTAGGGGGTATATAAAGTTTGTCATTGTAATAGAGGAAGCCTTCTGCATCAATACTTAGTTGTGGTGGAGGTGAATCCATTCCTATACTATGCAAAATCTCTTCCTTCAAGGATCGGACAACACCAATAATACGTTCATAGGGTATTATGGGAATGGAAGGGATTTCGGCGCAGTTATCTTCGGTTAGTCGTGATAGCGCATCTGCTTTTTTATTTTTATCTGCAGGCGTATAGGTCACTAAGAAATTAAATCTTAAAAAGAATAATGACCATCGTACCTGCCGGTGGGAAAGAGTCTTGTTAGTCTGGAGGTATTGAAGGTTTTTATGATCTGTATATATGAGTATTGGTAACTGGGTACCTTCGAGCAGATGTCGCCAATTCTCCAGTGCCAATTTTATGGCAAGCAACTCCTTTTCACCCACTGGGTAATTCACCTCTGGGCTGCTTAGTGATTTTGAAAAGAAAGCAACTGGGTGAAGTGATGAAGAGTTTGTTGGTCGTTGGGAGAGAACTGCTCCTACTGCCATATTTGACGCATCTACCTCTAGAATATATTGGAGGGATGGGTCTGGATGGCGTAGTATGGGAGCAGAAGTGAAGCTTGATTTTAACAAGCAGAAAGCTTGATTTGCCTCTTCTGACCATTTGAATGTTTTTTTTTATACTAGTCAGTTGTGTGAGAGGTCTCACAATGGCGGAAAAGTTCTTGATGAACTTCCTATAGAAGTTCGAGAATCCTAGGAATCGCTGTAGGGCCTTACGAGTTGTTGGTATAGGCCAGTCTAGAATACAGGATATCTTACTCATATCCATCTTAATTCCAGTTTTGGATATGAAGTATCCTAGAAATAATATTTCTTCTTTATGAAATAGGCATTTTTTTAATTTCACGTATAGACTGTGTGAGAGCAGTCTGGACAGCACAAGTCTTACATGTTTTATGTGTTCAGGCATAGATCGAGAATAGATAAGTATATCGTCTAGGTATACTACAACACAGACATCAAGTAAATCTCTAAAGATGTCGTTTATGAACCTCTGGAAAGCAGCGGGAGCATTACATAGCCCGAATGGCATCACAAGGTATTCGAATAGTCCGTATCTGGTTCTGAATGCTGTTTTCCACTCATCCCCGTCACGGATTCGGATTAGGTTGTATGCCCCTTTCAGGTCTAATTTGGTGCAATAAGTAGCCCCACGCACTTGTTCAATAAGTTCAGGGATAAGCGGCAAAGGATAGCGATCCTTTATCGTAATCGTGTTTAATTGTCTATAATCGATAATATGTCTGAGATTGGAATCCTTATTGCGGACGAAGAAAAGTCCTGCAGCAGTGGAAGAAGTAGAGGGTCTAATGAACCCTTTTGTCAAATTCTCATCCAAATATTCCTTGAGATGAGAAAGTTCATCCTGTGAAAGGGGATAAACATGACCGAAAGGCAATTTGCTGTTAGGGAGTAGATCGATCGTGCAATCGTAATCCCTATGAGGAGGCAACACTTGAGCATTTTTCTCAAGGAACACTTCGGACAGATCCTGATAGCATAGTGGTGCAATTTCATCTGACACCACAGATAGAATCTTCCCATAAGATGGGAGGTTACACGTATTCTCACAATAGTGAGAAGGGAAAACCAAAGTCCGTTTTTTCCAATCTATGATTGGTTGGTGTGTGTGTAACCAGGGAAGTCCCAAAATAATAGGAAAATGGGGTGAGGATAGGATATCAAAAGTGATGGTCTCCACATGTGACTCGTTGGTAGTGGCAAGGAGTGCCTGTGTCTGGTTGGTGATTGGACCAGAAGACAGTGGAATACCATTAATGAAACTAACAGAAACAGGCTTAGATTTAGAAATGATAGGAATCTTATTCAAGGTAACAAAGCGTGTATCAATATAGTTTCCACAAGATCCGGTGTCGACCATAGCCTTGGTGGTGATCCTAGTCTGGTCCCACTGTGATATTAAATGAACAAAAAGATAGGGGTTAGAAAAGGAAGTCGTCAATCCTCCCAGCAAGACATGTGAACACTCACCCTCTTTTTTGCGAACAAGGGGACAGGTGCTTATCAAATGATCCGGGGATGCGCAATACATGCAGAGATTTCTGGATGTTCTTCTAGCTCGTTCAGTAGTCGTTAAAGGTGGGCGTATGGTTCCTACATCCATGGGAGTAGGGTCAACGGCCGAAATCCGAGAAGGACTAGACAATGGCATTCCCATCTTTTCAGCCCTTCTTTCTCGCAGTCGTCTGTCGATGTTGATACTAAGTTGTATCAAGGCCTCCAAAGTGCCAGGTAAATCCGCTCGGGCGAGCTCGTCTTTAACGGCTTCCGATAACCCGAGTCTGAATTGAGTTCGCAAAGATGTGTCATTCCACCCTGAATCAAGGGTCCATCTTTTGAACTCAGATACAAAGTCTTCTACAGGTCTCCTTCCTTTTTCAAGGCCCTCAACTGCATATCAGCAGTACTCTGCCTATTGGGGTCATCGTATAAGCTGGTGAGTTCTGCTAGGAATAAAGAATAGGTGTTGAGAATCTGATAATTTTTCTCAAAGAGAGAGTCTGCCCAGGCCCGTGGATCACCCGTCAGGTATGAAATAACGGTACAGACTTTTATTTGATCAGTGGGGTATGTACGAGGCTTTAACAAAAAAAGCAATTGACATGCGTTTTTGAATTCCCAAATTTTTTTTCGGTCGCCTGTAAATACCAGAGGAGGGTTTATTTTAGGTTCAGGAGGCTGAACAACAGTAAGCCGTGAGAGCTGGGTTACTTGCTGTGTTAGAGTCTGATTCTTTTCTTGCACGTCAGTCAGAGCAAGTATTAACGCTTTTACTTGTTGTGTTAATTGTGTCACTTGAGTGGGTAATTCTGCTGAATCCATTTTTAGGTTCGTTCAATCTGTAACGCTCCTGCGTTTTTGTATATAGGCTGGATTTGCAGCTGCAAAATCTCCACTCAGTAGTCATGCAGAGATATGTTGAATACCAGATCCAACTCTCCAGGACTCATCACCGTGGGCCTGTCAGCTTCAACATACAGATATATACACACTCAATGAGATGTTCCTGGAGTGATAGGATGTATATGGTAGTATGAAGGTGATGTGCTGAAGGGACAGGTGTGAACAGTGACAAGGATGGTAAGCACTTGATAGGTTTGTAGAGGAGAGTTCAAGATGGTATTTAGGAATGCAGATAGGTTAGTATCGAGTATGCTAACAGGTGGTGAGGACAGCAGATGACAAAATACAGGATAGACTAACCCAGTGCAAGGATAGATAGTAGTAGACAGCAGAGCTAGCAATCTGTGCAGCAGTGCAGATGATAGATGGTAATAGTCTCAAGAGCTAGCAATCTATATGATAGGTGCAGATGATAGGATAGTATGGATAGGTAGTAATAGTCCTTAATGCAAATAATAGTAGTGTAAGTTATGGAGGTTTCCCCTGCGGGGTACTTATCACTATAGTATAGCAGTAGAAGGTCCGGTGATGAGGAAGTGATCCAGTAGCGAGATACAGGGATCAGTAGCGAGGTTCGGGTCTGAGGAAGTGATCCTGGTAGCAAGATACAGGGATCGTAGCGAGGTTCCACAGCGAGACACGCTTGTAAGGGTGGATGCAAGGCAGGTTGAACGAACATGTGAGTGAGAACGCCGGCGGTTGAAATAGCCGCTCTGCTGCGCTCAGTGATGACAGCATTGGTCTTAAAGGTGTATGCGCACCTACCAGAAGAGAATGGTGGGACGCATACATGAATGGAAAATGGAATAAGGGTACCAGAGGTACCAGAACATTACAGTGGGGGGTTTGGATACTGCCCTGGGGAACATGTATCAATGCAAAAAAACTATTGTAAAAAGGGATTGTTTTTTCAGGAGCAGTGATTTTAATTATGCTTAAAGTGCAACAATAAAAATGAAAAATTCCTTTAAACATCGTGCCTTTGGGGAGGGGCCTTAATCTGCATGTAAAGTGATGCATCTGTAGCATGCATAAAACATCAACATTTCTAAAGATAAAAAAAGAAGTCAAATCCCATTTAAAACGACTCGCGGTTACAATTGCTGACACCCGGTCCATACCAGTCCATACCAGGTCATTATCTGGGCATTCAGTCTGGCAGGTCAGGAAAGAGGGGGGATGAGCAAGCACCCCCCCCCCACTCCTGAACCATACCAAGCTACATGTCCTCAACATGGGAGGGTGGGTGCTTTGGGGCAGGGGGGCCAAAGTACCTTGTCCCCATGTTCCCCAGATCCTGCCCCCCCCCAGCTATGTAAATGAGTATTTGGTGCATAGTACCCCTAACTATTCACTGAAAAAGTGTCAAAATGTAATAAAAACTAAGGATGGGCAAACAGTTCGGCCTGAACATGAGGTCAGGCTGAACATTTGCCTCTTCGGCCGTTCACCGTACACCCGAATTTGAATGGTGTTCGCCAGGGGTTCGCCCCGACAAAAACCCTGCAATGCTGTACCCTGATTGGGCAAAGCTTTGTCCAATCAGGGCTCAGTATAAACTGTTTTTTATCCACTTGCCTACTGTGCACTTAAACACCCTTCCCATGCAGGCCAATTTTCAGCTTTCAGTGCTGTCACACTTTGACTGACAATTGCGCGGTCATGCTACACTGTACCCATATGAAATTTTTATCATTTTTTTCACACACATAGTGCTTTCTTTTGGTGGTATTTAATCATCTCTGGGTTTTTTATTTTTTACAAAAAAAAAAGAATAAAGACAGAAAATTTTGAAAAAAAAAAAAGTTTTTCTTATTATCTGCGAGTACATTTTGAAAATAAATTTTTCTCCTTCACTGATGTGCGCTGATGAGGCAGCACTGATGGGCACTGATAGGCTGCACTGATGGGCATTGATGAGGTGGCACTTATGGGCACTGATGAGGTGGCACTTATGGGCACTGATGAGGTGGCACTTATGGGCACTGATGAGGTGGTACTAATATGCTGCACTGATGAGCACTGATAGGCGGCATTGATAGGCGGCACTGATAGGCGGCACTGATAGGTGGCACTGATGAGCACTGATAGGCGGCACTTGTCCAAGATGGACATAGTCCCTCTGATAAAAGGGAACCAGCCAAAATATCTTCAGTAAGCACCTCGCAGCGCCGCAGATCAAAACCCCCCGGATGGGGATAAACCACCCCTTTTATCAGAGGGACTATGTCCATCTTGGACTAAGTTATCCAAGTATGTCTCTGTTCCCCAGTGGTTACCGCCTCTTGGCATAGCATGCAGACAAACATTTTGTCTAAAACCTATCAACAGCAACTTATCTCTCAGACTCGCCTCTGCAGATCATCCCCCGTATTTGTTTTGTACCTTTTCTACCTCGTGTTTTGTTGATACTCTGGCCACTGTGAATATCACATTTTCCTGTATAGGGAACTTGTATCCTAATAGCTCCGGAAGAAGCTTAAATTTTAAACGAAACATGTAGGGCATCTGGCTACATGAACCTCCCCTTATGTGCAAGTTGTATCCACTCCATCAAAGGACGCTCTGCGTTGCCATTGACAGCGGCTTTGAGTCACGCAGGATGTAACGTATAGCGTCCTTACTTACCATCTTGTCTTATCATGCATTTTGTGTAACACTATTTGTATGTCTATGCCCTCCTGGCATGGTATATTTTGTCTTCTTGTACATGTATTCTGACCCACCAGTATTTTCCCCTATTGGGGGTTCTGTTTTCAGATTTTATGACAATCATTAATAAAAGTGATTTTATTTTAATTATTGTGCCTAGAAAGTCCATTTCCTTCTATCCTTCCATTCTTGACTATTTTAGGATGTGGCACATTGTCTCTCTACTTTTCTGCGCCCCTATTCTTGCTGCAATAGTGCTGGCGTATTAGACTTGTTCTATCATGTATTATGTTGTACCATTTCAAAATAATGCTGTTTTTTTTTTTAAGTCAAAGATGATATAAAGAGTCATTGTAATCATTTGATGAAGAATTGGGCATTTTTGCTTAGAGGTGTACTCGCTTTTGTTGCCAGCAGTTTAGACATTAATGGCTGTGTGTTATGTGTTGAGTTATTTTGAGGGGACAGCAAATTTACACTGTTATACAAGCTGTACATTCACTACTTTACATTGTAGCAAAGTGTAATTTCTTCAGTGTTGTCACATGAAAAGCGAGAATAAAAAAATTACAAAAATGTGAGGAGTGTACTCACTTTTGTGAAATACTGTATATATATAATGTTTGGGGGTTCTAGGTCATTTTCTAGCAAAAAATACCCATTTTAACTTGTAAACAACAAATGTCAGAAATAGGCCTGGTCTTAAACAATTCAAGTCAAGGTGATAATATAAATGAAATCGCTGTGAATAACTGATATAAAAATAGCGATATATCAAACAAATAAAATGTTAAAACAGATTTTCATTTTTTTTTAGTCAAATTTGAGAAAACTCCACTGTATGTTTGTTCCCATTCACACTGCATACCTATAAAAAGTAAAAAATAAATTAAAAAAAGTAAAAAAGAAATTTAAAAAAAGCTTACATCTGAGGAAAAGTCAATGCTGACTGCTCACATGTATCAGCTAGGTCAACGTGATCTGTCCCAATAGCTGGACTACAGACAGCCTCCAGCTCTCATTAACATACAATAGAGAAGCCCAACTCCAAACCTTTAACGTTTAGATCACATCTTAGGATATATCCGCCTCCTGAGTTCATTCTGGTAAACACAATTTCTCAGATCTGTTAAAACAAGCTGAACTTACTGAAAATTCCAAAAAAAAGGAATATCTAAAAAAGGTAAGCTGCATTTTTTTTTCCAACTTTGCTATGTAAATGAGAACATGTAACAAATATAAAGTAGGCATTATCCCAGTCTGACTGCAAAAGTGGAAAGACCTTTTAACCTTCACAATACTGGAAATGAACACAAGGGCGTTTTTAAATATTTGGTTGAAATAGAAATAGAGAACCACGCTATGCATGGGGCAGAAATGGGAACTCTTATTCCCTAGAATAGAAAAAAAGATCCATCTGCACTGATTACACAAACTTGCATGTGATGTAACATTGTCATTGCAAAAAAATACTAATCTCGGAATTTATCATAGCTTTACAGTAACTGCTCTGTAGTTACTCCACATTTAACCCCTTGAAGCCTAAGCCTTTTTCTGACATTTGTTGCTTACAAGTTAAAATCAATATTTTATGCAAGAAAATGACTTAGAACCCTCCAAACAATATATATATATCTATATATATATATATAGATATATATATATATATCTATATATATCTATATATATATATATATATATATATATATATACAGTGGGTACGGAAAGTATTCAGACCCCCTTAAATTTTTCACTCTTTGTTATATTGCAGCCATTTGCTAAAATCATTTAGGTTCATTCTTCTTCCTCATGAATGTACACATAGCACCCCATACTGACAGAAAAACACAGAATTGTTGACATTGTTGCAGATTTATTAAAAAAGAAAAACTGAAATGTCACATGGTCCTAAGTATTCAACCCCTTTGCTGTGACACTCATATATTTAACTCAGGTGCTTTCCATTTCTTCTGATCATCCTTGAGATGGTTCTACACCTTCATTTGAGTCCAGCTGTGTTTGATTATACTGATTGGACTTGATTAGGAAAGCCACACACCTGTCTATATAAGACCTTCCAGATCACAATGCATATCAGAGCAAATGAGAATCATGAGGTCAAAGGAACTGCCTGAAGAGCTCAGAGACAGAATTGTGGCAAGGCACAGATCTGGCCAAGGTTACAAAAAGATTTCTGCTGCACTTAAGATTCCTAAGAGCACAGTGGCCTCCATAATCCTCAAATGGAAGACGTTTGGGACGACCAGAACCCTTCCTAGAGCTGGCCGTCCGGCCAAACTGAGCTATCGGGGGAGAAGAGCCTTGGTGAGAGAGGTAAAGAAGAACCCAAAGATCACTGTGGCTGAGCTCCAGAGATGCAGTCAGGAGATGGGAGAAAGTTGTAGAAAGTCAACCATCACTGCAGCCCTCTACCAGTCGGGGCTTTATGGCAGAGTGGCCAGACGGAAGCCTCTCCTCAGTGTAAGACACATGAAAGCCCGCATGGAGTTTGCTAAAAAACACCTGAAGGACTCCAAGATGGTGAGAAATAAGATTCTCTGGTCTGATGAGACCAAAATAGAACTTTTTGGCCTTAATTCTAAGCGGTATGTGTGGAGAAAACCAGGCACTGCTCATCACCTGTCCAATACAGTCCCAACAGTGAAGCATGGTGGTGGCAGCATCATGCTGTGGGGGTGTTTTTCAGCTGCAGGGATGAATGCGGCCAAGTACAGGGATATCCTGGACAAAAACCTTCTCCAGAGTGCTTTGGACCTCAGACTGGGCCGAAGGTTTACCTTCCAACAAGACAATGACCCTAAGCACACAGCTAAAATAACGAAGGAGTGGCTTCACAACAACTCCGTGACTGTTCTTGAATGGCCCAGCCAGAGCCCTGACTTAAACCCAATTGAGCATCTCTGGAGAGACCTAAAAATGGCTGTCCACCAACGTTTACCATCCAACCTGACAGAACTGGAGAGGATCTGCAAGGAGGAATGGCAGAGGATCCCCAAATCCAGGTGTGAACGACTTGTTGCATCTTTCCCAAAAAGAATCCTGGCTGTCTTAGAACAAAAGGGGGCTTCTACTAAATACTGAGCAAAGGGTCTGAATACTTAGGACCATGTGATATTTCAGTTTTTCTTTTTTAATAAATCTGCAACAATGTCAACAATTCTGTGTTTTTCTGTCAGTATGGGGTGCTATGTGTACATTCATGAGGAAGAAGAATCAACCTAAATGATTTTAGCAAATGGCTGCAATTTAACAAAGAGTGAAAAATTTAAGGGGGTCTGAATACTTTCCGTACCCACTGTATATATATATAAATATAGATATATATTGCTTTAGCAGAGACCCTAGATAATAAAATGGCGATTGCTGTGATTTTTTATGTCATGCGGTATTTGTACAAATGCATTTTTTTGGGATGAAATACACTTTCAAAAATTAAAAAAAACAAAAAACAGTAAAGTTAGCCCAATTTACCATGTCATGCCTTAAAATTACCGCACACTCATAGGATGGCGACAAACTACAGTACTTAAAAATCTCCATAGGCGAAGCTTTAAACATTTTTAACAGTTACCTGTTTAGAGTTACAGAGGAGGTCCTGTGCTACAATTATTGCTCTCACTATAACGATCATGGCGATACCTGTGGTTTGAACTCCGTTTACATATTACATATGAGTTCGAGCTGCACGCAAGCACGAAGGGATGGGGTGCTTTAAATATTTTTTTTTTTTTCATAATTATTTTATTGTTTTTATTTTTACACTGTTCATTTTAAAAAAAATAATTTGATCACTTTTATTGCTGTCACAAGGAATGTAAACATCCCTTGTGACATCCCTTGTGACAGTAATAGACAGTGACAGATACTTTTTATGGAGGGATCTGGGGTCTGGAAGACCCCAAACCCCTCCACTTCAAATTTGGCTGTTTTCAATGCTGTAATTTTTTTTTAATCTGACGCTTTTAAGGCTCCAGTACCCGGAAGTGATGTTATGGCGTCGCTTTTTTCATCGGAGAACTGATCAGAGTCGAATCCGGCTTTGTTCGGGTCTTCGGCCAACTGGCGGATGGGTAAGATGGTCGCTCGGGTCTCCTGGTGGGACAGGAGACCCGGGCAAGCCGTGGAAGATGGTGCGTGTCCCTTACCCGATCCTTGTAATGACAATCGAGCGACTTTTAGTGGCCTCTAGCTGCAGGCATCACCCCGGTACAAATCCCTGAAGCGGAGGCTGCATATTTGTGTTCCCTCGGTGTGAAGCGGTTAAGATCCAGGTCTGCAGTTGCACATATACATATGGAACCTCGGCAGTGAGGTATCACCACAAACGTTAGAGCAAGAGCAATCATTTTAACCCAAGACCTCCTTCGTAACTGTAAACTGGTAACCTGTAAAGAATGTTAAAGCGTCGCTGATGGAGATTTTTAAGTACCAATGTTTGGCCCCATTCCATGAGTGTGTGCAATTTTAAAACGTGACATGTTAGGTATCTATTTACTCGGCGCAATATCATTCGTTCACAATATAGAAAAAAATTGGGCTAACTTTAACTTTTTTTTTAAGTCATAAGTCATGAAACTTTATTTTCTGCGTAAATACTATGTGACATAAAACTTTGCAATGACCGCTATTTTATTCCCTAGGGTCTCTGCTAAAAAACGTACATAATATCTGGAGTTTCTGAGTAATTTTCTAGTAAACAAATAATGATTTTTAATTGTAGGAGAGGAGTCCCAGATTAGTCTCGGTATGGAAGTGTTTAAAAAAATAAAAAATAAATAAATATTTCTATACTGACCTGCTCTGTGAAATGGAATTGCAGAGAGCAGGCCATGAACCTGCTCTTTGCGGGTCCCCTGCCGGTGCTCCTGGCCCCTCCCCTCGGCCCCGCCTGCTGCTCCCTTGTCACTGGCTTTGATTGACAGCACTGGGAGTCAATGGCTCCTGGAGGCTCAGCAAAGACTGTGAAACCTGGAGGTGAGGGGAGAGAAGAGCTGCAGAAATGCAGGGCACTGGATGGAATGAGGGCTCAGGTAAGTAAAAGGGGGGGGGGCTGACACCTAAACATTTTTTACCGGAATGCATTAAGCTAAAAAATGTTTAGACTTTAGAACCACTTTGAAAGCAGATAACATGCATGTATATAATATCTTTACACTACTTTTAAAAAGTAGTTTTAGGCAGGTGTGAAAAATGATGTAAATGAAGAATGCTTTCAGAAATAGAAGTGTTCCATTTATTTTTATTAATTAACAAAATGGAAAGTAAATGAATAGAAGAAAAATCCAAATCAAATCAATATTTGGTGCGAACCCCTAGATGTACAGAAAGGGCGGCATTAGGATACATCACAGAAAGACAGAAAGACAACAGGGTAGTAATATGGCACAGCACTGATAAACAGTTCACAAAGTAGCACTAAGGCACAGCATGGATAAACAGTTCACAGAGTAGCACTAAGACAAAGCATGGATAAACTGTTCACAAAGGAGAACTAAGGCACAGCACAGATAAACAGTTCAAAAAGTAGCACTAGGGCACAGCACAGATAAACAATTCACAAAGTAGCACTAATGCACATCATGGATAAACAGTTCAGGAAGTAGCACTAAGGCACAGCATGGATAAACAGTTCAGGAAGTAGCACTAAGGCACAGCATGGATAAACAGTTCACAAACTAACACTAAGGCACAGCATTGATAAACAGTTCACAAAGTAGCACTAAGGCACAGCATGGATAAACAGTTCACAAAGTAGCACTAAGGCACAGCACCGGTAAACAGTTCACAAAGTAGCACTAGGGCACAGCACGGTCCTTGGGTGTTGGTGGTGCCTTCACACCACAACCCTAGAGGTACTCTTGATGAAAGCAAGAATTAGCCCTGCTGTAAAAAAATAAAATTACAGTATCTCACAAAACTGAGTACACCCCTCACATTTTTGTAAATATTTTATTATATCTTTTCATGTGACAACACTGAAGAAATGACACTTTGCTACAATGTAAAGTAGTGAGTGTACAGCTTGTATAACAGTGTAAATTTGCTATCTCCTCAACATAACTCAACACACAGCCATTAATGTTTGAGCCGCTGGCAACAAAAGTGAGTACACCCCTAAGTGAACATGTACAAATTGGGCCCAATTAGCCATTTTCCCTCCCCGGTGTAATGTGACTCGTTAGTGTTACAAGGTCTCAGGTGTGAATGGGGAGCAGGTGTGTTAAATTTGGTGTTATCGCTCTCACTCTCTCAAACTGGTCACTGGAAGTTCAACATGGCACCTCATGGCAAAGTACTGTCTGAGGATCTGAAAAAAAGAATTGTTGCTCTGCATAAAGATGGCCTAGGTTATAAGAAGATTGCCATGACCCTGAAACTGAGCTGCAGCATGGTGGCCAAGAACATACAGCAGTTTAACAGGACAAGCTCCGCTTCAGAACAGGCCTCGCTATGGTCAACCAAAGAAGGTGAGTGCACGTGCATAGCGTCATATCCAGAGGTTGTCTTTGGGAAATAGAGGTATGAGTGCTGCCAGCATTGCTTCAGAGGTTGAAGGGATGGGGGGTCAGCCTTTCAGTGCTCAGACCATACCCTGTATCAAATTGTTCTGCATGGCTGTCATCCCAGAATGAAGCCTCTTCTAAAGATGATGTACAAGAAAGTCTGCAGTTTACTGAAGACAAGAAGACTAAGGACGTGGATTACTGGAACCATATCCTGTGGTCTGATGAGACCAAGATAAACTCATTTGGTTCAGATGGTGTCAAGTGTGTGTGGCGGCAACCAGGTGAGGGGTACAAAGACAAGTGCGTCTTGCCTACAGTCAAGCATGGTGGTGGGAGTGTCATGGTCTGGGGCTGCATGAATGCTGCCAGCACTGGGGAGCTACAGTTCATTGAGGGAACCATGAATGCCAACATGTACTGTGACATACTGAAGCAGAGCATGATCCCCTCTCTTCGGAGACTGGACCGCAGGGCATATTCCAACATGATAATGACCTCAAACACACCTCCAAGAGGACCACTGCCTTGCTAAAGAAGCTGAGGGTAAAGGTGATGGACTGGCCAAGCATGTCTCCAGACCTAAACCCTATTTAGTATCTGTGGGGCATCCTCAAATGGAGCACAAAGTCTCTAACATCCACCAGCTCCATGATATTGTCATGGAGGAGAAGAAGAGGACTCCGGTGGCAACCTGTGAAGCTCTGGTGAACTCCATGCTCAAGAGGGTTAAGGCAGTGCTGGAAAATAATGGTGGCCACACAAAATATTAACACTTTGGGCCAAATTTGGACATTTTCACTTAGGATGTACTCACTTTTGTTGCCAGCAGTTTAGACATTAATGGCTGTTTTACAAGCTGTATACTCACTGCTTTACATTGTAGCAAAGTGTCATTTGTTCAGTGTTGTCACATAAAAAGATACAATAAAATATTTACAAAAATATGAGGGGTGTACCCACTTTTTTGAGATACTGTATATGCACCTGTCAAACAGGTGTGGAAAAATTGGGCCTTGGGTTTTAATTGTGCCCATAAAACCGATACCAAAAAATTACATAAAGGTAAAGTCAACACCCACAAAGCCAGCCAGCCTAGAGATCCCAGATCCCAAACACATTTACCAACAACATCGGCATCAGGGGCTTGATAGCTGTTGCTAATTCAGGACTGATTCATTTTGAGAAATGTCAGCTGGTTAAAAGAATCTGTGGACATACACACTCTTTTATCTGTCACAAAACCTCCAACACAGGTTTAAGGGCGGCACAGCAGCTAAATTGCATACTGGGCATGTTCTGGCCAGCGGTCTATTTTAGTGAACCAGTAATTCAGTGGATCATCTACTGGAAAACACTCTATGTCTTGCAATACACTGCGACTGGGGGAACATGACTGCCAATATGTTGTTTATCAGTGTTCTCCCCTCTCCGCAGGCTCATGTTACTCCCTCCCTCAACCTCAGAACCAACATGAGAATCAAGTAATGCCTGTGCATCCTCAAGGAGCAAGTGGCTGACGCTGTCTTTTAATATTTTAGCTAACTCCTTCATGCATAATGGTGGGACTATGGCAGGAGTTGCTGTGGACAAGGAGGCAGAATAGGCTGCTCTGGCAGCCGTGGTGGACTGTGCACTAGTGTCAACTTGGGTGATAGAGGATGAGGAGAATGAGAATGGTTTAGTAAGCCAGTCCACTACTTCCTCTGCATGGTGTGGCTGGATAGCATGGTCAACATTACTAAACAGAGGCAAACGTGCCCTGCCTGAGGACAGATAACATCCACCTTTGCCTGTGGACATGGAACAAAGATAACTCTCCAAGGAAGCGGGACAATTATAGGCAAAATCAGACAGTCAAAAAATGAATATATGTATAAAAAATATAAATTTTATTACGCAACAGAATAAAATTGTCCAAAGGAAAAAATGGGTACAGGGCTCAATTGTATGTGCTGTAAATAGAAAACAACACATAGACCAGCAAAGATCTCTATGAAAATGGTGGTAAAGCATTCAATGCGTTTTGAGGCTTCAAATTGCTCTTCCCTCGGGGATGCTCACATATAAGTAAACATAGAGATTCTAAAATATAAAAGCAAGCAATAAATACCATGTATATAAATGTTAAACTGAATAGATGCATCAATACATATAAAAGTGCAACATGCATAGTACAAAAACACTGACCATATCCAAGTGGGATGCTGCATGTACAGAACTAGCCCAAAACATATGTAAAACCAAGGGGGAAAAGGGTCATTTACATTGCCCTGGAAAAAAGGGAGGAGGTTGAAGGTGGCGACCCGCCTAACGCCCCCAAAGAAGATGCCACTGGGGGTGCAAAATTGAGCCCAAACACCCTGACGAGGCCTGAAGGCTGCAAATAAAATGAAGAATATATATATATATATTTATATATATATATATATATATATATATATATGTATAGTCAAAAGGTATAAATAAATAGTATATACTGCTTAACAGAGTAAAGGTCCCCATATTACAAAGTCCCATGTTTCAATACACTTACATCTGAGACAATGGGCAAAAGAGTCCAACCATGTGTGTATAGGAGTGTGCTGATGATGATCAGTTTGGCGTTCCGTCAGATATTAACTGGATTTAGCCAAGCAGAAACAGTCTGGAGCAGAGAATAGGGTAGATCAGAACATACCAGAGTGTAGATGAAAAGGGCATGTAACGATCATCAGTTGAACTCCAATAGAGAATAAAGTAACTTACCAGGATTACAGCCATAATGTATATGCAGCGAATGCTTATCCAGGTAAAATTGAAGCCAAACAAGGCTTCAGCAGTTAAATAGGCCAGCCGGGATTGAGAGGGAGCTAATCAGGTTGCAAAGAAGAACACCTTGCCATAGCAGCCAATGGCAATGAAGCTAGGAGGAAAGCCGGGAAACACCCCCTGGGCAGAGGGCTTGCCACGCGGCCACAGGAGAGAAAGTGACGTCACGCCGTGTTGTCCACCCACCGGCACATGATGTGGCCGTGGGTGGTATGGGATGGGGCGAATACCTGGGGAGTGGGCCAGAAGTGGCCACTCATGGCATAGAAGCCCTGATCCATGCCCGAAAGAGAGTACAGCCAGCCCACAGTCCAAAAACATTGGCTGCCACAGCATTGATACAATGGAGGATGTGACGATGGCCCACATGCGCAGGGCGGCATAACAAGGAGGGGGACCGAAGCCAGGCCAACCCCAATGTCAATTAAAGTGACAGCAACCCCAATGTCAATTAAAGTGAGCAGTCTTTCAATAAAAAGAGGCAGTCAGGGGCCAGAAGAGAGAGGGAGAAAACCCAAAAGGAAACAGGGGGAAGTCCTAAATCCAAGGGAGCATACCCAACGGACAATCTGCTCAATGGCACAGTACATACTGTACATGTTACAATCCCATAATAGCAAATAGTCCACATACATATCTAAATCTAAACATGTGTACAGAACTGCATAAACACCTGGCAACAAAGGCCTGGTAGTGTAGTTGCATTAAGCCTAAAGATCCAACGGAGCTTGCACTGGAAGAGGGTCTTATTCCAGTCACCTCCACGTGGGCTCGGGTGCATTTAGTCCAACACTAAAAATTGAATCCGAGGAAAATGCAGAACTGCATGAACACTGCAACAACAAAAAAAAGAAAGTGGGGGGAATAGAATTATCTTTCCCAGCCTCTTGATTGAAAGCCATCCAAAAAAGTCTGAATATATGGCCTCATTGAAACCTGGTAGTGTAGTTGCGTTGATCCAATGGAGCTCGCACTGGAGGAGGGTCTTATTCCAGTCACCTCCAAGTGGGCTCAGGTGGATTCGGTCCAACACAAAAGGGTCAGTTCTTCATTGCAAGATTGCATGCTCGAGATGTGTCGATACGCTCTCCTCCATAGCTCCAACTTCGTATTGCTGATGAAAAATCCAGAGCATTCACAGGAAAGGATGTACTATATAACAGTTTTCCTCCTTAACTGTGAATGCTCTGGATTTTATGTCTGTAAAACTAAGTTGGAGTTATGGAGGAGAGCGTATCGCCACATCTCAAGCATGCAATCTTGTGATGACGAACTGCAGTGTGGTCGTCATGTTGCCAAGATTCATGGAGGACATTTTCCTCAGATTAAATTTTTGGTGTTGGACCGAATTCACCTGCAGGCCCAAAGCTGGGAACTCAATCCTTCATGCCAGTAGTTTTTATCCTAGGCCATTAGTACAATCGATACCATTCAGCCAGTATCTTAGACTTAGACATAATTGTTCCCTTGACAGCTCTTTTAAACAAACTAAGAGCCTTCTTGCACATGGATACTCTTCCTCGTGTTTGAAAAAGGCTTATAGAAAAGTCACTCAAAAAACAAGAAGAGAACTTCTGTTTAACTCTAACAAGACACATGACAATTCCACTGTACCCATTCGCTTTGTTACTAAGTATTCCAACCAACATTAAAAGGTCACCAGTATTATCAAATAATATTGGCATCTTCTAACTATTGACCCGAATATAGGGCCATGTGTCTCAGAAGTACCAGGTTTCACCTTTATATGACCTAAGTCAATAGGTAATAGCCTGGTGCAGAGTGAATACAGAGGCAATGCCCACAAAGATCCTTGTAAATATCCGGTCACTTTCAGGTGCAAAGGGTGTAAGTACTGTCAGTACAATAATACAGCTGAAAACATTTTGCTACCCAATGGGGAACAATATATCCCCAAACATTATGCTAACTGTAAGATAAAAGGGGTAGTATACCTCCTTATCTGTGAATGCTCTGGATTTTATGTTGGTAAAACTAAGTTGGAGCTATGGAGGAGAGCGTATTGACACATCTCGAGCATGCAATCTTGTGATGACGAACTGCCGTTTGGTCCTCAGGTTGCCAAGATTCATTGAAAACATTTTCCTCGGATTCGATTTTTAGTGTTGGACTAAATGCACCCGAGCCCACGTGGAGGTGACTGGAATAAGACCCTCTTCCAGTGCAAGCTCCGTTGGATCTTTAGGCTTAATGCAACTACACTACCAGGCCTTTGTTGCCAGGTGTTTATGCAGTTCTGTACACATGTTTAGATTTAGATATGTATGTGGACCATTTGCTATTAGGGGATTGTGACATGTATGTACTGTGCCATTGACCAGAATGTCCATTGGGTATGCTCCCTTGGATTTAGGGCTTCCCCCTGTTTCCTTTTGGGTCTTCTCCCTCTCTCTTCTGGCCCCTGTCTGCCAATTTGTATTGAAAGACTGCTCATTTATATAGACCTGTCATTTTAACAGACATTGGGATTGGCCTCCTGCTTCTGTCCCCCTCCTTGTGATGCCGCCCAGCGCATGTGGGCCGCCGCTGCATCCTCCATTGTGTTGATGCTGCGGTGGCTTGTGTTTTAGGCCATGGGCTGGCTGTCATCTCTTTTGAGCTCGAATTGGGGCTTCTATGCCATGAGTGGCCGCACCTGGCCTACGATTGGCAGTCACCCCAGGTATCCGCCCCCTCCAATGCCGCCCACGGCCACGTCATGCACCAGTGAGTGGACGACTCAGCGAGACGTCACTTTCTCCCCTGTGGTTGCACATCGTGCCATCAGCCCAAAGGGGGTGCTTCCCAGCCCTCCTCCTAGCTTCATCGTCATTGGCTGCTATCACAAGGTGTTCTTCTTTGTAACCTAATTGGCTCCCTCTCTATCCCAGGTGGCCTATTTAACCACTGAAGCCTTGTTTGACTGCAGTGATACCTGGATAAACACTCGCTGCCCATGCATTATGGCTGTAATCCCGGTAGGTTACTTTACTCTCCATTGAAGTTCTATCCAACTGACGATTGTTATATGCCCTTTTCATCTACACTCTGGTATGTTCTGATCTACCCTATTCTCTGCTCCAGCCTGTTTCTGCTTGGATACATCCAGTTAATGTCTGAACTAACGCCAACCTGATCACCATCAGCACACTCCTGTACACCATGGTTGGACTCTTTTTTGCACAAAACATGTTACTTTGTAATATGTCAAGCAGTTTATACTATTTATATATCCTACCTTTTGACTATACATATATATATTTTCTTTTCATTTTTTTTGCAGCCTTCAGGCCTTGTCAGGGTATTTGGCTCCATTTTGCATCCCCAGGGGCATCATCTTCTGTGGGGACGTTAGGCGGGTCACCACCTTCAAACTCCTCCCCTTTTTTCCAGGGCAATGTAGATGACCCTTTTTCCCTTGATTTTCCATATGTTTTGGGCTAGTTCTGTACATGGAGCATCCCACTTGGATCTGGTCAGTGTTTTTTGTACTATGCATGTCGCACCCTGACACATATTGATGCATCTATTCAGTTTGACATTTATATACATGGTATTTATTGCTTGCTTTTATATTTTAGAATCCCTAGGTTTACTTATATGCGAGCATCCCTGAAGAAGAGCAATTTAAAGCCATGAAACACGTTGGATGCTTTACCACCGTTTTCATAGAAATCTTTGCTGGTCTATGTAAACATAAAAATATAAAAAGTCTGCCCTAAAAATTGATAATAAAAAGATCAAAGTGAAAGCAGCCAGCTGAATACAAGTGTTGACAATCCTGTAAGAATAAGTAAAGTTCACAAGCGGCACTTTAAGACTAGAAATATATAGGGTTCCAACACCAATTTCAGTTATCCTGAACTCTGCAGTTCAAAATCGGTAGTTCAAACTTCTTACCAGACACAAGAAGAAAAAAACGCCTATCAGCAGTTGATTTCCTCCAGAATGAGCAAGGCTGAATCATCCAAAGGTGCACTCAATCCGAGAGGGACAGGGTAAGCAGGATCCCGCATATAAAAATAAAAAATTCTTATAGTGTAGTAAATAAAAAATCGTATGTAATATAGAGCATGCAGAGAGCCCAACACCTAGTGATTATAAAAAGTCACTCAAAACCATGATGTGTCATATTTAACTGCTTACCAGACACATATATTGCAGCAAGGTGGTAAGAACTGTTTGACTCTCCTCATATAAAATCAGATGAATCCACCAGAGAGCAACAGTCAGGGGTTATCAATGGGTACCCAAATAAATAAAAAGAGGTCTCATAGCAGTATGTAGTTGAAGATTAAAAGGTTTATTATAGACTACTTACAATTGGATAGCTCAAAGAACGCAGTATACACAATCAATAGTTCAGTTTGAAGTCCAAGGTTCACAGCATGTCTCACTTCCTGTGTTGAAGTTACTGACACATTTTTGGCCCTTCAGCCATCGTCTGAGGTGTTCAATCACAGTGACATGCCTCTTAAAGAAATGTAGGTGGCCGTAATCAGGTATGTGAGAAGCATCACCTAGCAACCACTGTATTGCTCCAACATTTGCGTTCCACCAGAAAGAACAGGGGCAGACGTGCGTTCCAATCAGGAGGAATGATAGAACTCTATGGTACTATATGTTAAAAGTGGATGATATAAATATAAATACATCCATTAGTAGTACTTCACCCTCATAACTGGAGGTACCGCAATCAAGCAGAACAATTCGAACAATATCAAATATATATATATATATATATATATATATATATGGATAACAGAATATAAAATCACAAAGGAAAATCCCAAAATGTATAAAAAATATATATAAAAAACTATATATAGAGAGATTAATATTTAATGGACCTGATGATAGAGAGGATAAATGAGCATCTAACTGTTATTGATAAAACAATTAATATCCCAATCATTGTTAAGACCATATGGACTGTAACTTTGGATGTCAAAGATCCACCGGGTTTCCAACCTGGAAACTTCTCTCCTGATATAGCTCCCCCTCCATTGTGGGATAAGGTGGTCTATACCAATAAAAGACGTGCCAGCAGGGTCCTTCCCATGGCATTCAGCATAAAGGCGAGAGATGCTATGCTTAGGATATCCCTTCTTTATATTGGTGACATGCTCACCGAGTCTCACATTTAGAGCCCTGACTGTCCTCCCTACATAGTGTAACCCACAGGGGCAGGGGAGTATATACACTACATTTTGAGATAAACAGGTAATTAACCACTTAAGCCCCGGAGGATTTGGCTGCTAAACGACCAGAGGGTATTTTGCGATTCGGCACTGCGTGACTTTAACGGACAATTGCGCGGTCGTGCGATGCTGTACCTAAACGAATTTGGCGTCCTTTTTTTCCCACAAACAGAGCTTTCTTTTGGCGGTATTTGATCACCTGTGCGATTTTTTGATCACGCGCTATAAACAAAAAAAGAGCGTAAATTTTGCAAAAATAGCAATATTTTTCCCTTTTTTTTATATGAAATTCCCCCAAAAAAAATGTAAAAATCAAAATTTTTTAATATTTTCGGCCAATTTGTTTTATGCTACCTATGATTGGTAAAAAAAATCGCAAAAAGCGTATTTTGATTGGTTTGCGCAAAAGTTATTGCGTTTAGTAACAAAGGGAAAGATTTTTGTCATTTTTGTTGTTTTTTTTTTAACGCGTAATGGCGGCGATCTGCGATTTTTTTTGCGGTACTGCGACATTGCGGTGGACAGATCGGACCCTTGACTGACATTTTTGACACTTTTGGGGTTACCAGTGACATTTCTACAGTAATCAGTGCTATATATATGCACTGTTACTGTAAAAATACACTGGTAGTGAAGGGGTTAACTTTATTTGAGAGGGAGGGGCTGTGTGTGTCCCTAGGGGCGTGATTCTAACTGTGATTGGCTGTGGCTTCAACTGTATGCAGAGTGATCAATGGATCTACATAGTAGATCCATGTGATCATCTCTCATACAGAGAGGAGAATGACAGGCAGCTTGTTTACACAAGCTGCCTGACTTTCTCCCTCTCCCCCGCCGATCGCAGAGTAGCCGGCGGCGATCGGGTCCGCCGGTCACACGCGCGGGGGGGTCCGTGACCACGCGGGAGCGCGCCTCCAGCGGCGCGCGCTCGCTACCTAAACCCTCACAGGCGAGCGACGTAGACCTACGTCACTTTGCCTGTGAGGGGCTGACCGCCCACGTAGATAGTCGTGCGGCGGTCGGCAAGTGGTTAAAGAATCAATTGCAAAATCCTTCTGCTTAATCCTAGATTTAAAATGAGAGATCTTCCTGTCCTTAATGGCATTAATCTTACAGATACCGCATCGGCAGCAGGGGAAAAAAACCGTTTTTGTTGTTTTGATGTTGTTTTGATGGAGATTTTTAAGTACCAATGTTTGGCCCCATTCCATGAGTGTGTGCAATTTTAAAACGTGACATGTTAGGTATCTATTTACTCGGCGCAATATCATTCGTTCACAATATAGAAAAAAATTGGGCTAACTTTAACTTTTTTTTTAAGTCATAAGTCATGAAACTTTATTTTCTGCGTAAATACTATGTGACATAAAACTTTGCAATGACCGCTATTTTATTCCCTAGGGTCTCTGCTAAAAAACGTACATAATATCTGGAGTTTCTGAGTAATTTTCTAGTAAACAAATAATGATTTTTAATTGTAGGAGAGGAGTCCCAGATTAGTCTCGGTATGGAAATGTTTAAAAAAATAAAAAATAAATAAATATTTCTATACTGACCTGCTCTGTGAAATGGAATTGCAGAGAGCAGGCCATGAACCTGCTCTTTGCGGGTCCCCTGCCGGTGCTCCTGGCCCCTCCCCTCGGCCCCGCCTGCTGCTCCCTTGTCACTGGCTTTGATTGACAGCACTGGGAGTCAATGGCTCCTGGAGGCTCAGCAAAGACTGTGAAACCTGGAGGTGAGGGGAGAGAAGAGCTGCAGAAATGCAGGGCACTGGATGGAATAAGTGCTCAGGTAAGTAAAAGGGGGGGGGGGCTGACACCTAAACATTTTTTACCGGAATGCATTAAGGTAAAAAATGTTTAGACTTTAGAACCACTTTGAAAGCAGATAACATGCATGTATATAATATCTTTACACTACTTTTAAAAAGTAGTTTTAGGCAGGTGTGAAAAATTATGTAAATGAAGAATGCTTTATGAAATAGAAGTGTTCCATTTATTTTTATTATTAACAAAATGGAAAGTAAATGAACAGAAGAAAAATCCAAATCAAATCAATATTTGGTGCGAAAGGGCGGCATTAGGATACATCACAGAAAGACAGAAAGACTACAGGGAAGTAATATGGCACAGCACTGATAAACAGTTCACAAAGTAGCACTAAGGCACAGCATGGATAAACAGTTCACAAAGTAGCACTGAGGCAAAGCACAGATAAACTGTTCACAAAGTAGAACTAAGGCACAGCACAGATAAACAGTTCAAAAAGTAGCATTAGGGCACAGCACAGATAAACAATTCACAAAGTAGCACTAATGCACATCATGGATAAACAGTTCACAAACTAACACTAAGGCACAGCATTGATAAACAGTTCACAAAGTAGCACTAAGGCACAGCACGGATAAACAGTTCACAAAGTAGCACTAAGGCACAGCATGGATAAACAGTTCACAAAGTAGCACTAAGGCACAGCACGGTCCTTGGGTGTTGGTGGTGCCTTCACACCACAACCCTAGAGGTACTCTTGATGAAAGCAAGAATTAGCCTTGCTGTAAAAAAATAAAATTACTATATCTCACAAAACTGCGTACACCCCTCACATGTTTGTAAATATTTTATTATATCTTTTCATGTGACAACACTGAAGAAATGACACTTTGCTACAATGTAAAGTAGTGAGTGTACAGCTTGTATAACAGTGTCAATTTGCTATCTCCTCAACATAACTCAACACACAGCCATTAATGTTTGAGCCGCTGGCAACAAAAGTGAGTACACCCCTAAGTGAACATGTACAAATTGGGCCCAATTAGCCATTTTCCCTCCCCGGTGTCATGTGACTCATTAGTGTTACAAGGTCTCAGGTGTGAATGGGGAGCAGGTGTGTTAAATTTGGTGTTATCGCTCTAACTCTCTTATACTGGTCACTGGAAGTTCAACATGGCACCTCATGGCAAAGTACTCTCTGAGGCTCTGAAAAAAAGAATTGTTGCCCTGCATAAAGATGGCCTAGGCTATAAGAAGATTGCCATGACCCTGAAACTGAGCTGCAGCATGGTGGCCAAGACCATACAGTGGTTTAACAAGACAAGTTCCACTCAGAACAGGCCTCGCTATGGTCAACCAAAGAAGGTGAGTGCACCTGCTCAGCATCATGTCCAGAGATTGTCTTTGGGAAATAGAGGTATGAGTGCTGCCAGCATTGCTGCAGAGGTTGAAGGGATGGGGGGTCAGCCTTTCAGTGCTCAGACCATACCCTGTATCAAATTGTTCTGCATGGCTGTCGTCCCAGAATGAAGCCTCTTCTAAAGACGATGTACAAGAAAGTCTGCAAACAGTTTGCTGAAGACAAGAAGACTAAGGACGTGGATTACTGGAACCATGTCCTGTGCTCTGATGAGACCAAGATAAACTCATTTGGTTCAGATGGTGTCAAGTGTGTGTGGCGGCAACCAGGTGAGGGGTACAAAGACAAGTGCGTCTTGTCTACAGTCAAGCATGGTGGTGGGAGTGTCATGGTCTGGGGCTGCATGAGTGCTGCCAGCACTGGGGAGCTACAGTTTATTGAGGGAACCATGAATGCTAACATGTGTTGTGACATACTGAAGCAGAGCATGATCCCCTCTCTTCGGAGACTGGACCGCAGGGCATATTCCAACATGATAATGACCTCAAACACACCTCCAAGAGGACCACTGCCTTGCTAAAGAAGCTGAGGGTAAAGGTGATGGACTGGCCAAGCATGTCTCCAGACCTAAACACTATTTAGTATCTGTGGGGCATCCTCAAATGGAGCACAAAGTCTCTAACATCCACCAGCTCCATGATGTCGTCATGGAGAAGAAGAAGAGGACTCCAGTGGCAACCTGTGAAGCTCTGGTGAACTCCATGCTCAAGAGGGTTAAGGCAGTGCTGGAAAATAATGGTGGCCACACAAAATATTGACACTTTGGGCCAAATTTGGACATTTTCACTTAGGGTGTACTCACTTTTGTTGCCAGCAGTTTAGACATTAATGGCTGTGTGTCGAGTTAATTTGAGGGACAGCAGATTGACACTGTTTTACAAGCTGTATACTCACTGCTTTACATTGTAGCAAAGTGTCCTTTCTTCAGTGTTGTCACATAAAAAGATATAATAAAATATTTACAAAAATATGAGGGGTGTACCCACTTTTTTTAGATACTGTATATGCACCTGTAAAACAAGTGTGGAAAAATTGGGCCTTGGGTGTTAATTGTGCCCATAAAACCGATACCAAAAAATTACATAAAGGTAAAGTCAACACCCACAAAGCTAGCCAGCCTAGACAGTCTTGCAGAGATCCCAGATCCGAAACACATTTACCAACAACATCGGCATCAGGGGCTTGATAGCTGTTGCTAATCCAGGACTGATTCATTTTGAGAAATGTCAGCTGGTTAAAAGAATGTGTGGACATACACACTCTTTTATCTGTCATAAACCTCCAACACAGGTTGAAGGGCGGCACAGCAGCTAAATTGCATACTGGGCATGTTCTGGCCAGCGGTCTATTTTAGTGACCCAGTAACCCAGTGGATCATCTACTGAAAAACACTCCATGTCTTGCAATACACTGCGACTGGGGAACCATGACTGCCAATATGTTGTTTATCAGTGTTCTCCCCTCTCCGCAGGCTCATGTTACTCCCTCCCTCAACCTCAGAACCAACATGAGAATCAAGTAATGAGTGCATCCTCAAGGAGCAAGTGGCTGACGCTGTCTTTTAATATTTTAGCTAACTCCTTCATGCATAATGGTGGGACTATGGCAGGAGTTGCTGTGGACAAGGAGGCAGAATAGCCTGCTCTGGCAGCCGTGGTGGACTGCACACTAGTGTCAACTTGGGTGATAGAGGATGAGGAGAATGAGAATGGTTTAGTAAGCCAGTCCACTACTTCCTCTGCATGGTGTGGCTGGATAGCATGGTCAACATTAATAAACAGAGACAAATGTGCCCTGCCTGAGGACAGATCATATCCATCTTTGCCTGTGGACATGGAACAAAGAGAACTCTCCAAGGAAGCGGGACAATTATAGGCAAAATCAGACAACAGTCAAAAAATGTATATATGTATAAAAAATATAAATTTTATTACACAACAGAATAAAATTGTCCAAAGGAAAAAATGGGTACAGGGCTCAATTGTATGTGCTGTAAATAGAAAACAACACATAGACCAGCAAAGATCTCTATGAAAATGGTGGTAAAGCATTCAATGCGTTTTGAGGCTTCAAATTGCTCTTCCCTCGGGGATGCTCACATATAAGTAAACATAGAGATTCTAAAATATAAAAGCAAGCAATAAATACCATGTATATAAATGTTAAACTGAATAGATGCATCAATACATATAAAAGTGCAACATGCATAGTACAAAAACACTGACCATATCCAAGTCGGATGCTGCATGTACAGAACTAGCCCAAAACATATGTAAAACCAAGGGGGAAAAGGGTCATTTACATTGCCCTGGAAAAAAGGGAGGAGGTTGAAGGTGGCGACCCGCCTAACGCCCCCAAAGAAGATGCCACTGGGGGTGCAAAATTGAGCCCAAACACCCTGACGAGGCCTGAAGGCTGCAAATAAAATGAAGAATATATATATATATATTTATATATATATATATATATATATATATATATATATATATATATATATGTATAGTCAAAAGGTATAAATAAATAGTATATACTGCTTAACAGAGTAAAGGTCCCCATATTACAAAGTCCCATGTTTCAATACACTTACATCTGAGACAATGGGCAAAAGAGTCCAACCATGTGTGTATAGGAGTGTGCTGATGATGATCAGTTTGGCGTTCCGTCAGATATTAACTGGATTTAGCCAAGCAGAAACAGTCTGGAGCAGAGAATAGGGTAGATCAGAACATACCAGAGTGTAGATGAAAAGGGCATGTAACGATCATCAGTTGAACTCCAATAGAGAATAAAGTAACTTACCAGGATTACAGCCATAATGTATATGCAGCGAATGCTTATCCAGGTAAAATTGAAGCCAAACAAGGCTTCAGCAGTTAAATAGGCCAGCCGGGATTGAGAGGGAGCTAATCAGGTTGCAAAGAAGAACACCTTGCCATAGCAGCCAATGGCAATGAAGCTAGGAGGAAAGCCGGGAAACACCCCCTGGGCAGAGGGCTTGCCACGCGGCCACAGGAGAGAAAGTGACGTCACGCCGTGTTGTCCACCCACCGGCACATGATGTGGCCGTGGGTGGTATGGGATGGGGCGAATACCTGGGGAGTGGGCCAGAAGTGGCCACTCATGGCATAGAAGCCCTGATCCATGCCCGAAAGAGAGTACAGCCAGCCCACAGTCCAAAAACATTGGCTGCCACAGCATTGATACAATGGAGGATGTGACGATGGCCCACATGCGCAGGGCGGCATAACAAGGAGGGGGACCGAAGCCAGGCCAACCCCAATGTCAATTAAAGTGACAGCAACCCCAATGTCAATTAAAGTGAGCAGTCGTTCAATAAAAAGAGGCAGTCAGGGGCCAGAAGAGAGAGGGAGAAAACCCAAAAAGAAACAGGGGGAAGTCCTAAATCCAAGGGAGCATACCCAACGGACAATCTGCTCAATGGCACAGTACATACTGTACATGTTAAAATCCCATAATAGCAAATAGTCCACATACATATCTAAATCTAAACATGTGTACAGAACTGCATAAACACCTGGCAACAAAGGCCTGGTAGTGTAGTTGCATTAAGCCTAAAGATCCAACGGAGCTTGCACTGGAAGAGGGTCTTATTCCAGTCACCTCCACGTGGGCTCGGGTGCATTTAGTCCAACACTAAAAATTGAATCCGAGGAAAATGCAGAACTGCATGAACACTGCAACAACAAAAAAAAGAAAGTGGGGGGAATAGAATTATCTTTTGGAAAAAAAAAGAATTATCTTTCCCAGCCTCTTGATTGAAAGCCATCCAAAAAAGTCTGAATATATGGCCTCATTGAAACCTGGTAGTTGCGTTGATCCAATGGAGCTCGCACTGGAGGAGGGTCTTATTCCAGTCACCTCCAAGTGGGCTCAGGTGGATTCGGTCCAACACAAAAGGGTCAGTTCTTCATTGCAAGATTGCATGCTCGAGATGTGTCGATACGCTCTCCTCCATAGCTCCAACTTCGTATTGCTGATGAAAAATCCAGAGCATTCACAGGAAAGGATGTACTATATAACAGTTTTCCTCCTTAACTGTGAATGCTCTGGATTTTATGTCTGTAAAACTAAGTTGGAGTTATGGAGGAGAGCGTATCGCCACATCTCAAGCATGCAATCTTGTGATGACGAACTGCAGTGTGGTCGTCATGTTGCCAAGATTCATGGAGGACATTTTCCTCAGATTAAATTTTTGGTGTTGGACCGAATTCACCTGCAGGCCCAAAGCTGGGAACTCAATCCTTCATGCCAGTAGTTTTTATCCTAGGCCATTAGTACAATCGATACCATTCAGCCAGTATCTTAGACTTAGACATAATTGTTCCCTTGACAGCTCTTTTAAACAAACTAAGAGCCTTCTTGCACATGGATACTCTTCCTCGTGTTTGAAAAAGGCTTATAGAAAAGTCACTCAAAAAACAAGAAGAGAACTTCTGTTTAACTCTAACAAGACACATGACAATTCCACTGTACCCACTCGCTTTGTTACTAAGTATTCCAACCAACATTAAAAGGTCACCAGTATTATCAAATAATATTGGCATCTTCTAACTATTGACCCGAATATAGGGCCATGTGTCTCAGAAGTACCAGGTTTCACCTTTATATGACCTAAGTCAATAGGTAATAGCCTGGTGCAGAGTGAATACAGAGGCAATGCCCACAAAGATCCTTGTAAATATCCGGTCACTTTCAGGTGCAAAGGGTGTAAGTACTGTCAGTACAATAATACAGCTGAAAACATTTTGCTACCCAATGGGGAACAATATATCCCCAAACATTATGCTAACTGTAAGATAAAAGGGGTAGTATACCTCCTTATCTGTGAATGCTCTGGATTTTATGTTGGTAAAACCAAGTTGGAGCTATGGAGGAGAGCGTATTGACACATCTCGAGCATGCAATCTTGTGATGACGAACTGCCGTTTGGTCGTCAGGTTGCCAAGATTCATTGAAAACATTTTCCTCGGATTCGATTTTTAGTGTTGGACTAAATGCACCCGAGCCCACGTGGAGGTGACTGGAATAAGACCCTCTTCCAGTGCAAGCTCCGTTGGATCTTTAGGCTTAATGCAACTACACTACCAGGCCTTTGTTGCCAGGTGTTTATGCAGTTCTGTACACATGTTTAGATTTAGATATGTATGTGGACCATTTGCTATTAGGGGATTGTGACATGTATGTACTGTGCCATTGACCAGAATGTCCATTGGGTATGCTCCCTTGGATTTAGGGCTTTCCCCTGTTTCCTTTTGGGTCTTCTCCCTCTCTCTTCTGGCCCCTGTCTGCCAATTTGTATTGAAAGACTGCTCATTTATATAGACCTGTCATTTTAACAGACATTGGGATTGGCCTCCTGCTTCTGTCCCCCTCCTTGTGATGCCGCCCAGCGCATGTGGGCCGCCGTTACATCCTCCATTGTGTTGATGCTGCGGTGGCTTGTGTTTTAGGCCATGGGCTGGCTGTCATCTCTTTTGAGCTCGAATTGGGGCTTCTATGCCATGAGTGGCCGCACCTGGCCTACGATTGGCAGTCACCCCAGGTATCCGCCCCCTCCAATGCCGCCCACGGCCACGTCATGCACCAGTGAGTGGACGACTCAGCGAGACGTCACTTTCTCCCCTGTGGTTGCACATCGTGCCATCGGCCCAAAGGGGGTGCTTCCCAGCCCTCCTCCTAGCTTCATCGTCATTGGCTGCTATCACAAGGTGTTCTTCTTTGTAACCTAATTGGCTCCCTCTCTATCCCAGGTGGCCTATTTAACCACTGAAGCCTTGTTTGACTGCAGTGATACCTGGATAAACACTCGCTGCCCATGCATTATGGCTGTAATCCCGGTAGGTTACTTTACTCTCCATTGAAGTTCTATCCAACTGACGATTGTTATATGCCCTTTTCATCTACACTCTGGTATGTTCTGATCTACCCTATTCTCTGCTCCAGCCTGTTTCTGCTTGGATACATCCAGTTAATGTCTGAACTAACGCCAACCTGATCACCATCAGCACACTCCTGTACACCATGGTTGGACTCTTTTTTGCACAAAACATGTTACTTTGTAATATGTCAAGCAGTATATACTATTTATATATCCTACCTTTTGACTATACATATATATATTTTCTTTTCATTTTTTTTGCAGCCTTCAGGCCTTGTCAGGGTATTTGGCTCCATTTTGCATCCCCAGGGGCATCATCTTCTGTGGGGACGTTAGGCGGGTCACCACCTTCAAACTCCTCCCCTTTTTTCCAGGGCAATGTAGATGACCCTTTTTCCCTTGATTTTCCATATGTTTTGGGCTAGTTCTGTACATGGAGCATCCCACTTGGATCTGGTCAGTGTTTTTTGTACTATGCATGTCGCACCCTGACACATATTGATGCATCTATTCAGTTTGACATTTATATACATGGTATTTATTGCTTGCTTTTATATTTTAGAATCCCTAGGTTTACTTATATGCGAGCATCCCTGAAGAAGAGCAATTTAAAGCCATGAAACACGTTGGATGCTTTACCACCGTTTTCATAGAAATCTTTGCTGGTCTATGTAAACATAAAAATATAAAAAGTCTGCCCTAAATATTGATAATAAAAAGATCAAAGTGAAAGCAGCCAGCTGAAGACAAGTGTTGACAATCCTGTAAGAATAAGTAAAGTTCACAAGCGGCACTTTAAGACTAGAAATATATAGGGTTCCAACACCAATTTCAGTTATCCTGAACTCTGCAGTTCAAAATCGGTAGTTCAAACTTCTTATCAGACACAAGAAGAAAAAAACGCCTATCAGCAGTTGATTTCCTCCAGAATGAGCAAGGCTGAATCATCCAAAGGTGCACTCAATCCGAGAGGGACAGGGTAAGCAGGATCCCGCATATAAAAATAAAAAAATCTTATAGTGTAGTAAATAAAAAATCGTATGTAATATAGAGCATGCAGAGAGCCCAACACCTAGTGATTATAAAAAGTCACTCAACACCATGATGTGTCATATTTAACTGCTTACCAGACACATATATTGCAGCAAGGTGGTAAGAACTGCTTGACTCTCCTCATATAAAATCAGATGAATCCACCAGAGAGCAACAGTCAGGGGTTATCAATGGGTACCCAAATAAATAAAAAGAGGTCTCATAGCAGTATGTAGTTGAAGATTAAAAGGTTTATTATAGACTACTTACAATTGGATAGCTCAAAGAACGCAGTATACACAATCAATAGTTCAGTTTGAAGTCCAAGGTTCACAGCATGTCTCACTTCCTGTGTTGAAGTTACTGACACATTTTTGGCCCTTCAGCCATCGTCTGAGGTTTTCAATCACAGTGACATGCCTCTTAAAGAAATGTAGGTGGCCGTAATCAGGTATGTGAGAAGCATCACCTAGCAACCACTGTATTGCTCCAACATTTGCGTTCCACCAGAAAGAACAGGGGCAGACGTGCGTTCCAATCAGGAGGAATGATAGAACTCTATGGTACTATATGTTAAAAGTGGATGATATAAATATAAATACATCCATTAGTAGTACTTCACCCTCATAACTGGAGGTACCGCAATCAAGCAGAACAATTCGAACAATATCAAATATATATATATATATATATATATATATATGGATAACAGAATATAAAATCACAAAGGAAAATCCCAAAATGTATAAAAAATATATATAAAAAACTATATATAGAGAGATTAATATTTAATGGACCTGATGATAGAGAGGATAAATGAGCATCTAACTGTTATTGATAAAACAATTAATATCCCAATCATTGTTAAGACCATATGGACTGTAACTTTGGATGTCAAAGATCCACCGGGTTTCCAACCTGGAAACTTCTCTCCTGATATAGCTCCCCCTCCATTGTGGGATAAGGTGGTCTATACCAATAAAAGACGTGCCAGCAGGGTCCTTCCCATGGCATTCAGCATAAAGGCGAGAGATGCTATGCTTAGGATATCCCTTCTTTATATTGGTGACATGCTCACCGAGTCTCACATTTAGAGCCCTGACTGTCCTCCCTACATAGTGTAACCCACAGGGGCAGGGGAGTATATACACTACATTTTGAGATAAACAGGTAATTAACCACTTAAGCCCCGGAGGATTTGGCTGCTAAACGACCAGAGGGTATTTTGCGATTCGGCACTGCGTGACTTTAACGGACAATTGCGCGGTCGTGCGATGCTGTACCTAAACGAATTTGGCGTCCTTTTTTTCCCACAAACAGAGCTTTCTTTTGGCGGTATTTGATCACCTGTGCGATTTTTTGATCACGCGCTATAAACAAAAAAAGAGCGTAAATTTTGCAAAAATAGCAATATTTTTCCCTTTTTTTTATATGAAATTCCCCCAAAAAAAATGTAAAAATCAAAATTTTTTAATATTTTCGGCCAATTTGTTTTATGCTACCTATGATTGGTAAAAAAAATCGCAAAAAGCGTATTTTGATTGGTTTGCGCAAAAGTTATTGCGTTTAGTAACAAAGGGAAAGATTTTTGTCATTTTTGTTGTTTTTTTTTTAACGCGTAATGGCGGCGATCTGCGATTTTTTTTGCGGTACTGCGACATTGCGGTGGACAGATCGGACCCTTGACTGACATTTTTGACACTTTTGGGGTTACCAGTGACATTTCTACAGTAATCAGTGCTATATATATGCACTGTTACTGTAAAAATACACTGGTAGTGAAGGGGTTAACTTTATTTGAGAGGGAGGGGCTGTGTGTGTCCCTAGGGGCGTGATTCTAACTGTGATTGGCTGTGGCTTCAACTGTATGCAGAGTGATCAATGGATCTACATAGTAGATCCATGTGATCATCTCTCATACAGAGAGGAGAATGACAGGCAGCTTGTTTACACAAGCTGCCTGACTTTCTCCCTCTCCCCCGCCGATCGCAGAGTAGCCGGCGGCGATCGGGTCCGCCGGTCACACGCGCGGGGGGGTCCGTGACCACGCGGGAGCGCGCCTCCAGCGGCGCACGCTCGCTCCCTAAACCCTCACAGGCGAGCGACGTAGACCTACGTCACTTTGCCTGTGAGGGGCTGACCGCCCACGTAGATAGTCGTGCGGCGGTCGGCAAGTGGTTAAAGAATCAATTGCAAAATCCTTCTGCTTAATCCTAGATTTAAAATGAGAGATCTTCCTGTCCTTAATGGCATTAATCTTACAGATACCGCATCGGCAGCAGGGGAAAAAAACCTTTTTGTTGTTGAAAATAGGAAGCTTTGGTCTTGGGGGCATCTAAAGCATTGGGAGCGATAAAAAATCGGAAAGGTGCCACACCCCTAAAGATCACTCTAGGGATGTCTGGTAAATTTGGGCCAAGAACTTTATCATTCTTAAGTACCTTCCAAAGTTTAGATATGATTTTTTTAATGGCCCAATGTTTTCTCGTATAGGTAGTAACTAGAGAAAAATTATGTTCATGTGCTACATCCTTATGTTCTTTTGCCCTCCCCAAATCTTCTCTATCCTTTTGGCTCACCTCATAAATAATTGCATCTAAATCACTGCCAGAATAACCTTTATCCTGAAACCTTTCCTTCAGAATCACTGCTTGTTTTAAAAAAGTGCAATTGCATCTAAAACAAAGAACCTGGCTTTTTGGTACTGACTTGAGCCAGGTTGGATGGTGGCAACTGCCCTGGCCAATAAAGCTGTTGCGATCTGTAGATTTAAAGAAGGTGGAAGTAATGAGAGAACAATTTTTAACTTCAATGTCGAGGTCTAGAACATGGATATGAGTGGTGCTAGTCTCGAATTAGAGGGAGCTACCAAAGGAATTATTGTTCAATTGTTCTATATATGTAGTTAAAGAAGGTAAGTATAATTCCATAGGAGGACATCATCAATATACCTGCCCCAAAAGATCAACTCCGATCTCCATGCAGCATAGACAACGTCCAATGTGTTGCTTTCTTTTTACATACAATTTAACCCTATACCTGTTTTTTCCTTTGGACAATTACATTTAATTGTGTAATGAAATTTATACTTTTTATACACATATTCATTTTTTGACTGTTGTCCGATTTTGCCTCTAATAGTCCCGCTTCCTTGGAGGGTTCTCTTTGTTCTATTTACTTTTGGGATGATGGCATTTACTCAGCTCCCCACCACTTTCTGTTTTGCCTGTGAACACGGACACTGCTGGCCCCCTCATAGAGGCATGGGAACGTATTTTCTTTGTTGGCCTCCTAGACATGATGGGGTGGGGGCTTATTACCCAAGTGTAATAGATACTAGGAAATGGGTGATAAGATTCACTTTATTAAAAGAAAAGTGGTGTTTGTTCTCCTGGGTTTAGTCATGGAGCTGAAGGTCTGCTGGTGGCAGGGGAATACATGTCATCATCAGCCACCTGAATATTGATGTGTGTAAACCACTCAAAAAGTATAAAGGGACAAGTAACTGAAAAAATGCATAGTTTAGCATAAGTTAAGCCCCTGAAAATCAGCCGTAGACAGGAACTTAATGTGTGGTATAGCAATAATGAGAACTAATAGACAATTTAGAGGTACGCATGTACTGGTGTAAATAGAAGCTAAAAAAATTGAGCAGAGAAATAAAAATAATATTTTTGCATATGAAATGCAAAAAAAAAAAAAACTACAAACTGCCATGAGCAATCCTACAAAAGCCTAATCCCTTGGCTAAAAATTGTTATTCATTACATTTTTTGTTTATTGTTTTATTAGTTACTGGAGTTCATTTTAAAATATGTAGGGCAATAAAACAAAAAAAAACAAAAAAATATATCTGGAAAGACAGGAGGTAGACTTAAGTAGTGAGGATGGAGATTATGCCTTAATAATAAACCCGTATGGTAAATTCCAATCGTAAGGCTTAGTAACGAATTACAAAAAAAGGTCCAAGGTTCACAGAAGGATAATGACTCTCTGCAATGTCTGTCATGCCAGCAATAATATTCAATACACAAATGTGGGGGGAGATATTGGGCAAGATAAGGGGTCAAAACTAGCACAACATAAGCAAGCTAAAGGAGAACCCTATGAGGACACAATAAAGTGGTATGAGTCTATTTACAGGATACGCTAAAATGGAAAAGATGGTCTCCAACACTGTCACAACAATGTGACATAATCCACCGGAACAGGTGACCTTGATGCAAGATCAAAGGCTAATGGTAGAATTGTATTCAATCTTGATCTGATGAGATGTATAAGAAAGATTGGTGTTGCTCTCCTCAGAAATGGTATGAACTATAATCCAAAACAACTGGTGAATACACCTCAAAATGGCTCAAATGTGCAAAAAATAATAGTTAAATACAAATCCACCATCTCTCAATGTGCAACATAAGTGAGGAAGTTCATGTGCAAAAAAAGCAAAATAAACATTGCATGCCAATCAAAGTGTCTACTGAGAAAAATCTAATTGGAAGCAATAAACAAAATGTTTCATATATAGGATATTTTATGTGGTAATACCAATGAGGGTGTGCCAAAACAGACTAAAACCTATATTGAAACAATGTAAACTTGAATTATGCAAATGAAAAATAATCCAATGACTTTAGACCCCTAAACAAAGGTCAATTGTTCAAAAAATTGCATCTAAAGGGTTAAAAAAGGTGCTCCAGCTGTGTAAATAAATACTTTTATCCATGGCTCACACATTTAGCCAAATGTCAGATTAAGATTAGTGATGTCGCGGACCTAAAATTCGCCGTTCGCGAACGGCGAACGCGAACATCGGCAAATGCTCGCGAACCGGGCGAACAGCCATAGACTTTAATAGGCAGGCGAATTTTAAAACCCACAGGGACTCTTTCTGGCCACAATAGTAATGGAAAAGTTGTTTCAAGGGGACAAACACCTGGACTGTGGCATGCCGGAGAGGGATCACACAAAAAAAAGTTCTTAAAAATTGTAATTTTTTGATAGAGAGCCAATTATTGGAAAAAATAAAAAATAAAAATAAAACATGTCTTTGGATTTAGCATCTGGGGGGTCTAAAAAGTGTACCTGTGAAGTTTCAGCTCTGTAGCATGTCCGGAACCAGAAAAAAATATGAATTAGGGTTAGGGCTAGGGTTAGGCTTAGGGCTAGGGTTAGGGTAAGGGTTAGGGTTAGGGCTAGGGTTAGGTTTAGGGTTAGGGTTATTTTTATGGCTAGGCTTAGAGGGTTAGGGTTAAGGTTAGAGGGTTAGGGTTATGGTTAGAGGGTTAGGGTTAGGTTTAGTGTTAGGGGCTAGGGTTAGGGTTACGGTGAGATACTTAGGGTTAGAGTTAGTAGCCCTACCCCTACCCCTCTAACTCTAACCCTCTAACCCTAAGCACTAAAAATAACCCTAACCTTAGCCCTGACCCTAGCCCTAACCCTAACCCTAACCCTAACCCTAGCCCTAACCCTAATTCTATTTTTTTCTGGTTCTGGACATGCTACAGAGCTGAAACTTCACAGGTACACTTTTTAGACCCCCCAGACAATAAATCCAAAGAAATTTATTTTTTTTAAGTTTTTTTTTTTTAAAGTTTTCCAATAATTGTCTCTCTATCAAAAATGACAATTTTTAAGAACTTTTTTTGTGTGATTTAGTGTCTAGGGGGTCTAAAAAGTGTACCTGTGAGGTTTCAGCTCTGTAGCATGTCCGGAACCAGAAACAAATACGAATTAGGGTTAGTGCTAGGGTTAGGCTTACGGCTAGGGTTAGGGTTAGGGTTAGGTTTAGGGTTAGGATTAGGATTAGGGTTAGGTTTAGGGTTAGGGTTATTTTTATGGCTAGGCTTAGAGGGTTAGGGTTAAGGTTAGAGGGTTAGGGTTATGGTTAGAGGGTTAGGGTTAGGTTTAGTGTTAGGGGCTAGGGTTAGGGTTACGGTGAGATACTTAGGGTTAGAGTTAGTAGCCCTACCCCTACCCCTCTAACTCTAACCCTCTAACCCTAAGCACTAAAAATAACCCTAACCTTAGCCCTGACCCTGACCCTAGCCCTAACCCTAACCCTAACCCTAATTCTATTTTTTTTTCTGGTTCTGGACATGCTACAGAGCTGAAACTTCACAGATACACTTTTTAGACCCCCCAGACAATAAATCCAAAGAAATGTTTTTTTTGTTAAGTTTTTTTTTTTTTTCCAATAATTTGCTCTCTATCAAAAATGACAATATTTAAGAACTTTTTTTGTGTGATTTAGTGTCTAGGGGGGTCTAAAAAGTGTACCTGTGAAGTTTCAGCTCTGTAGCATGTCCAGAACCAGGAAAAAAAGATAATTTTTCAGTAGAGCAGGGATGGTGGGAACCCCTTTTACACCTATATGATCTTTTTTTCCTGGTTCTGGACATGCTGCAGAGCTGAAACTTCACAGGTACACTTTTTAGACCCCCCAAACAATAAATCCAAAGACATTTTTTTTTTGTTAAGTTTTTTTTTTTTTTTCCAATAATGGGCTCTCTATCAAAAATGACAATTTTTAAGAACTTTTTTTGTGTGATTTAGTGTCTAGGGGGTCTAAAAAGTGTACCTGTGAAGTTTCAGCTCTGTAGCATGTCCAGAACCAGAAAAAAAAAGATAATTTTTCAGTAGAGCAGGGATGGTGGGAACCCCTTTTACACCTATATGAATTTTTTTTTCTGGTTCTGGACATGCTACATATATATATATATATATATATATATATATATATATATTAAAAAAATACTCAAATACCAGCCTCAAAGGGGCTTTTGGGGACAATATATATATATATATATATATATATATATCACAGAACAAAAAAAATTACACAAATACCAGCCCTCAAAAGGGCTTTTGGGGACAATATATATATATATATATATATATATATATATATATATATATATCCAAAAAAAACCTCAAATACCAGCCCTAGGAAGGGCTTTTTGGGGTGCTGTCCTTACAGCAGGAGTGTACCAAGAACACTGGCTAACAAGACCGGGAACTGTCCCTAGCTATAACAGCAGCAGCAGCACCAGCACTTTCCCTGCTCTCAGTAACACAGAAATGATCTAAAATGGATGCTGCCCTTGCTTATTTATAGGAGGTGGGAGGGTGTGGGAGGGAGGTATGCTGATTGGCCTGGAATGTGTCTGCTGACTGTGATGTTCAGGGTCAAAGTTTGCCTCAATGATGATGTATAGGAGGCGGACCAAACATCACATATGTTCGCCCGCAGCGGCGAACACGAACATGCTAAGTTCGCCGGTAACTGTCCGCCGGCGAACAGTTCTGTACATCTCTAATTGAGATATCCATGGAGCCATTGTGCTTGCAGTTAAACCATCAAAAGGTTATTTGTCCAACTGTTCACAACAATCCCGATGATCCAGCCAGAGACAAAAGTGTATCCACAATGTTGAGATTGTTGGACTGCGAACTAGTGTCAGCTTGGTGATAGAGGGTGAGGATGGTTTAGAAGGCCAGTCCACTACCTCCTCTGCATGCTGTGGCTGGATAGCACGGGCAACATCACTAAAAAGAGACAAACGTGCCCTGCCTGAGGATAGACTATGTCCACCTTTGCCTGTGGACACAGATGTTGCTGGCCCTCTCATAGTAGTATGGGAAATTCTGACTCTCCTTGTTGGCCTCCCAGACATGATAGGGGGGGTCTAAGTTATTACCCAAATACAATAGATACTCGGAAATGGGTGATTGGAAGCACTTTATTGAATAAAACGTGATGTTTGGTGCACTTTAATCTAAGGACTGACGCTGATAGAAATGAAAAAAAAAAAAAACAAAACAAAAAAAAATATAATAAATATTAAATAAATAAAAAAATAAATAAATAATAAAAAAGGGGCAACACCAACGTCGCAGTAAGAAAAACGGTGGCCTAAAATTTTAAAAAGGGAGTAGGCAGGGGACAAAAAAAAAAAAAGATGGAGCACCCAAAAACAAATAAAATAAATGTGTATACAGCACTAAATCTAATGTAATGCTTTTAAACACGGCACTACACTCGCTACAGTACACTAACACTACACTATATTCACACTACACTGACACACTATATTCACACTACACTGACACACTACACTTATACTACACTATACTCACACTATACCAACACTACAATAACACTACACTGACACTCTACACTTATACTACACTACACTCACACTATACTAACACTACATTAACACTACACTGACACTCTACACTCACACTACACTATACTCACACTATACTAACACTATACTAACACTACACTGACACTCTACACTCCCACTACACTATACTCACACTACACTCACACTACGCTATACTCACACTAGACTGACACTCTACACTCATACTACACTACACTCACACTATACTAACACTACAATAACACTACACTGACAATCTACACTCACACTACAGTATACTCACACTATACTAACACTATACTAACACTACACTGACACTCTACACTCCCACTACACTATACTCACACTACACTCACACTACGCTATACTCACACTACACTGACACTCTACACTCATACTACACTACACTCACACTATACTAACACTACAATAACACTACACTGACACTCTACACTCACACTACACTATACTCACACTATACTAGCACTATACTAACACTACACTGACACTCTACACTCCCACTATACTCACACTACACTCACACTAAACTATACTCACAATACACTAACACTACACTAATACTACACTAACACTATACAATTAGTCACAATAACATACTAACTAGCTAGTAGCTAGCTGAGCCCTGCTCTATTTCTCTCCACTCCAACAAAACATTGTAAAAGGTTCCTTGGGGAGGAACAGGACATAGTGTGAGGTGGGACTATGAGTCATCATGACTTTGTCCAATCAGGTCTCTGACTGTGCTCTATGCTCTGATTGGATATTTCTTCATTCAATTAGGGCCCTAGAATGCACTGTGTTTTGTGCAGTGCATTGTGGGGCACTCGGCGAGTGATGTTTGGTCCGAACTTATGCTCAATCCGAACTGCTCTATGTGTGGTCAATTTTGCTGTGTGCTTTGGGTAAATGTCATGTTGGAAGGTAAATCTTCTTCGCATTGACAACTTTCTTGCAGAGGGCAGTGGATTTTCCTCAAGAATTTGGCAATATTTTTCCCCATTATTTTTTTCTTCTATCCTGACAAGTGCTCCAGTCCCTGCTGCAGAGAAACACCCCCATAACAGGAAAAAAAACATGGAGCGGACTCTGTCAAGCTGATCTGCCTGCTCAGTGAGGGAACTCTCCTGATCTCTGCAAAGCAGGTGAATGACATGTCTGCATCTGCTCCGCTGATGCAGAGCAGACACAGACACAGCCCCCTGTTCTCCATGGAGCGGTCGGATGGAAAAGGGCCACCTGTTTATTTCCATGAGATTCGATCTGCTAGATGGATGGGAAATGGGATCCCCATCTGTCTGTTTTTAGTGGACCAGATCGGCTGCAGGCAGGTGTAAACAGACACTTGTCCATTTGCATCAGCCTCTCCAAAGAAAACAATAGGTGGTCCGATTGCGCCTGCTTAAAAAAATGATCGGTCTGCTTATGTGAAAGAGGCCTAAGGCCTTGTTCACACCGGGCATACACAGCGTACCTTTACAGGGATGCACAGGTGTTTTGTGCATCTCTGTGCAGGCAGTCATATTGATGTAATTTGGGATGTAGCAACTGCACAAACAGAGCTGTTGCTCCCAATTTGACATCCATGAATGTCCGTATGAATGTCCCTGAACTCACACTGTCTGTGTCCGGGGTCATGCACCCACACCCACACCCACACGGATGTCAGATTGGGAACAACAGCTATGAGAGTGCAGCCGTTGCATCCCAATTCACATAAATAGGGCTGCCTGTACGGGGACACCTGTGCATCCCTGTGTGAGTAAAAATGGCCCTCCATGGGCGTACACTTTAGTATGCCACATGTGAATGATGCTTTAGTAGTAATTTAGCAGGAATTTTGCAAGTTATGTTGTGTTTTAGTGCACTATTAGTTTTAGTGTATTTTTAGTGAAAATAGTGATATGATGAACATTTGCGCAATTATTGTGAACATTTGCGCAAAAATAAATCTGTAGCACTTTTTTATTCAGCAGGTCATGTGCTTTCAAAAAATGTCTGGTTTGAGGGCCAGTTCACACTGGTGCCAGACATCGCATGTGATTCGGACTGCATTGCTGTGCAGATCACATGCAATTTCTGTACGATGCAAATTCAGCCATAAAACTGTATAGCTGAATTTGCATCGCATTCAAACCAAACTCTTACAGGACCCTTTTTTTGTCCGCACCAGAATCAGATCTCATGGGTGTTCACACCCATTCAATTCGATTCCTGTCCGAAATCACAGTTCGCACTGCGATCTGCAAACCAATCTAGGGGTGTCAATAACTTTGTATTGACACCCGCAGCAGTTTGCAGAGGGCAGTGTGAACTGCCGGCGATTCAGATGCAATGCAGTAACCCACACTGGATTTGCAGGGTTTCTCACATCGCACCAGTGTGAACCAAGCCTGGAGTGGACTTTTCAAATTTTGAAAGCTGTAAGTGAAAAATGGTAACCTCTGGATTTTTAGAGTAAATTGTTTTTATTTACAGTTTTGCGTACATTTTTCACCATTTCACAAAACAAGTACAATTTAAAATGTACAAATATTTGTTAAAATATTTGTTATTTAATAAACAAGCAAAAAGTTGGGGGAGCAAACCCTGAACATGTATTTCTAAAGCTGGTGCAGCTATGAACCAAGCGACATGCATATTAAAATAGAATAGCGCACACATGCAAAAGAAATGACTATCAAATATGAAGACAATCCATAAATAAAAATGGGGATTTAGTCCCACCATATGGCCATATCGTGCTCAAGCCCACCACTACGTCAAAGTACCCCATTGTCAGTGGGTCCTACACTATCCATAAAAAAGGATAAATCCAGCCTATCTAACCCCTCTAATCCCAGCAAGGAGTGTTTTCTCCAAGGGTTAGAGAGGCTGGATATGCATTTGTTATTTAATAACTCAATCCAGTTTTAACTTTTATATTTGGTAGAAATGTTGTACATTTTCCCATGTATGAATCCACTATTAATGATTTTAGTGTATTTTTAGCGAAAGTATTGGCTTTATAAACATTTGCGCAAATATTGTGGTGCCTTAAAAATAAGTAGCAACTTCTTTTTACTCTACTGGCCATGTGCTTTAAGAAAATATATGGCTGGGGGTCTTTTATTAACTTTGAAAGCTTTAAGTGAAAAAAGAAAACCTCCAGTTTTTGCGTATGTTCAATTTTCACTATTTCTCAAAACGGCGCAATTTAAAATGTACAAATATTTGCTATTTATTAACTCAATATAGGTTTAGCTTTTATATTTAGAAGGAACTTAGCAGGGATTTTGTAAAATCTGCTGTGTTTGTATCTGCTAATAATGATTTTAGTGTATTTTTAGCAAAAATATTGTTTTGGCAAACATTTGCACAAATATTATAGGGCCTTAAAAATCAGTAGCACCTTCCATCTTCCATTTATTTCACTGGCCCTTTGCTTTCAGAAAATGTATAGTTTGGGGGGTCTTTTAAAAACTCTGAAAGCTGGAAGTAAAAAAAATGAAATATATATATATATATATATATATATATATATATATATATATATATATATATATACAAACCCAATTCCAAAAAAGTTGGGACACTGTAAAAATTGTGAGTAAAAAATGAATGGACTAATTTACAAATCTCATAAACTTATATTTTATTCACAATATAATATAGATAACATATCAAATGTTGAAAGTGAGACATTTTGAAATGCCATGCCAAATATTGGCTCATTTTGGATTTCATGAGAGCTACACATTCCAAAAAAGTTGGGACAGGTAGCAATAAGAAGCCAAAAAAGTTAAATGTACATATAAGGAACAGCTGGAGGACCAATTTGCAACTTATAAGGTCAATTGGCAACATGATTGGGTATAAAAAGAGCCTCTCAGAGTGGCAGTGTCTCTCAGAAGTCAAGATGGGCAGAGGATCACCAATTTCCCCAATGCTGCAGCTAAAAATAGTGGAGCAATATCAGAAAGGAGTTTCTCAGAGAAAAATTGCAAAGAGTTTGAAGTTATCATCATCTACAGTGCATAATATCATCCAAAGATTCAGAGAATCTGGAACAATCTCTGTGCGTAAGGGTCAAGGGCGGAAAACCATACTGGATGCCCGTGATCTTCGGCCCTTAGAGGGCACTGCATCACATACAAGAATGCTACTGTAATGGAAATCGCAACATGGGCTCAGGAATACTTCCAGAAAACATTGTAGGTGAACACAATCCACCGTGCCATTCGCCGTTGCCAGCTAAAACTCTATAGGCCAAAAAAGAAGCCATATCTAAACATGATCCAGAAGCGCAGGCGTTTTCTCTGGGCCAAGGCTCATTTAAAATGGTCTGTGGCAAAGTGGAAAACTGTTCTGTGGTCAGACAAATCAAAATTTAAAGTTCTTTTTGGAAAACTGGGACGCCATGTCATCCGGACTAAAGAGGACAAGGACAACCCAAGTTGTTCTCAGCGCTCAGTTCAGAAGCCTGTATCTGATGGTATGGGGTTGCATGAGTGCGTGTGGCATGGGCAGCTTACACATCTGGAAAGGCACCATCAATGCTGAAAGGTATATCCAAGTTCTAGAAAAACATATGCTTCCATCCAGACGTCGTCTCTTTCAGGGAAGACCTTGCATTTTCCAACATGACAATGCCAGACCACATACTGCATCAATTACAACATCATGGCTGCCTAGAAGAAGGATCCGGGAACTGAAATGGCCAGCCTGCAGTCCAGATCTTTCACCAATAGAAATCATTTGGTGCATCATAAAGAGGAAGATGCGACAAAGAAGACCTAAGACAGTTGAGCAACTAGAAGTCTGTATTAGACAAGAATGGGACAACATTCCTATTCCTAAACTTGAGCAACTTGTCTCCTCAGTCCTCAGACGTTTGCAGACTGTTATAAAAAGAAGAGGGAATGCCACACAGTGGTAAATATGGCCTCGTCCCAACTTTTTTGAGATGTGTTGATACCATGAAATTTAAAATCAATGTATTTTTCCCTTAAAATTAGACATTTTCTCAGTTTAAACATTTGATATGTCATCTATGTTGTATTCTGAATAAAATATTGAAATTTAAAAATTCCACATCATTGCATTCTGTTTTTATTCACAATTTGTACAGTTTCCCAACTTTTTTGGAATCGGGTTTGTGTATATATATATATATATATATATATATATATATATATATATATATAATGATATAATGTTTGGTTGGGGGTTCTAAGTAATTTTCTAGCAATAAAATGCTGATTTTTACTTGATAATAAAAACTGCCATAACACCCTTGGTCTTCAAGTGGATATGCAACTTAACAATGTCATGTCTTAAAGCGTTTTGTAACTTTCTTATTGTCTTATTTGTATCTAGGACTTTAGAATATCTGATTAGAAATGGACCTCTATTTAAAGAAGATGAGTGTGCATTTTACAATGCTTGCTATGTGTGTTTTAATCGTCTGGTATTATATCATCTGCAAATCGAGTCTTGTAACAACATTCCACTATAAAAACCATGGGAGAAGCTCCTGCATAAATCGAACTGAGAAAAAGAAATCACTTTCCATCAATGTGCAATCAGATTCTGTCATGTGGACTATACATTCTTCTGGACGCCTGGAAAACCAAATGGGGGAGTATGCAGTGCTTTATGCTTTGACAAAGCTTAATGGATACCAAGGGTTTATCTTACCAAAGATGCATAATGAGCTAGGATGGATATTTCAGATAAAATTGCCTGTTCTTCACGAGGAAGTTGCTGACCGGATTAAATGGAGGAAATATAAATTGAAAGATTGGATGTCACCTGAATATTCCAACATCTCTGGACAATACGTTAAATTGTTTGGTACTCCGTGTTCATGGACCTTCTATCATCACATAAGGGAAGAGATTCTACAAGAATTCACATTTCATGACCATATTAAAGAAGAGGCAAATTCCTACCTTTCAGACGTGAAAGGGAATAGAAAAAATGTGACCTTTATTGGAGTTCATGTTTGCAGGGTGGACTATATATGGGTCATGGCTCGGTCATGGAAAGGTGTGGTAGCTGACAAAAACTACATGCAAAAATCTATGGACTATTTCAGAAAGAAGTATGATGACCCCCTCTTTGTGGTGACCAGTAATGAGATGAATTGGTGTAAAAAGAACATTAATGCCTCTTTGGGAGATGTACATTTTGCTGTCAATCGTAAGGAAGGTTCTCCTGCAAGTAATTTTGCCCTCCTGGCACATTGTAACCACACCATTATGACCTTAGGGGCATTTGGCTATTGGGCTGCATACTTGGCTGGGGGTGAAACCATCTATCTTACAAACTTCACTTTGCCAGATTCTGCTTATCTTAAAATGTTCAAATATGAAGCTGCTTTCCTTCCAGAATGGATTGGAATTCCTGCTGACCTGTCTCCATTATTTAAAAAAAATTAAATCCTTAATTAAATTTTCTGCAAAGGTCAATGTTATCTTATTTCATTGTAAATTACATTTTAATCTCATTGTGGAACAGACAAGATGTATTTGTTTAACCACTTAAGCCCCGGAGGATTTGGCTGCTCAAAGACCAGGCCCTATTTTGCGATTCGGCACTGCGTGATTTTAACGGACAATTGTGTGGACATGCAACGCTGTACCAAAATGAAATTGACGTCCTTTTTTTCCCACAAACAGGGCTTTCTTTTGGTGGTATTTGATCACCTGTGCGATTTTTAATTTTTGCGCTATCAACAAAAAAAGAGCGACAATTTTGAAATAATAACAATATTTTTCACATTTTTTTATATGAAATCCCCCCCCCCAAAAAATGTAAAAATCAAAATTTTTTAACATTTTAGGCCAATTTGTTTTCTGCTACATATGTTTGGTAAAAAAAATCTCAATAAGCTTATTTTGATTGGTTTGCGCAAAAGTTATTGCGTTTACTAACTAAGGGAAAGATTTTTGTCATTTTTATTGTTTTTTTTTTTAACGAGTAATGGCGGCGATCTGCAATTTTTTTGCGGGACTGCGACATTGTGGTGGACAGATCGGACCTTTGACTGACATTTTTGACACTTTTGGGGGTACCAGTGACATTACTACATTAATCAGTGCTATACATATGCACTGTTACTGTAAAAATGACACTGGCAGGGAAGGGGTTAACTTTATTAGAGAGGCAGAGGTTAAATGTGTCCCTAGGGGTGTGCTTCTAACTGTAAAGGGGTGTGGCTTTTCATGTAACCACAGAGACATACGATCCTATATAGCAGGATCGTATAGTCTCTGCAGTTACACCAGGGAGAATGACAGGCGGCTTTGTTTACATCAGCCGCCTGCCTTTCTCCCTCTCTAGCGGGAGATCGCAAGTGACTGGCGGACATCGGTGCCGGAATGTCTGCAAACGAGCGGGGGCCGGAGCGCGCCTCCTGCGGCGCGCTTGCCCCCTAGAGGCTCGCAGGCGAGCGACGTAGTACTACATCACTTTGCCTGTACTGGGCTGACTGCCGCCGTAAATAGTCGTGTAGCGGTCGGCAAGTGGTTAAAACTACTGACCCATAAGAGCAAAATAGCCGTGAAGGCGAATTATATAAATGTGTTGCTGTCTTTGTATGCATTAATATGGACTACCAGCAGTACAGGCAAACCTATAGAGGTCTTTTTGTGGAACAACTTTCACTTTCTGACCGCTGGAGTTATCTTAAGTGGACTAACATAAGGTCGACATAGGTAAGATAGATGAGATAAATACTTTATTGTCATTGCAACACAAATTTCAATGAAATTCTATAAAAGCTCCACACATGAACAGATAACAGCCTCAACCATACACACATTTAAATAATTACGCACCCCCCATATAAAAAGACTAGAAGTTACCCCCACCACAGCAGCAAAGCCAAGTCACCTACAGTTAGATAATATTATTAATAAATACCAATTAGGGCTTTAGTAGCTCTTTGAAAGAAACTTTCCTTAACCACTTGCTGACCAGCCCCCAGGTTCCCGCAAATCGCTCCATGCCCACTTTCCAGAGGGGAAGCCGATCCACAGGACTGGCGGCCGTGATTCCCGCCGTGCACCCGCGATCGATCCCCATGAAGAGAGAATGCCAGTCTGCTGTTGTAAACACGGCAGACCGTTGTTCTCTGAGCTATCAACACAGAGCTGCTGTGTTCCTCCTATTTAGGATCACAGGTCTCTGTGTTGTTTCCACAAGTCCATCCCTCCCACAGTTAGAAAACACTCCCTAGGCTAAAATTGAACCCTTTGATCATCCCAGGGTTAACCCCCTTCACTGCCAGTGTCATTAGTACAGTAACAATGCATATTTTTAGCACTGATTATTGTAGTGTCAAAAATGTCAGTAAGGGGTCCAATCTGTCCGCCGCAATGTCGCAATCCTGCTAAAAATTGCTGATCGCCGCCATTACTAGTAAAAAATAAAAAATAAATAAAAATTACATAAATCTTTCCCCTAGTTTGTAGACATGATAACATTTGCTGAAACCAATCAAAATAAGCTTATTAGGATACTTTTTACCAAAAATATTTAGCAGAATACAAATTGGCCTAAAATTATGAAAAAATTTGATTTTTACATTTTTTTCTTTTGGGAATGTTATATAGCAGAAAGTAAAAAATATTGTTTTTTTTTTTTTTTCAGAATTGTCGCTCTTTTTTTGTTAATAGCGCAAAAAATAAAAATCGCACAGGTGATCAAATACCACCAAAAGAAAGCTCCATTTGTGGGAGGAAAAAAAGGACATCAATTTTATTTGGATACAGCATCACATTACCATGCAATTGTCCGTTAAAGTAAAGTCCAGAAGTGGTTAAATCAGTTTGTCCTCACCCTTTTATTTCTGAACCTCATACTAGATGGCACTAGTTCAAAAAGATATTTTTTAGGGTGTCACAGGTCACTAGTTATTTTGCCCATCCTGCCGACACAACTACAGCCCACAAACCTTCTGTGGAGCATTTATTATTTTCTGAAGAAAAGCTTTTTCTACGAGTGTGCAGTTGGGATACCAAGCTAAAATGCAGTATGTCAACACGCTCTCAATGGAGGAACGATAAAAGGACTCCGAGATGTTTTTCCCTATACAATTTTTCCTGAGAAGCCTTGGGAAATATAAACATTGCTGACACTTCTTGGTAACAGCTATCATGTTTGATGACCAGGATACATTTTCTGAAATAAGAATACCTAAAAACCTAAAAGCAGATACCCGCTCTACCAATTCTTCTCTAATATAAAGTGGAACCATGTCAGCCTTACTCTTTTTAACCACTTATGGATCGCCCGCCGCAGTTTTACATCGGCATTTTGACGTTAAATACCGGGCTTATGGTAGCAGATAGCATAACCCCAGTATTTTTTAAAACTGCGGGCGGTCCGCTGTAACATAAGGGTGGTCCCAGTAGCGGATTCGCTGTGGGTTCATCTTTATGGGCAGTGGGAGAGTCGCCTTCCCTCCCACCACTTCCCGGTCTTTTCCCCTGCTTACCAGACCCATCCATAGCGGGGAAAGCGATCAGGTCCGCTGTCCCCTCAGGCAGGAAGTCGAGTGAGGGCAGGATGGCCCCCACTGGACTTTATAGCCTTGGAGGACCGGACACTTCCTAGCAGTCTCTCTCTCTCCATCCCTATTTCTTTTTATCTACCTCCATCCCTCTTCCTTCATCCTTTTTTTTCTCGCTCTCTCTCCCTCCATCCCTCTTTTTTCTCTCTCCCTCCATCCCTCCTTCTTTCTCTCTCTCTCCAACCCTCTTTCTTTCTCTCTCCCTCCAACCCTCTTTCTTGCTCTCTCCCTCCATCCCTCTTTCTTTTTATCTCCCTCCATCCCTCTTCCTTCATCCCTTTTTTTCTCGTTCTCCCTCTCCATCCCTCTTTCTTTTTCTCTCCCTCCCTCTTTATTTTTCTCTCTCTTTCTCGCTCTCCATCCCTCTTTCTTTTTATCTACCTCCATCCCTCTTCCTTCGTCTTTTTTTTTTTCTCGCTCTCTCTCACTCCATCCCTCTTTCTTTCTCTCTCCCTCCATCCCTCCTTCTTTCTCTTTCCCTCCATCCCTCCTTCTTTCGCTCTCCCTCCAACCCTCTTTCTTTCTCTCTCTCCATCCAACCCTCTTTCTTTCTCTCTCCCTCCATCCCTCTTTCTTTTTATCTCCCTCCATCCCTCTTCCTTCGTTCCTTTTTTTTCTCGTTCTCCCTCTCCATCACTCTTTCTTTTTCTCTCCCTCCATCATTTTTCTTTCTCTCTCTCTCTATCCCTCTTTCTTTCTCTCTCTCGCCCTCCATATCAGACAGTAAGGAATTTATAAGGGGAGAATAATCAGCGCAAATCCTTCTAATCTCTAAATGTATTATATCTAATGTGTCTTCAAAAGAACAAATGCAAGTGTTGGCAAGTGCAAACAATATGAGAAATATTACCCCGTGTGGTAAATAAATAAATATATAAACACCACGAGAGGAAGATACACGCTTGCGGCCAAGCTCCAGCAACACTGCGAGAGAGAGACACAAGCTCGTTGTACAGCTCCAGAGACGCAAGAGCAGTGTGTCATATTCAAACCGAGTATCCTAATGTCGGGTAGACACTATTAAATGTGAGTTTACCAACTTTGCTTTTTATAAATAAACGACATTTAAAAACGGAATTACACCCACTCTATTAATTTCCTATGAATCAGGATAACTATTATTGAGGAAACCGACCACCAGGCTGGAAATTTATTAAGAAAGTGTGATTACTGGTTCCATGTACAGGACTTTGCCTGGGAGAGCCGACCTGCGGCCGTACATCTGCGGTGGCTGGTCGGCAAGTGGTTAACTGCAGTGGCCAGGGGTGTACACATGCCGCAGCAGGAATTATTCACCCTGTCACACTTAACAGGTGTAGCACCTGCAAAGTGTGACCCATTTTAGTGAGTGGGGCTGCTCTGCAACCTTCTGCAGTACAGTGACCAAGTGGGTAAAGGAGGTAATGAGGATGCGTTTTATCACCTCCTCACCAACTACTTTACCCCTTTGGATCCGACACTAGCATGCAGCAACTGCATGTATTGCACACAGTTGAAGGGCCTTTGCAGAGTGGCCCCATCCACTTGAATAGGTCACACTTGGCAGGTGCTACACCTGTGTGACAGTGTGTAAAATTCCTGCTACTGCTGCGACGTGTACACTTCTCACCACTGCAGTTAAAGAGGGTGTGGTGGGGGGGTAAAAAATAGGGATCAAATATGGGGTTTTACCGACCCCAAACTGCAAATGTTGTGTACACCTCCGGCCCGTACGTGAATTTGGGGGACCCTGGGGAATGTTGGCGGTCAGGCCCGGGGGGGGGGGGGGGTCAGGCCTAAAGCTGTGTAAGGGCCCTCATAATTTCTAAAAACTGCCCTGATCACACAGTTTAGTGTGTGTCTATAATTACCAGCCAGGCTGAATGAGTGTTCCTTTTTGCCTAGTGCCACTCATGTACAGGTACAAATGTAATTTACACTGCTCAAAAAAATTAAAGGATCAATTTTTAATCAGAGTATAAAATCAGGTCAATTAAACACCTGGGAAAATAATCTGGTCAGTTAAGTAGCAAAGAGGCTTGTTAATCAGTTTCAGGTGCTTTGATGTTAATGAAATTACCAACAGGTGCACTAGATGGGCAACGAAGAGACAAACTCCAAAACAGGAATGCTTTTACAGGTGGAGGCCACTGACATTTTTTTCCCTACTCATCTTTTCTGACTGTTTTTCACTAGTTTTGCATTTAGCTAGGGTCAGTGTCACTACTGGTAGCATGAGGCGATACCTGGACCCTATAGAGGTTGCACAGGCAGTCCATCTCCTCCAGGATGGCCCATCAATGCTTGCCATTGCCAGAAGCTTTGCTTTGTCTCCCAGCACAGTCTCAAGAGCATGGAGGAGATTCCAGGAGACAGGCAGTTACTCTAGGAGAGCTAGACAGGGCCTTAGAAGGTCCTTAACCTATCAGTAGGACCGGTATCTGTTCCTTTGTGCAAGGAGGAACAGGATGAGCACTGCCAGGGCCCTACACAATGACCTCCAGCAAGCCACTGGTGTGAATGTCCCTGACCAAACAATCAGAAACAGATTTCATGAGGGTGATCTGAGGGTCTGATGTCCTCAAGTGGGCACTGTGCTCACTGCCGAGTACCGTGGAGCTCAATTGGCATTTGCCATTGAACACCAGAATTGGCAGGTCTGCCACTGGCACCCTGTGCTTTTCGCAGATGAGAACAGGCTCACTCTGAGCACATGTGACAGACGTGAAAGGGTCTGGAGAAGCCGTGGAGAACTTTATGTTGCTTCTAACATCATTCATCATGACCGGTTTGGTGGTGGGTCAGTGATGGTCTGGGGAGGCATATCCATTGAGAGATGCACAAACCTCTATATGCTAGACAATGGCACCCTGACTACCATTAGATATCAGGATGAAATCCTTGGACCCATTGTCAGACCCTACGCTGGTGCAGTGGGTCCTGGGTTCCTCCTGGTGCGCGATAATGCCCAGCCTCACGTGGCATAAGTATGCAGCCAGTTCCTGGAGGATGAAGGAATTGATTCAATTGAATGACCCCCAGGTTGACCTGACCTAAAATCGAATAGAACAAGAATAAAACACCTCTGGGACATTATGTTTCGGTCCATCCATTGCCGCCAGGTTGCACCTCAGTCTGTTCAGTAGCTCAGTGATGCCCTGGTCCAGATCTGTGAGGAAATATCCCAGGACACCATCTGTCTCATTAGGAGCATGTCCCGAAGTTGCAGACAAGCACGTTGGGGCCATACAAACCATTCTGAGTTGCTGCAATGAAATTTCAGCAAAATGGACTAGCCTGCTTCATCGTTTTTTTCACTTAGATTGTTGGGGTGTCTTTGAATTCAGCCCTCTGTAGGGTGATAATTTTCATTTCCATCAAACAATGTGGCATCCTTTCATTTCTAACACATTACCCAGTCCAAACCAGTATAGATCCTAACACATTATCCAGTCCATACCAGTATAGATCCTAACACATTACCCAGTCCATACCAGTATAGATCCTAACACATTACCCAGTCCATATCAGTATAGATATCCAGCATGATGTTTTTGAGATCTGTTGTATTTTCAGTGTTCCTTTAATATTTTTGAGCAGTGTATAAGGAATAGTACTCATTGTAGTACATGTATTAGTGTTATGGGCCATACACACAATAAGATTTTCTGAAGACTTTTTCCTTCAGATTTACCTTTTCTATGTAGTGCAAAGGCCTGCCAGACTGCATACAAATTGAAAGCGTTTAGGTTTGACCTCATATTATATGGTTTTGGTAAGTCTGAAGGAAAATTTCTTCAGAAAATCTTATAGTGTGTATGGCCCATTATAGATACTAGCACTCAGTTTACAGAGATCAGTGTTATACATGGGGAATAGCACTTAGTGAGTGATACTCCCTATATATATAACACATATCTGTACACTGAGTCTTTTTCCCATAACACTGACATCTGTACACTTTGGTGGGAAGAATACGCCTTACATTAGTAGTCAGTGAGAAGAATGTCCCTTACATTAGCGGTCAATGAAAAGAATGTCCCTTACATTGGGGGTCAGTAAAAAGAATGTCTCCTTACATTAGTGGTCAGTGAGAAAAATGTCTCCTTACATTGGTGGTCAGTGAGAAGAATGTTCCTTACATTGGTGGTCACTGAGAAAAATGTCTCCTTGCATTTGTGGTCAGTGGGAAGAATGTCCCTTACATTGGTGGTCAGTGGGAAGAATGTTCCTTACATTGGTGGTCACTGAGAAAAATGTCTCCTTACATTGGTGGTCAGTGAGAAGAATGTTCCTTACATTGGTGGTCAGTGGGAAGAATGTTCCTCACATTGGTGGTCAGTGAGAAGAATGCCCCTTATATTGGTGGTCAGTGGAAGAAGGCTTCTTACTTTGGTGGTCAGTGGGCAGGATGTCCCTTATATTGTTGGTCAGTGAAGAAAATGCTCCTTACATTGGTGGTCAGTAGGAAGAATGCCCCTTACAATGGTGGTCGATGGGAGGAATGGCCCCCTTACATTGGTGGTCAGTGAAAATTATATAAAGTAAATAAAAATTGTTAAAAAAAATGATTGTAAAGCACATCCAGGAAGAGTGCTATGTAGGATGAGCACGCGTATGTGAACAATAATGGCGGCACATATGTATGGTATCATCGGGAACGTCGGAGTTAGAGCAATTCTAGGGCCATAATTTTGTAACATGCTGGTCAGAACTTTATATTTTCTATTTTTTGTATCTTTTTTATTAAACTGTTCAGCTAAGAAGACATTTGTTGCACCTGTTATATTGTGTTAATTCATGAAAACCTTAATTTTGGAAATGTACCATTGTTACACTTTATATAATGTAAATTTATTTTTATTTTTTCTCTATAGTAAATATTTATTTTGAACATAGTGTAGAGAAATTCTGTGACAAACAAATTTAATGTGGGCAGTGCAAGATCTAGGCGGGGCTTTGTGTGGGTGTGGCTTGAGTGTGGGCGGGACACAGGGGGCCCATGATCTCTTATTGCCCGGGGGCCCCATGAGTTGTCAGTTCGCCCCTGACTGCACTATATGAGTTTTTCCTTTTTGGGGATACACTGGAGAGATTGTGAAGAGGATTAAGGAAGACATGGAGACAATGCAGTGAAAAAAGTTTTTATTAGACATTATTTATTATATTATTTATGATTCATTGATTGGTGTATGGGCCCGAAAAATCAGGTAATAATCTTTGAGATTGAACCCAGTGGATATATTTACATGTTGATTGATGGAAGAAACAACTGCATATTTTTTTTTTTTTTCTGGTTTAATGGTTTTTGTTGAAATTTTTAGCATAGTACAGATTTATGAACAACTTAAAGAAGAACCGGTAACAAAACGTATAAAGCACGATGTAACATATCAGGTTCAAGCATAAAGACAATTAAAGTAGAGTTATAGCCATCAAGTGACCAGATCAAGTAATGCATGCATTTATCAAATTAGTGTCACATAACTGCCATGCTGCTGCCATCTAGTGACTGAATTAGGTATTACAAGTTAGGTTTATTTCAAAGAAAACAAGAAAACAAAAGGGTTCACTTAGCATAGCGGGTAGTGTACCAGCTGGACCACTGTTGCCATTTCGTTTTTTCCCCCTGTTATTGGTCGCGATTGGTTGTCATAAGTAATTTGTATGTGTAATGAGATTGCATAACGTCTATTATTTCTGTTAATGTGGGTGGGTCGCTACTTTTCCATTTTCTCGTGATGGAGATTCTGGTTGCAAGAAGGATGTTAAGCACCACCTTACGAGAACACGTGGGAAGGTTTTCTATAGTGATATTTAACAGGCCTAGTTCTGGTGTGGGTGGGATCTTTTTTTCTATGGTCAAGGATATTAGATTGAATACTCCCCTCCATAACGTGAAGAGTGGGGGGCATTCCCACAAGATATGTTTAAGTGTCCCTTCCTGGCCGCATTCTCTCCAGCAGGTGGAAGGATGCTAAATTTAGCTAATCGTGCAGGTGTGAGGTACCATCTGAGGGATATCTTTTGATTCAGTTCCCAATGATGCACTAAGTGTGGCCTTATATCCTGATGCTAGTGCCTTTGTCCATTGAGATGGTGAAAATTGAACTCCTAGGTCATGTTCCCATTTCAGGATGGGCGGAGTTTTGGTAAAAGAGTTTTTCTCTTTGAGTAATGGGTAGATTGTTGAGATACCTCTGGTTTCAATTTGGGGTGTTGCCAGATTCGACCATATCTTTGTAGGGATCCGGGCACGTAGTTGTGGGTTACGGCTCAAGCACCAGGCAATTTGTAGGTATTGGAACCAATCTGCGGGATGTAAGTTTAGTTCCGATATTAGCTGCCAGAATGGTTTCAAAGTATTATTGCTGTAAAAGACATCTAATTGTAGGGGGGTTGGGGCAGTCCAGGTCTTTATATTTAAATCTGGGATGAGCTGGATCAGGCTGGAAATGGGCAGTGTTATTGGAGTAGTTGGAAGTTGGTGCCAGTTCACTCCCGTCAGTCTCTGCCAGGCCAAGACTGATGCTCTGACTGATGGAGAAAGGGAGGAGGGTAGTCCTTCTCCCCTTTTCCTGCTACACAGCCAGTTGGAGAGATGTCTGTGGGGGATATTCTCCTGTTCCAAGTTTCCCCAAAGAGTGCTCGCGGTCAGTTGCAACCAGTCTTGTAGTTGAGATAGAATAGTCGCTTGGTAATATTCTTCCAAGTCGGGCAGGGAGGCTCCTCCCATGGATCTATGTTTTAACAGTGTGGAGTAGGCACATCTGGCCCTTTTAGATTGCCATAGGTATCGGGACAATGTGGATTGGAGTGAGCGTAAGTAGGAATTGGAATGGGCAGAGATCAAAATTGGTATAGTAGATTGGGGAGGGTAAACATTTTAAATGCCACTAATCTGCTGGTCCATGATAGTTAGAATTTAGACAGTGTCTGAAGTTCTTTGGCCATTTGCAATTTAAATGGGACGTAGTTAGCTTGGAACAGATGTTTAGTGGACTTAGTGAGGGTTATACCTAAATAGGTATCTGCACATTTGTATGGGAAGGTTGTAGAGATTAGGTTTCTAGAGGTGCCGTCTATTCCTAAATCTAAGAGGTTGGATTTGGTTTCATTCATTTTATACAGCGAGACCGACCCAAACTCTGAGAGGATTCGTTTGATCCTGGGTAGAGATGTGGTGGGATTTGAAAACATCAGAACGACGTCATCCGGGAACAGGCTTATACGTTGTTCTTGTGGGCCTATGCATATACCAGTAATATGTGGATCTGAAACTGATTTTTTGGGCTAGGGGTTCGATGGCTAAATTGAGAATAAGGGGGGACAGGGATCATCCCTGTCTTGTTCCATTAGTAATGGCAAACAGCTGGGATAGAATGTTGTCCACTAGTACTTGGGCGGATGGGTTGGTGTATAGGGCAAGGATCGCCGACAGCATCCTGCCCTCTATTCCATAACGTGGCAGCACTTCTCGAAGATAACCCCAATGGACCCTATCAAACGTTTTCTCTGCATCCAGAGATAGGAGTAGAGAAGGCGTTCTGGTGAGGGTGGCATTATGGATAACATTAATGAGTCTACGCGTGGCATCTGCTGATTGTCGTAAAACCCTTCCTGGTTTTTGTGGATAAGACTCGGTAGTATGGGCTTCAATCTGTTAGCAATCACTTTAGCATATAGTTTAATGTCGGTGTTGAGCAGAGAAATTGGATGAAAATTTTGTGGAGCATTAGGTTCCTTGCCGGGTTTAGGCAAGGTGATCACTGTCGCTTTGAGCATCTCTGAAGGGACACCGGAAGAAGAGGCAGCATCGTTGAAGACTGAGCACAGATAGGGAGCTAGGGTGTCTTTCAGTAGTTTGAAGTATTCATTTATGAGACCGTCTGGGCCTTGAGATTTACCTGTGGGAAGCGAGTCTATGGCTTTACATATTTCCTCCATCGAGAAAGGTGCGTTTAAGAACTCTGCTTGGTCAGGAGTGAGTGTAGGGAGGTTTATGGTATCTAGAAAATTATTGAATTAGTCTGGGGTGGGAGAGGGCGCACCATTAGATTGGAGGTTATATAGAGAATCATAGTAACAGCTAAACGCGTTCGCAATATCCTTCGTGTCATGAAGTATATCCCCAGAGACAGGGTGGGTAATAGATGTAATTTTGGTTTGGATGCGTTGGCCCTTTACCTTGTTGACTACTAATTTTCCTGCCTTGTTGCTTGTGGTGTAGTATCTGGCTTTAGACTTCTTTAGGTTCCTCTCATACGTGTCTAATAGAAGGGACCTGAGTTCCTGTCTAAGGATTATTAGTTTCTGTTTTAGGGAAGGTGATGGGATAGCCTGGTTTTGGGTTGCTACAGTTTTAAGCTCCTCCGTCAGTTTATCTAGATGTTGCATCTTCTTTCTATTCATCCTTTGATTTAGCTGTATTCACAATCCTCTGCTGAACGCTTTATGGGCGCTCCAGAGGGTCGCGGACTCCGATACCGACCCTCATTTACTAGAAAAAATTTGGTTAAAGATTTTTGGAGAAAATCCGTATTGTCTTTGGATTTTAAGATATCAGCCCTAGCCCTCCATGGCTTTTGAGAAGGGATGGGTTTAGAGAGAACCAGAGAAATACTGGTAGGAGTGTGACAACCTAAACAACCTAAACCATCCGGCAAAAAGAGCATCTTTGTGGCGGACGGCACTAAAACACTCCAGCCAAGCAATTTGTGCCCAAGAGACGCACTTCAAATGTGACTCCACCCCACCATGTACCCACAAAGATCACCCCACCATGTACCCACAAAGAGGCACTATCACCGACCAGGTGATAGTGCCTATTTTGGAGTCCACGGCCCTCTGCAAAAGGACCTTATCGGCTAGAATCATGTCAATACGTGAATACGTGTTATGCACAGCGGAATGATGAGTGTATTCCCTGGCAGAGGGATGGTGGCACCTCCACACATCAAATAAGTTGTGGCGAAGCAACAGTCCTTTCAGGGCCGGTTGATGCCTGGAGCTGTGAGCTGATGTATCCATAAGTGTGTCAGATGGTAGGTTGAGGTCTGCGCAGAGAACCAAGGAACCTTCCTGGACCAAACAAATTTTTTTCATTGTGAGGTTGAAGAATTTGGCTTGGTGGGTGTTGGGGACATATAGTGATGCCAGAGTTAAAGTAAAGTTTGCTATGGAGCATGCAAGTATAAGGTATCTGCCATTAGGGTCTGGTATGCTATCTAGCAGTTGGAAGTCAAGAGTTCTGTGAATCGCTATCAGTACCCCTTTCCGTTTTTTTAGGCTCCGATGCCGTGAAAACTGTTTGGAAGTCTTTGTGGGTACATGGTGGGGTGGAGTCACATTTGAAGTGCGTCTCTGGGGCACAAATTATTTGGCTGGAGTGTTTTAGTGCCGTCCGCCACAAAGATTCTCTTTTTGCCGGATGGTTTAGGTTGTTTGAGTTAATGGACAGAATGTTAATGGTCATGGGTAGATTTAAGGCAGTGTGCTGTGTAGGTACTCACGTAACCAGTTAGTGTTGACTTGACAGAAGCTTTCTGAGTGGAGGAGTGGAGAGGAGTTGCTGGAGATCTGGGTGCAAGGTTTTTTTGGGGGATAGGCGGATCTGGTGCGGTATTGGTGATAGGTGCAGTCTCTTTACGATGGTATGGTGCTAGAACCTGAGAGAAGAACAGAGCAGAGAACAAGACAAACAGACATAGAACAAACAGTCATGAGGGAGGGCATTGGCATAACAGCCGCCTTCATCAGGGAGGATATGAAAAACGTCTGTAGCCGAACGGGCAACCGGGATCCGACGAACTGTGCCGTGTGTAGGCAAACTTCCACAGTAGGTTATCAGATTTTCGTCAGGAATCAGGTGTCTCTCTTGCTGCGGGAAGGAGTATTGTGCCATTGTTGTGTCAGGTTCAGGGATAATTCCCCACAACTGTAGAAGGCTCAGGCCCTTGTCCAGGGAGGTGATGGGGTGTGAGATGCCGTTTCTCTCCACTATAATTTTGGAAGGGTGCTTCCATTTGTACGTAAGGTTATGGTTCCGCAGTGCTTTTGTGATGGCCTATAGTTGTCTTCTGAGGTCTAGGGTGTATTTAGATAGGTCAGCATATATTTGGTTGTCAATGAATGGTTCTGGGAGCTGTCCCAGGGCTCAGGATTTGGTAAGTATTGCTTCCTTTGTTTGGTAGAAGTGCACCCGCAGTAAAACGTTACGGGGCGTTGTCTGCGGGAGAAAAGAGTGTTTTGGTACCCTGTGGACACGGTCAACGGTCAGATCTAGGGGGGTCGCTCCAGGAAGTAGTATGAGGGAGAAGAGATCTGAGGCAAACTTAAACAGGTAATTTTGTTGCACGGTTTCAGGAATGCCTCTGAGCTTGAAGTTATTCCTCCTAGAGAGATCCTCTAAGTCCGCTATTTTTGCTTTCATCCATTGTCTATTCTCCATATTCTCCTCGTGGGCCTCTACCAGGTCATTCACAGTGGTGGTCATATCAGTCATGGAAATTTCAATGTTGTGGACCCTTTCCCCCAGGGAGTGAAATTCTGAGGTAAACTGTTTAGTTAGAGGCACAAAGGCTGTCTGCAGGGAAGTGTGCAGAGATAGCAGCATATCTTTTAAAGTGGTATCTAGGACAGGCTGGTTGGTGGTTGGAAACGCTGCAATGGGGGATTTCTCCCATAAAACTTGCTGTGTGGTGGTAATAATGCGGCCTATGTCTGGGGCCTGGGCAGTGTGTTCAAGCCTCAGCTTGGATTTGGCTGGGCTACAGCAAGAGGAGCTGCTAGGAGCTGAGGCTGAGGTGGAAAGAGTACCTTCATATGGGGTTCCTCCTGCCTGGGTGTCTTGTGGAAGGTCGGTGTAGTGTTCCCTTAGTGCCCCCGAAGCAGTAAGGCCCGGTCTGCCGGAGCCATCTTGTCGGTTGCCTCGAGGTGGCAGGGGGAAAAATGCGGTCAGTTTTTTCAGCCATTTCTCTTCCTTCCTCTTCCTCGACATGATGGGGTAAGTCAGAGATGTAAGAGCAGGTGGATATATTGCGGATGTCGCCTCTGTAGCTGAGGATGGCGCTGGATTCCGCCGCCGGGTGCCAGAGCACAGAATCAGGTGTCCATCTCGGTCCCGCGCTGGCCACGCCCCCCAACAACTGCATATTTTTAAGCGCTTGACTTTTTGAATTTACATGGCTCTGTACATTGTAATCTCTGTGAAATAATCACAGCCATCTCAAGTGTAAACCCTGTAGTGTACAAATATTCAGCCCGTTCACAATGGCGGAAACTCCATTTTCCTCTGTTGTGAATAGGCTGAATGTTGGTAAAAACAGCAGGAGGAAGGATCAGCAGATCGAAGGAAGAGTGGAGAGTCCTAAAGTACCACTGACCACCAATGATGATGGGATCATTTTTTCAAATGTAAAGAAATAACAGGTAAACTATCACAGCACTGATAATTCAAAGTGTCCTGGTAATGAAGCACTATATATGGAACAGTACAAAAAAAGGTTAATATGGCAGCATGCACCTCCATGACAAGAAGCCCAAAACTGAATGACAAAGCCACTGGGAGACACACAATCTTCTTGGTGGCTTGCTCTTAAGGATAATGGATGTTTTCCTATCCTTTTGAGAAAGCAAGAGTGGTAAAATGTTTTACAGAAGGTTGGTTTTTTGGGTGGAGACATTGCTGTATGCAGTCATTTTATTAGTTTTTAAAAAAACACTGTAAGAGGAGCTAAGTGGAGTGCAGCTGACATTCTTTTATAGTTCCAATGGGGAGTGGAGATGGATTACAATGGCCAGCACTAGATTTGTCCATGTACAAGAGAGGTCAGTCTTGAGCAGAGCTATGGATTTGTGTGTTTTTTTGGTGATGGTTTTAAAATAGAAGTTGACAGTGCTGGCTCTTTAAAACTTGTGATGAGTAACTTTAATATAGCAGGTGGAAGGAAGTGGATCTGGGAGGGGTATCCCTATACATACATGTATTTATTGGCAGCAGAGACCCTATAATTAGCACTTCTAATTAAAGGCCCTTTCTCTCGCTTCACAAGCAAATTTGGCCAGGAGATTATACCTGCCAGTCTGCACTGCTGGATCACATTGCTTCTAAGACTTATAAGTATTCTCTGTGAGAATGTTTGCAGCCCAAGAAGGCAGAAATATTGACTGTTTTGTGGGAGGCATATTGTTTATCACACCAAAACTAGCACCGACAATTTGTTATCTGATGTGATGGTAAAGGTGCCTTTACGACATGCAGCTCCATGAACTATAAATGGAATCTTTACATATGATGATTGACATTTAGATTTCATAAAAAGCATATGACACAAACTGTCTAATTTTTATCCAGACTGGAGCACAGACACATTTTTTTTTTGTTTCCCCCATAGTGACAGGAATGTGGATCTAAAATTCTTAAACCTGTTTCATGCATTATTAAGCTAAATAGAGGATTTAGGTGGATTTGGACCATAGGTTGCTGTATATTTCTCAAGGCGAAAAAAAATGGAGAAGTTGGGACTTTAAATGAGAGACATTGCAAGGCTGGTTGGACAAAAAATAAAAACATTTATTGATACATACATACAAATATAATAATATAGAATACAGAATGATAAGGAAACTGGTAAGTGGTCCCCAGATCCAGGTACATATCAATCAACAAGGCAAAGATTCCAAAGAGTAAAAAGTATTATGATACAAATCATGACATCATGGGACTCGTGGACTGTGTATGCCACTTCTTCAGGAGTAGATGTGTGATATGTATATAAAAGTTCTCATGGCACGAGCACTGAATGTAAAGACACGACCATGAGTGCCTCCCATGGGAGCTGAGGCCACACAGGAAAGGCAGGCAAGGAGAGATGCCACATACGTGGTGAGTCTGGGTGGTTCAAGAGTATTGGCAGTAACAACATAATGGTATCAAGAATATGGATCCCAGAACTCAAACCACATAGTGTCCAAACATCTCAAACGGCCTCCAATCACCGTGGTCCCAGCGTCACGTCGGTGTATCATAGTAGGGAAACCGCGGGAATGGAGGAGACAAGGCAAACAGTACAAGAGCTCAGGCTGGATATAAAGTTATAAAAGCCAAACCATACAAACAGAGAAAGTACAGTTGATACAAGAATAATATTAAAGTAAAGGCTTCCAAAGGAAGAGGATCAATGAGAGCTTAACCACTATAAACTGGTAAACTGTGTTGAGGAGGTCAACCTGGGAGAAAAAAAGCACATACCGAATATTGGTATAGCATAACCACTGAACATAGACTGCTTGACTCGCCCCCGATCATCAGAATAACAAATGGAAGCATTGAACCTAGAGGACTGGATTCCGAATTTTGAGTTTAGAGTAGGTACTGGTGAACAGACAGCTAATTGATGGGGGAACCTAGGAAGCTGTTGAAATGTTTGAGTAAGATTCAGAGAGGTGGTTGCACGTGAGGTTATGCGAGACCCACTACAGTCAAGTATGCAATGAACAGGGGTGACAAAGTCTAGGATCTGCAGTAGTCTCTTGTAAAAAAGGGTGAGGGAGAGAAAAAAAAACAAATAAAATAAAAAGGGGGCAAGCAAAAAGGGGAACACCTCACCAAAGAAAAAAAACACATCATCAGGGTCCAGGAAGGACTCGTTGCAACAAACACTGCAACAAAAGACTCAAAGAAAGGCTTAAAGAGCTAGGTGCTCCAGGCAGCCAGAAGGAGAGGCAGCTGAACTGTCTTGTTCTTCCTCTCGGTGGCATGGAGGGGTAGAGGTAGCCAGAGAACAGCGTCTTCTGCCATGCTGTCGCTGGGCTGCAGAGGGAGTCAGTTGCATTTCAGTTTCTTAATGCCAGAGCCTTGCAGCATGGTGGCCTTCTCTGTTTCCCCAAGCCTCGTGAGAGTGCAGATCAGAGTTCAGAAATAGAAGACCCAAGGGTAGACTTATTGTCTTCAGCCACCGTTTTCAGGTCAAGGAGACTCGGGAGAGGTGAGAACATAGCTCCGTGAGACCTACTGGTCTCGGTTACTGCATCGGAGCAACTGTCAGGCAAACGGGCCATGGGAGAGATGGAGGCCCCATAGTGCTCCGATTGCTGGGTTCTGAACAGGGCTGGGATGTTGCCACTCAGCTGAGTGCGTGAGTCCCATGGGGTACAGTTTGCGGATGCACTGCGGCCGGATCACACCATTTTATGGATTTGGAAGGCACCCAAAAGATAGAATAGTTGTCTCAACACAGAGAGCTTTCTCGTCAAGCAGCCATCTCGGACCAGAGCTAGACTACGCCCCCCGAGCACTGTTCTTTATTTATTACAGGTACTTACTGTATATAGCCCCGTGACTTTACATAGTGCTTTTCATATATATTGTGCATTCACATCAGTTTCTGCCCTCAAGGAGCTTACAATCTAAGGTCTCTAACTCACATTCCTACATACACACACTAGGGCCAATTTAAACAGGAACCAATTAACCGATCTTTGGTGTGTGGGAAGAAACTGGAGTATCTAGTGGAAATCCATGCAGGCACAGGGAGAACATGCAAACTCCAGGCAGATAGTGCCGTGGTTGGGGTTTGAAAAGATGACCCCAGTGATGCAAGGCAGAGTTTATTAGGGAATTTTGTATATTTACTTGGATGCATGACAGCATTTAACCCCTTCATGATGAAGGTCAAACAAATCTTAATGCCTGAACCATGTTTTCCTGATGAATAAACGCAGATCACTGTGATGACACACTGACAACAATAGTTTTCTATGTGTCATGATCACACTGAAGGGCAGTTTTTCACTGTATTCCACAGTGCTGAGCACTCTCAGTGCAAACACAAGTATGCACATATTTGCGATCCAACAGAAGAAGACCCACTTCCATGAGGCCACACATATGCATTTGCTTAATGGTAAGGGGTAATCTTGGTATAAAGTAAAAGAAAATTGGCAATCACTGGGTAATCAAAAGGTTACAGGCCAACTCACCTAATCCGTGTGGTCCTTGCAGCTAATCATAATATTAGGCACCCAAAATGGGATCAAGGGATGTCCTTGTGCCAAAAATGATGCTGCTTTTTAGGACACTAGTGACTTTATTTAAGTATCAAATTCACACAAATGTAAAAAGACAATACCTCTCCCTCAAAATTAAAATGGGACAATGTTGCTTCACAAACACCCAGGATAGGGCATCACATCATAAAAGCAGAGTTGCAGTCCCTCTGGGGTAAAGTACCATTGGGTCCAAATAGACTCTAGCATCAATAAACCCCAATGAGACTGCAAAGCTACCTCCTCATATACTTTGCATAAATACTGATAAGGAAAATAACCATGCAAAGCACACAGTGATAAACACTATCTGTAAATAATGACCATCAGTACAGTAAGTCCAGCAATGTGATGATGGAAGATATAACATTATCTAAACAATGCAAGTTCCAACTGGAAGATTTAACCATTCAGCGGTTCCAAAGTATTAAGTAATAAGTATAAATACCTGTAAATAGTAATAAAGTAGTTAATATGATTCAAGTTGCACAATTTAATATTCCTTTTACAATGGGAAGGGGGGTGGAAAGTTGAAAAATAAATGCCACATTTGGCCAAAATAAGTGCCATTTTGCCACATTTTTAGTGCCATATTTCATAAAAATTACAGCCACATTTTGAAGGTCTCTGGTAATAACTGTTAGAAGTAGAAGTATCTAGGGTTTTCCCCGTCGGAGGAAAGATGAGCCAACATGCTTTAAAGCAATAATGGAACTGAGAGCAGCTTCCAGCTTTATACAACTCACATAATAAGTCTGGTGTTGCTCTTTAAGGTTGCAATGCACAGACACAGCAAATAAGAGGCAATGGAACAGAAAGCAGCTTGCAGATTTCAATATAGAGTTCACATATAGATGAAGGAATTGCAGCACCGTAGATAGCAATGCACACACTCGCACATAGGAAGCAGCAGGTTAACAGAGAAAGCTTTTATTAAGTAGAGTCATTCCATCAGGGAACAAAGCTTACATCAAGCAGGGAACAAAGCTTACAGCATGAAACAGTCTAATCAAAGTAGCTTTGCATGTCTTACCACTTCTGCCTGCTTGTAAAAACCCCTGCACTTTGATTTCTCAGATTGCTTGAAACATCGCTCTCACTCCTGTCCTGAACTTCACCCAGATAGTAAAGGTCCATCACTTAGGTGTTAAAGCCACTATGCCGCTATACCACTATAAAGAGGTAGGAAAATTTGCGCTTAGGATAGAAGGCTAGAAAGTTATCAACTAAGGCTGCTGCCCACTTCAAAAAATGCAACCCTAAAAGGGAAGCATCAAATGTGTGAAAAAAGAGGGGGGAAGTGATTGGCGCTGCCAGATAGGGATAAGGTAATAAAACATTTTTTTATTACCTTATCCCTATCTGGCAGCGCCAATCACTTCCCCCCTCTTTTTTCACGCTATACCACTATGTCTGCCCATTTCCCACCAGAGATAGCGCTCTGGGGCACATCCAGTATCTGATGCTTCAGGCTGTGGGGGCATGGTTTAGTGATGTCAAAACACCATAATGTCAACACGTTTCACTGTAATCACATGACAGCTTCTTCAGAACAAGGAGCATTTCTCTTTGTCCCCTATTTAAAGAGGTATTAATCAATCTACCTCATTGCTCCTAATAGACTAACGCACCAAAACAATAGCATTAGGTACCAATATAATAGTAGTATCAGAACAGTAATAAGTTGCCACTTTTTCACTCTAAAGCAAAAAAAAACATCAGATAAACCGGATAAGAAGAACAGAATTTTTCTAAACAGGAATAAAAACCAATAACAAATGAATCCAATTATAATGCAAGGCAACTGAAAATAATCACCTAGTTTTGCAGAAATAACAGAAAATGTAGTTCTGTGTTCAAGCTATTAGCAACCAAAGAGTTCAGTTTATATATGCAGTACTTCCTCTTTTGGGGTCGGAAATATCCCCTTCTAGCAGATAACTTCAGAACGAAAATGACCTTAGTAGTGTTAGGCGAACGGTTCAGCTTAAGCATAAATTCAGGACCAACATTGGCTGTTAATCCATTTGGCAAACACCCGAATTGTCGGGACATTCATCTGTTTGTTCAGCCCGCCAAGCGCCCCACAATGCACATTGAAGCCCTAATTGGCTGAAGCAATGAAGAATTTGCCCAATCAGGGCACAGAACACTGTCAGAGCCATGATTGGAGAAAGTAATGATGACTGTGACCAATCATGGCTCATGGTGTCATGGTGGTTTACTGCAGTATATTGAGGTGTGTTAGTGCATGTTTTCTGAAGTATATTGAAGTGCATTAGTGCACGTTTACTGAAGTATATTGAAGTGCTTTATTGCACTTTTTCGGCAGTATATTAAACTGTGATAGTGCACTTTTATGGCAGTATATTGAACTGTGTTAGTGCACTTTTACAGCAGTATATTGAAGTGCCTTAGTGCACTTTTACTGTAGTATATTGAAGTGCCTTAGTGCACTTTTACTGCAGTATATTGAAGTGCATCAGTGGAGTTTTACTGCAGTTTATTGAAGTGTGTCAGTGTAGTTTTACTGCAGTATAGTGTAGTGTGTCTAAATAATGAGCACTCAAGTTAAAGTGCACCAAATACCACTTTCCATTGATTAAAGTACATCCAAGTACACATTCTCCCTTTTCTATTACATTTTTGTAATTAGCCCCCCATCATGTCTGGGAGGCCAAGACGGAGAGGCAGACATTACCATGGCACTGTGAGTGTTCACATGCAAAGTTGGACATGGTCTGTCCTCAGGCAGTGCACCATTTCCTCTGTTTAGTGATATTGCCACTGCCAGTGCTATCTAGCCACAGCATGCAGAGGAGGTGGTGGACAGGCTTACTAAACCATCCTCATCCTCTGTCACCCAAGCAGGGATTAAAGCACAGTCCACTGCAGCTGCCAAAGTGGCTTATTCTGCCTCCTTGTCCACAGCTACTCCTGCCATAGCCCCATAGCCCCTGCATCATGCATGGAAGAGTCAGCAGAGTTATTTGAATACAGCATCAGTCACTGGCTCCTTGAGGATGCACAGGATTCTGATGTTGTTTCTGAGGTTGAGGAAGGTAGGAACATGAGTCTACAGAGAGAGGAGAACTCTGGTAAACAACAAATTGGCAGTCATGTTCCCCCAGCTACAGCGTATTGCCAAGTTGGTTTCAGCGATAATGAAGATGGAGGGGATAATGATGAGGTCACTGACATGACTTGGGTGCAGGATGGAGCAGAGGAGGAAAGTAAAGGTGAGGCTCAACCCCAACGAGGCAGCGATCATGAAAGAGTAGAGAGCTGCCACTCTCATCCATTACATTGTGGAGCTGTTATCTCCCGGCGCACTTCCCCCAGCTCGGTTGTCTGGGCCATTTTTTTGCACATGTGTAGTCAATTGCACTGTTTTCAAACTTTTCCTCAAACAGATAAAGCGTGACAAAAACACCAGCCATTTGGGTACCACATGCTTGACAAGGTATTTAACCTCCCACCACTCAGCCCGTGGGTCTGTAGCCATTTCAGGTGGCCATACACAGTCAGTGCTCAGTTAGCTGAAATTCAGTGGGAATTCCACCTGCCCATAAACAGCCTGATTTGTGACATGCCTACCAGGTGGAACTCAACGTTGGCATTGCTGCAGTGACTGCACATGCAGCAGAGGGTCGTCAATGAGTACCTATGTTAGTTTGGCATGACAGGCCAAGGCCAGCTTGGCTTTTTTTCCCCACGCCAATGACTGCTGATAAAAGATGCATGTATTGTACTGTCACAATTTGAGGAGACGACAAGGATGATGAGCCGTGACAATGCATGAATCAGTGACACAACCCCTATTGTGTTCCTGCTGGAGCAGTCTCTATGTGGCATTATGGACAGGGCACTCGAGGCAGAGCAGTGAGAGGAAGAGGAAGACCTCCTTTCCTCTCAAGGCCCGCTTTATGCAGACACCATTCTTGCAAGGCCATAGAACACACAAGATGAGGAGGATTCTGGCAGTTTTGGAGGCATTGACGAAATGGAAGACATACATCAAACCTTTGGAGATGGTATTCCATCCCCAGAACCCGTGGGAGTAGTACGTGGCTGGGAGGAGGCAGTTCCAAATACTGTAATCCTCAGTGACCCCAACGACTCTGGGTTCTGGGCTCCACCCTCCTGAGGAGTCCTGGCAAGCATGGAAGAAGTGTGCATGTCTGGACAGTGCAGTCTGACAGAGCAGACGGAGGGCCCAAACCTGTGGGCTGGAACAGCAAGGAAGCTATAAAAGAGAGTGTCAGTAGGGGTACAGAGTGCGTACCAAGCGAGGACACTGATACAGGGTCAAGAGGACTGAGGTCGAAGCCTGAGCAGCAGTGCTGACCAGAGAGCCAGGTGGCTTGGTAATACTCCTTTCTTTCTTTACTGCTGTGTAAAGTTGAAACCCCTGCGTGGGAATTCTGGATGGACTATGTTTTTCCTTTTTCTTTAATAAAAGTGGGCCAACAAGCGTTTGAACGGCACGACTGGCATGGACTCAGCTCACTGGTAAGCTCTACATTCAAGCTAAATAACCCCCAAATATCACAATATATATATATATATATATATATATATATATATACACACACACACTATATTACCAAAAGTATTGAGATGCCTACCTTTACATGTACATGAACTTTAATGGCATCCAGTCTTAGTCCGTTGGGTTCAAAATTGAGTTGGCCCACCCTCTTGCAGCTATAACAGCTTCAACTCTTCTGGGAATGCTGTCTACAAGGTTTAGGAGTGTGTCTATGGGAATGTTTGACCATTCTTCCAGAAGCTCATTTGTGAGGTCAGGCACTGATGTTGGATGAGAAGGTCTGGTTCGCAGCCTCTGCTCTAATTCATCCCAAAAGTGTTCTATCAGGTTGAGGTCAGGACTCTGTGCAGGCCAGTCAAGTTCCTCCAACCCAAACTCGCTCATCCATGTGTTTATGGACCTTGCTTTGTGCACTGATGGGCAGTCATGTTGGAACAGGAAGGGGCCATCCCCAAACTGTTTCCACAAGGTTTGGAGCGTAAAATTGTCCAAAATGTCTTGGTATGCTGACGCCTTAGAAGTTCTTTTCACTGGAACTAAGGGGCCAAGCCCAACCTCTAAGGGACAACCCCCAATCCATAATCCCCCTCACAGCTCAAATCCTCTCCCTCCCCAAATCTCTCCTCACTGTGAATGCAGGACTAGGAGATTTCTGAGGGGGGTTGTTCTTTAGTAGATCAGGCAAATAAAGGTACAGCTACATTTCAAATTGTTTTATATTTTTACTATTTTGGGCCAAGTTTCTTTAAAAAAAAAAGAAAAAAAAACACATTTATCCATAACCATTTACCAACAAATAATGTCCCAACTTGTCCTGGAAAAAAATAGGTATAATTTATCTACACTAAGCAGGTGCGATGATATGTACAGTTTTTCTAACACACGGCAATGTTGGAAAACTGGTTTTAGGCTTAAAGATTTTTTTTCTCACCCTCCTTCATGAAAGGGTAAAGTTGTCTCCAAATAATAATATAAATAAGTTGGGGGGCGTGGCCGCTGCGTAGCTGTATGGACGTGTGAGCTCGTCGCTCCGCCGACACAGGGACAACTATCTAGCAACATCGGCGTTCTAACTCATCCCATTGCCTCACCTGGGCCCTCATCGGCTTCACCTCATCCTCCGGCGTCCATCGGTATGGCTAGGAAGAAGAAGGACGGCGGGCAACCCCATCAACTTCAACATTTCTTTATGCCCCATAGCCAGCAGAGGAGCCAAGATGGCGCCGGCAGTAGCTCCCCGGCCTCCTCGAGCGGGACCTCTCCGGCGCAACCCAGCCCTACTCCTCAGCAGTGCCAGAAGGCAGGACAGCCCCGGTCTCCCACTGCATCAACACCGCTCACAGGAAGCCCGGCGAAAAGCAGACCACGGCTGATGGAGGACTCGCCATCTGGGGAGGTAAGCCATGAGGAGGTCTCCTCACTGAATTCCACCAGAGAGCTTGCTTTTAACATAGACTCCTTCCCTGTCAGTGACCGGCCGGTCTCGGAAGTGAAGCTGAGGGACATAATGATGTCACTAAGGGCCTCCATGCACGCTGACTTCATGGCCTGTGTAAAATCATTTAAAGGAGAGGTCAAGGCCTTGGGTGGCCGCATGGACAAGGTGGAGGACAAAATGGGGGAATTTGCTGCATCCCACAACGAACTAATTGACTCCCACTACTCTCATGAGGAAGAGATAGACAAATTGAAAAACAAAATTGCTGATATGGAGGACAGATCACGGCGTAACAACGTCAAAATTCGGGGGGTCCCCGAATCTATCCAGCCCACTGATCTCGAACGTTACGCCAGGGATCTGATCCGCGCAGTCCTGCCATCTGCACCATCCTCTGAGCTGGTGATTGATCGCATACATCGCCTCCATAAACCTTCCCACATCTCTGAAGACATACCAAGGGATGTTATCATGTGGATTCATTTTTATCACATAAAAGACCGTTTGATGTCGGAGTTCCGCAAAATGACTCCCGTCCCGTATCAGTATGCCAGGATCCAGCTGTTTGCTGACTTATCCCAACATACTCTCCAAAAACGGAGGAACCTCCAACCGCTTACTAAGGCGTTGAGGAATCATGCTATTGTCTATAAGTGGGGATTCCCGGTTAAACTGACTGTCACATACCACAATAAGGCCCACACTATCACATCTCTGCAAGCTGGGCTAGATCTGCTGCAGTCATGGGGAATTCTCCCTACTCCCGGAGCGAATCCCAACACCCCGTCCACCAGGGTGTCCCCTCTCCCGGAAGAGTGGCACACGGTCGCATATGGGAAGAAGGGAAAGAAATCCTCCAAGGGAACGCCGCCTCACGTTACCAATACTTGAATGTCCCTGGGTATACGGCTACTCAGGCCACTAGAACTTTCTCCCACCCGCAATGTTATGCAGCATGGCTGCATTCGAGACCATTCTCTTTTTTTTATTGACTGTTTCTTTGTTTATCCCTTCTGTTTTCTCTCCCTGTGAGTGTCTCCCTACCCTCCACCAATGTGGTCAGCTCGTCATGTGGAAACTTGGACTGTCTCTACATCTGGAAACTCCCGACAGACGTCACCCAGCTGTGTCCTCCTGTGCCACTGTGGATCTCCACCTTGAGGTTCGTTTGATGCATTTAGCTACAGGTACTCTATCCCATTCATTCTCAGTGATATATGCCCATTAAAATAACAACATTTAATGTCAGGGGCCTGAACCACCCGGCCAAGAGGTCATCTCTGTGGTCTGAGGCGTTGAAACTTCAGAGCGATGTTTTGTGTGTACATGAAACCCACCTACATCAGTCTTCCGCCCCTACTGTAGCTCATAAGAACTTTCCGCACGTCTTCCAGGCATCTGCCTCGCAAAAACGGAAAGGAGTACTGATTGCGGTTAGAGACTCTGTGGCATTTTCATTAATAGACCTTAAAACTGATCCCAATGGAAGGTATATTATAGTTATCTGTGAGGTGAATAATATGCCACTGACATTGATCAATGCCTACTCCCCCAATACACATCAACTCCGCTTCTGGAGGAAGATTTTACGTATGGCCTCCTCCCTGAGGCGAGGCTCTGTTGTGATCTGCAGGGACTTTAACATCACGTCTGACCCGCAAATTGATACCACCTCATCTCCCCGGCGTGCTCCTCCAGCCTTACAGCCTTTACTGCATTCTATGGACATGTACGATGCATGGAGGTGTCTACACCCGGGCGAAAGGGACTATTCTTACCACTCCCAGTGTCATAATTCATACTCTCGCATTGACATGATTTTGGTTGATAAACGTTTGCTCCAGATGACAGAGTCTGCAGAGATACACGCTATTACGTGGTCGGACCACGCCCCGGTCTCCGTAGTGTTGCGCGAGTCCGGGGCACCTGGTCCTGCGTATCTATGGAGAGCCAACAGCCAAGCTTTGGAATCTCCACAACATGCCGAATATATCGCTAAATGTTTAAAAGAGTATTTTTGTGACAATGCTGTCTCTGTGGCGGACCATGCGACTGTGGTGCGCTCACAAAGCTTTCATAAGGGGTATTCTTATACAGCTTTGTTCTAGGCTTAAGAGGCAGAGGAGTCAGCAGATCGACAACATTCTGGACGAGATCAAAAAATTAGAACCTTTGAATAAGGTTTCCCCCTCTCAACCGCTAGCCCAAAAACTCTCCCGCCTCAGGTTAGATCTCCGACAACTATTAATTGCCAATCAAGATAAACTCTTCAGGGCTTTCAAACTCTCCCACTATTCACAGGGCAACAAGGCGGGCAAGGTGTTGGCAAACCGCTTAAAAGCGAAAAGGGTCAGTAACAAAATCGCACACTTGCTTGATCCAGTTACCAAGGCAAAAATAACGGACCCTCAGGCTATCGCAAACTCTTTTGCGAGCTATTACAGCTCTTTATATAATTTAAAGGATGACCCTTCCACCCCGCAACCTACGGATCAGTCCATTTCGGACTTTTTGTCCTCCATTAACCTGCCCCGCCTCTCTCCCGATCAACTTCGGGCTCTGAACGCTCCGATTTCTCCCCTTGAAATTATGAAAGCTATCCGTACGTTGCCGAGTGGGAAATCACCAGGCCCCGATGGTTTGCCCAACCTCTATTACAAATTATTTGGTGAAGTGCTCAGTCCGCACCTATCGCTGGTGTTCGAGAATGCTGTCTCCTCTGCCTCCCTACCACAAGAGATGTTGCAGGCTTACATTGTGACATTGCCTAAACCGGGGAAGGAACCTACATCCCCCCCAAATTTCAGGCCAATTTCCCTCCTGAACATGGATGTGAAACTGTATGCAAAAGTTGTTGCGCTGAGGCTGCACCCTGTCCTGCCTGACCTGGTCCGAGCGGACCAGGCTGGGTTCGTGCGGGGCCGCCAGACCTCGGATGCAACAAGAAGGGTGATTGGCCTCATTGAAAAAGCAAACTCTGGTAGGATGCCTTCTCTGCTGCTGTCCTTGGATGCGGAGAAGGCATTCGACCGAGTGCATTGGGCGTACATGTCTCAGGTCTTGCTGAAGTTCGGCTTTCAGGGCCCCATCACCTCGGCAATTCTTGCATTGTATTCAAATCCATCTGCTAGGGTTTACACCTCCAGTATGCTGTCTCAGCCTTTTTCCATAACGAATGGTACTAGACAGGGATGTCCGTTGTCCCCATCAATTTTTAATTTGTTAATTGAGCCACTAGCGGAAGCAGTTAGATCCTCAGGCAACATAAGCGGCATACGAATAGGCTCCAGACATCATGTAGTGAACTTGTTCGCAGACGATGTCATAATCTTTCTAACGGATCCTGTACGATCCCTGGCCGCAACTCACGACTTACTGCAAAGATTTAGTCTGGTGTCATACTATAAGGTGAATTTTGCAAAATCGCTTATTTTACCGATAGCTATACCACCGAAGCAATGCAATTCCCTGACCGCACAATACCCGTATACGTGGAAAACGCATAGCGTTCCTTATTTAGGTATCCAATTAACCCCGAAACCTTCTCAATTAGTTGAGGCCAACCTACCACCCTTAATAACTAGAATAGCTGCCGAGTGTGCGCGAATTTCAAAAACTGAACTCACTTGGTCACGACGTCTTGCATCATTTAAGATGCTTATCCTACCACAAATTCTTTATATCTTTAGAACGTTAGTAGTCCCCATTCCGCGCAAATTTCTTACACAACTGCAGGCTGCCCTGAAGGGTCTGGTGTGGAGGGGGAAAACACCCTAGGAGTAAGCATGCTCTCTTGGTTAGGCATTGTTCGGCGGGGGGAATGGGCATGGTAGATGTCAAGGATTACTTATTGGCATCGCACCTAGCCCAATTACGTGCTTGGGTTTCATCCGAACATGAGACTACATGGAGTGTTATGTAAACTGAGTTCTGTGCCTCTTCCTCCCTGTGATCGGTGCTTCTGGCCGATAAGTGGCGCCCCATACCACTGAAGGACAAGCCGTTGTCGATTCAGGCTTCTCTCCTGGCTTGGAGGGAGTTTGCCTCGTCCACACTGGACCACTCTCTGCTTGTAAAAGTGCCCATACCCCTTCACGTCTTGGAACTAATTTTGCCCCACGTGTCTCTTAAACATTGGGTGGCGAGGGGTATCTCCACGGTTGACAGCTTGCTGAACGGCACCACCTTAAAGCCGTTTTCCCAGCTGCAGACCACATATGGCCTTCACCCTAATAATTTCCTCACCTACGTGAGCATATCCCATTTGCTCCGCTCTCTACCGTCCCCTCATTTATATCTCCCATCTGCGGGATGGATGTTTCTGTTGGGCACTTTGCAGACATCGAAAGGCACGTCCATTTTCTACAATTGTCTCCAACAGAAGCTGGTGTTTCGTAAGACTGCACCTTTGCTTAAGTGGGAGGCGGATCTGGGAGAGGTATTCACTGACGAACAATGGCGAACCGCACTCCGCTCTGTCAGATCCGTCTCCTCATGTGTAAATCACTGGGAACTCTCTCAGAAAATTAATTTGCGTTGGTACCTCACACCCTACCGACTATCTAGGAAAGAAAGGGGATTCCCCTGGGATTGGGACTTTTTAGGCACCAATAGATGAATGTTTCAACAATTAGTAAGTATTAATAAATGTTTTTAATGAAAAAAATACAAAAAAAGAAGAAACATTTGAACATACAAATATATACATAAAAACAATTGCAAGCACAGGTGTATGTGCAATGTAACCAGAGAAACTCAACCAAAGGACCAGAAGATCCGACGCGTTTCGGGGTTCTTGAGACCCCTTCGTCAGGGATAACGCTAATGTCCTATCTGTAAGTGTTCAAAAAGACAAAATGTATAATGTTCTGACAGACCATATCTGTTTATACAGTATATGCACAACATATTTTGGCAGATAGTTTTTACTTACATGGTTGGTTTACACATGAGTTTAAGGCTTGCAGATTAAAAACAGGAAGAAAGCTGTGATCCAAGTGCCGCCGTATGCCTGAAAGGTTTTTTTTCCCTCTTTTTCCTTTTCCTTTAAGCTGTTATGCAACCATCATAGGATGGAGAAAGGGGGGATAGACTTGTGATCCTCAAAAATCTCCTAATTCAAGGCAGCTGGAGTCCAAGAGTAGCTTGGCTTAGCGGGATAGGTCAGACATTAGCCTGTCCATACTGCAAAAGACTATATAAGGAAAAGGATGTAGTTGCTGAGAAAATACTATAAATACTTGTCTCTTTTATTAATTACAAAAATATGTCCCTGATAGAAAAAGAGGGACTGCCAGAACAGTAACGTATCTCCATTTTCAAAGCCCTGTGAATACCACCATATTTAGCTTGTAACAGTTGAAATTCAATTATTAGGAAAAGAAAATAGAAAAGAAAAAATGCCAATAAAAACCACACCATATAATCAAATGTGCACTGAATACATATAAATTCAGTGTACTTGTATGGCAGTAGGCAAAAGAGATACACAACTCAAACCAAAAGAAAACAAATGCATAATGGCATATCACAGGAGTCCGAAGAGACACTATTTGTTATGACAGAAAGGCACAAGAATGAGATTCTCAAGCAGTGCCCCAAAAAGTAAAAAAAAAAAAATAAGAAGAGAAAATATAGGTGAAAAGATCTTTGTAGGAAATACCTTTGAAATGACAGAGGATCAGAAATCTGCATGGACACCCTTCTCCCAGCAATGGATCGCACAAATGATCCACGCTGGGAGCCGGTATTATAGCGTCCATGCAGCTGATCCCCATTAGGCAAATGAATGCAGATCACCGCCGCCAGCTGAGGGCTCCCTGGGCGGTGTCTGCCTGGTCACGGACACTGCGCCCGACGCATCGATGTGCGTCATGGCTCCGGATGTGGGCGTGACCGGCACGTCACTGCCCACCGACACGGAAGTGATGTCAGCGCGTCGCACAGGAAGTGCGGTCGCTGACATTCCGGGGATGTGGCTGACACTGGGAAGTGTCAGCAGAGTGTACACATATCTACCCGGATGGGGGGGGGGGCCTTGCCAATGATTGACAAGTCCCGCTTTCCGTGCCGGGCTGTACTGAATAGGAGAAAAAAGGGGGATCGCTGTATGTCATATCATGAAACTCTAATATTTATGGTAACGACTTATAAAGAAAGCAAACCACTTTGGGATGAATTGAAATAAGTTGAAATTTATAATAAAATGATTGTGTCAGATTGATGATTAAATAGGCATTTGGCTGGTAGCGGGCACAGCTGTCGACCTGTTTTTTTACAATGGGCAAAATTGGGAAAAAGTATACATGGGCATTAATATATACAAGGAAGATGATACAAAGTTATTATAATACAATATATAACAGATATAAAATGTATATGACAAAGCCAATTGAGGAAGATGGGATATAGCATGAAAAATACATAAAATTATTTACTATTTCTCCATCCCACCCGAATGAAAACCTTCCAAAAAAGGCTTAAACGAGACTGCCTCGTTAAGCCCAGGGGGCTCAGTAGCTCTAAGTGAATATATCCATCGAAGCTCCAGCTGCAGGAGACGTTTGTTCCAGTCTCCGCCCCTGGAGCTAGGATGGATACGGTCCAACACCAAAAACTTGACCTTTGGAAAGATGCCCGCATGTACTGATGCAATGTGACGTCCTAGGGGTAGTTCAGGATCGCATGTCTGCATGCTCCTGATGTGCCTATATATGCGCCTCCAAAATTCCAATTTGGTCTTGCCCACATAAAAGCAATTACAGTAACAAAGCAAGAGGTAAACCACCCCAATGGTACGGCAGTTTGCAAAGTGCTTTGCCTGAAATTTTGTACCGTTGGGTAGAATGATATCACGTTGCACATGCATGAATTTGCAATAATTACAAGATCCACACATGTATGTGCCCCTGTATTTACACGGGTCAGATTTAGGTGGTTGCTTGAACTTCTTTATAAGTCGTTACCATAAATATTAGAGTTTCATGATATGACATACAGCGATCCCCCTTTTTTCTCCTATTCAGTACAGCCCGGCACGGAAAGCGGGACTTGTCAATCATTGGCAAGGCCCCCCCCATCCGGGTAGATATGTGTACACTCTGCTGACACTTCCCAGTGTCAGCCACATCCCCGGAATGTCAGCGACCGCACTTCCTGTGCGACGCGCTGACATCACTTCCGTGTCGGTGGGCAGTGACGTGCCGGTCACGCCCACATCCGGCGCCATGACGCACATCGATGCGTCGGGCGCAGTGTCCGTGACCAGGCAGACACCGCCCAGGGAGCCCTCAGCTGGCGGCGGTGATCTGCATTCATTTGCCTAATGGGGATCAGCTGCATGGACGCTATAATACCGGCTCCCAGCGTGGATCATTTGTGCGATCCATTGCTGGGAGAAGGGTGTCCATGCAGATTTCTGATCCTCTGTCATTTCAAAGGTATTTCCTACAAAGATCTTTTCACCTATATTTTCTCTTCTTATTTTTTTTTTTTTACTTTTTGGGGCACTGCTTGAGAATCTCATTCTTGTGCCTTTCTGTCATAACAAATAGTGTCTCTTCGGACTCCTGTGATATGCCATTATGCATTTGTTTTCTTTTGGTTTGAGTTGTGTATCTCTTTTGCCTACTGCCATACAAGTACACTGAATTTATATGTATTCAGTGCACATTTGATTATATGGTGTGGTTTTTATTGGCATTTTTTCTTTTCTATTTTCTTTTCCTAATAATTGAATTTCAACTGTTACAAGCTAAATATGGTGGTATTCACAGGACTTTGAAAATGGAGATACGTTACTGTTCTGGCAGTCCCTCTTTTTCTATCAGGGACATATTTTTGTAATTAATAAAAGAGACAAGTATTTATAGTATTTTCTCAGCAACTACATCCTTTTCCTTATATAGTCTTTTGCAGTATGGACAGGCTAATGTCTGACCTATCCCGCTAAGCCAAGCTACTCTTGGACTCCAGCTGCCTTGAATTAGGAGATTTTTGAGGATCACAAGTCTATCCCCCCTTTCTCCATCCTATGATGGTTGCATAACAGCTTAAAGGAAAAGGAAAAAGAGGGAAAAAAAACCTTTCAGGCATACGGCGGCACTTGGATCACAGCTTTCTTCCTGTTTTTAATCTGCAAGCCTTAAACTCATGTGTAAACCAACCATGTAAGTAAAAACTATCTGCCAAAATATGTTGTGCATATACTGTATAAACAGATATGGTCTGTCAGAACATTATACATTTTGTCTTTTTGAACACTTACAGATAGGACATTAGCGTTATCCCTGACGAAGGGGTCTCAAGAACCCCGAAACGCATCGGATCTTCTGGTCCTTTGGTTGAGTTTCTCTGGTTACATTGCACATACACCTGTGCTTGCAATTGTTTTTATGTATATATTTGTATGTTCAAATGTTTCTTCTTTTTTTGTATTTTTTTCATTAAAAACATTTAATAATACTTACTAATTGTTGAAACATTCATCTATTGGTGCCTAAAAAGTCCCAATCCCAGGGGAATCCCCTATCTTTCCTACACTTATCGGGATGTGGCACACCCATTGAGGTTCTCAGCAGGAACACACCTTGTACCGACTATCTAAGTTCATACCAGAGCACTCTCCTCTATGCTGGCGGGAATGTGGGGAGGTAGCCCACCTTAAGCACGTATTTTGGTCCTGCAGGAACCTAACCAGCTTCTGGAACAAGCTATTTTCCATTATTTCAGATATCACAGGTGTTCTCACCCGACCTTCCCCAGCACTAGCCATTCTGAACGTGGGCATAGACAAATTTCCCAAGGATTGTAGGTGTGTAGTATCACATATCCTCTTGGCTGCTAGAGGTTTAATAGCTCGTAAATGGAAAGAGGCTGAGACACCTAGCGTATCTACAGTATTAGACTTAGTCAAGACCAATCAAATGTATGAGACAATGCTCCTCCGAAAGGCGGGCAAAGGGTCTGAAAACGATAAAAGCTGGAAGTTGTGGTATTCTTGGATTTCTGAAAATTGAGATAAAATTGAGATATGTATCTACGTATATCTATAATATGTTTGAGCTGACCACCCCCCCTCCCTCCCCCCCCCCCCTGAACTATCCACCTATTCCAGTTCATTACTGTAGACCCCTTTAGTACTACATTTGTTATACTGCTGCAGACTCAAGGATTGATAGAGTGTGAAGTGCGCTACTTGTAACTGTTTGAACAATATAGCTGCTAGCATCTTCCCTCCCCTTTTTTCCTTCCCTTCACCTTCTCCTTCCCCCCTTCATCTCCTCCCCCCCCCTTTTTACCATCTTTACCCTCTTCCGGCACTCTTCTCCCTCCTCCCCTCCTCTTCCCCATTCCCTCCCCCCATCTGTCCCCTTCCCTCCTCCCCCCCTATCTGTCTCCCCCTCCTCTTCTTCCCCTCCCCCAGCCTTTCCCTTCTTCCTCACTTCCCCCCCCCCACGTGTCTCCTCCCTCCTATCCGCATCTCCTTCCTATCTTCCTTCCTATCTTGTTTCCTATCCTATCCTATCTCCTTCCTATCTTGTTTCCCCATCTCTCCCCCCCTCCCCCACTCATCCCATTCCTCCACTTCGCTTCTTCCCCCCCCATTCTCTCCCTTCCTCCTCCCCCTCTCCCCCCCCCTTTCTCCCCCCCCCTCCCTTCTTTGCCTCGTCCCTTCCCTCCTTCTCTCTCACTCCCCCCCCCCCCTATTCTGAAATAGACTAACTTAAGGAATGAGTACAATATGCGAAACCCTATTGTTTGCTTAGTCATGGATGTATAGATTGTTAGGACGTTGTACTTCTCACTCGATGCTACTGTTATCTCAATGCTCTGCTATGATCTGCACTGTTTTCTGTATAACCCTGTTCTTGAAAAATTTCAATAAAAACTAAATGTTCAAAAAAAAATAATATAAATAAGTTCAATGTATCCAATGACTTACAAAAATATGTGAGGAAGAACATTTTATATAAAACATATTTTTAAAACAATTCAGGTCAAGGTGATACTATGAATGAAATAACAGTGAATAAATATTGGTCTATCAAATAAATCAAAGTTTAAAGTGAATCTCTACTAGGCAAAATTTGTGAAAACCCTGCTATATGTTTAGGCACTTGACTTGCATGTTTGTTGTGTGTTCCCATTCACAAATCATGGACCTTAAGAAAGCCTAAACAAATATTTTACATATTTTAGATGCTTCTGAGAAGGTGTCATGGCTGACTGCAAGCACGTCTCTGTTATCTCAGCGTGATCTGTCTCAATAGTTGGGCTATGGACTGGCTGAGTCCAGTTCTCACTAAGATACAATGGAGAGCTCACCTCCTAAGACTTTTACCTTCGGTAAAACAGAAAAGTGTTAAAATCGGCTGAGATAAGTCTTCCAAACAGGGTTAATTGTTGTAAACACACCTTCCCAGACCCCTAAAATAGGGAGGACTTACTGGAAATTCCAGGAAAAAGCGTCTAAAGAAAGGTAAGCTTCAAATGCATTCATTTTTTTCCTTGGCTGGTATTATTCCTGTTTGGCTGCAAAATTGGAAGTTCCCTTTTACCCTCAAAATACTGGAAATCAACACATTGAACTTTTAAAATGTTTGGTTAAAAAAGAAATAGAGAACCTAGAAATTAAAAAATCAAGAGGTTGCAGAATACATTAGATTATGCATGTAGATTTTGAGGGGAAAAAAGTAACGCTTTCCACCCTGAATGGACAAAAATATACAGTACATTGTATCTTTTTCTCCTTGCTAGAGGAGAAGTTTGTACATAAAAAGTGTGTGCGAAAAATATATAAAGATATATAGATAAAATAGCTATATCAGGGTTTTATGTAGGCCAGTGTCAAAGGTAAGCATCAATAGCATTAATATTATTATTGTTATTATTATTATTATTACTTTATTATTATTCAGAATTTATATGGCACCAACAGTTTGTGCAACACTTTAAAATATAAAAGGAGACAGAACAGTTACAATACAATAAAAGTTAAAAGGGCCTTGCTGACCCTTACACATTCATGCCAAAAAAGGCAGTGTAGTGTAAATAATGAGAAGAGACAGTTTTGAGAAGTCCTTTATTAAAAATCTTCTTCTGATCTTCTGCCTCCAATCTTCTGCCTCCGGTTTCCAACATACATAGCTCCCCTTGCCCCAAAGCACCCACCTCACCACATTGAGGGCAAAGCACCCACCTCACCACATTGAGTGGCCTGGTATGGGCCAGGAGGGGGTGGGCCACTCGCTCGTCCCCTCCCCTTTCCTCACCTGCCGGGCTGCATGCTTGGAGAAGAGTCTGGTATGGATTTTGGGGGGGACCCCCATCACATTATCACACAATGTAAGGGGGCTCTGAACTCTTGACCCTTCCAGCATTCCTCATTTTTTGCATTCCCCTACACTCTGGGAGATAGCAGACTGTAATTGGGATTATTACACCTTGGCATTGGTTGATGCACATCCAGGCAATCTTCCTTTATCAGAGTATTACTGGGCATTACAGCACAAATTTATCACAGCTCATAGAGCGTCTCTGGCCATTGCTTCCCTGCACCTGTGGTTTCACTCAATCAACTGATGAGATTTGCTCTAGGACTGAAAGTACAGCTTTGAACCACTAGAGTGGTGGGGATCAGGCTTTCTTGGAAGGATCGGCTGCTGTGATCTTCAGTGGTGAGTGTTTGATACATCTCCCTGCGGTTTATGACAAGAGGGCTGGACATTGAAAGGAAGTAATACCTCCCTGTTCAATACTGCTTCACCGTGTGATATTCACAGACCCTCTTCTGCAGTTCAGCCCACTGTTGCTGTCAGCAATTTCACCACTCTGTCTGCATTACTGTGGATTCAAGTCTGAAACCTCACACATGGAGAGTTTTTCATCTGTGCAAATGTTTCATGTTTTCTCCTCCTGGATGTCACTATAGCAAAATCTGCTTTCACTTGCCGTATCTCACAAGGGACTGACCTTCTAGACCTGCCACACGGATTGATTCCTCCCTTCTCCCCTCCATACCTTTGAAATACGAGGATGCTGGCAGTCTTAATTATACCCTGGTAATAAGCCTTTTGATCTATTGATCCTGTAATTCATATGCAGCAAGCTCAATTCACAGTCACGAGTATGCTTACCCCTATGGGGTAGTCCTTACCTTGCTTGCCTACACGGCAGATCTGGATCATTTCCTTGCTACCAGTGCACTTTATTAGGGTCAAGAGTTCTGTTTGTTTTACATAGTGTATTTATCATTATCTGTCACTATCAGTGTTGGTGTTTGGGGGAGTTGGTTATTTATTATTGCAACAGTGTGTCTCTTTTTCAAGTCGCAATCAAAAGTCTTTTATCTAGTCATATTACTTGGATTTCCATTTACCTCTTTGCATGGCTCTATCCATGCTTTCTTTGCAGTGTTTGATTACATTTTAGGTATTGATCCACATCTAATTTTAGATGAGTTAATGATCTAGGGTGATTATCTATACTTGATTTGGCTACAACTCAGGGGCTGACTGGCAACTTTGGGCCTAGGGGGCAAGTACAAACCAGAGGCGCGTTGGTTCAGCAATTCGGCTCCCCTCCCACCCTCCACCTTCCCCGCCTCCTCTTGACCCCATTCCAGGCTGAAACTCCACTCCAGGTACTCTACTCATCTGCCGGATTTGGGTTCCCAACATGGCCAGCAGGGGGCAGTTGGGGGTATCTGGCACAGCTTGGCCAGGGCTGCCTGGGAGAGTCTCCAGTGGGGCATGGAACCAGCCTTTGCTTAGACACAGTTTACACCATCCATGCTGGGGGGGGGGGGGGGGCTGTGCTCTGCCCTTGTCTTCATCCTGCACTTAGTAGGTCAGCGACTTTTTACTTCTCTTCACCAGGAATCCTTTAGGCATGTCTTTGGCAGAAGCTGTGCAGCCTTTTTGCAGGGCATCAGAGTGGCCCAGGGGGGGGCAATTGCCCCCTGGCCCAGTCCTCCCCTGCTACCACTGCAACTGACTCAGTGGTTTTTCCACTATTTTTTATCCTACGATATACTGGACATGACAGATCATTTTCTCAAACACTTACCATTTGTCCTCATACCACATAGTTCTTTATTTAGTACCTGTGCCAGTTATTGTCGGTGTGTTTTAGATAGGATAAAAAAAAAAATCAAAACAAGCACTATTATTTTCTGGCCCTGCTACGGGTGTAAACAGCAAATTGCATACAAATATGTTCTTCGGTGGTAGATCAGTGTACTGGAAAAAAAGATATAGCTAAATTTCAATCAATTTAAAAAATATATTTTTTTTTAACTATTTTGAGCAAGGTTTACTTGGAAAATTGTAAAACAGCAGATTTCCACAAAGATTTACCACTAAATGAAGTGACAATTTGTCCAGAAAAAAGCGAGGTATAATTTATCTGAATACACTAAAGCCTAGTACACACGATCAAGAATACTGTACAAAAAATACACCTTTTAAAGCAATCGTAGGATAATCTGATCATTAGTACACAGCTTGCATCTGAAATTATCCGAAGGGACAAACGCCAGAATGTTTCTTGTACGATACCAGATCATACGATTTACGTTTAATCAGTACAGGTGATATCTGAAAATACAATACAAATACATTACAACTGTAGCACCCTACAGGTAGGTGCTAGGTAAAAGTATAGTGGATCTTGGCTGCCTAACAGCAGGGCCATGATTTCAGCTGGCTGTCATGTCTCCCAGGTGTGTCCGCTGAGAGGGGAGTCTCCCCACTGGCTCCATGAGTGGATTCTCATTGGGCAGTGGAGGAAACCCAATCAGAGACACACTCAGGCTTGTATCTACCCCAGAAGGCAGATTCTGCCGCCGAGGATTCTGGGAGTGGGTATAAATTCGGAGGGAACACGTGACGCAGCATCTTTGGCGGGAAGCAGAGTCCCAGAAGGGAGAGTACGGCTGTCTCTCCTCCTGTCAGAAGGATCGGGTGTCTCGGGTGGCGGCCTGGGAATTCAGAGAGTGCTGAGTTGAGCTACAGAGGGGATCCGGTGTGCCGAGGACCAGTAGAGGAAGAGGGGTTCAGTTCCAAGAAAGCCTGCCAAGGTCGTGAGTACTGTGAACTGCCCCTGGGGGTCTGCCTAGTGTAGAGGGAACCGCTCCAGTGAAGGTCTCATGGATCCAGGAGTCAGCTATCTGTAAAGGGGGTGCCTAGTCTGAGGACCCTGAAGTATTAGAGGGGGTACCTAGTCAGAGGACCCTGAAGTGTTAGAGGGGGTACCTAGTCAGAGGACCCTGAAGTGTTAGAGGGGGTACCTAGTCAGAGGACCCTGAAGTGTAAAGGGGGCACCAGTGGTTGGGCCCTAAAGAGACAGTGTACAGTGTGCCGTGTACAGAGTTAAGAGTTGCAGCAGCACAAGCAGTGACAAAGAGCTACCTCAGCCAGTGAAGGGCTGGAGGGAGCTGTTAAGTTACTTTTGAGCTAAATCGAGTGTCAGGTGTCAAGTGTTCTACAGTCCTGGATCTTCTGAGTTAACAAACAAGTTAACGTCAAAGTTCTAACACTATTCAGCAAATCAGTATCCTTAAGCTCCAGGAAGCGTTGGCCCGCATTCAGCTGGCGTTAAGACAGCGCCAATGGGCATTTTTCTGTACAGTGTCCCAGTTAAGCCTAGAAGAGCCAGAGGAGTATCCCACTCATTCCCTTCTCCCATCACCAATATACAATAAACAAAACAAACCAAAGATGCCGGAATGGTCATTGTCTCAGTTCTCACACCTGGGTTTACAACTTAAATGTGTTGAAAGTGTTACCGGTAACAATGGCAGACCCACCTCAGTCCCAAGGCCTGGAAATATTGCTAAACAACACTTCCACATTTTTTATTCTGTGGTACAAAAAGTTTTTGTACTTTAGTAACCTATATGGAGACTAGCATGCAAAAAAAAAAAAAAAAAAATGGATGATCAATCGGCAGATAATCTCATTGCATTGTGTGTACTAGGCTTCTATGATATGTACAGTTTTACTAAAATGCCAAAGTTGTAAAACTGGTTTTTAGGCATTAACCACTTTCCGAACGCCCCTTGCAGATTTACTGCGGCAGGGCGGCTCGGCTGCACATAATCATGTAGATCTACATGATTATGTGAACGCGGTTTCACTGTGATTAAACACAGCAGGAACCAAACCGTAGGAGGAGCGGGCACGATCACCGCCGGCCTCCCGCGATCTTCACAAAAACTGACAGGAGAGCCGCCTGCCTATGTAAACAAAGCAGGTGGCTCTCCTGTCACACAGGCACAGTGAGATCATGTTTCAGCTTAGCTGAAACATATGATCTCTGTTTGCCTGTCACAGAGCCTTCCGTCCCCACAGTTAGTAAGCACAATTAGGCTTACATTTCCTCTAGTGCATCCACTCCCCCCACAGTTAGAAAGCACTCCCTAGGATGACACTTAACCCCTTGATCTCCCTTGGTGTTAACCCCTTCCCTGCCAGTGTTGTTTATACAGTAACAGTGGATATATATATAGCACTGATTACTGTAGTTACATAGTTACATAGTTACATAGTTACATAGTAGGTGAGGTTGAATAAAGACAATAGTCCATCCAGTTCAACCTGTGTAGGTGTGTGTGACTGTAATCATCTAACATAGCCCTCAATCTCCTGATCCTTGAGATGTAAGTCTAAGAGTCTTTTGAAAGTCACCATACTACCCGCAGAAACACCTCTTGTGGTAGACAATTCCACAATCTTGTAGCCCTAACAGTAAAGAACCCCCCACGTTGCCTGAGGTTAAAACGCTTCTCCTCTAATCGCATTGTATGTCCTCGAGTCCTCATGCAATTCCTTCGAATGAACAGCTTTTCTTCTAAGCTGAGATCCCCATTAAGATATTTATAAATTGCTATCATGTCCCCTCTCAGACGTCTTTTCTCCAGGGAAAATAAATCGAGCGATTGCAGCCGCTCTTCATAGGTAAGGTCCTCCAACCCCCTAATCAGTTTAGTTGCCCTTCTCTGGACTTTCTCCAGCTCCAACACATCCCTCCTGAGGACTGGCGACCAGAACTGGACAGAATACTCCAGATGCGGTCGGACCAGAGTTTTATAAAGTGGAAGGATTATAGTCTTATCTCTGGAATACATCCCTTTCTTTATGCATGCTAATATTCTGTTGGCTTTGGAAGCTGCCGCTTGGCATTGCATGCTGTTGCCTAATCTATCATCAACTAAGACTCCCAGATCTTTCTCCATTTTTGATTCCCCCAAGGGTTCCCCTCCTAACGTGTATTGTGTTTTTATGTTTTTGGTCCCCAAGTGCAAAACCTTACACTTCTCCACATTGAACCTCATTTGCCATGTCGTTGCCCACTCCGTAATTTTGTCCAGGTCATTCTGTAGGATATCTGCTTCATGCTGTGCAGTTATTGCCCTGGCCAATTTTGTGTCATCTGCAAAAACTGATAACGAACTACTGATCCCTTCCTCAATGCTGTTTATGAATAAATTGAACAAGGTTGGTCCCAGGACTGAGCCCTGGGGCACCCCGCTTACTACCTCAGACCAGTCTGAGTATGCGCTGTTTATTACCACCCTTTGGACACGGCCTTTTAGCCAATTCCGTATCCAAGAGCAAACCCTGCTGTCGATACCTGCAGACCTTATTTTATAAATTAAGCGCTTGTGGGGAACTGTATCAAACGCCTTAGCGAAATCCAAGTACACCACATCCACTGGTCTCCCCCTATCTAGCTCACAGCTCACTTCCTCGTAGAATGCTAAGAGATTGGTTTGACAAGAACGCCCATTTGTAAACCCGTGCTGGTTACTACTGATGATGTTGTTGTCTTTAGCATACTCTACGATATAGTCCCTTATCATCCCCTCCAAAAGTTTACATATTATTGATGTCAGACTGACAGGCCTATAATTTCCCGGGATATGTCTCTGGCCCTTTTTGAATATCGGAATCACGTTAGCCTTCCTCCAATCCCCTGGTACATCTCCTGTCCTAATACTGTCAGCAAAGATCAGGAACAGTGGTCTAGATATAACCATACTGAGTTCCTTGAGCACTCTCGGATGTACGCCATCCGGGCCTGGTGATTTGTTTGTGTTAAGTTTATCCAGTCTTTCCCTGATTTCCCCCTCTGTTAGCCATAGTGGCAAGTCCTGTGTATTACTACTAACCATACAGTCATGGTCAGTGTACCCTTCCTTTTCCTGCATAAAGACTGACGAGAAAAAAGAATTCAGCACGGTTGCTTTTTCAGTGTCCTCTGTAACCATCCTCCCATCATCGTTAATTATGTGTGCAATATGCTCTGCCCTAGTTTTTTTTCTGTTGATATATTTAAAGAATTTCTTTGGGTTTTTTTTACTATCCTCCGCTATTTGTCTCTCAAAGTTGATTTTAGCCATCCTGATTTCGTGTTTACACTTCTTATTTTCCTCCTTGTATTGCTGGAAGGCCGATACTGTGCCTTCTGATTTATATTTCTTGAAGGCCAATTTTTTTCTCCTAATAAGTTTTTTAACGCTACGGTTTAGCCAGCCAGGTTTGGCTTTGTCTCTTCTAGATTTATTCCCCATAGGAATGCACTGCAAGATGCCTTTGCTTAATATTGTTCTAAAGCATTCCCATTTTTCCTCTGTGGTCAGTGATCCCAGGGTTTGGTCCCAGTTTACCCTTTCCATCAATGAGTACAATTTTGGAAAGTCTGCCCTTCTGAAGTTTAGGGTTCTTATGTTCCCCACTTGCCTTTTTATATTGTTATTTATACTAAATGTGATCATCCTGTGATCGCTAGAGCCCAGGTTGTCCTGGACTCCTACCTCCGAGATTATGTCTGGGTCATTAGTGATCAATAGATCCAGGATAGCATTCTCTCTAGTAGGGGAATCCACCAACTGCGACATGTAGTTATCCTGTAAGGTTTCCGTGAATAGCCGGGCCTTATGCGAGTGTGCAGTCCCCTCTTCCCAGTCAATGTCGGGATAATTGAAGTCCCCCAATATGATGACTGATCCTAGTTTTGCCGCTTTACCTATTAGTGCTAAAAATTCCAGCTCTACCTCCTCCCCTTGGTTAGGTGGCCTATAGCAAACCCCCACAACTACTTTTCCCTTATCTTCTTCCCTATCGAGTTCAACCCACACAGATTCTAAATCCATGCTCATCCCATCCGTAATGTCACTCCTTTCTAGCACCTTTATATTGTTCTTGACATAGAGACATACCCCTCCCCCTCTTTTACCAACCCTGTCCTTCCGGTACCCCGAATACCCTTGGATATTTGCCAGCCAGTCATGTGAGGGGTCGAACCAAGTCTCCGTTATTCCCACAAGGTCTATGTCCTCCTCATGTACTAACATGTCCAACTCATCCATCTTATTAGCTAGGCTCCTGGCATTAGCATATACCCCTCTTAGTTTTACGGAAGTTAAACGTGATTGGCGGTTTTGTTTATTTCTGTTTGGTCTGCTGTTCTCCCGCACAGACCCGCCAATTGATGTTGTTGACCTACTGTCGCTGTTGATCCTACAACTGCCTTCAGTCCTCTGCTCCCTCCTGACTGATTCTACTTCTGAGCCCTCCCCCCCGTCTCCTAGTTTAAAAGCCCCTCCAACTCGGTGGCCATCTTTCTCCCCAAAAGAGCTGTACCGTCCCCATTAAGGTGCAGCCCATCCTTACTAAAGAGCCGGTAGCCGACTGAGAAGTCAGCCCAGTTCTCCAGGAACCCAAACCCCTCCTTCCTACACCAATTCCTCAGCCACTTGTTAACTTCCCTAAGCTCCTTCTGCCTCTCCTGTGTGGCTCGAGGTACCGGCAGTATTTCAGAGAAAACCACCTTGGAGGTCCTTTTCCTCAATCTATTACCTAAGTCCCTGAAATCGTTCTTAAGGATCCTCCACCTACCTTTAACTTTGTCATTAGTGCCCACATGCACCATGACCGCTGGGTCATCCCCAGCCCCGCCCAACAATCTGTCTGCCAGATCTGCGATGTGCCGAACTCGGGCGCCCGGTAAACAACAAACTGTTCGGTTCACGCGATCTTTTTTACAGATTTCCCTCTCTGTCCTCTTGATAATTGAGTCCCCAACTACCACAACCTGTAGTAATGTCACTGGTCCCCAAAAATTGTCAAAAATGTCAGTTAGGGGTCCGATCTGTCTGCCGCAATGTCGCAGTCCCACTAAAAATCACTGATTGCCACCATTACTAATAAAAAATAAATAAAAAGTCCAAAAATATATCCCGTAGTTTGTAAATGCTATAACTTTTGCAATAAATACGCTTTTTGGGATTTTTTTTTTTTTTTTACCAAAAATATGTAGCAGAATACAAACTGGCCTAAACGGATTAAAAAATATATATTTTTACATTTTTTTTATTGGGAATGTTTTTTTTTTCCAGGTTGAAGGTTGAACATGACAATGTAAATGAACAGGTGAACATTCCGATCAACATTCAATAACAAAAGTACAGAGGATTTGAACAGAGTGATACATTTTGCATACAATATAATAGCAAGGTTAATGAAATGACAATGGGGATTATAATAAGAGGGCTAGTATAATATTTATAAGTTTAGTGTATAAGGATGAAGTGATGTTGTTGTATGTGAGGAGATGAAATCCTGTGTTAACCTAAAAAGGTGGGGGGAGGGGGATAATGACCAGCATTGGTTCCCCTTAGGAGGATGAGGGTAGGGAGGGGGGAGAGGGGAGGGGGGACAAGGGGGAATCAGCGCTCACTGTACCACTCTGGAAGGGACCACATGACCGGTGGTACCACAGATAAATCACAAACTATAGATATGGACGAAATAGGATGAATGTGAATGAATAAATAAATAAAATAAAATAAATGACCATAGAAGTGTTACATTACACATGCTGTCCTATTGGAATACCTGTTTTTAACATGTAAGTTACTACATTAAAATTTACAGCTGTTTAATTACCTTTATGACTTGGCGCCCTTGTTCCTTTTCTTTGTTAGTTATTTTCAGGATAATGCTTGGAGGAGCATTATTATTCCATGATCTTAATGTAAGTATTCGTTTTTTTGTATGGAGTCCAAGTTGTAGCAAATTTAGTGGGTGTATCGTGGGATATCGCTAGTTCTTCCATTTCAGCTAGTTTTTCGACTTGATTGAACCATTCTTTCATGGTAGGGGTTTGAGGGGAACCCCAGTGTCTTGGAACACATAGTCTGGCCACGTTGATTGAGAACATTGTAAGTGATTTGCAATGTTTTTTATTGGCTGATGGAAATAAGTGTAGGAGGTAGGTAGTGGGTGAAAAAGTAACATGGTTATTGGTGATTTTTTGAATGGTATGTTTCCAAAATTTTCCGATGTGGGGGCAGTTCCACCAGATGTGTAGAAGGTCGCCTTCACTTGTAAGGCATCTCCAACATTTATTCTCTATAGAGTTATTCCATTTATGAAGCATAGCTGGTGTTTGGTACCATCGGGAAAGGAGTTTGTAGTTGTTTTCTTGGGTGGAGACATTGACAGACCCCTTGTGTGCCGCATAAAACATTTTTGACCATTGATTTTGTGTCAATTTTTTTGGAGATCAGATGACCATGTGGTGCAGAAATGACCCTCCTTAGGTTTTGTATTGTCCCATAAAATGGAATATAGCTTCGATATGAGATGAGGTTTTGGGTGGGGATCAAGACATAGTTCTTCAAATGGAGTTAATTTAACTGGTTTATTATGGTCTTGTAGGCTTTGATTGATGAAGTGTCTAATTTGAACATAATTCCAAAGGGAAGATTTATGTAGTTTGGCAAGGTTTTTAGGGGATCAAAGTTTTGGATTTTCCCTTGATGTAAAAAATTAGAGATTCTAGTGGAGTCGTTTAGGGAATTGTGGGCAAAATGTTGGTTGTTATTTCCCGGTGGGAAGTCTGGTTTTGTAGGATTGGGGACATGGGGCCAGGTATAGAGGAGATTTTTAGAGATGTAGAGACAAGATTGAAGCATTTCAGGGTGGGGCCAATTAGAGGGTGTTTCAACAGGTTTGGGGGGATGTTATTATATGAGCACCATGGGGCTCCTGCTAGGGGGATCTGAGAGAAAGAGTGTTCCAAGACTATCCAATCCTTTCCGCAACGTTGAGTATTCCATTCTACAATGCGCTGTAAATGACATGCTTGAGAATATTTTTGGAGATCTGGGATACCTAATCCACCTTTGAGTTTTGGTTTTGTTAGTTGAGTGAGGTTAATTCTAGGTGGTTTATGTGCCCAAATGAAAGATCTGCATTGAGAGCGGAGTTGTTTAAAGAAACATTGGGGAAGTTGAATTAGTAAGGTCTGGAAGAGATAGAGTAGTCTTGGGAGGATATTCATTTTAAGGATTGCCACTCTTCCAAACCATGAAAAGTTTGTTTTTTGCCAAGTGTTTAAGTCTTGCTTAATATTCTTGAGAAGAGGAACATTATTTTTCTCAAAGAGGGTGTTTACGTTTTTCGGAAGTTGAATTCCTAGGTAGGTGATTGCGTCAGTAGTCCATTTAAATGGAAAGTTTTGTTTGCAAAGTTTGACCTGGTGAGCAGTGAGAGTAACATTTAGGGGTTGAGATTTTGAATAGTTTATTTTAAAGTTCGATAAGGAATTGTATTGTTTAAGGGATCGTAGTAGGTGTGGAATGGAGATATGGGGGTTGGATAAGAATAAAAGTCATATGCAAAGGCTGCAATTTTGAATTGCTTCTGTTCTATTTATATACCTCTTATATTTTCATTAGTCCGTATGGAACGCAGGAGTGGTTCTAATGTCAATATAAAGAGCAGAGGGGAGAGGGGGCACCCTTGTCTCGTACCATTTGTAGTTTTGAAGGCGTTTGACAGGAGGCCGTTAACCCTGACTCTGGCAGATGGATTACGGTATAAAGCCATTATGAATCCAAGGAGTCTGGGGCCTAGGCCAAGATTTGTTAAGACTGCTTCTAGGTAGTCCCAGGCCAACCTGTCAAATGCCTTCTCTGTGTCTAGGGATGGGAAAAAGCCAGGGATTTTGTGAGTAGTTAGACAGTGGTGGATGTTGATTGCTTTTAGGGTACTATCTCTTGCCTCTCTTCAGGGTATAAAGCCTACTTGATCTGGGGATAGAAGGGATGGGATAAATGGGAGCAATCTATTCGCCTAAATTTTTGCTTACATTTTTAGGTCTACATTCAATAGGGAGATTGGTCTGAAGTTTGCAGGGTGGTTATTATCCTTACCGTGTTTGGGGATAATGGAGATGTGAGCTTCCAAGAGAGAGGGGCTGTTAAAGCTGGAAAAAGAAAGAGGGTCGAATGCTCTGAGAAATGGGTTGACTAAAATAGGGGCGAAAGTTTTGTAGTACACAAGTGCGAAGCCGCCTGGTCCCGGGTTCTTGCCTAATTTCATCTATTTCAATGTCTCTTGATTGCTGTGGTGTTAGTGGATCAAGGCTGTGTTTATGTAGGAATTCCTTGATCAGATGTTGTCTATCTTTAAGGGAAGTAGGCTGATCAGCATCACTCCTTAAATTGTATAGTTGAGAATGATAATTGGCGAATTCATTGGCGATATCGTTATTAGCTTTGAGTTTTTCTCCTTGTGAGGTGATTAGTGAGTGGACTGTGTTACCTTTTTTTGTCGCTAGGGCCCTGGCTAGGTATCTACTTTTATTATCAAACTCGTAGAACAATTTTTGTGAGAGAGTAAATTGTTTCCTGAATTTTCTGTTTAGTTCGTTTCTGAGGAGTTGACGAGTGTTTTCTAAATCAGCTAGCGTGTCTTGGGCTTTGGAGCGTTTGTGTGAAGCTTCTAAAGAGCTAATTTTTTCTAGCAGAGAATTTGTGTATTTCTGTTGGATTTTCTTTTTTAGTGCTGCTAATTTGAGGAATGTACCTCTAATAGTACATTTGTGGGATTCCCATTGGGAAATCGGGGAGGAATCAGGTATATAATTTAATCTGAAAAAGTCAGTGAGTTGAGAGGAGAGATTTTCTATGTTTGCAGGATTGGCTAATAGTGTGGAATCTAGTCTCCAAGTTTTTGTGAATTGGATATTGTTCGGAAGGGTTAATTTAAGTGTTATCGGGTGATGGTCAGAAATAAACATTGGTTCATTCGAAGTGGAAACAATGGAAGGGATATCTTTTTGCGATATGAAGAAGTAGTCGATTCTGGAATAGCGATTGTGGGTGGAGAGAAGAAGGTGTAGTCTTTGGTGTTAGGGTTGCAGAAACGCCATGAGTCGTGTAGAGTGAGATCATGGAGTTTTAATTTAATTTGACGTAAGGCTGTGTAGGGAAAGGAGGATGTTCCTGTGGATGTGTCTTCAAGTGGATTTAGCGCTACATTGAAATCACCTCCTAAGATTACAATCCCCTCTTGAAAGGAGGCTAGTGAGGCAGATATGTTCCTAAAAAAGAAACTTGTGCATTGTTGGGACTATATATGTTAGCAATGGTGATAGGTGAATGCCAGATTAAACCCTTAATGAAGACATATCTACCCTCAGGGTCTAATAGAGAGTCAGTTATCTTAAGGGGTATATTTTTTGAAATCAAGATGGTTGCTCCTTTAGTTTTTGCTAGTGGGTTCCTGGAGTGGAGCATAATAGGATAGTCTTTTGATTGAAATTGAGGGATTTTGTCGTAACTAAAGTGCGTTTCCTGTAATAGGACCATATCTGCCTTTACCTTATTTAAATAATGCAACGGTTGAGACCTTTTTTCTGGTAAATTGAGACCTTTGGTATTTAAAGATGCCAGTTTGAGAGAAGCAGCTTTAGTGATGGCACCCTGTCTTGTATTAGGCAGTGCATGAGGATTGCGAGAGGGAGCCATCTGGATGTGTTTATTTTTCGAGTTGAGAGATTGGTTAAAAATAGAAATAAGGTGAGTAGGGGAGGGGAGGAGGGAAAGGGCAGTTAAAATAGTTTGTGAGGGAAGTAGTGGATGTAAAAGGGGGAGGATGATAGGGGCAGAATAATGAGGGTTCCGGGTAGGGGGTAAGTAACCAACAGCAATTCTAGACCAGCTAGATCACTTAATTTTGTCAGTAAGTGTAGTTCAAGGGAATTCTTGAACTGGTTGAGAGAGTGGAAGAACTAAGAGAAGAGCGACAATACAAAGTTTAGTGTTTAATCAATAAGAGTCGTGCGAGAGACACACAGTTACTCATTTACATAAAGAACTAAACAGAGATTGCATCTAGGAGTCCAGGCAACGCTAAAATCTGTATGACAATTGGAGGGGGAAGTGATGTATATGAGACAGTGTGTAGTAGATAAATATCTGTAGTGAAGTGTTTCAGGTGAAGTAATAAAGAGTACATAACTTTTGGGGAAAAAACAGTATACTTATAGATTGAACTGAGATACAGCAATATAAAGTATTTAAAGAGGTTGTAAACTCAGTTCCATTTTTTTTTTTACAAGCTGAAAGAGAAAGACATAATGAGCTAGTATGCATCGCATACTAGCTCATTATGAAATACTTACCTTAGAACAAGCCCCCGCCATACTGCCCGCTTACCTCTATGACGGGCGACATGTCCAGTTGCCCGTCTTCCGGGATCGCGGCATTCGGCCATCTGATTGGCCAGAGCCGCGGTGACGTCACTCCCGCGCACGCGCACGGGAGCCGACAGTCACAGCACAGGGCTTTGAAGGAACGGCACCAGCGGCCGTTCCTTCAGAGCGCATGCGCCAGTGACGTCACTGGCTGCATGTAAGGTAAATATCTCCTAAACGGTACATGTTTAGGAGATATTTACAGTACCTATAGGTAAGCCTTATCATAGGCTTACCTATAGGTAAAAGTGTCAGAGGAGGGTTTACTTCCTCTTTAACCACTTACCGCATACTAACGTAGGTCTACGTCGGTAAACTTTGCGGTAGTGTACCGGGATGATGCCTCTAGCTAGAGGCATCATTGCGGTACCGTGGTTTGAAGCCGACGGTTGGCTTTCCGTCGGTACCGACCGATGCGGCTCGGGAGCCGCTCGATCGGTACCCGGGGCGGGAGGGGACGTCCCCCCCCCTCCCACCGCCTTCCGTGGCTTTGCTTGGGGCTCCCGTCCCACCGTAGACAGTAGGTGACAAGTAAAAATAGAGACAACAAAATGATCATACCTTTGGTGTTAAGATCTTCACCATGCTAAACACAGAAATGTAAGGAAGTTCATGAACCATGAGTTTGTAATGTTACAACACCATCTAGTGGATCTTATCTGAAGTTGTTGGGATGTAAAATGTTAGAAAGACAAGGGATATTAAAAGCATACATTTTCGCATAGTATGGGGGAGTGTCCTGAGAATATAAGTAAAGATTCAATTAGTACTTGGTTGGATAGATATTAAGGTGGAAAAATTAGGAGATGTAGGGCAACCAGGAGGAAAATAGAATTTAGTTAGGGGGAGTAAAAATTAGGAGGGAAAAAGAGAATAAAGTAATTTCGTTGTAGCAGATCTGGAGGAGTTGAAAATCAATGGACTTTAGCCTATACCAGAAGACGAAGTATTAAAGCACGAAGTATGGTTTGACAAGTTAGTTGAAGTTGCTTTATCAAAATACTCATTGTAGTATGAAACCGACTGAACGCTTTAGGAGAGGTGGACGAAAAAATTAGAAAAAATGAAAAAACAAGTTTGTGGAAGTTATTATAAAATAATTTTCGTCTTTGATGGTTTCAAGGACAATCTGCTATGGTAGTTGTGCACGGCTTTTTAATTGAGATGATCCATGTCAGATGAGGTGTTTCCTTAGTTATGTGGTCGCATAGAAAGAAAAAAGGAGGATGGTGAGCAATCTGGTCTTCTTAAGTCCATAAATGAAGAATGACCAGCATAACAGGCAGCTGTAGAACCTAGAATAAAGTGTCATTCTATCCTGGCCCTTCTGTGAGCAGGTGAGGGAGGAACACTGTTGCTGCCTGGAGATCTATGGTTTGCAGGAGAAGGAGTAGCATGAGGGGAGATTCTTCCCCTCCTAAAAGTGCCAGGGGAGCCATTGTTGGGTATTTCCATTGCTTCATCCCGACGAGATCTTTGCTGGAAAGGGAACACGGTCCAGTCAGGGATGGGGACCTGTGGGATATTTAGGGTATCGCAGAAAGCTACCACATCTTCTGGATAACGTAGTTGGGCGGTGTGACCTCTGGATCCTGCAGAAAGGCAGAAGGGGAATTTCCACTTATATGGAATTTCCCGCTCTCTAAGGATATCCAGGAGGGGGCACAGAGATTTTGTCTTCTGTAATGTTATCTGTGATAAGTCCTGGAAAAGCTTAATTTCAGCTCCTTGGCAAATGATTCTTCCCCTAAGCCTGGCCCTATTTAGTATTTCCTCCTTTAACTGGAAATTTACAATGCATCCAATAATGTCTCCTTCTCTTCCTCTGGGTCTTAGGGCTTAATGCAATCTCTCCATCTCAATGTCAGAATCGTGGGGTCTTTCTAACAAGTCATTGAATATAGACAGGACAGATCTGGTGAGATTAGGGGTTTCAATAGATTCAGGGAGCCCCCTGATTCTGATATTGTGCCTTCTCCCCTATTTTCTAAGTCTTCCAGATGTCTGCTCATATCCCTTAGCTGTGCAGAATGAGAATTGAGAGCTTTCTGTGCCTCATGGATGTCAGAATCATGGCGATCTGTAAGGTCTTCTACATCTTCTGATCTGTTGGTGACTGCCTGCATATCACGACGGATGGCTGCATTAAATGTGGCTTTGATATCATCAGCCACAGCCTTTAGATCATCAAGGTACAGTGATCTAAGAGGATGGATGGCTGTGGATGGAGTGGGTGAGGGCTCAGATTGTCTCTGTGGGCTTCTGCTAGTATGCCTGCTGGTACCTGAGGCCTGCATCATGTCCGACGCTTCCTTCTGATGTTGGCAGAATATATCCGGGATTTGCCTCTCCACCAGCGGATCGGGGTCCCTGGGTGATCACGACCTGCTGGCAGATGCATTGCGGTCAGATTTCCCCATCTTTAGCTCCCTTCAAGTGCCTGGGCTGTGATATAGGGAGAACTGGGTGGCAGAGCACAGGGATTAAGCGGCCATCTTCTCCGGAGTCCTAACCCCCCCCCCCCCCAGGGAATGTTTTATAACAGAAAGTAAAGAATAAAAGTGTGTATTGACCTTCAAGAATGATCAATAAAGTGACAGTGTGCACCAAATGTAAATAAAGTGACAAATAATAGTTAATATACCCCCATATATTGTGTGCACATTGTCACTTTATGAACTGCTATTACTTATTTTAATACACCTAATTTATTTATCACCCATTGTTATTTTGTATGGTATATGCATTTATTTCATGTAATTATTTATTTATTTGTGTAGGATTAATTTTGTGGTATATATTCCTTTTAAGGTCAATATACCAGCATATATTTTGTTTTTATTGAGACACTTTATTTTAGGTGCATACACCCTCACATACTTTGTGCACACTGTCACTTGACATTTTACTACTCCTACTTACCCAAACACACTTGCACCAGCACATTTTGCAAAAGTGGTCACATCCATTTTTTAGGGGGTAGCAGATCACCATAAGTGCTACCATTGCTAGGAACCAGGCGCCTTCACACGCATTTCTCAGAAAGTAAAGAATATTGTGTTTTTTATAAAATTTACGCTCTTTTTTTTTTTTTTTTATAGCGCAAATACTAAAAACCACAGAGGTAATCAAATACCACCAAAAGAAAGTTCTATTTGTGGGGAAAAAAGGGGCATCAATTTTATTTGGGTACAGCGTTGCACGGCCACGCAATTGTCTGTTAAAATAATGCAGTGCAAAAAACGGCCTGGTCATTAAGGGGGAAAATCTTCCGGTCCAAAAGTGGTTAATAAAAGCAATAAGGGTGAAGCAGCAGATATAAAACATCCAGTGCCATCAATACTTTATATTATTTGTTTTATTTTTATTTTAGAAATAAATCCAAATCCAACATGGAATTCATACCTGAAGGGGTTCTAGTACAGAGAGTGAATATCCACCAGATCTCTCTCAAGTAGTCTGGTGGAGATCACCTCCCCTGGGAAGTTTATTAACCCTTTCCACACCACTAAATACAAAAAATTCCATATTTCCAGCGTGCACATGTTTAAAGTGTTTCCATACATTTGAAAGATTCCTGTCATTAGAATAAGATGCACCAGTATAGGGTTTCCTCATCCTGACCCTAAGGGTTCTGGAGATGCATCCAACATATTGCAGTGTGCATGCTGTACATTCCACAACATATACAACATTCTTCGTACCACAGATAATGAAATCTCAAATTGTGTATTCTCTGCCAGTGGATCGAGAGACAATGGTCTTGTTATTCCTACTGTGCTTATCACAAAAACAGAAGGTTTGCAGACTAGAGCGTAAGCAGCCATGAGTAACCGGTTATCCATGTATGTCTGACACCACCAGATTGAAAAAGGCTAGGAGACAAAATTTTACCAAATGTCCTAGCGCATCTGTTTGAGAACCTGCAGCCCTTAGAAGGCACAGGAACAAGATCCTTGTCCGCAGAGAGTACAGGCAGATATTTGGATATAATGCCTTTAATTTGGTCAAATTCCTGTGAAAAGGTGGTAACAAAAGTGACAGGATTACTTTTGTTAGATTCAGATAAATGCCTATTGCTTGTCTTGGTGAGGAGTGTGCTTCTATCTCTATTCTTGGCTATTGTGATACACCTATTAGTGTGCCAATCCTGGTAACCCTTGTCTTTGAGCCTCAAGGTGATGATATAACATTCCTGCAAGAAGCTAACTGTGCTGGAACAGTTCTGTCGTGCTACAAATAGGTTAAGTTCCAAAATTATGGAAAGAAAACATGGGGGTATCTATCCCAAAGAGGTAATGAAAAATCCATAATGGGATCACGAAGGGGAGACGGGACTATACAATACCCAATGTATACAGAGGAAAAATAAAATGCAAAAAAAGGCAAAAATATATAAAAGATTATATAAACTTTATTTGTACAAAAAACCTTAAAGGCACCTTAACCACTTTCCGACGCCCACCCTCAGCGGTTTTACTGCCGCAGGCTGGCTTGACTGCACAAAACAACGTAGGGGTACGTCGGTCGTGGGAGTGGTGCTGGGGGGGGGGGGGGGGCGAGTGACATGTGCCGACGAGAACTAGACTAGGTAGACGTAACTTCTGGGAGCTTCCTTTATTAGAGGGGGCACCCTATGCTTCAGTCCCGAAGGTCTTTACTGGGCCTGTTGCACCTGCGGGCCACTGGATGCTGCCAGTCTGACCCCCCAGGGATATCTGTGCTGGCGCCACTTTTCACTTCCGCCAACATCCATCATGGCAGATCTGTCACTTGGATTGGATTTGGTCTCCTGTTTGTCACATGATCCCTTGTGCGATATTTTGGGACCTCAGCCATTGCTTGTAAGGTGCCGTCCTTGAGCCTCCGACATACAGCTTTTTTATACTTACACATTCTGCATGTTTAACTGATCAAATGGAAGTATTGTGTGTTGGGGTTGTATTTAGTGTGCTTTCAGCATGTTATATTATCCTGGATGTTTGTATATTTATTTTTTCTTTTATATCTGCTTTAAAGATGCTTGTTAAGTGGTTAAGTTTCTACCCCCAGAAGAAGACTATATGGAAACACGTTGGAGTCTCTGTCCACATATTTCAACTGTATTTTGTAAACTGGGGTTCAATCCGTGTATTTATAGTCATTCGTGTGTTTGCATTGTTTTTAGCATATATCTATTTTTGATTGTTTATTAAGGTGCCTTTAAGGCTTAATTGAACAAATTAAGTTTATATAATCTTTTATATATTTGTTATCTCCCTACTTTTTGTCCTCTCTTTTTTCTCTGTATATATTGGGTATCATATAGTCCTGTCTCCCCTTCGTGATCCCATTGTGGATTTTCCAGTTCTGTCATGCTCAAATAAATTCCCCCACAGGAATAGAACATATGGTGTGGGAGGGGTGACAACTAGTGTTGAGCGAACACGGACTGTATTATTTGTGTTCGTAACGAATAATTGGATTTTTGTTACCCGAACACGGACACGGACACTTTACTGTATGTTCGAGTAAAAAATCCGTGTTCGGTCGTTTTATTTCCGGGTTTTGCATGCTTTGGCGCTCTTTTCATGGCAGGCTTTCAACAGCCAATCAACAATCGTTTAACTGGTGTGCCTTAAGCTATCCCAGCCATGCCTGCAAATGTATCAGTAGCTGTGATTGGCCATCTGAAGCATGTGACCAAGTCTTTATAAGTTCGAGGCAGCCGCAGCGGCGTCATTCTGCTGCTTAGATCAGGGACAGAGCACACATACGTGCTGGCTGCTGATTAGGGAAAGACAGGCAGGGAAAACGAATTGGTGTCCGGATAGAATTGAGGGACAGGTCGGAGTGTTTAGGCAGGGCGAGTTGTAGGCATTTTAGGGATAGAGTCTGCTGAATTATAGGGTCAGTGTGTTCTACAAACTACAATCGATATTGCTGTGTGGGGTGGGGTCTGCACTTAATCCTGATCTACGATCTCTTCTCAATCCTGTTAGGGAGAGGCTGCTGCTGAATTTTAGGGAAAGTGTGTTCTACAAACTACAATCGATATTGCTGTGTGGGGTCTGCACTTAGTCCCGATCTACGATCTCTTCTCAATCCTGTTAGGGAGTTGCTGCTGCTGAATTTTAGGGAAACTGTGTTCTACAAACTACAATCGATATTGCTGTGTGGTGTGGGATAGGAGATAGGCAGGTGTCAGTGATCCACATCCATTTTTCTGTGTGTGGGCTGCAGTGAACAGAATCTTTTTGGGCTGCAGTGAACACAATCTTTTTGGGGTGCAGTGAACAAAATCCTTTTAGGGTGCAGTGAACACAATCTTTTTGGGGTGCAGTGAACAAAATCCTTTTTGGGGTGCAGTGAACAACATCCTTTTTGGGGTGTAGTGAACACAATCTTTTTGGGGTGCAGTGAACAAAATCCTTTGTGGGGTGCAGTGAACACAATCTTTGTGGGGTGCAGTGAACACAATCTTTTTGGGGTGCAGTGAACAAAATCCTTTTTGGGGTGCAGTGAACAACATCCTTTTTGGGGTGCAGTGAACACAATCTTTTTGGGGTGCAGTGAACAAAATCCTTTGTGGGGTGCAGTGAACACAATCTTTTTGGGGTGCAGTGAACAAAATCCTTTTTGGGGTGCAGTGAACAACATCCTTTTTGGGGTGCAGTGAACACAATCTTTTTGGGGTGCAGTGAACAAAATCCTTTGTGGGGTGCAGTGAACACAATCTTTGTGGGGTGCAGTGAACACAATCTTTTTGGGGTGCAGTGAACAAAATCCTTTTAGGGTGCAGTGAACACAATCTTTGTGGGGTGCAGTGAACAAAATCCTTTTTGGGGTGCAGTGAACACAATCTTTTTGGGGTGCAGTGAACAAAATCCTTTGTGGGGTGCAGTGAACACAATCTTTGTGGGGTGCAGTGAACAACATCCTTTTAGGGTGCAGTGAACACAATCTTTGTGGGGTACAGTGAACGGAATCTTTGTGGGGTGCAGTGAACACAATCTTTGGGGGGTACAGTGAACACAATCTTTTTGGGGTGCAGTGAACTAAATCCTTTTAGGGTGCAGTGAACACAATCTTTGTGGGGTGCAGTGAACAAAATCCTTTTTGGGGTGCAGTGAACACAATCTTTTTGGGGTGCAGTGAACAAAATCCTTTGTGGGGTGCAGTGAACACAATCTTTGTGGGGTGCAGTGAACACAATCTTTTTGGGGTGCAGTGAACAACATCCTTTTTGGGGTGCAGTGAACAACATCCTTTTAGGGTGCAGTGAACACAATCTTTGTGGGGTGCAGTGAACAACATCCTTTTAGGGTGCAGTGAACACAATCTTTGTGGGGTGCAGTGAACAACATCCTTTTAGGGTGCAGTGAACACAATCTTTGTGGGGTACAGTGAACAGAATCTTTGTGGGGTGCAGTGAACACAATCTTTGGGGGGTACAGTGAACACAATCTTTTTGGGGTGCAGTGAACAAAATCCTTTTAGGGTGCAGTGAACACAATCTTTGTGGGGTGCAGTGAACAAAATCATTTTTGGGGTGCAGTGAACAACATCCTTTTTGGGGTGCAGTGAACAACATCCTTTTAGGGTGCAGTGAACACAATCTTTGTGGGGTGCAGTGAACAACATCCTTTTAGGGTGCAGTGAACACAATCTTTGTGGGGTACAGTGAACAGAATCTTTGTGGGGTGCAGTGAACACAATCATTGGGGGGTACAGTGAACACAATCTTTGTGGGGTGCAGTGAACACAATCTTTTTGGGGTGCAGTGAACAAAATCCTTTTAGGGTGCAGTGAACACAATCTTTGTGGGGTGCAGTGAACAAAATCCTTTTTGGGGTGCAGTGAACACAATCTTTTTGGGGTGCAGTGAACAAAACCCTTTGTGGGGTGCAGTGAACACAATCTTTGTGGGGTGCAGTGAACAACATCCTTTTAGGGTGCAGTGAACACAATCTTTGTGGGGTACAGTGAACGGAATCTTTGTGGGGTGCAGTGAACACAATCTTTGGGGGGTACAGTGAACACAATCTTTTTGGGGTGCAGTGAACAACATCCTTTTTGGGGTGCAGTGAACAACATCCTTTTAGGGTGCAGTGAACACAATCTTTGTGGGGTGCAGTGAACAACATCCTTTTAGGGTGCAGTGAACACAACCTTTGTGGGGTACAGTGAACAGAATATTTGTGGGGTGCAGTGAACACAATCTTTGGGGGTACAGTGAACACAATCTTTTTGGGGTGCAGTGAACAAAATCCTTTTATGGTGCAGTGAACACAATCTTTGTGGGGTGCAGTGAACAAAATCCTTTTTGGGGTGCAGTGAACACAATCCTTTGTGGGGTGCAGTGAACACAATCTTTTTGGGGTGCAGTGAACACAATCTTTTTGGGGTGCAGTGAACAACATCCTTTTTGGGGTGCAGTGAACAACATCCTTTTAGGGTGCAGTGAACACAATCTTTGTGGGGTGCAGTGAACAACATCCTTTTAGGGTGCAGTGAACACAATCTTTGTGGGGTACAGTGAACAGAATCTTTGTGGGGTGCAGTGAACACAATCTTTGGGGGGTACAGTGAACACAATCTTTGTGGGGTGCAGTGAACAAAATCCTTTTTGGGGTGCAGTGAACACAATCTTTTTGGGGTGCAGTGAACAAAATCCTTTGTGGGGTGCAGTGAACACAATGTTTGTGGGTGCAGTGAACACAATCTTTTTGGGGTGCAGTGAACAACATCCTTTTTGGGGTGCAGTGAACAACATCCTATTAGGGTGCAGTGAACAAAATCTTTGTGGGGTGCAGTGAACAACATCCTTTTAGGGTGCAGTGAACACAATCTTTGTGGGGTACAGTGAACAGAATCTTTGTGGGGTGCAGTGAACACAATCTTTGGGGGGTACAGTGAACACAATCTTTGTGGGGTGCAGTGAACAAAATCCTTTTTGGGGTGCAGTGAACAACATCCTTTTTGGGGTGCAGTGAACACAATCTTTTTGGGGTGCAGTGAACAAAATCCTTTGTGGGGTGCAGTGAACACAATCTTTGTGGGGTGCAGTGAACACAATCTTTTTGGGGTGCAGTGAACAAAATCGTTTTTGGGGCGCAGTGAACAAAATCCTTTTTGGGGTGCAGTGAACAAAATCATTTTTGGGGTGCAGTGAACAACATCCTTTTTGGGGTGCAGTGAACAAAATCCTTTTAAGGTTCAGTGAACACAATCTTTGTGGGGTACAGTGAACACAATCTTTGTGGGGTGCAGTGAACACAATCTTTGTGGGGTACAGTGAACACAATCTCATACTTCTGAAGATTTGAGGGTGCTGCCTGTTCCATACGCCTCCTACTCCTCATCCATCCTTTTAGGGGTACAAACAATAGTAATTGGGGCCTAGTGTGGTGGTGTACGTGTGAGATACATACACTTTTTTTATCATATTTTCTATTCCGCTATTCAATTAAAACCTTTGGGGATCAATTAAATTGCGTGATAGTCTGTGTCGGTACGTGTGAGATCCACCTTTCCAAGTTTTTGGGGTTCATCTCATACTTCTGAAGATTTGAGGGTGCTGCCTGTTCCATACTCCTCCTCCTACTCCTCCTACTCCTCATCCATCCTTTTAGGGGTACAAACAATAGTAATTGGGGCCTAGTGTGGTTGTGTACGTGCGAGATACATACACTTTTTTTGATCATATTTCCTATTCCGCTATTCAATAAAAACCTTTGGGGATCAATCGAATTGCGGGATAGTCTGTGTCGGTACGTGTGAGATCCACCTTTCCAAGTTTTTGGGGTTCATCTCATACTTCTGAAGATTTGAGGGTGCTGCCTGTTCCATACTCCTCCTACTCCTCATCCATCCATTTAGGGGTACAAACAATAGTAATTGGGGCCTAGTGTGGTTGTGTACGTGCGAGATACATACACTTTTTTTGATCATATTTCCTATTCCGCTATTCAATAAGAACCTTTCGGGGAAAAATTAAATTGCGGGATAGTCTGTGTCGGTACGTGTGAGATCCACCTTTCCAAGTTTTTGGGGTTCATCTCATACTTCTGAAGATTTAAAGGGTGCTGCCTGTTCCATACTCCTCCTACTCCTCATCCATCCTTTTAGGGGTACAAACAATAGTAATTGGGGCCTAGTGTGGCTGTGTACGTGCGAGATACATACACTTTTTTTGATCATATTTCTTATTCCGCTATTCAATAAAAACCTTTGAGGATCAATTGAATTGCGGGATAGTCTGTGTCGGTACGTGTGAGATCCACCTTTCCAAGTTTTTGAGGTTCATCTCATACTTCTGAAGATTTGAGGGTGCTGTCTGTTCCATACTCCTCCTACTCCTCATCCATCCTTTTAGGGGTACAAACAATAGTGATTGGGGCCTAGTGTGGTGGTGTACGTGTGAGATACATACACTTTTTTTGATCATATTTCCTATTCCGCTATTCAATAAAAACCTTTGAGGATCAATTGAATTGCGGGATAGTCTGTGTCGGTACGTGTGAGATCCACCTTTCCAAGTTTTTGAGGTTCATCTCATACTTCTGAAGATTTGAGGGTGCTGTCTGTTCCATACTCCTCCTACTCCTCATCCATCCTTTTAGGGGTAGAAACAATAGGGGCGTGGCTTGGCGCGCAGCGTAGATGGCTGCCTGAACCCGGAGCTCCGGACCCGAAGCGGCATTGCACCAGCTCTACAGCAACCTTTAAGCTGAATTTCCCCGCATTATGGGCAGGATTGGGAAGGCAAACCCCCCGGCCAAATCTGTGAAGTCTGTCAAAGCCACACAAGGAAAGATCATTGCAGACATTTTCAAGGCCCAGGCGGCGCTCTCCAGGAGGCACACTACTGGACACAAAATGGCGCGGAGACCGTCCTCTGAAGATGAAGAAGAGATTGACAACGACTCCATAGCCGCATCTGAGGATAATGTAAGTGCTGCATCTCCCAGAGACAGGCAACTGACATTTAACGATATGATGGCTATAGCAGCCGACATTAAAGGTTCTCTTGGAGCCGCTATTACTGACCTGAAAGCAGACGTGGTGAGACTGACTGACCAGATGGCAGGGGTGGAAAAGGCAGGCAGGCACAGGGACAAGGCGATTAAGAGACTTGAGGAGGTGACAAGTACTCATGCTGGGCATTTGATCTCTATGAATCGTCATCTTGAGGATCTAGATAATCGTGGCAGAAGAAATAATATAAGGGTCCGTGGTCTACCTGAATCTGTGGAGGGGGGAGATATCAGGTCAGCACTTACATCTATATTCAATAACCTGTTGGAAAGACCTGCTGAATCTCCTATCGAAATGGACAGAGCTCATAGGGCACTTAGACAAAAAGCTCCTGACTCTATGCCCCCAAGAGATGTTATTTGCTGCCTCACCAGCCATACCCTCAAAGAGGAGATTCTAGCTAAATCAAGGCAAAATGATCAGATTCTTTTCAACGAGATCCCAATCCTGCTCTTCCAAGACTTGTCGCCGATCACCCTGAAAAACAGGCGAGCAGTGAGACCATTGTTGGAAGCTCTGAAGGAAAGGAACATTCCCTATAAGTGGAAATACCCCTTCGCCCTACAAGCTACATTTAGAGGGAAAAATTATCTTTTGCGGACACCGGATGATTTGTCTTCCTTCTGCTCAAATCTACATTTAGATCAAATTAGCCTGCCAGAATGGTATGCAGAGTTTTTGCTGCCTTCTTCCCCAGTTAATCATCACATCTATGACAGCTCACCCTCAACGTCTGCCCACAAATCCCCTTATCCCAAAGGGGGAAGTAAGGCAAAGTTTAAAAATCAGCAGCTGCCCTTTGCTTCCCCACCTAAAACTCCGAGATTGAGAGACCCGAAGTGATGTGCTCTGCCTTTATGTTCAAGTTTCCACTACCTCAATGGGTTTTTACCACACCTTTTTGTTTCCCTTTTTGGATGACTTCCCTTTTGGCATATGACACTGTTTGATTTTCGGTCTTTAAAACTTTTCAGGGGATTTTGCTGTCACTACAGGAGGTGCTGCTATACTCCGAAGTTCCGGAGCCGACATGCCAAGCTAACTAGTCATAGTTGTCTGCTATCATCACAGTTTTCTGGCGTGAATCAGTTTATTATGCTCTTTGCGGTACTACCTTTTTTACGCCACTAGAGGTCGCCTTTGTTTAAGGAGAAAATTTTGGTTTCCTAGTAGATGGCCTTTTCTCATTCATCTCTCTCAAGCCAATGAAACTAAGTCTGAATACTCGCCCAGGGAAAGTTGTCTCAGGTTTAGCATAAACGATTTCACTAGCTAAGCTGATTCATTATACCTTTTGTGTTTCGTAGACTTTCCTTCACTTTTAGGCTCGGACCGAAGCGATCAGTTCTGACCTGTTCGCCCAGAAGATTCCCTTGCAAGATCATCTGTCAGATCGGGACCCAGACACTCAACGTTGGATTACACACTGTCAGATCCTCAAAGGTACTGTGACAGCTTGGTTTGAGAGAACATACACAGACACTTAGGTCTTGGAATCCTGCCAGGTCCTTGAAAGTGCCTGGTCGACAAAATCTTATTTGCTTTAAACCTGTCTCAGCCCTACCCTGAATCCTAAATTGACTATGCCATTAGGCGGAGGTAATCCTATGAGAAGTGGACACTTACCCTCACCTCTTCACCTTTCTGGAATTTACATCCCATTTCTAGATCTAATGTGCAATTGTTTGCTAGGTATATTTTAAATCCTGCCGGATAATTTGTTTGTATGCTGTAGAGCTGTTTTACGCTTTTTCAACTTCTTTTTTTTATGTTACACAAGCCGCTTCATGTGGGTCGGGGTATTACCTTGACTCACAGGAACTTTAGGCGTTTTTGCCGCTGCGTTGTGCTACTTCCAACGCTCCTACTAGGCTTAATACTGTTATATCACAGTTGTGATAGGTTAGTTTCACTTATTACGTTTATCTCAGCTGTATAGCCTAATTTTTGGTTGACAGAGGGACTTTCTCTAGTCGACTGGTCATAATTTGTCTTTCTCTACTCTCTTTCTTCCTCTCTTTATACTTTCTCTCCTTCCTTTCCCCGTGCAACCCCTACCCCCTCCCCACCAATTGTGAGACTCCAAGATGGCCTTTGCCCACCTTGGCAAAAAGCCTTTGATCGTTTCCTTCAACGCTAACGGTCTCAATTTACCAGAGAAAAGGAGGAAACTATTGGGTGAACTGAGAAAGAGCAAACCCCAAATCGCATTCATTCAAGAGACACATTTCAAAGCAGACCACATCCCCAAATTTACAGACAGATATTTCACCAAAATTTATTCCGCCTCCAATCCATTGGCGAAAACCAAGGGAGTGGCCATTCTGCTCAGCAAAAATTCATCATTCACCGTTGACAAGGTACAGGTGGATCCCGAGGGGAGATTTATCTTCCTGGCGGGGTCCATGAATGGTCGCCCCCTGACGTTGGCTAACGTTTACTTCCCTAACAGGGCTCAAGTTACCTTCTGTACAAAAATAATAGATGAACTTAAAAGTTTTGCATCGGGCTGTATTATACTCGGAGGGGACTTTAATGTACCCCTGGAACCACTGAGGGATACCTCCTCGGGCAAAACTAGCATTGCATACGGTAAACTAAAGAAAATCAAGGAACTGTTGAGATCCCTGAACTTAGTGGATACTTGGCGTGCACTACATCCGTTAGATAAAGACTATACCCACTACTCTGCACCGCATAATAAATATACAAGAATCGACATCATTTTGATCTCACAGAGGGATTTGCCTGATCTAGTGGAGGCCAACATAGGTCATATAGTCTTATCGGATCATGCTCCCATTTCAATCACCCTAAACAATGATGCTAAATGCAAATCTGACTTCAACTGGAGACTGAACCCTTCGCTACTTCTTGATCCGGAAATCAGGAAAGAAATTGAAGGGTCGATCTCTAATTATTTTAAAGAGAACTCCTCACCTGAGTTGTCATATTTGACAATTTGGGAAGCACACAAAAGCGTCATAAGAGGAGAATTTATTAAATTCGGAGCTAGAAAAAAAAAAGAGAAGGAGAGGATGCTGAACGATTTGGTCTCCAGGATTGCTAAATTAGAAACTCAACACAAGATCTCTGCGGCCCAATCTCTCCTGGGGGAATTAACTGAGGCCAGAAAGGCCCTAAGGGACATATTAAACAACAAAACTAAAAGATCGATTTACTTCAACAAAGCAATATACTACGAACACGGGGATAAGAGCAGCAAGTTTCTAGCGAGGGCCCTCAAGGACATTCAAGCAGCATCACACATCCCATACATGAGAAACAGACACAACATCAAGATTCACGACCCTAGATTTATCGCGGAATCATTTCGTTCGTTTTATGAAAGTCTATATAATCTTCCCCCACAAACCCGTCCTGCTAATCTGTCAGGTCCCAGAGAACAACTAATCTCTCAATACATAAAAGACAGTGGACTCCCGTGCCTCTCACAACTGGATATTGCCCAATTGGAGAGAGACATTTCTCCTGAGGAGGTTCAACAGGCAATCAACTCCTTAAAATGTGGCAAGAGCCCTGGACCGGATGGTCTAACTTCACAATACTATAAATTATTTCACCCGCTATTAGTCAGACCCTTAACACTGGCTCTTAATGACCTTTCCAAAGAGACCCGCCCCTCGCCTGAATTTTTGACTGCCCACATAACGGTTATCCCAAAAAAAGACAAGGACCCGACACTCTGTGCTAGCTACAGGCCCATTTCGCTACTCAATTTAGATGTCAAACTCATGGCCAAAATCCTAGCAAACAGACTCAGGCCTCTTTTACTTAATATCATTGGCCCAGAACAGGTAGGCTTTATGCCAGGTCGTGAAGCCCGGGACAACATTATCAAATCGCTAAACTTACTCCATGCCGTAAAGATCAATAAGTTACAAGGTCTAATGTTGTCCACTGATGCTGAGAAAGCCTTCGACAGAGTGGCGTGGGACTACCTCCTTGCCACCTGTCGACACTTAGGTATGGGTGAAAACATGATGGGCTGGATTGGGTCACTATACACAAATCCAATCGCGAAAGTTAAGGTTAATAATGTTTTTTCCACACCCTTACACCTAAAAAATGGGACAAGACAGGGCTGCCCCCTTTCACCGATCCTATTTATCCTAGCTTTGGAGCCGCTGATCAGACACATCAATGCGGACTCAGCAATCCACGGATTTCGGGTCAAAGACAGGGAGTTTAAGGTCTCGGCTTATGCCGATGACCTTTTGTTCTATATCACTCAGCCCCACATTTCTATTCCTAATCTAAACCTCCAATTCCAAAAATTTAGATTGCTTTCAAACTTTAAAGTAAATCACTCGAAATCAGAAGCTATGGACGTTTCATTATCAGAAAACATTAAGTCACTCACACGTGCCAACTGCCCTTACAAATGGGTGCCCAAGTCATTGAAATATTTGGGAATCCAATTAACCCCTAAAACTGAGGCGATTTTCGAGGCTAATTTCACCCCTTTGTTATCTAACATAGGTAAAGACCTCAAGAGCTGGAGCTCCAGGAATTTTTCATGGTTCGGGAGAGCGGCTATTCTGAAGATGGTAATTCTCCCCCGCCTACTATACTTGTTCCACGCTCTTCCGGTTAAAATCCCACTTAGCTTTTTTCGTAAATTAAACACTATCCAGAGACATTTTTTATGGGCGATGAAAAGACCTAGAATTAAACTCCAAATTTTACAGCGTTCTAAATCCAATGGAGGCATAGGCCTACCTAATTTTTCTAAATATTACCAAGCCACCCACATCACAAGAGTGGTAGATTGGCATTGCCACGCGTTACAGAAGGACTGGGTAGACATAGAAAAAAACTGCTCAAACTTTCCAGCACACAATTTACTTTGGACGAATCCTGGGTATTATCCGTCAGAAATCAAACAACATCCTTTGATATCCACCACTCTAAACATTATCAACCGCATTGCAAATGAACATCAACTGATAACCAAATGCGGGACAATGACCCCCATTTCAAACAATCCCGATTTCACTCCAGGTCTGGATTTCAGGACAAAGAACACTGATAGGAATCAAACCCATCCGCAGTTACGAGTCATTGACTGCCTAAACGGAACCAGGTTACTCTCTCTTGACGAATTTAACAAATTGCAGCCCAAGGGATTTTATCTCTCCTTCTGGAATTTTTTGCAACTTCATAATTTTCTCCGAAATTCAAAATCCAAAGTTCATTTTCGCACTCCCTTGACGGCTCTTGAAGAGATCTGCCTTAGACAAACACCCTGTGTAAAAACCACCTCGCAGGCCTATAAATGGCTATCCCAACCTGCAAGAGGTCTGCCTGACAAATATAAATCAGTCTGGGAAAAAGAATTAAATCGCTCTATCCCTGACAAGCTTTGGGAAAAAGCGTGTGTTTTCACACATAAGTGCTCCTTAAGCACGAGAGTGCAGGAAACCTCTTTCAAAATCCTGACGCAATGGTACATTACCCCAGTGCAACTCAGGGTGTGGTCGCCGCAGGTCTCTGACAGATGTTGGAGATGCTTAAAAGAGAAGGGGACGTTCTTGCACATGTGGTGGTCCTGTCCTGTCATTCAAAAATTCTGGAGTGAGATCATCCACTTCATAAAATACATCACAAACACCACTTTATCACTAGACGCCGCCTGCTGTCTCTTACACTTACACAATCTTTCCTATAGAAGATACAAACAATCTCTCACTAGACACTTGCTCAATGCAGCGAAGGCGGTCATCCCCCTACACTGGAATGCCCAGTCCAGACCTTCCACAAAAGAGTGGATAGACAGAGTAAAAATTTTCTATGAGATGGAGGAGATCCTTGCTATTAAAAAAGAAAATGATTCAGCTTTTCACAAAACTTGGCGACCCTGGCTTGAATTTACACTCTCTGACGTCTTCACGAGACTATCTGCCCCGTAGATTCGGATTCTACTTTATGTTGGCAGTCCAAACACTCTGAAACCCACATAACTTGATAACTTGATTAATGAGCTCGTATTTGCTCATCCCGGTCTCATTTACCTTCCCCATTCATTATCCTAATCCTTATCCCACCCCCTCCTTTCCTTTCTTTCTTTATTTACTCTTTTCTCCTTTCTCTTACACGGCGCTTAGCCGTTGCTGAGGGCTCTGCCCTCGGCACCTGATTGCTTTATGTAATGTTTCTCATGATTTAGATTATTCAAATGCCTCATTACGCTTTAATCTGTACTATGGTTGGAAGCCTTGGTTTGTATTTGTATTTCTTGCAATAAAGCTTTTTATTGGAAAAAAAAAAAAAAACAATAGTAATTGGGGCCTAGTGTGGTTGTGTACGTGTGAGATACATACACTTTTTTGGATCATATTTCCTATTCCGCTATTCAATAAAAACCTTTCTAGGGCAAGATCTTAAATTACAGAAATATGAGGAGACCGTCAAATAAGGGCCGTGGCCTGGGTCGTGGTGCTGCTGGTAGAGCTCCTGTTGCAAGGAGAGGACGTGGTCGATCTGTGCCAGCTACACGCACAAGTGAAACACCTTCCTCAAGTGTGAGTAGACGACAGAACCTGCATCAGTATTTGGTAGGGCATCATACGCCTCTAGAAGTGATGAGGCCAGAACAAGTGGAGACTATAGTAGATTGGTTTGCTGCTGACAGTGCCTCCAGTTCCTTCACATTGTCTCCCACCCAGTCTACTGCAGAGAGGTCACAGTTGGCACCTGCAGCCGATGTCCAACCGTCTTTCACCTCACCCCCTTGCAAATCAGGCAAGCAGTCTGAGCCCCAAGCCATACAGCAGTCTCTTCTTCTTTTTGAGGACTCTGTCAGCAGGGTTTCCCAGGGCCATCCACCTAGCCCTGCCCCAGAAGTGGAAGAGATTGAGTGCAGCGATGCCCAACCACTTATTTCTCAAGATGAGTACATGCAAGGACCATCGCAGCACGTCTCCGATGATGACGAAACGCAGGTGCCAACTGCTGCGGCATTCAGCATTGTGGAGACCGACAAGGAGGGCAGGGGTGAAGACTGGGTGGAAGATGATGTGGAGGACGATGAGGTCCTCGACCCCACATGGAATGAACGTCATGCAGGTGACCTGAGTAGTTTGGAGGAAGAGGCGGTGGCCGCACAGAGCCACCAGCACAGCAGAAGAGGGAGCAGGGTGCAGAAGCGGAACGGCCGTGCCCTAGACACTACGCCCGCTACTGCCCAACGCAGCAAGGGAACGAGCGCACCAAAGTCAGCTCAAAGGAGTTCTCTAGCGTGGAAGTTCTTTAGAAAATGTGCTGATGACAGGACACGAGTGGTTTGCACCCTGTGCAATCAGAGCTAGAAGCGAGGCATAAACCTTCTCAACCTGAGCACAACCTGCATGATCAGGCATCTAAGTGCAAAGCACGAGCTGCAGTGGAGTACACACCTTCAAAACCAAGAAACGTCTCTGGCTCATCCTGCTTCCTCTTCTGCTGCAGTCTCGGCCGCTCCAGCCACATCTGTAGTGATACCGGCACCTGCCACCCCGCAAACAGACGATCTGTCAGCAACACCACCACCTGGGACACCAACAATCATCTCCACAATGTCCCGTGGAAGCGTTCAGCTTTCCATCTCCCAAACACTTGAGAGGAAGAGGAAGTACCCCCCTACCCACCCGCGATCCCTGGCCCTGAATGCCAGCATTTCAAAATTATTGGCCTTTGAAATGCTGTCATTCCGTCTGGTGGAGACGCACAGTTTTAAAAACCTTATGTCGTTGGCTGTCCCACAGTACGTCGTGCCCAGCCGCCACTACTTTTCCAGGCAAGCCATCCCTTCCCTGCACAACCAAGTGGGGGAAAAATCAGGTGTGCACTGCGCAACGCCATCTGTGCCAAGGTCCACCTAACTACCGATACGTGGACCAGTAAGCACGGTCAGGGGTGTTATATCTCCCTAACGGCACACTGGGTAAATGCAGTGGCGGATGGGCCTGAGGCGGATAGCAATTTGGCGCATGTCCTTCTACCACCGAGGATTGCAGGGCGCTTCAGTTTGCCTCCTGTTCCTAACTCCTCCTACTCTGTTTCCTCATCCTCTACCGCCTCCTCATCCGGACAGCGTAACACCTTCACCACCAACTTCAGCATGGCCAGGGGTAAACGACAGCAGGCAGTTTTACAACTTGCCTGTTTGAGGGACAAACCACACACCGCGCAGGAGTTGTGGAGGAGCATGGAACAGCAGACAAATGAGTGGTTGCTGCCAGCGAGCCTCAAGCCCGGCCTGGTGGTGTGCGATAACGGGCGAAATCTCATAGCAGCTCTGGGCCTAGCCGGTTTGACGCACATCCCTTGCTTGGCGCATGTGCTGAATTTGGTGGTGCAGAGGTTCCTTAAAAACTACCCCGATATGTCAGAGCTGCTGCAGAAAGTGCGGGCCGTTTGTGCGCACTTTCGGCGTTCTCACCCTGCTGCTGCTCGCCTGGCAGCGCTGCAGCGTAACTTCGGCCTTCCCGCTCACCGCCTCATATGTGACGTGCCCACAAGGTGGAACTCCACCTTGCACATGCTGGAAAGACTGTGCGAGCAGCAGCAGGCCATAGTGGAGTTTCAGCTGCAGCACGCACGCGTGAGTCGCTCTGCGGAACAGCACCACTTCACCACGAATAACTGGGCCTCCATGCGAGACCTGTGTGCCTTGTTGCGCTGTTTTGAGTACTCCACCAACATGGCCAGTGGCGATGACGCCGTTCTCAGCTTAACTATCCCACTTCTATGCCTCCTTGAAAAAACAATTCGGGCGATGATGGAAGAGGATGTGGCACAGGATGAGGAGGAGGAGGAGGAGGAGGATGAAGAGGTAACATTTCCAAGGCTTTCAGGGCAGTCATTGGCAAGGGGCTCCGAGGGTGGGTTCCTGCACACACAAATGCCAGGGACACAATTGTCCAGCAGGGGCACAGTTCTGGAGGATGAGGAGGATGAGGAGGAGGAGGAGCTGGAGGAGGAGATGGAACCATGTTCACAGCAGGGTGGCACCCAGGCCAGCTCATGGCCATCACTGGTGCGTGGCTGGGGGGATACAGAGGACATGGACGATACACCTCCCACAGAGGACAGCCTTTCGTTGCCTCTGGGCAGCCTGGCACACATGAGCGATTACATGCTGCAGTGTCTCCACAACGACCGCCGAGTTGCCCACATTCTAACTTGTGCTGATTACTGGGTGGCCAAGCTGCTGGATCCCCGTTACAAGGACAATGTACCGTCCTTAATTCACTCACTGGAGCGCGATCGCAAGATGCGCGAGTACAAGCGCACGCTGGTAGACGCCATGCTGCTGGCATTCCCATCTGACAGCGGGGCCACAGTGGAAGCACAAGGCAGAGGAGGAGGAGGAGGAGGAGGAGGTTGCCAACGCAACCAGGGCACCGCCAGCACCTCGGAAGGCAGGGTTAGCATGGCCGAAATGTGGAAAAGCTTTGTCAGCACGCCACAACAAACAGCAGCACCAGCAGCTCAGATGGAACGTCTTAGCAGGAGGCAGCATTTTACCAACATGGTGGAGCAGTATGTGTGCACACGCCTACATGTAGTGAATGAGGGGTCTGCCCCCTTCAACTTCTGGGTCTCCAAATTGGGCACATGGCCTGAGCTTGCCCTTTACGCCTTGGAGGTGCTGGCGTGCCCTGCAGCCAGTGTATTATCTGAATGGGTATTTAGCACGGCTGGGGGCGTTATAACAGACAAGCGCAGCCGCCTGTCCAGAGACAATGTGGACAAGTTCACGTTCATTAAAATGAACCAGGCATGGATCCCACGGGACTTTTTTGTACCTTATGCAGAATAGCAATGGATACCGACCTTACCCACCCATTGTTCCATTTTTGCTCTTTCTCACTCTTTTGGGGTGTACCCTCATTTAAAATTTGTGAAAAGAAGCAGTGTTGGCTACCTCGTCCTCCTCCTCAGGGCCAGATTAACGTAGGGTCTATTGGAGCTGCAGCTCCAGGCCCCTACCTTTTATATAGGCCCCGGGTTGGCCATATTCACTGTTACCGCTCTTCTGTCACTTGTAAACACAGAAGTCTGGATTCTATGCTCGCTTCCCCAGGCAGCACCCTCAGAACCTCCCCACACAGCACGAAGGCCGGACAAGGAGGGACAGTTGCCGATGCATGGATGTGTTTATGGGCTTCAGAGACAGCATCCCATGTTGAATTAGGCATGCATGGCTGCACCCTTCCTCCTCTGGGTGCATGCCAAGGCACGGCCCTTAAGGCCCTTCAAAATCCTCAGCACCAAGACCATGATGCTCTTAATCCGGCCCTGGTCCTCCTCCACCGCCGCTTCCACCTACACCGCCCATAGGTGTGCGCAGCCTATTGCATTAGGGTGTGCACCCCAAAGTTGAAATACACATGCATGTGTTTGCCTACATGTACATGGCCCCAATACATTACTCTCCCTGCTGGCAAAGAGAAATAGAGCAGAGCAGGTCCGAGGGAGATCTTTCCCATCTCCTCACTGGCAAACAGAGCGATAATGCTATGTGCCCTAGGTGATTAGGGTGTGCCCAGGTACACCCGGCACACCCTGTGCGCACACCTATGACACCGCCACATCCACCACCACCTCAACCTCCCTCCTACTCCATATGGGCCTCGTCCTTCAGAGATGAAGAACATTGTTTTATTTTTCTGTTTTTTTTTTTGTTGTTTTAAGTTATTTCCCTATCCACATTTGTTTGCAGAGCACTTGCCATGCTCTTAACTACGTTTTGCTGCCATTTGCAGCACTCTAGCCCTTTCCATTGGTGTTTTAGAGCCATTTTAGTGCCTTAAAGTTCGGGTCCCCATTGACTTCAATGGGGCTCGGTGTCCGGGAAAAGTTCGGCAAAAGTCCGGGACACGGACCCGGACTTTTTTTTAAAGTTCGGCTGAACCCGTCGAACACGGACATCTAGGTGTCCGCTCAACCCTAGTGACAACTCATTGCCAGAAGCAGTGAATTACCAGCACATCCTTTGCGGAATGTAGGGGTGGGAACAGTATCTGTTGCATGGTCTCCCACAAGAGTGACATCTAAATAGGTAATCATGCTACGATTAATCTCATGGCTAAACTCCAAACCAAGGTGATTGGTGTTAACATAAGACATGAGGGCAGACAGATCCATCATAGCCTCATTCCATACAATTATGAGGTCATCAATGAATCTGCCATACCATCTAAATGCACCCGCACATGGATTGGAACGGGAGAACAGTAATTCCTCCTCCAACCAGCCCATGTACAGGTTTGCCATGGACAGCAAAAATTTGGCACCCATAGAGGCTCCTCTACATTGGAGGTAAAAGATCTGATCAAAAATAAAATAATTGTGTTGTACCAAAACATCAATTGACATAACCAAAATCTCTTTCAACTCTGTGAAAATAAAAATAAAATATGTGCTATAAAAATGTAGATGGAATCTCAAGGCATCCAGTGTCAAATTGTAAGGAATGCAAAAATATAAGAACTGAACGTCCAAAGTGACCTATAGATATGACTCCTGCCATTTAATGTCCTTAGTGTGAGACAATACTGTGGCTGTATCCTTATTGTACCTGACAGTCGTTTTACCAGTGGCTGCAGGTATTGGTCAACTCATTCCCTACATTTCTCAAGTGGGGAGCCAATACCTGCAACTATTGGTCATCCCTTAGGTGAAAAATCAGAAATAACTGGACAATCCACCCAAAGGGAGTCTGCTTTTGAACAATATTAGTGTGGACACGGTATGTGGAGATTTCACTCAATTGCTGTATTGCTTCTGCCTTACAGTTCTAAGAAGAGAGGATCACCACCACTCCACCCTTGTCAGTTTCCCGCATCACTATATCTTTCCGAGATTTCAGACGGGTAAGGGCCTCCCTTTCAGACCTATTTAAATTGTCTCTGGCAGAAGTGGAGGCAGTAGACAATCCTCTCTTTAGATCCACAAGATCCCTTTCAACTAACTGTTGAAACATTTCTACCGCTGAACTTTGAGTGATAATGGGAAAACAATATGTATTGCCCTTGTTGATATCATCCTTACCTATGCCATACATGCCCCCGGAGGAATCAGACTGGAGTCTCCCAAAAGTGGACCTGGCAATCAGATCCTGAAAATGTAAAAGTGTCAGAGGAATCAATGTAATTTAAAATGAACTTCTGAGGGGCTGCATTCAACTCTAAATTAACAGGGAAATGTTTCCTTAACAAGATATTATGAATAGGGATGGGCTGAACACTCCCTATTCGGTTCGCAGCAGAACTCCTGAACAAGGGAAATGTTCTGAAGCCGAACTGCAAACCACATTGAAGTCTGTGGGAGCCGAACAGAAAAAATTAAAAATGCCCATTTTTAGGGCTCATAATCAAGTTATTGGCCATAAAAGTTGTATGGGGTCTGGGCCCTGTATAAAAAAGAAAAAAAATTGTAAAAACAATAGTTTTTCCAGGAGCAGTGATTTTAATGATGCCTAAAGTGCAACATGAACATTTTATTTCATGATGAGAGTCAAATCCAATTTAAAATGACTGGCAGTCAAAATTTAAAAATCAAAGAAAAAAACAGCGTGACTTTGGGTCTGGTATGGGTTTTAAAACATTTTTTAAAAGAACAGCATTGGGTCCCCCCAAAATACATACCAGACCGTTATCCAGACACGCAGCCTGGAAGGTCAGGAAGGGGGGTGCGGGCGAGTCCCCTCCTTTCTGAACCATACCGGGGGGGTGCCCTAGGGCAGGGGGGCTCTGCCCACCCCACCCCAGAGCATCTTGTCCCCCTTTTAATTGGGAAAAGGGCCTCTTCCTGACAATCCTGGGCTGTGGTTGTCGAGGTCTGCGGATGGGGGGCTTATTGGAATCTGTAAGCCCCCTTTAACAAGAAGACCCCCAGATCCATACATTGGACAATATTGACTGGTGTCATGTGCATTCCATTAAATTAATGGAACAAAATTTGGATCCATTCCTCATCAAAATTCAAATTATCTAACAAATTTGAAATTTTATTTATCTCCCCATGAAAAGCCAAGGACACATGCACCATATTGTCATTGTTTGATAAGGCAACTAGAAAGGTGAGCTGTGACTGTGTCAGCATCAGCGTCATTATTCCTGTGGTAACTCTGCTAGAGCAGATACTGTGTGGCATTATAGACATGGCACTGGAGGCACCGCCTCAGATGGAAGAAGAGGAATTTCTAGTGTCTCAGGGTGCCCTATATTCAGATACTGTCCCTAAAAGGCCTCAGCAGGTATGGGAGGAGCATCACAACAGGAATGAGGAGGAATATGGTTACCATGGGGGCATTTAGAAGGAGGAGGCTTCCTGAGGTGAGTTTCATTCCTGGAAGTTGCATGTGGCTAAGAGGAAGTAGATGACAACAATCATTAGAAAAACCTGAGGATTGAGTTCCTCCATCTCTGATAACCTCCAGAAGGGCTAATTCTTGCTCCGGAATCTGCAAAAAGACCCCAAGATTCGTGGTCCCAAGGAAAAGACTGTTGTTGCCTGGAAACCTAACTGGATTGATGCTACAATGGGAGAGTGGCAGAACTCATTCTTCTTCCTCCATCTCTGATAACCTCCGGAAGGACTAATTCTTGCTCCGGAGTCTGCAAAAAGACCCCTAGATTCGTGGTCCCAAGGAAAAGACCGTTGTTACCTGGAAACCTAACTGGATTGATGCTACAAGGGGATAGTGGCAGAACTCATTCTGCCCTTTGAGAGGGAGCAAAAGATAAAACACCTTAAGGGCATGCTGCAGAAAAACCCGTTAACCTCTTTTCCAGGGGCTGGCAGTATACTGTCTTGTGGACAACATGGCTTGGAGCATGCTGTAGTTGAAAGGAAGTGAAATGGTGGTGAAATTAGTAGCTGCCTAAACAAGGCATTTATTTATTTTTTATTTTTTACCAGAAACCAGCTATCAGCAGCAGTTTCATCATATGGCAAGAGACTAGGGGTAAGCTTAAGGTGCGGAACCAAACCTTGGCTGTTTGGTCTTTTTGATTATAGACCAAATATTTACCCGTTTGTCAGGAATTAAATGTCATGTGCAATCGGGGTACCACAATTGTACATGTACAAATACAGTATACATTTAAGCTGGTGGGCTGCCCTGCAGCCAATATCCACTCTAAACATACAATAAATGTGGCAGGGGACCTTGGGGCACAAAAAGTGGCTGATATTTGGTAAAACGAACCAGTCATGGATCAATGTCAACTTCAAAGCTCCTATGGCAAATCCTGCAGATTCTGTACAGCCTAAGCATCTCCTTTCATTGAAACACTCTTAACATAAATCCCACTTTCTGCAACCATTGCCACCTCCTGCCCCCATGAACACACTTAGTCATGATTAACACCTGATTCCAGTATTATTGGTCTGGCACTGCTAATGTTTACTGTCACTTTTGTAGGCTTGCCATCATCACCATTATGGGCCCATTGTTGTGATTCATTGCAGTGACACTTAATTTGACATAACCATTTTGTCAGATCTATTTCACAGTTGCATAGAATTTAAATTGATTGGTCAGTTAACATCCTGTGCTCTGTACAATTTTTTTTTATAGGCTTTTAGTTTTTTAGCACCCCTAACACACCAAAACCAATTTTTGCACAGCTCTTTTTATCCACTTCTGGACCAGGTATTTTTCTGACACTTGTTGTTTACAAGTTAAAATCATTGTTTTGCTAGAAAATTACTTAGAACCCCCAAACAGTATAACAGTATATATATATATATATATATATATATATATATATATATTTATTTTATAAAAAATTATGGGAGGGGGGAAAAGGAGGGGAGGGAAGGGGAGGGACAATGGGAAAGGTTGTTGGGGATTGGTGGGACTTCAAATGAGACTTCTGCCTAGGGTCTCCATCCCTATTGTATACATAAAAAGTAGAGCACATAGTGCTCAAAAAACAGTTTGGGATTTTGTATGAGATGTGGCCAGTGTACACATGATGTTATAAATGATAATTCATATACCTAGGCTGGTAAGCACAAAACAAGTATAGAATCAATTAACATCACGTGTTTTAATAATATGTAAAGATGGCAGTTAACAACAATGTATAAATACAATACAGTAATAGTAAAGACGGTATGTATATATAAATTCAGGTAAAATCTGTAACAACGTTAACAGACAGTGACAAGGTGTTACAAAACATTCGTGTCTGCATGATGAACCTTGTAGGTGAATTATTAGCCTCATAAGCTCGACGCGTTTCGTGAAATACATTTTCACTTCCTCAGGAGCAGGCATGATCATAGCATCTAAAAAATATACACATATATATATGATATTGTGTCAAAAAATGGAGGAATGTTTTGTAATAGTTGCGTAATAGATGGAACTTAAACAAGGATATGGAGTGTCAATGAGGTAGTAGGATCGCCCGGAAACAAGTCCTTTGTGGGAACTGAGAGAGTGGTCACCCCAAACACAGTCAAAGCGTGAGGTCCATGATGTGATAAAGAACTCGGGAGGAGGTATTGAAGGGCTCGGCTTGGTAGTAGCATAAAACTGTACAAAAGAGTATATCCTGTATATATATATATATATATATATATATATTTAAATCAAGCCAGTGATCTATGTACAAAGATCATAAGGATGAGAATATAGAAGAAATGAGCCCAGACCATATAAAGAGAGTGAGACCCAAAATAAACAGTAAAATAGGAGTGTATAGCTGTGAGAACCGTCATTCCATGTAGAAGAAAAGGTGAGACATATATACATATATATATATATATATATATATATATATATATTTTTTTTTTTTTTTTTCTTTTTTTAGCAGAGACCCTCTAGAATAAAGTGGATACCATTGCAATACTTTTTATCACACCGTATTTGCTCAGTGGTCTTACAAACGCAATTTTTTGGGGAAAAATACACTTTTTAAATAAAAAAAAAAAGAAAACAGTAAAGTAGCCAATTTTTTTTCTATGTGAAAGATAATGTTCCGCCGAGTAAATAGATACCCGACATGTCATGCTTCAAAATTGCGCACGCACGGAATGGCGACAAACATGGGAACTTAAAAATCCCCATAGGCGACAATTAAACATTTCTACAGGTTTCCAGTTTAGAGTTACAGAAGATGTCTAAGGCTAGAATTATTTCTCTTGCTGTAATGATCACGGCGGTACCTCAAATGTGTGGTTTGAACACCGTTTACATAAGTGGGCGCGACTTGCGTATGCGTTCGCTTATGCATGCGAGATAATGGGGACGGGGCGCCTAATTTTTTTTCCCCTATTCATTTTATCTTTAATTCTTTATTTTTACACTGTTATTTAAAAAAAAAAATTTTTGATCACTTGTATTCCTATTACAAGGAATGAAAACATCACTTGTGATAGAAATAAGCATGACAGGACCTCTTTAATGTGAGAATTGGGGGTCAAAAAGACCTCACATCTCACATCTACACTAAAAAAGAAAAAACAATCTTTTTTTTTTTCAGAACTTTAAATCTGTTGCTAGGACACGATGTATGATGTCGCTCCGGTCCCCCAAGGCCATAGAGTCGAGTGAGGGCCAGCTTGCCCTCACTCGACTTACTGCCTGAGGGGACAGCAGACCAGATCATTATCCCCGCTACCGGTGGGTGAGGTAAGCGGGGAAAATGACCAGGAAGCAGCGGGAGGGGGTACCCCTCCCACCACCCATAAGGGTGATCCTTATGGGATGTATATAGGGTTACTGTGTTTTAGTACCACTGACACACATCCTAATTTTATCACTGTTGTCTCACAGTTGCAAAGAATTTAAGTTTTTTTGGTCAGGTAACATCCTGTGCTCTGAAAAAATATTTATGTACAGTTTTGGTGTTTTAGCGCCACTAACACCCCAAACCCAATTTCTTTACTTCTGTTTCACAGTTGCAAGGAATATACATTTTTTGTCAGGTCTTTTCCTCAACACATGCACATTTTTATTCTGCTGTCTTCTTTTCAGCACATATTCATGTTTTTTTTCTGAATAGTACCCTGGCACTGCCCATACAAGCTTTAGATCTGTGGTGGAAATCTGTAACATTTTCCATTTTCAATTCCCTAAACAATATATGTATAGATTTTTTTATTTCCAGATGCAATGTGCTTTCTCACTCTCACACATTTTGTCCTATCAAAAAAAAGGCTTAAAAAGTGCATTAAAAATCTGTGCAATTATTTCTTTGAATTCTGAATCAAATAGACACTTTTTTTTTCTTTTCAGATGCAATATGTCTGGTCAATCCCGCAAAAAAAAAAAAAAAAGGCTTAAAAGGCTTAAAAGCTGTGGTGATAACCTGTAAAATTTGTCATCGTTCATCAGTTTCTGATTTAAGGTTTCCTCCAGACATGACGCTTGCCATTCAGGCCAAAGAATTCGATCTTTGCTTCATCAGACCAGAGAATTTTGTTTCTCATGGTCTGAGAGTCCTTCAGGTACCTTTTTAGCAAACTCCAGATGGGCTGCCATGTGCCTTTACTGAGGAGTGGCTTCCATCTGTCTGCCATACAGGCCTGATTGGTGGAGTGCTGCAGAGATGGTTGTTCTTCTGGAAGGTTCTCCTCTCTCCATAGAGAAACGCTGGAGCTCTGTCAGAGTGACCATCGGGTTTTTGGTGACCTCCCTGACTAAAGCCCTTCCTCCGTCTCACCCAGTTTGGCCAGGCTATCTGCTCTAGGCAGAGTCCTGGTGGTTCCAAACTTCTTCCATTTACAGATGATGGAGCCCACTGTGCTTCTTTGGACCTTCAATACTGCAGAAATGTTTCTATACCCTTCCCCAGATCTGTACGAGTTCTGAAGACAATTCCTTGGACTTCATGGCTCGGTTTGTGCTCTGACATGCACTGTTATCTGTGGGACCTTATATAGACAAGTGTGTGCCTTTCCATATCATGTCCAATCAACTGAATTTACCACAGGTGAACTCAAATCAAGTTGTAGAAACATGTCAAGGATTATCAGTGGAAACAGGATGCACCTGAGCTCAATTTTGAGTGTCATGGCAAAGGCTGTAAATACATGTGCTTTCCTTTTTTATTTTTAATAAATTAGAATAAAATAGATTTCAAACAATCTTCTTTCATGTTGTCATTATGGGGTATTGTTTGTATTGGAATAAGGCTGTAACATAACAAAATGTGGAAAAAGTGAGGCGCTGTGAATATTTTCTGGATACCATATATATATATATGTATATATATGTAGCACAAACTCTCTTGGGGGCTGCTGGTTAATAGAACATCCTCTGCACTCCATGGACCCAGAAAAAACAGGTTCAGTCATTTTCTGTAAAATTATGCAAAAATACTCTCACACAAAGATTCCTGTTTAACCACTTACTGGGGTAGAAATGAGTAAAACATGCATATAAATAAGAAACACCAAATACTTATATAAGGATCAATATGGTGTCACGCTTCCAATTCCCAATAATAAAGGTAGAACTTGGGAGATCGACACCAGCAAGAATTTAATGCTCAAGCAATATACATTCATATTACGTGAGAGTGACTGTATATTAATTGTAACTGTTTTTACTATGGCTCAGATATCGTAACCTCAAAGTGCAATCTGCTTCTTCCTATTCAGCTTAATAATCAGTCTGAATCAACTGGCAGAATTATAATCTATAACTGGGAGCCCCCTTTATAAACTAAAGAGAATGTAGTCTCTATGATAGCAAGGCCTTGCACTTCTTCACCGGCAGTTGGAGCTCTTTATTACTCTTCACGTGATATTTGTAATCCAAGGTTAAGGATGTTAATAAGATCCTAACTGCTGTCAGTGTATTTTGTGTGCAAAGGTATACTTGTGGTTCCAAAGGTCACCAGGCACTTTATATAACGTCAACGTTCATGAGTGACTCTCTTGTCCACCAACCAGACCGCTCCTTCTAATGCTGCATCACAGGGAGACTCTCAGCTTTCACTGTACCAGGCCGCTCTTTCAGCGCAGCTTGCTGTCCCTTTAGCTCTCACATTGGACCGGTCACTTCCCCGTGACTTCCGTCATCCACTCTGCTAAGGACGGGCTCTCCTCACGCTAGGCCGCACTCTTAGGCCTCCGTCTCGGTCAGTCCTTCCACAGCTCTCCTCCTCTCATCCGCACTCCACGAGTTCCCGAAGCAAGAGAGCGCGTACCCGGCCATGCCCTAAGTATATACCCTCTCCCATGATCCTCTGCTAGTCCCATAGCTCCCTAGGAGTGTGATTCAGTCAATCATCCATCTCATGGTTTACACCCTTCTTCAAACTTCATCCCCCATGGTCCAGTTCGACCACTCCTTGGGAGAAACCAATCCTACTTATGAAACTCTTAAAGAAGCGTCCCGACATGGTCTAGACTGCAATTTAATATAAGGGCACAGTAATTCCAGCCCGGCTACACATCTAAATAATAAGGGAAACTTAGAAAAATATAATAAAACAAATGTCGCTGTAAATATATGAAGTGTACTGAGGTGCCATATTGTAACGCTCCTGCGTTTTACGTATGATGTGGATTTTCAGCTGCAGAAATATTCCACTTCAGTAGTCATGTAGAGAAACGCTGAGACACCATTCCCAACTCTCAATGACTCATCATGTGTGGATGATCTCAATTCAGCAAGTAAATACACACACTCAATAAGATGTTTCCTAGAGTGACTTATGTATATAGTAACACAGTGATGATAGGCTGAAGAGACAGGTTGGGTAGAGATGGTAGATGACAGACACTTGAAAGGAAATGTTCTTGAAAGTAAGATAGTAGCAGATGGGATGCAGATAGGTTTAGCAATCATGTATGGTAGTAGATGACAGAGTAGCAGGTGGACATACAAGAGAGATCAACCCAGTGCAAGAACAGGTGGTAGTAGGCTCAAGAGCTAGCAATCTTAGATAATGCAGATGTAGTAATAGTCCTTAGTATGCAGAGCTAGATAGTGTAAGCTTTAGTATAAAGGTTATAGAGGTTTCCCCTGTGGGGTACTTATCACTAATAGCAATGTAGCAGAGGAGAGGTTCGGCAAGAGTGGATGATCCGGTAGTGGGATACAGGGATCAGCGCAGCGTGGTTCCGAAAGCGAGGTATGCTTGCAAGCATGTGAGCTTCAAGACAGGTTAGCATCAAGGCACAAAGCAGTTTGAACGAACACATATGAGTGAGAGCCGGCGATCTAAATAGCCATCCAGTCCGGCGCTCAGTGATGACAGCATCAGTCTTAAAGGTGTATGCGCACCTTACCAAAAGAGAATGGTGGGGCGCATACACTTATGAAAGTGTAATTAGGGTACCCAAAGGTACCAGAACATTACAGTACCCCCCCCCCCTTAAGGCCGGCTCCTGAAGGCCTCTGGAGCTGGTTTGTCTGGGTACTTCGCATGAAAATTGCGGATTAATCTAGAGGCATGTATGTCAGAGGTGTTTAGCCAGGTGTCGTCTTGGGGCCCATAGTTCTTCCATCGAACCAAGTACTGAAGTCTTCCTCTGTGGATACGAGAATCCAGAATCTCTTTTATCTCGTATTCTTCTCCACCTTCAACTTGTACAGGAGGAGGAGGTGGGATAGTAGGCCTTATTCCTTGGTCAGGAACATGGGGCTTCAGTAGCGACACATGGAAAATGGGATGTATTTTGAGGTCTATTGGCAATGTAAGCTGTACTGCAGCTTTTCCAATAAGTTTCTTGATTGGGAAAGGTACCAAGAACAGAGGTCCAAGCTTTTTGCTAGGGATTTTCAGTCTTAAATTTTTTGTTGAGAGCCAAACGAGGTCCCCGATAGCGTACTGAGGAGAAGGTCTTCTGCGAAGATCATAGTACTTCTTTTGTTGACTATGAGCGTGTGCAATGGTAGTATTAAGCAAACCCAGAGAGTCCTTTATTTGGGTAAGATAGTCTGAAGCTACTGGGTTATTTGAAGGAAGGATGCGTGGTGGAAGAATAGAGGGATGAAACCCATAGTTCAAGTAGAACGGACTCTGCTTGGTCGTACTGTGGGTTGCGTTGTTGTAGGCAAATTCTGCCAGAGGGAGAAGATCCACCCAATCATCCTGTTGGTAAGAAGTGTAACAACGTAAATATTGCTCGATGCATTGGTTGACTCTTTCAGTCTGTCCGTTGGTCTGCGGATGGTAAGGAGAAGTGAGCTTCCGCTCGATCCGTAGTATGTGACATAGTTCTTGCCAGAACTTGGAAATAAATTGTGATCCACGGTCAGACAGAAGAGTTTTTGGGATACCATGTAACTTAAAGACATGTTTCATCAGGAGTTCTGCCGTTTGTTTGGACAAAGGTAGTCTGCGAATAGCAATGAAATGTGCCATTTTTGTCAGATGGTCCACTGACACTAAGATGGTATTAAATCCTTTGGAAGGAAGCAATTCCACTATAAAGTCCAAGGACACAACTTCCCATGGAGTTTGGGGTATTGGTAGACTGCATAGTAGACCGGATGGTCTCGTAGTGTCAATTTTGGACCTGGCACAGACATTGCATGAAGAGACGAATTTTTGTATAGATGTTTTCATGTCAGGCCACCAGAATTGCCTGGTAATCAGATTAAGAGTCTTTGTCATACCCATATGTCCTGCCATAGGCACATCATGCGATAATTCCAAGATCTTGGTGCGTATGGTAGGTGGTATGTAAAGTTTGTCATTGTAGAAGAGGAAGCCTTCTGCATCAGTATTTAGTTGTGGTGGGGGTGTATCCAAACTTATACCATGCAAAACCTCTTCCTTCAAGGAACGGACAACTCCAATAATGCGTTTGTGAGGTATTATAGGAACGGAAGGGATTTCAAAGTAGTTTTCTTCAGTTAGTCGTGATAGTGCATCCGCCTTTTTGTTCTTATCTGCAGGTGTGTAGGTCACTAGGAAGTTAAACCTTAGAAAGAATAGTGACCATCGTACCTGTCGGTGCGAGAGAGTTTTGTTAGTCTGAAGATATTGGAGATTTTTATGGTCCGTGTATATAAGTATTGGTAATTGGGTGCCTTCGAGTAGATGTCGCCAATTCTCCAGAGCCAATTTTATAGCAAGCAGTTCCTTTTCACCCACGGGGTAATTTATCTCTGGACTGCTTAGGGATTTAGAAAAAAAGGCGACTGGATGAAGTGGTGAAGTGTGAGTTGGTCGTTGGGAGAGTATTGCTCCTACTGCCATGTTTGACGCATCTACTTCCAGAATGTATTGGAGGGATGGGTCTGGATGGCGTAATATGGGAGCAGAAGTAAACCTTGTCTTTAGAAGGTGAAAAGCTTTATTTGCTTCATCTGACCATTTGAATGGTTTTTTAATGCTAGTGAGCTGTGTGAGGGGTCTCACAATGGCAGAGAAGTTTCTAATGAACTTCCTGTAGAAATTCGAAAATCCAAGGAATCGCTGTAGCGCCTTGCGTGTGGTTGGTGTAGGCCAATCCTGAATGCAGGATATCTTACTCATGTCCATCTCGATTCCTGTTTTGGATATGATGTAGCCTAGAAACAGTACCTCTTCTTTATGAAACAAGCATTTTTTCAGTTTCACATAAAGGTTGTGTGCAAGCAATCTCGATAATACTAGTCTTACATGTCTTATGTGTTCAGACAGGGATCGTGAATATATAAGTATATCGTCCAGATATACCCCAACACAGACATCTAGTAAGTCTCTGAAAATATTGTTTATAAATCGTTGAAAAACTGCAGGGGCGTTGCATAGCCCGAATGGCATTACAAGATATTCGAACAATCCGTATCTGGTTCTGAACGCAGTCTTCTACTCGTGTCCATCACGGATTCGAATGAGATTGTATGCTCCTTTCAGGTCCAATTTTGAAAAATAGGTAGCTCCACGCACCTGCTCAATGAGCTCAGGGATAAGCGGTAGAGGATAGCGATCTTTTATTGTAATAGCATTCAATTGCCTATAGTCGATGATAGGCCTGAGACTTGAGTCCTTATTGCGGACAAAAAAGAGTCCTGCTGCTGTGGAAGAAGTGGAAGGTCTAATAAAACCTTTTTCCAAATTCTCATCCAAATAGTCTTTGAGATGGGAAAGTTCATCCTGTGAAAGAGGATAAACATGACCGAACGGCAATTTGCTATTTGGGAGTAGATCAATGCTACAATCATAGTCTCGATGGGGAGGTAGTGCTTGAGCATTTTTCTCAAGAAAAACCTCAGAGAGATCCTGATAACATAGTGGTGCAATCTCATCTGTCACCACAGACAGGATCTTCCCGAAAGACGGGAGGTTACACGTACCCTCGCAATAGCAAGAGAGGAAGGTCAGGGTCCGTTCCTTCCAATCTATGGTTGGTTGATGTGTGTGCAACCAGGGAAGTCCCAAAACAATGGGAAAGTGGGGTGAAGGTATTAGTTCGAAGGTAGTGGTTTCCATATGAGACCCGTTAGTAGTGACTAGGAGTGCCTGTGTCTGATCAGTGATTGGACCAGAGGATAAAGGAACACCGTTAATAAGACTCACTGTGACAGGTTTAAGTTTAGAAATAATAGGAACTTTATTTAAAGCAGCAAAACGTATGGCAATATAATTTCCACAAGATCCTGTGTCAATCATGGCCTTAGTAGTAATCCTGTTCTGGTCCCACTGTAATGTTAAGCAAACAGAAAGGTAAGGGTTAGTGATTGAAGTTGTCAATCCCCCTAGGAGGACATGTGAACACTCACCCTTCTTTTTGTAGACTAGGGGACAGACGTTTATCTTGTGATCCGGGGATGCACAGTACAAGCAGAGATTACCAGATCGTCTTCTGGCTCTTTCCATAGTTGATAGAGGTGGGCGTATGGTTCCTACCTCCATAGGAACGGGGTCAACGGCCAAAATCCGAGAAGAACTGGATAATGGCATTCCCATTTTCTCAGCCTTTCTTTCTCGTTGTATCAATGCATCCAGGGTTTTTGGCAGATCCGCTCGGGCGAGCTCGTCTTTAACGGCCTCTGATAGGCCAAGCCTAAATTGGGATTTCAGAGATGCATCATTCCATTCTGAATCAAGGGTCCATCTCTTGAATTCTGCGACAAAGTCTTCTACAGGTCTCCCACCTTGTTTCAAGGATCTTAATTGAAGATCGGCAGTACTCTGCCTATTGGGATCATCATATAGGCTAGTGAGTTCTGCTAGGAACAAGGCATAGGAGTTGAGAAGCTGGTCGCTTTTCTCAAAAAGAGAGTCTGCCCAGGCCCGAGGATCGCCTGTTAGGTAAGAAATAATAGTACAAACCTTAATGTGATCAGTAAGGTAGGTACGGGGTTTTAGCAAGAAAAGTAACTCACATGCGTTTTTAAATTCGCAAAATTTTTTGCGATCGCCTGTAAATACCAAAGGAGGATTTATTTTGGGTTCAGGGGACTGGGCAGTGGTAAGTTGTGTCAGTCTAATTACCTGCTACGACAGAGCCTGATTGTCTTCTTTTAATTCAGCAAGTGCGTGTATTAACGCAGTTACTTGCTGTTTTAATTGTGTCATCTGAGTGGTTATTTCTGCTGAATCCATTTGTGGTTCGTTCAATCTGTAACGCTCCTGCGTTTTACGTATGATGTGGATTTTCAGCTGCAGAAATATTCCACTTCAGTAGTCATGTAGAGAAACGCTGAGACACCATTCCCAACTCTCAATGACTCATCATGTGTGGATGATCTCAATTCAGCAAGTAAATACACACACTCAATAAGATGTTTCCTAGAGTGACTTATGTATATAGTAACACAGTGATGATAGGCTGAAGAGACAGGTTGGGTAGAGATGGTAGATGACAGACACTTGAAAGGAAATGTTCTTGAAAGTAAGATAGTAGCAGATGGGATGCAGATAGGTTTAGCAATCATGTATGGTAGTAGATGACAGAGTAGCAGGTGGACATACAAGAGAGATCAACCCAGTGCAAGAACAGGTGGTAGTAGGCTCAAGAGCTAGCAATCTTAGATAATGCAGATGTAGTAATAGTCCTTAGTATGCAGAGCTAGATAGTGTAAGCTTTAGTATAACGGTTATAGAGGTTTCCCCTGTGGGGTACTTATCACTAATAGCAATGTAGCAGAGGAGAGGTTCGGCAAGAGCGGATGATCCGGTAGCGGGATACAGGGATCAGCGCAGCGTGGTTCCGACAGCGAGGTATGCTTGCAAGCATGTGAGCTTCAAGACAGGTTAGCATCAAGGCACAAAGCAGTTTGAACGAACACATGTGAGTGAGAGCCGGCGATCTAAATAGCCATCCAGTCCGGCGCTCAGTGATGACAGCATCAGTCTTAAAGGTGTATGCGCACCTTACCAAAAGAGAATGGTGGGGCGCATACACTTCTGAAAGAGTAATTAGGGTACCCAAAGGTACCAGAACATTACACATATATGGACCATATATAAAGTGGTACCCTAAAAGTGGACTGTGTCAGTCAGTAGGGCATTGGGCAGTGTGTGGACGATGTCAGTAGGGCAGTGGCTTGTATCAGAAGGACAGTGGATGGTATAAGTAGAGCAGAGGATGGTGTCAGTAGGGCTGGGATTGATGTCAGTGGAGCAGAGGATGATGTCAGTAGGGCAGTGGACTGTGCCAGTAGGGCAGAGGATGGTGTCAGCAGGGCAGTGGATTGTATCAGTAGGCCAGTGGATGATGTTAGACGTGCAGTGGGCAATGTTAGTAGAGCAGTGGATGGTATCTACAGAGCAGTGGACGGTGTCAGTAGGGCAGTGGGAGGTGTCAGAAGGCCAGTATACGGTGTTAGTAGAGCAGTGGACAGTTTCAGTAAAGCAGAGGATGGTGTCAGTAGGGCTGGGATTGATGTCAGTGGAGCAGTGAACGGTGTCAGTAGGGAAGTGGGCAGTGTCAGTAGGGCAGAGGACAGTGTCAGCAGGACAGTGGATTGTATCAGTAGGGCAGTGGATGGCATCAGTAGGGCAGTGGATGATGTTAGTAGTGGAGTTGACAGTGTCAATAGGGCAGTGGACATTATCCGTAGGGCAGTGGATGGTATCAGTAGGGCAGTGGATGGTGTCAGTAGGGCGGTGGGTCGTATCAGTAGGGTAGTGGATGGTATCAGTAGGGCAGTGGGTCATATCAGTAGGGCAGTGGATGGTGTCAGTAGAACAGTGGGTTGTATCAGTAGGGCAGTGGATTGTATAACTAGGGTGAAGGATGGTGTCAGTAGGGCAGAGGACGGTGTCAGCAGAGCAGCGGATGGTGTCAGCAGGTTAATATACAGTGCCAATAGTATTATTTTTTTTTTTCTTACAATATTATCCCCCACCACCCTTGGTTATAGGAAAACTTGTTAGAGGTGATTAATGCTGAGGAACAAAGCAGTAGACAGAAATGACACTTAGTGCTTTGGATTGAGACACGTGCACACAATAGATCAGGAGTAGGCAATCTTTAAAGAGGTTGTACACCGAGAAAAAATTTTTTTCTCTTCTTTACATCCTGAAAGAGAAACACATAATGAGCTAGTATGCATCGCATACTAGCTCATTATGAAATACTTACCTTAGAACGAGCCCCCGCCGTGCCGTCCGCTTACCTGTATGACGGGCGACATGTATAGTCGCCCGTCTTCCGGGATCGCGGCATCCGGCCATCTGATTGGCCGGAGCCGCGGTGACGTCACTCCCGCGCACGCGCGCGGGAGCCGGCGGTCACGGCACGGGGTCTGAAGGAACGGCACGATCTGCCGTTCCTTCAGAGCGCATGCGCCAGTGACGTCACTGGCTGCATTAAAGGTAAATATCTCCTAAACGGTGCATGTTTAGGAGATATTTACAGTACCTATAGGTAAGCCTTATCATAGGCTTACCTATAGGTACAACTTCCTGAGGAGGGTTTACTTCCTCTTTAAGAGGTGGAGATCTACCTCAACAACATAAAAGAGATCAAAGATCACTGGAGCTAGGCGCCCTTTTTATTAAAAGAAATTAACTAGCAATGCCTAACTAAATTGTAAGTAAAGCTTAAAAAACTGTAATAAAACAAATGTCACTGTAAATATACAAAGTGTACTGTGGTGCTATATATGGCCCATATTTAAAATGATACTGTAACATCCTCCTAGGTAGGTGCTAGTGAGAGATTATACATTTTGGCTCTGTCTGCCTATCAAAGGAGCAGCAGGCAAATCTATATTGCTTTCTGTCTAGCAGAGAGCAGGATATGTGCGTTAGGTTTGCTCAGTATGCTCAGTGTGTGATTCATTGAGTCTAGAGGAGTGTTTCACACTGGTCCAATAGGGAGGCATGTTGGACAGTGGGAGGAAACCTGACCAATAGATACATAGGCTTTGATACAGTCCTGGTGATTGGTAGAGGCAGGCTGTCTCGGTGCATTCTGGGATACTGTACAAAAGCCAGGAGCACATGTGCTGCAGGGTCTTTTGCTGATGAGCAGAGTCCTGGAAGGAGGGTGGTGGCTGCCTCCCCCTCTGTAGCAGTGGCACCTGGCATCAGGAGTAGAGTTGAGCGGACACATGGATGTCCGTGTTCGGCGGGTTCGGCCGAACTTGAAAAAAAAGTCCATGTCCCGGACTTTTTCCGAACTTTACCCAGACACCGAACCCCATTGAAGTCAATGGGGACCCGAACTTTCAGGCACTAAAATGGCTCTAAAAAACCAATGGAAAGGGCTAGAGTGCTGCAAATGGCAGCAAAATGTAGTTAAGATCATGGCAAGTGCTCTGCAAACAAAGTGGATAGGGAAATAACTTAAAACAACAAAAAGAAACAGAAAAATAAAACAATTTTCTTCATCTGAGAAGGACGAGGCCCATATGGAGTAGGAGGGAGGTTGAGGTGGCGGTGGATGTGGCGGTGTAGGTGGAAGCGGTGGTGGAGGGGGACGAGGTAGCCAACACTGCTTTTTTTTAGTCATTTTAAATTAGGGTACACCCCAAAAGAGTGAGAAAGATCAAAAATATAACAATGGCTGGGTAAGGTCGGTATCCATCTCTATTCTGCACAAGGTACGGAAAAGTCCTGTGGGATCCATGCCTGGTTCATTTTAATGAACGTGAGCTTGTCCATATTGTCTCTGGACAGGCGGCTGCGATAACGCCCCCAGCCGTGCTAAATACACGTTCAGATAAAACACTGGCTGCAGGGCACGCCAGCACTTCCAAGGCGTAAAGGGCAAGCTCAGGCCATGAGCCCAATTTGGAGACCCAGAAGTTGAAGGGGGCAGACCCGTCATTCACTACATGTAGGCGTGTGCACACATACTGCTCCACCATGTTGATGAAATGCTGCCTCCTGCTAAGACGTTCCATATGAGCTGCTGGTGCTGCTGTTTGTTGTGGCGTGCTGACAAAGCTTTTCTAAATTTCGGCCATGCTAACCCTGCCTTCTGAGGTGCTGGCGGTGCCCTGGTTGCGTTGGCGACCTCTTCCTCTTCCTCCTCCTCCTCCTCTGCCTTGACCTCATCGTCCTCCACATCATCTTCCACCCAGTCTTCACCCCTGCCCTCCTTGTCGGTCTCCACAATTCTGAGTGCCGCAGCAGTTGGCACCTGCGTTTCGTCATCATCGGAGACGTATATACATATATACACACACCCATACATACGAGCAAATTCCAGTTAAAAGTGAAGCAATTATCAAGAACAGTCCACTTATTGATATATTACCAGAATAAAAAATAATCAAAGTTTGCCTTTACATACGGGTCCGCAGAGTTCCCCCTTGCACTGTAATGGGGAATGCTGCAGACTCTGATGTAAAGGGGAACCCCAGGAACTCTGGAAATTTGACCATAGACCACCTTCCGCAGAAAGAAGGGGGGTTACTGATATAAGGGGGGCCTTTATATCAGTGCCCCTTACATTACTGTATTCATTTCCCGATAACGTCACTGACCCCTACTCAGGCTGGTCTGGCAGAAGTGTCACTGACCTCCTCTCAGGGGGACCATGCAGGGCTCAGTCAGTTGGCTCCCTTGTTGGATCCGGGTTTATCCTATAGTCTTCTCTCCACAGTCCACAGACATTTGACTTCTCCCGTGACCACCATCCTGGTGGCACTCCCACTCCCGACTCCTCTCCAGACTCCCCCTTAGAGACTACAGACATGATAAAAGACAAGAGATGGTCATAGGCTGTGTGGACATGGTACAGGAGATGTCAGAGGTTGCAGACATGGTACAGGAGATGTCAGAGGTTGCAGACATGGTACAGGAGATGTCAGAGGCTGTGCAAACATGGTACAGGAGATGTCAGAGGCTGTGCGGACATGGTACAGGAGATGTCAGAGGCTGTGTGCACATGGTACAGGAGATGTCAGGGGCTGTGCGCACATGGTACAGGAGATGTCAGAGGTTGCAGACATGATGAGGGGGGTGGGATGAGTGGCAGCAGGGGTGGTGGTGAGGGGGGTGGAATCAGTGGAAGCGGTGGTGATGGTGAGGGGGGTGGGATAAGTGGCAGGAGGGGTGGTGGGATCGGTGGCAGCGGTGGTGGTGAGGGGGGTGGGATCAGTGGCAGCAGTCATGGTGAGGGGGTGGGATCAGTGGCATCGGGGGTGGTGGTGAGGGGGTTGGGATCGGTGGCAGCAGGGGTGGTGATGAGGGGGTTGGCATTGGTGGCAGCAGGGGTGGTGGTGAGGGGGTTGGGATCGGTGGCAGCAGGGGTGGTGATGAGGGGGTTGGGATCGGTGGCAGTGGTGGTGGTGATGAGGGGGGTGGGGTCAGTGGCGGTGATGAGGGGGGTGGGATCGGTGGCAGTGGTGGTGTTGATAAGGGGGGTGGGATTGTGGCAGCAGTGGTGGTGAGGGGGGTGGGATCGGTGGTGGTGATGAGGGGGGTGGGATCGGTGGCAGCGGTGGTGGTGAGGGGGGTGGGATCGGTGGCAGTGGTGGTGGTGAGGGGGGTGGGATCGGTGGCAGCGGTGGTGGTGATGGGGGTGGGATCGTGGTGGTGGTGAGGGGGGTGGGATCGATGACGGTGGTGAGGGGGGGTGGGATCGTTGGTGGTGGTGAGGGGGTGGGAATCAGAGGCAGTGGGTGGCGGCGGTGGTGGTGAGGGGGGTGGGAATCAGTGGCAGTGGTGGTGGTGAGGGGGGTGGGAATCGGTGGCAGTGGTGGTGGTGAGGGGGGTGGGAATCGGTGGCAGTGGTGGTGGTGAGGGGAGATTAGTGGCAGTGGTGATGGGGGTGCCATCCTCCCCACCGCCACTGCTTCCCCCCATCCTATCAGGGATAAGATCTGTGGGGGTGGTGAGATCAGCAGGGGGCAGTGGTGGGTGGTGGTCTGGTGGAGGTCGGAGGATGGGATCAATAATTGCACTGCTGAATTTTATTACTAACTTGGTCAGTCGGACTCGATTCCCCGGGTGCAATCATGCTGCTGGGCTAGCGTCTGTGTAGTGGGACTCTCGGCGCCATCTTGCTGACAGTCACATGATCCACCACCGGCCGGCGCCGCGCTGCCGCTCCCACCAGATCTGACGTCATGCCGCTCATAGCGGCTGACGTAGGAAAGACTTCACCAGGGCTGCAGCGGCCATCACAGCGCGGCCGCGGCGCCGTCCCAATAGCGGCCGCGTCTTAAGGAGGCCACAATCTTAAAGCGGCCACAATCTTAAAGCGGCCCCAAGGCGGCCCCAGGGCCGCCGGCCCACCGGGAAATGTCCCGGTATCCCGGTAGGCCACACCGGCCCTGCAGATCAGGCTGCAATGATGGGCAATGGTGAGGCTGCATATGGGCACAGATCAGGCTGCATTGATTGGCAATGGTGAGGCTGCAGATGGGCACTGATGAAGCTGCATTGATGGGCAATGATGAGGCTGCATATGGACACAAATCAGGCTGCATTTATGAGCAATTGTGAGGCTGCAGATGGGCACTGATCAGGCTGCAATGATGGACAATGGTGAGGCTGTAAATGGGCACAGATCAGGCTGCATTGATGGGCAATGGTAAGGCTGCAGATGGGTACTGATCAGGCTGCAATGATGGACAATGGTGAGGCTGCAGATAGGCACTGATTAGGCTGCATTGATGGGCACTGACACTTATTTTGCTTCAAAGTTCTTTATTTAAAATGTAAGTTTTTTTCCCTGAAACTTCCCTCATAAAAGTAGGGTGCGTGTTATACGCCTGTGTGTGTTATACGCCAATAAATACGGTAAGTTTTACATAGAGTTCTTCCACACACCCAACGCCTTTCTTGGACTTTAAATATAAAGTTGCTGTATCCAGCTGCTGTTTCGACAGATTCATTTATATACATACCACAATAACATTTTTAAACATCATTTATGCAATTATCTCTGTGTGGATCTCCCAATCTCAGCTTGCTTATCCTGGTTGTTGCCTGTCTTTTCTCCCTACAAGGGGGCTTTTGGCTTGATCTTCTCCTGTGTCCAATTCTGTTCAGTGAATGTACATGTACTCCGCTAATGAACTCCTGATGAAGTAGACCAAAATCCAAGAAAGTGTTGCGTGTGCTGAAGTACTCTATGTAAAATGTATATTTTGTATAAAAAAAGCGTTATATTTTTTAATTATATATATTTTAGTTGTGCAGTAAAAAGCCCACCATTTCTATGGGTCTAGACCCTTTTAGAATATAATGACATACTCATAAGCCACTGTGGTATGACTTTCATGGACTAGGACCACATTTGTTAGCTTTTAAAATAATTAAGAAATGCATCTTAACAATGTCATGTCTAAAACCATTTTCTCTTATTGTCTTATTTATATCTAGGACTTTAAAGTACCTGTTTAGAAATGGACCAACATTTAAAGAAGAAAGTGATTTTTATGATGCTTGTTTTGAATGTTTTAATCGTCTGGTATTACGTCTTCTGCAAATCAAGTCTTGTAACAGCAATCAGGAATACAAACGATGGGAGAAGCTCCTCCATGAAGCTAGCTGACAAAAAGAGATCACTTTCAATTAATATACAATCAGATTCTGTCATGTGGACTACACATCCAGTTGCACGCCTAGGAAACAAAATGGGGGAGTATGCAGTGCTTTATGCTTTGGCAAAGCTTAATGGACACCAAGGGTATATATTACCACAGATGCATGATGAGCTCGGAAGGATATTTAAGATAAAATTGCCTGTTCTTCATCACGAAGTTGCTGACCGAATTAAATGGAGTAAATATAAACTGAATGATTGGATGGCGCCTGAATATTCCAACATCTCTGGACAATACGTTAAATTGTTTGGTACTCCGTGTTCATGGACCTTCTATCATCACATAAGGGAAGAGATTCTACAAGAATTCACTTTTCATGACCATATTAAGGAAGAGGCAAATTCTTACCTTGCAAACCTGAAGGGGAATAGAAAAAATGTGACCTATATCGGAGTTCATGTTCGCAGGGGTGACTATATAAGGGTCATGGCTCAGGAACGGAAAGGTGTGGTAGCTGACAAAAACTATATGCAAAAAGCTATGGACTATTTTAGAAAAAAATATGATAACCCCCTCTTTGTGGTGACCAGTAATGGGATGGATTGGTGTAAAGAGAACATTAATAATTCCCTGGGAGATGTACATTTTGCTGGAGATAATAAGGAATATTTTCCTGCCCATGATTTTGCCCTCCTGGCACATTGTAACCACACCATTATGACCATAGGGACATTTGGTTATTGGGCTGCATACTTGGCTGGGGGTGAAACCATCTATCTTACAAACTTCACATTGCCAGATTCTCCTTATCTTAAAATTTTTAAATATGAAGCTGCTTTCCTTCCAGAATGGATTGGAATTCCTGCTGACCTGTCTCCACTATTGAAAAAATGAAATCCTTCATTTATTTTTCTGCAGATGTCAACGTTGTCTTATTTGACTGTGAATTCAACTTTAATCTCCTTGTGGAGAAACACAAGACATAAGGGAAGTCCTGACAAAATATTTGTATTAACTATAATTACTCGTCCAAAGTGTAGTTATTACTAGTTGTCTACCGGCAGCAAAAAAGTGCCGTAGAAGCGATTTTTTTTCTTTTGGATTTTTACCAGTTCTATACTGTCTTGCCACTCTTGCTTATTTTTCTGAATGTTGTGCTTTTGGAATTCTGACCGATATATCAACTTATGTTGTTTTATTACAATATCATCTGCAATCATTCTTCTCCTTGTACATGTATGCTACTGTCATTAGTTTCTATTCTTTCTTTCCTTTTTTTAATTCAAAGGTCAAATTTCACGATTCAACACCGGTCACTCATATATTTATTGTTGTCCTAAGAGTTTGTGGACCATATCTACTTCCTACCTCCTATACTTGCTTTTATTTCCATATTTATACCTGTAATATTCTCTTTAAAATAATACAAATATATTCAACCTTAAATACAGTATAATTACTTGTCCTATTCACAATTAATGACTTGAGGTGAATGAGCTGACGCACACTGCTGACTCGTAGGAGTAATATTACTGTCAAGGCAAATTGTATATATTTTCAGGTGTTGCTGCCTTTGTACATGTGACCTCACATGCCAATGACTGTTATACATGTCATACTTACCCTGATCCTCCCTCTTCTTGGGTTCCTGCCCAGTGTTCCTGGCTCCTCCCCCTTGACCAGTGCCACCAATTACAAGCCTCTTGCTATGGGGGCACTGGCAAGTTCTTGCTACCGAGCCCTGCTCTATGTGTCCATAAGACACATAAAGCCGTGGCTCGGCCCTGCCCCTGCTCTCTCCTCATTGGCTCACTAGTTGTGATTGACAGCAATGGGAGCCAATGGCTCCTTCTGCTGTCTCAGTCAATGAGGAGAAGGGGTTCCAGGACAGCCAAGGCTCTCATGCACATCTCTAGATCAAGATCAGGCTCAGGGGAGTATTAGGGGAGGCTGAGGAGGGAACTGTACACAAAAGGTTTTTTACATTCATGCATAGAATGCATGAAAGTCAAAAACCTTCAGCCTTTACAACCCCTTTAAAGGCCAACTGTAAGAAAAAAAAATGATTCCTTACAGCAGGGCTAGGACCACACTGCATGGATTAATAGTTCAATTTGTCCAGGGGAGAGGAGAAACCATTTACTTGCCTGATTCTCTGCTCCCTCTTGTAGACGGCACTCCCCCATAATCTGAAGGTGGACTATCCCTCAGCATCCTCACCCCAGAGCAGGGCTATTGACGCAGCCCTGGTCCTCATGATGTCAGGACCCTAGACTGCTGGAGTGTGGGAGGTGCAGAAGCTGTGGGGGCAGGTCCAGTTGCAGAGAGGAGCAGAGATTCATGTAAGTATGTATTACCTTTCCTTGTTCTTCTAGACATAAATAAACAATTAAACCTTGCAGTGTGGGCACAGCCCCACTGCAAGGGATAACCGTTTATCTGCCCACCTCTTCCGGACCGCCTGCCACATATATACAGTTCTGTACGTGATTTTGTGCATGATATGTCAGGGGCTCACGTGCGCCACCAAAACGCTGCTCCGGCTGTGATTGGACACAGCAGGAGCCAGTCAGCGGACCAGCCGATCGTTCGGCAGAATGACAGAATGGCGGCCTGCCTATGTAAACAAGGCAGACTGCTGTTCTGTCAGGGAGGAAAAGAGAGATTTTGTGTTTGAGTTAAGCTGAAACACAGATATATGCACTTATTAAGATTTTTTTTTTTTTGTACCAAAAATATGTAGTAGTATTGGTCTAAATTGATGAAAAAATTAGATTTTTTTTTTTTTTTTATTGGATGTGTTTTATAGCAGAAAGTAAAAAATATATTTTTGTTTCCAAATTGTGGTTCTTTTTTTGTTTATAGCACAAAAAATAAAAACTGCAGAGGTGATCAAATACCAACAAAAGAAAGCCCTATTTGTGGGCAAAAAAGGACATCAATTTTATTTGGGTACAGCGTCGCACAACTGCGCAATTGTCCGTTAAAGCAACACATTGCCAAGTCGCAAAAAATGGCCTGTTCATTAAGGGGGTAAAACCTTCCGGAGCTAAAGTGGTTAAAGCATTTCCAAGTTTGTGATTGTAAAGATTGGTATTTTTACTATGTTGACTTAGTCACACAAAAAGGAGAACCCCCTCCCCTCTGAAAGCATTTTTTTTAATACCTATTTTTGCATTGGTACATTTCACCCAGGGCAGTGTCCTGCTCCTTTGTTTGACAATCCCTTGCCTATTAGCCTTGAAAATGTGCAGAATTGATTTTCAAGATTAACCTTTTGTAGACTTTAATGGGGGTTTGCATTTAAAGTATAGTCAAGTAAATTAAAAGTATAACTAAAGGCAATTTTTTTTTTCAGTTTTGGAGTGGAGAAGGATTAGCTGTCTGTGCCCCCATTAGGCTCCATTCACATATAGGCATTTCGGATCGCAGGCAGAATTGCCACGATTCTGCCCGCAATTCTGAACCATTGCAAGTCGAGGGACGCCCAAGCGATTCCTGTGACTTGCAATGGCACCCCAAACACGGCTAGATTTTGCTGCGATTGTCACCCGACGAATCGTAGTAAAATCACGCAAACAGAATTGCGGGACACCTGACGCCCAAAAGAAGTACAAGAACTTGTCGGGCAAAAATCGTGGCAAAATTGCGCTGCATTTGGGGTGCCATTGCAAGTCACAGGAATCACTCAGGCGTCCCGCGACTTGCAATGTTTCGGGAATTGCCACGATTCTGCCCGCGATCCGAAACGCCTATATTTGAATGGAGCCTTAGGGATCTTTACCCTCTCTATTTTTCCTGTTTACCATTATCATCCAAAGTTAAATTAAAAGAAAATCCCAAACTTTGGGTTATCCCCAGAACAGTAATAGAGGGAAAATATTCCAATGGAGACTCTCGTTCTGGTGACCTGGGGGGCTCCAATGGATTTCCCCAATTTGCAGCGATTTCCTCTCACTTCCTGTTTTGTCTATGGGACAGGAAAAGAGAAGGTAAATCATCCAAATAGGACACTGATGGTAAAAAAAAAACCTGACCGGGGTCATAACCCCTCCCCCTTACTCTATCTAATATGAAAAAAGTTTTGCCAATAGTTTTATTTTAAAGTGGAAAATGGGCTAACAGGCAAGATTTTTAATGCAGAAGAGATATGCTTTGCATTAAAATGACCTACTCGCCTTTCCACCTATGTACAGTGAGCTGTGCACAAGCAGTTCACTGTAGAATTTTGAAGCTCACGTCATATTGGCATGGCCAATGACCGTGGCTAGCGCTTGATACCCAGAAGTTGGCCACTAAAAGTCAGTTGTGGCTGACATGGAGCTCCGGGATGTTGAATCGCTGGAGGCAAGGTGAGTATAGTTCCACTTTAAGATGGGTTTGATGAATGGCCCATTAACTGAACCCAAGCACATTCACTCATCCCTAGTCAGAGAACACAGAGAGACCACACAGAACACATAAATTCACATACACACATACACACAAACTAAATGCACATATATAATGCACATATATATAAACATATAAATGCACATGATATTTTAAACTAAACTGAACAGAGAACAGACAATTAACCTTGATCTGCACAGAACACACACATTCAAAGCAGATACAGGGTCGTGCAAGGATTTTTGTCTACACAGGTGAAGGTGCTGCTCCCCCAGTCCTTCTGCCACCTACTTGTTACGTTATAAGGCTCAGAGTGTATTTACAATTTTAATAAAACTGCCTTTGAACGGCATATGTAATGAGGGGGTGGGTTTAATTACCCCCCACATCCCCTTACAGTCTACAGCCACCCTGAACCTCCTTTATATTGTGCTAGTAATGTGATGGGGAGCAGCATGAAGGACATCACACCAGAGACATGCAGTCAGGGGTGGCAGAGCCTCACCTGCCATGAACATTAAAAAACCTAAAAAAAAAACAATTGCATTTGGAGGGTCGCTCAGCAACCTGGGGTCATAGAAACCCCAAATTTGGGGGGTAGGTACCTGAAGTCCTACCCAATCAAAATGTGGGGCTCCTAGCATCTATGGTTATGGAGATATGGGGCTCCTTGCGCAGCCTGTCAGAAGCTGTTTGCAGTAGACTGAGAGGATGAGCTCACAGTGCCTCTGATTTCTTGTCAAAGGGTCTAGTGTGCAATTTGGGGGAAAATGGGCTCTACACAGCAAGCTGTGCTTACAGTGCCTTAGTATTCGGCCTCCTTGAACTTTTCGACCTTTTGCCACATTTCAGGCTTCAAACATAAAGATATAAAACTGTATTTTTTTTGTGAAGAATCAACAAGTGGGACACAATCATGAAGTGGAATGAAATTTATTGGATATTTCAAACTTTTTTAACAAATAAAAAACTGAAAAATTATTCAGCCCCCTTAAGTTAATACTTTGTAGCGCCACCTTTTGCTGTGATTACAGCTGTAAGTCGCTTGGAGTATGTCTCTATCAGTTTTGCACATCGAGAGACTGAAATTTTTGCCCATTACTCCTTGCAAAACAGCTCAAGCTTAGTGAGGTTGGATGGAGAGCGTTTGTGAACAGCAGTTTTCAGTTCTTTCCACAGATTCTCGATTGGATTCCGGTCTGGACTTTGACTTGGCCATTCAAACACCTGGATATGTTTATTTGTGAACCATTCCATTGTAGATTTTGCTTTATGTTTTGGATCATTGTCTTGTTGGAAGACAAACCTCCGTTCCAGTCTCAGGTCTTTTGCAGACTCCATCAGGTTTTCTTCCAGAATGGTCCTGTATTTGGCTCCATCCATCTTCCCATCAATTTTAACCATCTTCCCTGTCCCTGCTGAAGAAAAGCAGGCCCAAACCACGATGCTGCCACCACCATGTTTGACAGTGGGGATGGTGTGTTCAGGGTGATGAGCTGTGTTGCTTTTACGCCAAACATAACGTTTTGCATTGTTGCCAAAAAGTTTGATTTTGGTTTCATCTGACCAGAGCACCTTCTTCCACATGTTTGGTGTGTCTCCCAGGTGGCTTGTGGCAAACTTTAAACAAAACTTTTTATGGATATCTTCAAGAAATTACTTTCTTCTTGCCACTCTTCCATAAAGGCCAGATTTGTGCAGTATACAACTGATTGTTGTCCTATGGACAGAGTCTCCCACCTCAGCTGTAGATCTCTGCAGTTCATCCAGAGTGATCATGGGCCTCTTGGCTGCATCTCTGATCGTCTTCTCCTTGTATGAGCTGAAAGTTTAGAGGGACGGCCAGGTCTTCGTAGATTTTCAGTGGTCTGATACTCCTTCCATTTCAATATTATCGCTTGCACAGTGCTCCTTGGGATGTTTAAAGCTTGGGAAATCTTTTTGTATCCAAATCCGGCTTTAAACTTCTCCACAACAGTATCTCAGACCTGCCTGGTGTGTTCCTTGTTCTTCATGATGCTCTCTGCGCTTTAAACGGACCTATGAGACTATCACAGTGCAGGTGCATTTATACGGAGACTTGATTACACACAGGTGGATTCTATTTATCATCATTAGTCATTTAGGTCAACATTGGATAATTCATAGATCCTCACTAAACTTCTGGAGAGAGTTTGCTGCACTGAAAGTAAAGGGGCTGAATAATTTTGCATGCCCAATTTTTCAGTTTTTTATTTGTTAACAAAGTTTGAAAGATCTAATACATTTCGTTCCACTTCATGATTGTGTCCCACTTGTTGTTGATTCTTCACAAAAAATTACAGTTTTATATCTTTATGTTTGAAGCCTGAAATGTGGCAAAAGGTCGAAAAGTTCAAGGGGGCCGAATACCTTCGCAAGGCACTATTTTGAATGTGACAGGTGTAGGGGAGAAAAACCACTGCCCACTGTCACGGGTCAGGGGAACTAAGAGATATGGGGGGCAGGAGCTGAAGCAACTTCCATTTTACACCCTAAAAACGTGTGTAATGTGTAGCATGCTCCAAAAGTGAACTTAGCCTTTTTTCTTTTTTTGCATGGTTACATGTTCTTTAGGGTAGTGCCCACCCTCATGTTTTATTTTTTGACTTCTCATGCCTATTAGCATGGACATTTTTTAATTTGACAGATTCAACTCACATAGATTTCAGTGGCAAAACCCTGTCAAATGGAACCCGGAACATTTCACTACTACATTAATCAAAAGTCGTCAGTGTCAACAGTCTCTGCCAGTGAGTATCAATCCACAGTTATCTATCTACCAGAAGCCCAACCACACTTTAAAAAAATAAAGTTTTTCTTTAAGTAGGCTATGCTTATCTAACTCCAAACATTGTGTCAGGTCCGGGTACATTTCCAAGTGCACCAAATAGAATCGCTGGCTACAAAAATTTGTATGAAATAATACTGTAAAATTTTTATCCAGGAAGTGTCTGACCATTTGGGGATGAGGAAGAATAGTATTTCTAATTAGAGAAAACCAAAATATACTTCTTTCCATTTCTTACTTAGGGGTTACCATTCTTCTTTTTTCTTTTTTTTTTCTAATAGACATGCCCTTTCAACCTAACTATTGAAAAGGCTTTTATGTATATCTATAAACAGGTTAATTCAGTTCCACGCCTACTTTCAGAATTACAAATTAATCTTTTCAAGTATGTCTAGTTAATTATTTGCTTTGACAAATCTCCCATGGGGAAATAGATCTTGGTAATAAAAACCTGATATTACATATCTCAGCACCTGAAAATAATATCATGTAGAAACGTTAATTTAATTATAAGTTAGAGCTGATTGTGTACAGTAAAATCACTTGAGAGTAAGGTGTGTCTCTTGGCACAGTGCAAAACTTATAATTAACCCCCTATTGTTTTGCTGCTCATGAAGGATATTATTTCCATTAAAGGTGAAGAAATACAGCAGTGATCCCCAATGAGCATTAGGCTTATCATTACCCTGTGTTCAGTGTCATGGTTCATTGCCATAGTCTAAAAAAACAAAAAACAAAAACCTCCTCTATACTTTTAAAACCTGTTTCTGGATCTTTATCACACAATATGTGTATATTTCTGTTTTCAATGTTAAATTGTAACAAAGTTTACAGTTTATCTTTAGTTTTAAATAAGATCAAATAACTTATGTCCACGCTTGTTTGTATGTTGGGTTGGGGCAGTTGCCATTTCTTTGTACCATTGGTTATTTGGAGAGGGGGCACACTGGACACCTTTGCTGCCATTGTGCTATTTGCTGGGTATCCAATGTGCCCCTGTGCCTTTGAGGAGGAGTGGGCATGCCTGCCCTCAATCTATCCATTATTACGTATGTACAGTATCTCACAAAAGTGAGTACACCCCTCACATTTTTGTAAATATTTTATTATACCTTTTCATGTGACAACACTGAAGAAATGACACTTTGCTACAATGTAAAGTAGTGAGTGTACAGCTTGTATAACAGTGTAAATTTGCTGTCCCCTCAAAATACTGTAACTCAACACATAGCCATTAATGTCTAAACCGCTGGCAACAAAAGTGAGTACACCTCTAAGTCAAAATGTCCAAATTGGGCCCAAAGTCTCAATATTTTGTGCGGCCACCATTATTTTCAGGCACTGCATTAACCCTCTTGGGCATGGAGTTCACCATAGCTTCACAGGTTGCCAGTGGAGTCTTCTTCCACTCCTCCATGATGACATCATGGAGCTGGTGGATGTTAGAGACCTTGCGCCCCTCCACCTTCCATTTGAAGATGCCCCACTGATGCTCAATAGGGTTTAGGTCTGGAGACATGCTTGGCCAGCCCATCACCTTTACCCTCAGCTTCTTTAGCAAGGCAGTTGTCACCTTGGAGGTCTGCTTGAGGTCATTATCATGTTGGAATGCTGCTCTGCGGCCCAGTCTCCAAAGGGAGAGTTGGCATTCAAGGTTCCCTCAATGAACTGTAGCTCCTCAGTGCTGGCAGCACTCATGCAGCCCCAGACCATAACACTCCCACCACCATGCTTGACTGTGCCATGTTGAACTTCCAGTTACCAGTATGAAAGAGTGAGAGCGATAACACCAAATATACCACACCTGCTCCCCATTCACACCATAGACCATGTAACACTAATGAGTCACATGACACTGGGGAGGGAAAATGGCTAATTGGGCACAATTTGGACATTTTTTTAGGGGTATACTCACTTTTGTTGTCAGCGGTTTATACATTATTGGCTGTGTGTTGAGTTATTTTGAGGGGACAGCAAATTTACACCGTTATACAAGCTGTACACTCACTACTTTACATTGTAGCAAAGTGCAATTTCTTCAGTGTTGTCACATGTAAAGATATAAGAAAATATTTACAGAAATGTGAGGGGTGTACTCACTTTTGTGAGATACTGTATGTGCTCCTATTACATATGTGCCACTATGGAGGCTCTCAAAATGTATAGAGTTAGGACTGCAGATAATAATGACTTGTTGCAGCCTCTGCAGCTTATGCGTCTGTTTGCAAATGTGTCCAAACTAAACTCCTGTTTTTAACATGAACTGCTAGACAGGACAATTCAGTTTGTTGCAGGCTGGCTGGTAAGTTGAGCTGGGAATTTTTATTTTTTTGTTTGACATGTGTCATCCTTCCATGTACTCCTTGCTGCTAAGGCCAGTTATAGGTTGGGGCAGTTGCCATTTGTTTGTACCATTGGTTATTTGGTGAGGGGGCACACTGGACACCTTCACTGCCATTGTGCTATATGCTGGGTGTCCAGTGCGCCCCTGAGCCTTTAAGAAGGAGTGGGCTCCCTCCGGGGAGCCTGCCCTTAATCTATCCAACATTATATACGTGCTCCTACTATGGAGGCTCTTAAAATTTTAGGACTGCAGATAATACTGGGGTGCCTTGTCACAGCCTCTGCAGCTTACGCATGTATTTGCAAATGTGTGCAAACGAAGCCCCTGTTTTTAACGTGAACTGTTAGAGAGGACAATTCGGTTTGTTGCAGGATGGCTAGTAAGTTGGGAATTTTTCTTTGTTGTTCTCTGTATGTTCATTCAAAATTCTAGCAATTGATAAGACGACTACTTCTACACAATTTGCCTCGGTTCTGGCCTTTCACTACTTTTTTTTTTCAAAAAGCACCCCTAGACACTACTCTTATTTGGCGGCCTCTCCATATTTTAATGCTTCAGATTCATATTCCCAATATCTGCTAACATACATAGCTGGGCAAAGGAATTTCACATGTATCGGACCTCTATTCCTAAAAGCTACTCAAGCAATTCTCTGTACTGCATACATAACGCTCTTCCTACTTCAGATTACTATAGATACATCCTGGTGATTCACTGTCTGATACATAACACCACCTTAACAGATATATAAATTTGTTGGCTTTGAAGTATTTGACAAATGAAGCTGCTACTCTGAAAGGCATTACAATTTTTTTACAACCTATTACAGGACAAAACTACCAAAAGTTGCCTCCCTTTGAAAAATGGGAACACACCTTTACTGAGTCCCAGTGGTTGGCAGTGCTCAGGGCTCCCTTCAAAGCCACTCGCTCTACTAAGCTCTGGAAACTTACCCATTAGATCACTCTCCAATGGCATGTTACAGAAGACACTAGAGCCAGAGAAAAAGACAAACGCACAAAAACTGCTGCCATGGATTTACAGATAAAAGTATACATCAACACGCACAGCATCCCCCACAACCATGCCTGGATCCAGGAAGACCCTGTTGCACAGGTCCAGGGCATTTATGGCCATCTGCTAATAGCTAGGTAATTAGTTTGGACTGCCGTTTTGCCTGCCAATGGCTAGGCTTAAGTTTTTTATGGCTACCTCATCCTTCGCCCTTCTCCACCCCACTAATAGCTGGGGACTGCTGGAGTCTCTGCACACCTTCCGGGGTACAGCTTGCGCCGAACAGCCAGACTTTGATTGTGGACACTTATCCAAGGTAAGACTTTAACCATTTTTGTCCTTAGGAGGAGGAAAAAAAAGGAACGTGGCCTCTGGCTCTGAGCAAAAACTTATGGGAGTGGGGCCCTATAGGATTGGAGAGGAGGTGGGGTTAACCCCTATATATGCTGCCATGGAGTCTGTCAGGAAAAGACAGTTTAACCACCTTAATACTATACATTCCCCCCCTTCCTGCCCCCTGACAATTTTCAGTTTTAAGCCGTGTCACACTTTGAATGACAATTACTCATTCAGGCAAACCTGTACCCAAATTACATTTTTAGCATTTTAGCAAAAATAAATACAGAAAATGTTGAAAAAACATGTTTCTGTTTCTGTTATAACATTTTGCAAATAAATAATCTTTCTCCATAATTTCAGGTCAAAATGTTTTCTGCTACATTTCTCTACTACAAATATCCAAAATCGGTGTATATTATTTAGTCTGTGTGAAAGTTATAGAGGAAAATGTATCAGTTCAATTGTACTGACTGCCTATCTCATTTTCTTGAGGCCCTAGAATGCCAGGACAGCACAAGTACCCCCAAATTACCCATTTGTGGAAAGTAATAATTTTTTGGAAATTCATTTTTTTTTTCCACATTGTTTTTTTACATACTGTCACCAGTGCAGTGCAGTGCCACCATATGACTGGTGTGATGGTGATTAGAGACACTGACATTTTTTTTTTACTTTATTTTTTTTTAATTGTTTTTCTTTTTTTTTAATTTTTTTTTAACATACTGTGACCAGAGCAGTACAGTGTCACCATAGTTATACTGTACTTTTTTTTTTACTATGATTGCTTATTTTAGTGATGACCTGATCACTCCTATAAGCAATCATTTTTGTAAATGGCATCCGTTCATTCATGCCATTGTGCACTATTGTGACAGCTAAAATTGGCTACAGCTATCACATGGTACAGGTCCGCTGTGATTGGCCTCTGTGATCACTGTGACCAATCACAGAGATCACAATACTACACAATGAATGGCTATAAATGAAAGCCATTGTGTACTATTAATATGTGATCGCGGTCATAGAGATCATATGGTACCCGGCACGCCAGGTGACAGATCACACTGCTGCGTACCCCCTGGTACGTGCATGTGGTGCGCATCTGGAAGAAATCATATGACGTCCATCTAGGATAGTATTTCTTCCTTTCAGCTGTCATTTTACAATCAGCTGCATGGGAATTGGTAAATTACCAGCAAAGGAAAATGCATTTTTGGCTTCTAAAAAAAAAAAGAAAAAACACAAAAACCCCTTCATAGTTTTTCCACAATACATAGCAGACTTATAGACTTATAGGGGTCTGCTATTTATTTAGGGGAAACTTTGGGCTGTGTGTGTAATTTTTTACTTTTAAAAATAAGCCAGAAGGCAGATGTTCTTTGCCAGTATTTAAAACTCATTTTTACTTTGTAAATGTAAATGCTCAAAAATCACTGCTCCAAGCCACATGGATTTTTATTTTTTTTAATATAAGTTCACCCATGGCGAAAAATTAATAAATGCACATATTTTTTAGTTTCACTGAATTTTTATTAGAAAGAAAATCTAGTTGTTCCACATTGCAACATATAAAAAGAAAACAAAAAATCAGGATCAACAATAATAGTAAAATTACATTCAAAATTCCATTTAAGGAAATATGCAGGGGAATAATAGAGGTATACAAAGCAATGGGAATATCACAAAAACAAAATAAACTAGTGCGGAGAGTCTCCCCAGGGGAGCACACCCATTAAACCTTCCCCAAGACAAGAGGGATATTGTAAGGCACAACATAAATAACATTTATCCCAGATCCCCTTCGGGTATGCACAAAGGATGGAAGACCAAATACAGAGAAAAGAATAAAGAAAATAAATTAAAAAAAGAAATGGAGAAAATGATCTGAAGTGAGAGAAGGAAGAATTACCATATTTCTGTAAAAGCATCCAATAAATAATGATCAAGGAGATATTTATGTATTGTGTCCAAGGCTTCCAGATAGCTTCAAATTTTAAGACTGTTGCCATATGGAGTTTAGGCGTAATCTACCTTACCGTGTTGTGAGGATGAGGGGTTTATGTATAAAACTCCATCAATAATTGTAAATATATATTAATGAAAGTAAATGTACCCATTTTTGATTGCAAACTCATACTTGGGAATTTATTGTAGATAGATTTGCGTGAGCCAGACGGATTGGTTTTAGTAATCAATGAATCCAGGGTAACACATTCCTTTGAAAGGCCAGCTGGCTATTTACGTGTAAACACATAAAGTGAATACCTTGTTATCTAGTCTGTTTGAATTTGATCTTTCGTATAGCTGGGAGAGAGCCAATTGATGTGCCTCATGGTGTCAGCCTGCAATTACATCTCTGGGTGTTCGATATCCTGGTGCCAATAGATGAGGATGAATAGACTGACATCCCCGCCCTGAGTGGTATCCCTCCATATCAAAAGACTCTCATTAAGATATGCAATGAGGATAAGCCATCTGGGGAGGGGTGGACCACATGTCTCTAGAATAAATATTGCATATCTTAAGTAGCAATTTCAGAGCTACTCCGCAGTTATGAATAATCCCCCCCCCCAACAGAAAAGGAGTGGTTAGAAAGAGGCGTAACTATGGGAGGGGGAAATGGTCCTATCCTGAACAAGATACGCCCACAGGAAGTGACAGAGCAACATAGCTGAACCAATGAGTATTGCCCTATACAAGGCTATGGGAGATGGGTCTATATGAGGAAAGAGGAGATAGGGTGACTTGCTGTTTGGCATGGGAGAGCTAGAGCCATCACTAGAGGTAATTATGGATTAAGGAGTAAGGGTACATTGTATATTTTATTTGTGTCGGTCATAGTGTGTGTATATGAGTCTATACTCTATGCATTGTATTTGTTTAGTTGAACCCAGGAATATTTAACATTTTGTAGTATGTACAATAGTTATTATTGATGTAAATTAAGTAGGCTTTGCAAACCTTATAAAAATAAATAATTGCTGTGTTAAAGTTTTCATTCAGTCATAGAACTCTCATTATTAACCCAAATATTGTCTGAGATAAATTAACTCTCATATATTTTTGGTAACAAGACGGTGTCTTGGAAGGTGCTCACTAAGCATCCTTGAGACATAATCCATGATATCTTTTGCTTTGCCTGCAACAGGGACACCGTAGGACGCTTCAATTTACTAGCTATTGTCAGTTTTGCTTCCAGAAAAAAAATTAAGTGGATCAAACGCTGGAAGCTTTTTGAAATCGATAGATGATTTGACCAGTGCAACACGAGAGGATTGCCGAACCGCTACTCCGGTGGCCTTGCATAGCAAAGCATAAATTCCATTCCAAAAGCTGTGAATTTTAGGACACTCCCACTAGATATTAAGCATAGAGCTCAGTAGGTCACAGCCTGAAAAACATAAAGGAGATTAGGAACATACAGTAGGTAGTTTTTAGCCAGTGTAGGAACTAAGTACCAATGTGTAAATACTTTGATATCTGCTTCTATCAATACAACATTCATATTATCTTCAAAAGAATGAAAGAAACATTTATGGCAAACATCCAAATCCCATTCAGAATTGAAATCCTTCTCTTAGGCTAACATATAGGGGTACTTATCTGCGGACCATATGAGCAGCCTTTAAATGAGAGAGATCCCTCCTTTCTGACTCATGGCCTGAGTACACCAATTTCATAAGCTGTAATTTGAGGGGGGGTCAGGACTACCCATCCAGATAGCATGAATGAGGTGGGAAAGTTGAGTAAAACAAACTCACTCTGTTAGGTGCATTTCCAGAGACTCTTCACAAAACTGTTACGTGAGAGAGCCCCTATGGGTGAAAAACTGACTTACCCTGTACAACACTTTATTCAACCACCAATGAAAACCTTTTATGTCCATACCAGTAGGAAAATGTGGGTTATTAAAAATGGCACATGGAGGAGCCCGATGATGGGATATTACATAACCTATTCCTTAGTGCAAAAGTGTGAGACAACGTAGGTCTAAAATGGGTGGACGACATTTAGTAATGCATCACATCAGATGATCTAACGTAAAACCTGGAATAATCTGCCATTCCATCTCCACCTTCTCCGGTCTGGCCAATCGGGAATATGTCACTGAAATCTGAACTACTCTAGTTGATCAGCTTTGTAATATGAATACAGGTCAGACAGCCCAAGACCCCCTGTATTTTGGAGGAAAATAGTATGTCTTAGAAAACAGAGGTTCCTTGGAGCCCCACACTCATTTAACAATTTTAGATAACATGTTTGATTACATTTTGGTTGATAACATCTAAGACTTTCTCCAGAGAGATCAGAGCTTTAAGCCTATACCTGTGCCAAATCATCAATTTGGGTATGGGCAGAGCATCTAGATAGGAGCCAACCATGGCTTGATTCAAAGTTGTCCCAGCTTGATAAAGCTGAGAATAGAAGGAATGAAAAGCTTCTATAATCTTCTGTGGATTCTGGGTAAACTCCCCTGAGGGGATAGGTAATTTGGGCAGTGCATAACAATGAGCCTTGGGGGTCAACTTGACAGCCAGCATACAACCAATTTAGTCTCTTTTGTAATAGGATCTGGCATTGTTCCACAGAAAGTTATTTTCTGCCCTGGTGATGCAGGCCTTGCCTTGATTTGGGGCATTAAATGAGACAAAAGTGTATAGGTGGCCGTCTACTGTAGAGTCCCCTGCAACAATAAATACCAGCCCTCTGAGTCTTTAACGTTGGTTAAAGGGAAAATGTGACCCACTTAGAAAAGAAACCTTACTCCTCTGGTCTTATCCTCTGCATTAGATAAGATAAGACCAGGTATTTTTTTATGGATGAAGGAAGGGTTGAACTGGTGAGGAAATTGAGCCCTTTGAGAGTGGTAATACTGCAAAATGTTCTGCCTCTTAACTGGGGAGTTTAGTCCCTGGGTATTATGAGAAATAATACAAATGTATTGCTTATTAGTAGGATGCATAATTATGAGTCAGAAATTCCCTACGCTCCATAAGCAGGCTGTAACTTACCACCCCAAAACCAGACATGTGTTCAATCGTATACGAGAACCCATGGGTCCACCTAAAAATTCCAAAGCAGAAGTGGGTAATCCTTCTCCAAGCAGCAGACATAAAGAAGAGAAAATAAAAAGAAATGAGAAAAGAAAAAACATACCCCCCCCCCCCCCAAATTCCAATAGGACAGGGAAAAACCACAATAATGACCTGTTCCAAACAAAAAGGGGGGGGTGCTGACTTGAACCAAGGTGTCCCAAACAGTCACACCCTGAGGCATAGCACCTGCTCCAGAATTTTAAACACCATAAACAAACAAAATACTGCACAAGAGTAACACAACAATCAAAAATTCACTTTGAAGGATTCCAAGAAGGTTGTTACAGTTAAGGGAGGGTTGATGGGGAACCTGGGCAACATGACCACCTCTAGACACCAAAAAACAAATCAGAGAGAAATGTTGTGATGTTTAAGACAAGTGACACCTTGAGCTATCTAAAATGTACACAACAAAGGATGTAAAATGGCAAAAACATTATTATTTAACACCTAAATAGCTGTAAGGAAAGAGATCACAAGAACATAGTCATGAATAAATCAGAGCACCACTGGACCCTAGATTATGATGGATGAGACTCTTGGGTTTTCTTCAAGATTCTTAAATTCTGCCAAACCAGGATCAAACGGCTAGGTGGAATCAGTCGTTTAGAAGCTCTCACCCCGCTGCAGGGAGGAGAGGATGGTGGATCTTGAGAAAGAATGTTCAGCCTGAGGAGTAGTTTTTCTCCTTCTGTATAAGAAGAAAAGGTGAATGCCTTATTCTGATATGTATATTGAAGACCAGATGAAAAGGGAAGGACTACCAATTGAATAGTAAGTTGGGTAGAATTCCTAGATTTCTTCATAACGTTCTATTTCACCGCATAGTATTGTGGCTTAACAATAACATCTCTAAGCAGGCCATCCGAACAAGGCGGTCGCAAGGCTGTTACTGGTGTCCCTGTAAGGATATCTTTAATAAAAGATCTTACAGTAAAAGGAACCTTCTTAAAAGACTCAGGACACTGACACGAAAATTGTAGCGTCTAGACCTGTTTTCCAAGTCATCCAATTTCGCTAAGACCATATCAAATTGCTCCTGCAAATCTTGTAGCCGGGCCGTATTCTAATTAGCTATAGAGACTGTCAGATCCAATCGTCTTTCATTGGCCTGTAAATGGGAGCCTAAATTGTGAAGATCTGCTTTGAGTTAAGAAGCGCCTAAAACATGGGAGCTGAGATATGTAGGAGAAGGATGAGCTGCCTCATGGCCTGCTTGCAAAATGGTGGAATAGGATTCTACCATAGGAGACAGAGGGAACTCATCCAAAGTCTGTGCAATGAGAGATTCGGTAGATACAGATGAAGGAGGAGTATAAGATATGAACAAACAAATTCTTCTGTGCTCAAAAGAGATGTGGCGGCGGTGAGTCTCTATAGCTCCGGGTATATGCACAGACTTTGTTGCCCTCCTAGGGTCAGGGGAAACCCAATGGAAACACTGTAAAGAGAACAAAAAGAGCCCAGAGGAAGAGGGGATCTCCTCTCAAAATGGGTCAGCAATTTGGAAGGTCCTCTGGCGTGCTGGAAGGTCCTCTGGGGTGACCTGGTTGCTTTGAGTCCATTGTGGACTGATACGCTTTTAAGACTTTTGTGTTTGTGAGTATATTTCTTTCCACTTCATTTTAATAAAACTCCACTTGGGTAATGCGCCCTCTTTTTGTTTTTTTTACAGTGAAGGAGGAGTATAGCAAACAGTACTCACTGCAGGACTAAGAACATTACCATCATCTGAACATTCCTTCAGGGTTACTGCCATCGTGCCCATGTCTGCCTCTCCGCCACGCTGTGGATTTTCATTTGCCATCTTGGATAGGTCCATCCTGGGGAATTCAACCTGTAGCTGCTGCTTGAGAGTGCGGCGAACCGAACCACCTGGCATGGATGACCGCCCGAGGTCTCACCTGTCCTGAGTGGCAGAAGGGGCAGTGGAGACAGCTCAGATGCCACCTGTGGCTACTGGGGATCAGCTGGAGAGCCACCATATTGAAGAGCTCCCCACATGTGCCCCAAAAATGCACATATTTTTGCAGAAAAAAAATGCATTTATTATTTTTCCCCAGGAGTCTGCAAAGCATTGCACCTGTCATCATCAGTGGAGCCTTCTGCCAAAACCTCTGTATGGGCTTTCTATTACAACATTTTAGGACGTGTTAATGGTTTATTGCAGCACTCATCAGCACCCTTGATGTCCATTGAGAACTACAAGCTGTCTGCCATGGTGAAGAAAAAAACATGAATCAGGCGCATCAACTGCACAATCTATAAAAGTCCATAATATTCCATAAATGGTATGAAAAGTCCAACATGTAGGGCTGCCATCAAGTGAAACATAAGCCAAAGGTTCCAACGAAGCTAGAGGTAAAAAGAGAGAAGAGGCGCCACTAAGTGTAGACTTTGTAGCATTTAATGAGCTATAATAAACACTCACATCAGCTCAAGATTACAAGCAGTGGGTAGAAAAACATACTGGGTGTTCCAAGATGGGAGTGTCCATCATCCTATATGGATGTCGCCATGGGAGTCGGTCTCTCCTCTTCACCGTTATGCCAGCAATAGTGGAGGATGGAGCGGGAACGAGGCTTGGGGAGAGCAAACAAGCGAAACCGAGGCTTTGAAAGTGAGAAGCTCCGGCGTCGTGACTGGATGACGTCATCCAGTCATGACACCTGAGCTTCCTGCATTCCAAGCCTCGGTTTTGCTTGTTTAAATGCTACAAAGTCTACACTTAGAGGCGCCTCTTCTCTTTTTTTACTGTCTGCCATGGTGGAAGATGGGATTTGTAGTTTCTTTATTCACCGGCTCCGCCGGCATAGGTTGTGCTGATTTTGAATGTGATAGCGGGTGTGGAGGAACTGGGGGGTACAAGGGGAGGTCCTGGAGCATTTACATGTTACACCCTAAATATGTGTGTAACATGTAAAATACTCCTAAAGTGAACTTAGACATATTATTTATTTGCATGGGTACATGTTCCTCAGGGGAGTGTCCACCCCCATTATATTTTTGTCACCACTTGTCTATTAATAAGGGCATTTTATTTGACAGATTCAGCTCCCATTTTATTTTAACGATGAACCCCTGCAGAACTGAACTAATGGCAATTTGGCTCATCACCATTCAGCATTAATAAAACGTATCCTGTCCCTGAATTCGCCCTTACTCGCAAGACATTTGTGCTTTAATTAAGAACCTCACTGATCTCTCCCCTATCCAGGACCCAAAAGCCTGCTTGCTACACCTTAGCCCTTTTTTCAAACACAAATACCGTCATTCTTTGGTGAGACACCTTCTCAACATGGCTAGGGCCTGTATATCAGCATATTGGGAATCCTTATATATATATATACAGCCCTCAAAAATTCCACTCGCCTACTAGCATTTTGCGAGTGGAATTTTGAAGATGGCGAGCTGTACATGCCGCCGCTGCCGCCATTAACAGCAGCCGGCGATTACTTTCACTTTTTCTTTTTTAGAAAAGGATGGGCTCTAGGAGCAGAGCACTGCGTCCTGAGCCCACCCATTGTGTGACAATAGCGAATGAGTATTCGCTATTGTCACAGGGATCCTCCTCCTGATCCTCCTACTGGCCAATCAGGAGGCAGGTGTTTCCTGATTGGCCAAAAGGCGAACGATTGTAACTGCCCGAGGAGGAGGAGGAGGGAGACACGGAGGACGCACAGGATTGATGAGGAGCCGCCTGCTGCAGGTAAGTGCACGCTGTGATGATCGCTCTGCAATTAGGGGGACATGCTGTGTGATCGCTCTGCAATTAAGGGGACATGCTGTGTGATCGCTCTGCAATTAAGGGGACATGCTGTGTGATCGCTCTGCAATTAAGGGGACATGCTGTGTGATCGCTCTGCAATTAAGGGGACATGCTGTGTGATCGCTCTGCAATTAGGGGGACATGCTGTGTGATCGCTCTGCAATTAAGGGGACATGCTGTGTGATCGCTCTGCAATTAAGGGGACATGCTGTGTGATCGCTCTGCAATTAAGGGGACATGCTGTGTGATCGCTCTGCAATTAGGGGGACATGCTGTGTGATCGCTCTGCAATTAAGGGGACATGCTGTGTGATCGTTCTGCAATTAAGGGGACATGCTGTGTGATCGCTCTGCAATTAAGGGGACATGCTGTGTGATCGCTCTGCAATTAAGGGGACATGCTGTGTGATCGCTCTGCAATTAGGGGGACATGCTGTGTGATCGCTCTGCAATTAAGGGGACATGCTGTGTGATCGCTCTGCAATTAGGGGGACATGCTGTGTGATCGCTCTGCAATTAAGGGGACATGCTGTGTGATCGCTCTGCAATTAGGGGGACATGCTGTGATGATCGCTCTGCAATTAGGGGGACATGCTGTGTGATCGCTCTGCAATTAGGGGGACATGCTGTGTGATCGCTCTGCAATTAAGGGGACATGCTGTGTGATCGCTCTGCAATTAAGGGGACATGCTGTGGGCACTGTGCAATGAAAGGGGACATGCTGTGGGCACTGTGCAATGAAAGGGGACATGCTGTGGGCGCTCTGCAATGAAAGGGGACATGCTGTGGGCGCTCTGCAATGAAAGGGGACATGCTGTGGGCGCTCTGCAATTTAAGGGGTCATGCTGTGGGCGCTCTGCAATGTAAGGGGACATGCTGTGGGCGCTCTGCAATTTAAGGGGACATGCTGTGGGCACTCTGCAATGTAGAGGGCATGTTTAGGGGCGGAGCAGGGTGGGGTTTGGGTGGGGCAACAAATAAATATATATATATATATATATATATATATATATATATATATATATTATTACAAAGTACTGGGACACCTGCCTTTACATGCATATGAGCTTCAGTGGCATCCTTAGTTTGTAGGGTTCAATATTGAGTTGGCCCACCCTTTGCAGCTATAACCACTTCAACTCTTCTAGGAAGGCTGTCAGCAAGGTTTAGGAGTGTGTTTATGGGAATGTTTGACCATTCTTCCAGAAGAGCAATTGTGAGAAGAGGCACTGATGTGGACGAGGAGGCCTGCCTCACAGTCTCTGCTCTATTTCATCCTAAAGGTGTTTTATTGGGTTGAAGTCAAGACTGCGCAGGCAAGTCAAGCTCCTCCAGCCCAATTATTAATTGGCCTGTTACTTTAAATAAAGATTTAATTGACACAAAAAAAAAAATAAAAGGAGTCAGGCTGTGAGAGTGAGTATCAATCCACAGCCATCTACCAGAAGCCCATTCACACTTAAAAAAACAAAAAAAAGAAAAAAAGAAACCTTCTTTAAGTTGGCTATGCTTATCTGATGCCAAAGATTATGTCAGGGCTGGGTATGCTTTCAAGGGCACAAAATGTAAATGTATTGGCTACTTAACCACTTACGGACCACCCACCGTGTATTTACGTCGGTCCTTTGACGTTAAATACTGGGGTTAAGGCAGCAGATAGCTGCCATAACCCCGGTATTTTTTTAAATGGCAGGAGGTCCACTTTAACATAAGGGTGGTCCCAATGGCGGATTCGCCGCGGGATCACCTTTATGGGCGACGGGAGAGGTGCCCGCTGCTTTCTGGAAGTTTTCCCTGCTTACCGGAGCTGTCGGCAGCAGGGAAAACGATCTGGTCCACTGTCCTCTTAGGCAGGAAGTCGAGTGAGAGCAAGATGGCCCTTACTCGACTTTATGGCCTTGGAGGACCGGAGCGACGTCAAACATCACTTCTTAGCAACGGTTTTAAAGAGCCCATTTTTTTTCATGATGAAAAAAATTACTTTTTTTTTTCTTTTTTAGTGTAGATGTGAGATGTGAGGTCTTTTTGTACCCCAGATCTCATATTAAAGAGGACCTGTCCTGCTCATTTCCTCATTTCTATTACAAGGGATGTTTACATTCTTTGTAAAAGGAATAAAAGTGATCTTTCTTTGTTAAGAGGACAGTGTAAAAATAAAAAATACAATAAATAGAAAAAAAAAACCTAAAAATTAAAGCGATCTGTCCCCCGTTAGCTCGCAAGCAAAAGCGAACGCATACACAAGTCGCGCCCACATATGTAAACGGTGTTCAAACCACACATGTGAGGTATTGCCGCGATTGTTAGAGGGAGAGAAATAATTTGAGCCCAAGACCTCCTCTGTAACTTTAAGCTGGTAAGCTGTAGAAATTTTTAAATTGTCGCCTAGGTAGATTTTTAAATACCAATGTTTGTTGCTATTCCACGAGTGTGCGCAATTTTGAAGCATGACATGTTGGGTATCTCTTTACTCAGCGTAATATTATCTTTCACATTATAGAAAAAAATTGAGCTAACTTTACTGTTTTTTATTTTTTTAAATCAAAAAAGCGTATTTTTTTAAAACCAGAAAATCCAGACCGCTGCACAAATACAGTGTGATAAAAAATATTGCAACAATCTCCATTTTATTCTCTAGGGCCTCCGCTAAATATATATATATATATATATATATATATATATATATATATATATATATATATATAATGTTTGGGGGTTCTAAATAATTTTCTAGCAAACAAAATGTTTTTAACTTGTAAACAACAAGTGTCAGAAAAAGGCCCGGTCCAGAAGTGGTTAAATTTGTATGAAATGGTACTAAAAAAAGTGTTTATCCAGGAAGTATCTGATTTATCATGTGGGGATGATTAAGAATAGTATTTCCCCACACGACTATCCCGACCTCGGCCTGGAACTTTTTCAATGCGACTTCTCCGAAGCACGGGGGTATCTCTTAGTTTTTTTAATTACTACAAACTAAAAATATCTTCACCAAAACCACCCACATGCTAAAATGGGAACGGGATCTCAAATCTGTTTTTAAGGACAATCAATGGCTTCAAGCCATCCAGCACAATTTTAAATTTACCAAGGGAGTTAACCACTGGGAAACAGCCCAAAAACTCCATCAGCGGTGGTATTACACCCCTTTCCTTCTGGCTAAATTCCTAAACCCTACTGCCAAACCCTCTGACCAATGCTGGCGATGCTGCGGTCAGGTGGGCACCTTGCTTCACATGCTGTGGTAGTGTTCGCGACTCCGCAGCTTCTGGGCAGATATCTTTCACCTGATGTCTAAAGTTACCGGTCTTAAATTAAAACACGACCCTGCTCTCACCATGTTGAGTCTGGACATTTCAGACATTCCTTCCTCCTTCAGACCTACCTGTATGCTTATACTACATGCTTCAGGGCTTGTTATGATGAGAAAATGGAAAGATCCTGATCCCCCAGAGGGAAAAGCCGTTGTATGTGTATGAACGCCTGCTTGCAGCTGTGAACGGGCGCTCGTGTCAGCTGTCTCGTGATTGGCAACCCTGGTGCTCATACTTTAAAAATGATATCCTGCTGCATTGATTCCCCCGGGTATTTCATTATGCTCGGGTGCATTAAGGTACACTGATTTTTGTTTTTTTTGTTTTTACTTCTTCTCTTGTTCTTATGTAAACTCCTGGTGATAGAGACATAAGATTTGTCAACATTTGCTGGAGGCGGGTGAAGCTTAGGTGCGGGCGCCCTCTTGGGGCGGAAAGTGTTCCCATTTGGGTGCCTCGGGGAGGCGCGCGTACTTATATGTCGCATTTATTGCATATATGTTCTCACCTGTTCCTCTATGGCAGGGGTGGGGAACCTTTTTTCTGCCAAGGGCCATTTGGTTATTTATAAAAATCATTCGGGGGCCATACAAAATGATCACCTTAAAAATTAGCCTGTTATATTTGGTCAAACATTTAATTAACACACCCCTAATGTGATGGCTGCAACTGCTTCTCTTTGGTGAGGTGTGTGATGTTAGCTGGTATTGATGATGTTGCTACTCGCAACAGGTTTTCCAGGTTTGCGTCGGTCAGTCTGGAGCGCAGTTGACTTTTTTGTGGTGGTAAGTTTTGAAAAGAACTGCTGGCGGGTACTGCTGGTGGGTATAGCTGGCTGGTGCTGCTGGTGGGTACAGCTGGCTGGTACTGCTGTGGGTACTGCTGGCTCAGGCTGGTACTGCTGGCTTGTACTGTGCTGTGAGTACTGCTGGCTGGTACTGCTGGCTCAGGCTTGTGGGTACTGCTGGCTGGTACTGCTGTGGGTACTGCTGGCCCAGGCTGGTACTGCTGTGGGTACTGCTGACTCAGGCTGGTACTGTGCTGTAGGTACTGCTGGTTTGTACTGCTGTGGGTACTGCTGGCTAAGGCTGGTACTGATGGCTGGTACTGTGCTGTGGGTACTGCTGGCTGGTACCGCTGGCTCAAGCGGGTACTGCTGTGGCTGCTGCTGGCTCAGGCTGGTACTGCTGGTTGGTATTGCTGTGGGTACTTCTGGCTCAGGCTGGTACTGCTGGCTGGTACTGTGTGTAGGTACTGCTGGCTGGTACTGCTGTAGGTACTGCTCACTCTGACTGGTACTGCTGTGGGTACTGCTGGTTCTGGCTGGTACCGCTGTGTGTACTGCTGATTCTGGCTGGTACTGCTGTGGGTGCTGCTGGTTCTGGCTGGTACCGATGTGTGTACTGCTTGCTCTGGCTGGTACTGCTGTGAGTACTGCTGGCTCTGACTGGTACTGCTGGTTCTGGCTGGTACTACTGGCTCTGGCTGGTACTGCTGGCTCTGGCTGGAAGAGGTGATGTTTCCTGTATTGGTCACAGTCAGAGTGCATTTGATATCACTCTGCCTGTGACTCACTCAGACTATCATAACAGAGCAGGAACTATACAGGAAGCATCGGCTCGATTCTTACAGATCACTTGAGAGACACAGACTCAGCTTCATGGGGGGCCGGACCAGATGACTTCGGGGGGCGCATACGGCCCCCGAACTGTAGGTTCCCCACCCCTGCTCTATGGGTACACTTTACTTTCATATAATTTTCTGTGGTTTGGTTGTTTCATGTTCCATGGTACATGTTCTTTTGCACTGACGAGTTCTTTGAATTCCATACTCTTGTATCTCTTTCACTGAGAACATTTGTATTTGTGTTAAAAACACAATAAATATGTTTAAAAAAAAAAAAAAAAGAATAGTATTTCCATATATAAAAAAAAAAAAAAAAATCAAAGCATACTTCTTACCTTTTCTTACTTGGGGTTAACATTATTAACATAGCAATAGTATTTTTTTTATATTGTCATGTCTTTTTTAAGCTAACTATTGAAAAGATTTGAAAGTATATCTCCTAACAGGTTTATTTAGTTCAACATCAACTTTCATAATTAAAATTGAACTATTTCACTTGTGTCTAGTTATCTGCAGTAACAAGTCTCCAAAGGGGAATAGATCTTGGTAATATTAACCTGCCCTTACATCTCCTGGCACCTGAATATCTTATCATGAACAAACACTTTAACATAATTATAAATTAGCAATGACTGTGTACAGGATAATCACTGGAGAGTGAAATGTGTCTCCTGGCACAGTGCAAAACCTACAATTATCCCCTCATTGTATTGGTGCTCGCAAACTATGTTATTTTCATTAAAAGTGAAGAAATACACCCCTTGAGCATTAAGCTATTCATTACTTCTTTTATGTTTAATAATAAAGACTCTGTGATTATTGTCACATTCTAAAAAAAACCTCTTCTCATGAAAATTACACTTTTAAAACATACTTGTTTCTGAATTAATATTACATTTTTATTTATTTATACTTATATTTTCAGTGAATACATATTAATTAAAGTGTTATACACTATAGGACTGTGAATGATGTTTTCAGTGATAAATTGTAATAAAGTTTACATTTTATCTTTAGTTTTAAATAATATCAAATAACATATATCCATGCTTCTCTGTATGCTCATTTAAAATTCTAGAAATCACCTGCATAAAATAGCTATATCAATATTATTTAATATTACATTCATGACATAGATAACACATATATGTAGCGTCCAGGCAATGAGCTTTACTCCTTGATACTGCCTATATGTGCTCCTGTGTTTGTCCTGAAAGCACACTTGATTAAGCGCTCCCAGCACTGGGACCAAGCTACTGTATTACTGACAGGTCTTGTTCAAAAGCCTTGTACACACGATCAGATTATCGAACGATCTGTCGTCCGTTTTTTGTTGCATGCTCATGTTGAAAGTAAAAAGGTTACTTTCATATGAAAATTTCCGTACGACAGATTTCAACTTCAGAAGTGATGTCATGTGTTAAATTGTTTTGTATGTGTTTTTTCGTTTCTGAGCATGCCTAGTCTTGCTCTTACGATTTTTTTCCAGACGAAAACTGTACTGATTTAACGAAAATCGGACGTTGTGTTGACATACGATAAAAATTTTATAGCCTGCACATCCAGTTTTTGTCCTTCGAAAATTCGCAATCGGCTGTCGAAAGCACTATACTAACAATCCAAAAATCGGCAGCTCGTTCTTCGGAGGAAATTGCCCTTCCGATTTTCATATCATGTGTACGGGCCTTAAGGATGAGGAGCCCAGAGAACCAAGTCCTGATCATGTGATCACTGTAATTAGCAATTATGGTGATCACTACTTTGAAGATCTACCCCAGTGTAGATTCTCATCTGTGAATAGGAAAACATACATTCTACAGAATGTAAAGAAGTCTGTAAATAAATAAATATTAAAGTGATTGTAAAGTCTAGTTTTAAAAAAATAAAATAAATAAAAAAACATCTTCTACTTACTAGTTCTGTTCAGTTGGTTTTGCACAGGGCAGCCTGGATCCTCTTCTTCACGGGTCGCTCTTTGCTACTCCTTGCCCCTCCCTCCTGCCAAGTGCCCTCACAGCAAGCAGCTTGCTATGGGGGTACCCAAGCTGAGCTGCATCTCTGTGTGTCCATTCAGAAACAGAGCTGCCGTTCAGCCCCATCCCCTCTCTCTCTCCTGATTGGCTAACTGACTTTGATTGATAGCCGTGGGAGCCAATGGCACAGCTGCTGTGTCTCAGCCAATCAGGAGGGAGAGTCCCAGACAGCCGAGGAACTCGTGGACATTGCTGGATAGAGATGGGGCTCAGGGAAGTGTTAGGGGATGCTGGGGAGGCTGCTACACATACTGTAAAAGGCCCTTTATCTTAATAAATGCATAGAATACATTAAGATAAAAATCCTTCTGGCTTTACAAGTGCTTTAACTAGAACATAGCTTGATCTAGTTTAATTAATGTCAGTATAAGTACAGTATATTATACCAACACGTCCAATCATGAAAAATCAACAGATCAACTTCTCATGAACAGGAATGGCCATACATGCATCATACATTGGCGGTTCCCGCTGATATGATGTGCGTTTTGACTCTTGCAATGAAGATCAAATCTTAAAGGGGTTGTAAACCCTCATTTTTTTATTATAAAAGTAACAAACATGCCTATACTTACCTGCTCTGTGCAATCGTTTTGCACAGACAGCCTAGATCCTCTTCTTCTTGGGCGTCCCGCTGGCACTTCAAGCCCCTCTTCTTCATCAGGTGCACCCATGGAAAGCCGCTTTTCCTGGGGGCACCTGTGCAGGCTTTCGCTCCCGGGTTCCGCTGCTGTGTCCATTGACACAGACAACAAGACTTGGCTATACCCCCTTCTCCCATATCCCTGGATTTGATTGACAGCAGTGGGAGCCATGGATCCTGCTTCTATCAATCTGTCCAATGAGGAGAGAGACAGCAGCTGGAGCTGCTGTGCTCGTGCACATCGCTAGATCGGATCAGGCTCAGGTAAGAAAAATGGGAGGTCTGGGGGGAGCTGCAGCACAGAAGGTTTTTCATATTAATGCATACAATGCATTAAAGTGAAAAACCTTGAGGCTTTACAGCCACTTGAAGGTGAGTGTTTATCCTCAAGGGGACAAGAAGGGCTATTTACCTGGAGTGCAACATTACAGAGTTTTAGATATTTAGGATTTTCCACATATTGCACAGCCTTTTGATTTTGCACCATTTAGACATTATAATGCACTATTTATTTCACCTTCTGTGTCCTGGAATTTATAAACATATTTCTGTTTTTGCTTTAGTAATTACACATTTATGTATTGTGTTATTATGTACACTTTTGTTTCATTTTCTGGTGTTTTTATGTATTAAATGGAGAATTCACTAAGTGGTTTGAGCGCAGCAGTGATTGATCCCAGTTTCCATAAATGTCTGAAAAGTTACATCTCCTGAAACAGAGATATAAAAGGCTTATGTAGTTCGTCTGACAGATCACTGTCCGTCTTTATCAAAGCCTTATTTTAGATATAGGGTGTGGTGGTGAATCAATTATTGTCAAAAACGTAAAAACTACTGCTAAAAAGTGGATGAGACATATCCACTTTACTATTGATGCTTTGAGAAAGAAAACCAATTATATTAGTTTGGCCTCAAAACAACTTTCTGAGGTTCTAGAAAGAGTGAAATAAGCTCAGCTAGCCCAATGTGCTAAGGGCAAGGAAAGACAGATTACCAAGTTCACAAACCTGTTAACTTGAGGAAAAGGGATTGATAGCAAAAAATCCCAAAGCAATATGGACAAGAGGACAGATAGAGAACTTACACAGCTGGAAAAGGAAATCTTATCTATGGGACTGTGCTTTACGGTAGCACCCTGACATATCCCTGTGGACATCATCACAGCTACAGACTCTCCCATCAACAACAATCAGATACCAATAGAAGATTTTGGAACAATTGTGTCTGTAGGTCTTGATGGCCCAGTTCAGGACCAAAGCACCTTCTTCCAACTTTTTCCCACTAGAGAGAAGGCTCTCAATTGCTTAGTATGGATCTGAGCATTACCATCCTGCCAGCAGACAAGAAGAGATACACAGTGGTCATTAATACAACCATATACCATTCTAATGTTACCACTAAGGATGATTTGCTGGTTTGGTCTAAACCTAGGTCCAGACTAAAATTTGCTTCATCGGAGGTTCAGCAAACTGCCAAAGTGAATTGGTGTTTGGCCGAGTCAAACCCCCAGTCACAGCAGGAAGTTCTACAAGTAACAGTGGTATTACAAATTCTAATTGTTGTGACAGCTTACCCTCAGGCTGAAGTTGTCTCCAAAACATTATAAACAAATCAGGGATGCAGACATAAATTCAAAAAAGATGACTACTTTAACCACTTCCCCCTCGGTCAATGTAGATAAACAGCCAGATAGATGCTTTCTAGTTCCAGGAGGAGGTAATCATACGCGTTCACAACTGTGCCTCCAGCGTGTCCTCTGGGGGAAAGCAGCAGACTGACCTGTGAAACAGCAGAACACCAATTACTGTACTGGGCTGCTGTGGTTGGCCCTGGTAGCATGTGATCACTCTGACCAATCACAATTACAGTAGTAAACAAGGTTGGCATTCATGATGCCTTGCTTACTACTGTGCTATCTCTGTGATTGATCACAGTGATCACATGGTACCAGGGAAAATCAGAGCAGCCCCATACCATTATGATAGCTATGACCAATCACATCATCACAGTATTAAACAAAGGTTTCATGAATGAAACCTTTGAATGATGTTACGAATTACTTATACAGTGAGCAATTAGAGTATAAAAAAAAAATCCCTTATCATGCCCCTAGAGTAGTTCCATATCAGTAAAGTGACACTGCATTTTCCTGGTAAAAATTAGTAAAAAAAACAATTGTAAAAAAAAAAGTTAAATAAATTTGTAAAAGAAAAATATACATAGTATCACCACAACATTTGCAGCGTCACTATGGTGACATTGTACCACTATGGTGATGATCATATACAATGGCTGGCTGCTCTGATATCACTGCATGTCAGTGCCTCCAAACATTATCTCTAAACACCTTAACAGTACAATGACAGCAGCAATCCACTCACAATGAGCTCAGTTCACGAAATGGTATCTACTGCTTTAAGATAGACGGTAAAATAGCTCATATCGTTTTAAAAAAATTTTTTGCAGTTTACTAAAAATAGCTACTAAAATGCTGAATGTGCTATTTCTTGAATTGATGCAGTATTTTAGTAATGAAAACTTTCAATACTTTAGCAAGGTAGCCTTGACAACCAGGGAATGAAAGGATGGTTGTTAAGGAGCTAGCACTGGCCGGGGTACTTACCAGATAGTGAATAGCTGGTCCTTAACAATCATAATTCATCTGCTGTCAGCAGGATTCCGCACTGACAAAAAATAAAAAATATTGATAATAAAGCAATAATCCTATTGATAATAGTGCATAAAAATACAAAAAAAGTAAAAAATATACAGAGAAAAAAAGACTGAAATAACATAAATCTCAGCTCACCACTCCTCTGATTAAATTAATTTCTACAAATTACATAAAAATAAAGTTTTTATATTTTCTTTGTATGCATTGACAAAGCACAGTCGATTGTAATACAGCCTTTAAAAGATCAAAGTCACATAAACATATAGGCTTTGTTGATTGCATACAAATATATATCTGCCCAGACGTTGAAGGTCCTCACAAAACCCCCAAACTTTAAGATGTAAAAACATGAGTAAGAGAAGATTTAAAGTAAGATGATACAAAGAAAAAGAAGAAGGACTTGCAAGAGTCTAAACCAGGCAAAGAGAACCTAACGGAGGAAACCAAAAGGCAGAGAAAACAGAGTCAGAAAAAGAAGGAACCCGAAAAAAGACCCCCAAAAAGAGAAAAAGGAGAAGGATGACAGGCTTATTCATAAAAATGTGTAATATCCCATCCCTGATTCAAACCGTAAGGGAACCTGGTTTTAAAGAAAAAATCCAAAAGACTTTGCGTTTGCATAACAGTTTGAATAAATCTCCTCCTCTTTTTGGTGAATGGAACTTTTCCAAGATAATACGCCTGCCATTGATGTATCCTCTCCATGATGGTCATTAAAATGTCGGGCTACACTGGTAGATTTGTTTTTGACAATACTGTTCATATGTTTGTAAAAACGATCCCTTAATCATCGGATGGTGCGTCCTATGTACTGTACCTGACAAGTGCGACAAGTGATCATGTACACCACATATAGTAGTAAATACAATTATAGAAGGATCTAATATTATGTACTTTATTATTGGTATATGAACAACCGCATCAAAAATTGCCTTTAAAGTGCAACCAGATTGTAGATTGGGATGAAGGTGGATTAAAAAACTAGGTGACAGTGAATTACCTAATGTGGGTGCTCATTTAGGCACAATATTGATGCCCTCACAGAGCAATTCATCCTCCAAGAGAATGGGTAGATGTCTATTAATAATTTTTCTATACTCCCCAAATTCCGAGCTGAATGCTGTTGTTAAAGTGAGTTTATTTCTGGTAAATTTTGAATTACTTTTTATATATTTATTTTCCTTTTTCAACAATTCAGCACAGCTTTTGGAGGCCGCTATATTCAGTGCTCTATCAAGCATCCATTATGGATAGCCTCTTGCCAGGAAACAATGATAGAGAGCATGTGATTCTCTATCAAACGCTTCCTGACTACTACATATCCGACGCAGATGCAAAAACTGGCCAACAGGAATTTCTTTAATGGTATGTTTCGGATGTCCTGATTGGGCCATAAGTAGAGTGTTACCCGAAATTAGTTTCCTATATAAATCTGTATTAACTCTTGTGTTATCTCTACTTAACCAAATGTCCAAAAAACAAATCTCCTCCTGATTTGCCTGATCAGTAAATTTTACGTTCAAACTATTGGTATTGAGATAATTTAGAAAGGTGTCTAGATCTACCTAAGTTCTTATCCACTATAAATAACAGATCGTCTATGTAGCGATGGAATAGTATGATATACTGTCTCGAGCCTGTCTAAATGGGAGTAAAGGTCGTCAATCTCACACTGGCTCGTTCTCTTGAGCGAAGCAGAGAGGGACAAGAATTCACCTCGAATTATACACTTGCGGGCTTCCCACTGTATCAGCGGTCTAGTATCAGGTATATCATTCATTGCAAAATACTCGTGTAATTTGCCTTGAAGCCGGGCAACCTCCACTTTGTCTCACAAGAGGGAAGGGTTCAATCTCCAAGATTTGCTTCTAGAGTCGGTTTCTGGGAATCTAAGGGACATAGTGATCCGGTTGTGATCCGAAAAGACTTTAGGCTCAATAGTCGCAGAGGAGGGAAATGGCAGATCAGGCTGCAAGATGAAAAGGTAGTCTATTCTGGAGAACTTTGAGTGTGGGGCAGAATATCCCAATATCCCAAAAGTCTATTCTGGAGAACTTTGAGTGTGGGGCAGAATATCCCAATGTAGTCCCTATCGTTGGGATATAGCAGTCTCCAGGAGTCGCGTAAGTGCAGACAGCAAAGCTGAATGGTAATTTGCCATAATGCCCTGTAGGGAAGTATGGAGGACCCCATGGAGGAGTCTAAAAGGGGGTTTAATGGGGTGTTGAAGTCTACCCCAAAAATCAAGATGCCCGACGTGAAGTCTAAAAGTTCCTGAGTCACTGCACAAAAGATAGCGACCTGCTTGTTGTTAGGTGCATATATATTGGCGATCGTTATGGGGAGAGAACCCAAGTGGCCTTTGACAAAGTGGTATCTACCCTCTGGGTCTCTTTTAACATCGAGAAATTTAAAGTCAAGATGGTGCGCAAAAAGAATGGAAACCCGCACATCTTGGAACCTTCTGTGGTGGCATGGTAACCAGTCGGGAAGTGTTTGTTGGAGAGAGACACTTAATCACCCATTCTGAAATGGGTTTTCTGTATCAGAAGTATTTGTGCCCGCAGTCTTCATGCCTCTACCAGCAGTTAGGAGCGTTTTTCGGGCACGTTCAGGCCTTGGGCATTAGTTGAGAGGATCTTAACCCCTTTTCGAATCTACATATCGGGGTTGGACATGACTGGATCAGGGAAAATGAGGACGGGGAAGAGATGGGATCTATATTGGAGATCGGATGAAAATGGACCGCTTGTCCGTTTTCATCCCATCCGATCCTCCAGATGGATTGGAAAATAGGATCTCCATCTGTCTGGATTTCACGGACAGGATCAGGGAGCAGCGGGTGTCAGCGGACATATCACTTCTGACATCTGCTGCCCCATAGAGGTACAGGGAGCATCTGATCAGGTCTGCCTGAAAAACTGACAGGGGACCTGATCGAAAAGCAGATGTGAAAGGGGCCTTAGGGATATCTTATTAATTGACAACTTGTGTAAAAAATCCCTTTTAATCTTCTTTCCTTTTTCTTTCTTTTCCTTTCTTTTTCCAAAAGCATTTAGCGAAAAATTACAATTTCAAAGATTCACTATGATTTTTGAAAATTCCTTGGAAAGATTGTTTTTCAAAATTAGGTTATTTTGTGGGAGTTTCTGCTGTCCTAGTGCTGCAGGGCCTCTGAAATGTTATAGGTAGTCAGGGAATTCTAAGTATTCCTATGCTGTGTGTGAGAAATAACTTGTTAAAGTGGCAAATTTGTAAAAAAAAAAAAAAAAACATTATTTAATATCTTAATTTTTCAAAAAACTGTGACAAAATTTTACAACTTCGAAAAACTCAACATGCCTCTTACTAAATACTTTGGACTCTCTACTTTCCCCAAAAAAAGTTCATTAGGAGGCTTTTTGTACTGTAATGTACATTTTAGGGCCTCAAGAAATGAATTAGGCAGTACATCAGGACTGATACATTTTCAAATATATGTACCATAGTTTGTAGACTCTTTAACTTTCACATAGACTAAATATGTTACGCTGATTTATTTTTTTATCATTGAAATGTAGCAGAATACATGTTGGGCTAAATTTATGAAGACAGATTATTTATTCACAAACTTTTATAACAGAAATGAAAAAAAGTGTTGTTAACTGTCGCTTCTTTTTTATTATTCAGCTGTCAGCGGGAAACCCACTGACAGCTGATGACCCATCGGTTGTTAAGGACCATTAAGGCTTCCCTACCCCGATCCTTAACAACCGGCTTACACCGTGCCCTGATTAGGCAAAGCTTTGACCAATCGGGGCACAGAATGCACTGTACAGTGCTCAGTGCATTGCAGGGTGTTCATCTGTTCAGGTGAACACCCTGCAAATTCTGGTGTTCAGTGAACAGTCGAACATGCAAATGTTCAGCCCAAACTCATGCTCGGGCCAAACCATTCAACCATCCCTACACTTAAGGTCTCAGCATATGAAGACATCTTGTACAATTTCATGCTACCAACTTTGTGGGAAGGGTTTAGGGATGGCCTTCCTGTTCCAACATGACTGCACACCAGTGCTCAAAGCAAGTCCATAAAGACATGGATGAGCGGGGCTGGGGGTGGAGGAACTTGACTGGCCTGCGCAGGGGATACGGACATGGAACGCAATACATGGGGAATTTCCATTCTGCTTTACCAATTCAACTACCATGTAAGCAGTTTTATTAACTTGCGTGACAATAAACAAGTTTGTACATAATACGCTATGAGGATACTCTTGCTTTGTTTCACTTGGGCACACCCGGAGAGGATCGTTCCTGTCATCCTGGAGGAGTGCTGATTTGACTTTACAAGTGAATGCTTGACATGACCTTTGTAATGAGGGTCTATGTCATCTGGTAAGAGGCAGTGTGTCTTTCAGCTTGCTGGTGGTCTTGGATCTTTCAACCCTTACACATATGCTTGTGGAGTTAATATTATCACCTTGTGAATTTTCCCTGTTTATGGACTTGCATCGTCCTTGATTAGCGCTACACCCCTGCTATACATGTTTATTGATCTGTTTTTACAACTTGGATCTGTGGTAGCTGCTTTTCGCCTATTTTATGCTAATTTTTAACTTAAGTGCAGCAATACTCATATATATGGCCTGCGCAGAGCCCTGACTTAAACCCGATAGAACACCTTTGGGTTGAATTAGAGTGGAGACTGCGAGCCAGGCCTTCTTGTCCAACATCAGTGCATGACCTCACAAATGCGCTTCTGGATGAATGGTCAAACATTCCCAAAGAGACAAAAAAATAACAATAAAATCAGCGCAATAAACAAAACCCCAATGGCCGCATGCATTCAGTGTCTTCACTCAACACAAATGGCAAAATAAGATATATAATTAATGCAGCGCCAATTAGTTAATAAATAGGGAAAAATGGTGAATAAATAAATCATATACAATAAATGAGTGAATAAGAACAGTGCCAATCATATAACAAACCCAAAAAGTGAATGGGTTAATTGCAAACTTGAGGGGGTATAAATATTATTAAATTCCAAAAATTGCAATACTTGTGCACATTAATCTCATAAATAGCCATTAAAAATAGTTATTCATATCTTGGATACATAAATTATTAGAAAAAAGTCCATAGTGAAATAAATATAAATAAATATTCTTCTGTGCCATGCAATATAATGTACAAAGTGCTAGTGCTTCAATCCACACACAAGTGCTCAGTGTGTTTCAAATCCATGTTCTATAGCAGCTCACCTTAGTCCCTGACTCATATGTTTCAATGAGTCAGATGCGCTGTTACACCCAATGGTGTCAAAGGTAGGTTAGGGTGTACTTCTCCCCCTTCTTGCTTAAGGACTCAGGATAATACAAGCCAGGATTGCATATGTATATAAAACAGAAAAAACTCCTCTAGTGCTCTCTGAATTACTTTATTAAACAACATTCAAACAAGTAGCACACTCACAATTTCATGCACTTCAGCAGTGCGGGCTTTCACAGGCTCGTCTCACTGGATGTATGAACGATCGACCTGAATATGGCGTCCATGCACAGGCTCCCCCTCCCCCCCCCATATGCATTGAAACGACTTTGTCACCCCTGCTGACGAAGTAGTTTCAGTGACGCAACGCATACGGGGGAGGAGCCTGCCAGAGGTGTATTCTACTATGGTCATTGTGCTAATTCCTTATTTATCCAAAGAATGTAAACCAGTGGCATTCAATCCAATAATACTTCATTATATACATAAAGTATATATTTATGTGTGTGTGTACCGAGGGATTGGTACTGATTGCGCCTGTGTCCATTCATAACTGAAGCTTAGTAACAGTGGAGTTGATTTACTAAAACTGGAGAGTGCAAAATCGGATGCATTTGTACATGGTAGCCAATCAGCTTCTAACTTCAGCCTGTTCAAATTGGTTTTAACAAATAAAACTGGAAGCTTATTGTTTTTTTATGCAGAGCTGCACCAGATTTTGCACTCTTCAGTTTTTAGTAAATGAACCATGTTTACTATGCTTTAGTGTGTAAATGAACAGGAAGCTGCTCAGCAAAGAGGACCTCCCATGCATCTACTGTCATGAGGCTGTAGAAAAAGAGACTCGGGGGCCTAATTCACTATAACGCTACGCTGGCGTATGTTTGTACCTTTAGTTTCTAAACGCCATAGATTTACTCCTAAACTGAATTCAGTATAGCGTGCGGAAAAACGTAATCGTGAATGCAAATTCACTATCGGCAATGTACGGCAGCGAGCAAATAAATAAGTAGTCGTGCTAAAAGTCCTTCTATTTACATGGAAATAATGTTTTGAGCATGAAATGTGTACCTAGGGGCGTGTTTCTAACTGTGTGTGTGTGGGGGGGGAGTGGCTTGTGAAATGATCACAGAGACCTGTGTTCCTATATAGAAGGATCACAGGCGCTCTGTGATAATTACAGGGAGAAGAACGGTCAGCTGTGTTTACAACAGCTGACCATTCTTCTCTCTCAGCGGGGAATGATCATGGGTGTCAGGCAGCAATCGGAGCCACCTGCCCGCTGCATCGGCTTCCCCGCTGATGAGCAGTAAGGGGAGCGGGCCGCCGCCGGCGCACACTCGCCCCCTAGCTGCCCACGCGTGACCGACATATACCTATGTCGGTTTGCCCAGGAGCGGCTGCCTGCCACAGTATATCTGCGACGGGCAGTCGTATAGCGGTTGTAAGGTTCTGGCACTCTCAGTGCCTCCTATCACATCATTTCCGGGTGCGTTCCATCTACCTAGATAGATGAAGCACATATAGGTGTGTTTCCCTTTAAGAGTGCTGACATCATCATGAGGCGCCGGACTGAACAGCTATTTAAACCACCAGCTTTCACTCACATGTGTTCGTTCAATGTGCCTTGATGCTTACCTGCCTTGTGAAACCGCATGTTCACCTTACCTTACCTTACCTTGTCTTGTGCTGCCGGAGCTTCCAGCTATACCCTTTACCTGAACTGAACCGGAACCTCGCTACGGATCCCGTATCTCGCTACCGGATCACTCTTTACTACTGGACCTTGCTACTGCTAACTATCTAGTGATAAGTACCCCACAGGGGATCCCTTACTAACTTTACTTCACTATCATCTACTGCATATATCAAGACTATCTCTATCTAAGCTACTCCTATCATCTGCATAGATTGTGAGCTCTTGGGACTACCATCAACTATCTTTGCACTGGGTTACTCTATACTTCATCTGCTGTCCCCTATCACCTGTACTATACATAATTGTTAGAACCTATCTGCATACTACCATCACCTACCACTCTCTTGAATACTATTACTGAGTGCTCACCATACTATCGCCTGTCTCTCAACTCTATACTATCATATATTCTATCACTCCAGGAACATCATATAGAGTGTATGTATATTGCATAACCAGGCTGTGCACGGTGATGAAGTCCTGAGAGTTGGATATGTTTGTTCAACAGAATCTCTACAAGGCTACTGAGTGTAATAATTCTGCAGCTGTAAATCCATCCACTAACAAAAATGCATGAACGTTACAGCGGTTAAGCTGCACCTAAAGGAATACTACAGGCAAGCACAGAAAAAATCATTATTGACATGTAATGAGCTTTTAAATTCGATCTGTATTATGCAAATAAATTAAAAAAGTTCTCTTTGTACCTTACATTTGTATAAAAGTGCTCCGGTCACGTGTTTTTTTTTCCTCAGCTCCCTCAGTCATTTATAGCAGCTGAGCGTGCCATTACTCTCCAGCTGCTGGGCGTGTTCCAACATGAATAATTAATTTTAGGAAGTGACATTGTCGTTTGTAAGACGCGTGTGTCTCTGTGTGTATGTACTGCTTTAGCCACATGCAGTGAGCATAACATACCATGCCTACTCTCTCTCCCTCCCTCTCTCTCAGGAAGCTGTTAGTCAACACAAGGCTTTGAAGACAGGAGGATATTGTTCTCTGTCCGACTAAGGAGAGGAGGGGTGGTGGCAGGACAGGGGCAGCTGTAATGAATGGGCATGCCTGGGCAAGGGAGAAGGACAATGTTTTCAGGAAGTAAAAGGCACCATGAAAATTTCAGATAACAGGAAATAGAGTTGTCAGTGAAGAACAGGAAGAAGCTGTTTGTCCACTTTAGATAAGACTTTCTAAGCTCCACAAGCAGCTAACCAAAAAATGAATAATATCAAAGATAAAGATATTTAACTTACTATTAATAGGAAAAAATCATTTTTGACTGAAATTCCCCTTTAAACTTTAGATGTTGTTTTTATAAAATGATTGTGCTATTTCTTATCAGCCTTATTTTCATTCCTGTTTTATAATGTGAATTTTAAGGTGTGTGCAGTTATGTGCATTACCCTCGTAGATTGAAAGCTCTTTGGAGTAGGACCCTTCTAACCATATTGTAAAATGCTGTTTCATAATTGCCTTTTTTAACCACTTAAGCCCTGGAAGATTTTACCCCTTCCTGACCAGGCCCTATTTTGCGATTCGGCACTGCGTGAATTTAACGGACAATTGCGCGGTCGTGCGATGCTGTACCCAAATGAAATTGACGTCCTTTTCTTCCCACAAACAGAGCTTTCTTTCGGTGGTATTTGATCACCTGTGCGATTTTTTGATCATGCGCTATAAACAAAAAAATTGCAACAATTTTGCAAAAATAACAATATTTTTCACATTTTTTATATGAAATTCCCCCCCAAAAAAATGTAAAAATCAAAATTTTTTAACATTTTAGGCCAATTTGTTTTATGCTACATATGTTTGGTAAAAAAAAAATTGCAATAAGCGTATTTTGATTGGTTTGCGCAAAAGTTATTGCGTTTACTAACTAAGGGAAAGATTTTTGTCATTTTTATTGTTTTTTTTTTTAACGAGTAATGGCAGGGATCTGCGATTTTTTTGCGGGACTGTAACATTGCGGCGGACAGATCGGACCCCTGACTGACATTTTTGACACTTTTGGGGGTACCAATGACATTACTACAGTAATCAGTGCTATACATATGCACTGTTACTGTAAAAATGACACTGGCAGAGAAGGGGTTAACTTTATTGGAGAAGGAGGGGTTAAGTGTGTCCCTAGGGGCGTGCTTCTAACTGTTATGGGATGTGGCTGTTTGTGTAACAACAGAGACATACGATCCTACATAGCAGGACCGTATGATCTCTGCACTTACACAGGGGAGAATGACAGACGGCTTTGTTTACATTAGACACCCTCTGTACCGGACGATTGCGAGTGACCGGCGGACATCGGGTCTGCCGGTCACATGCGCAGGGATGTTAGGGAGTGAGCAGGGGCAGGAGGGCACCTCCGGCGGCGCGCGCTCGCCCCCTATTGGCTCGCAGGCGAGTGACATACTGGTACGTCACTTTGCCTGCACGGGGCTGACCGCCGCAGTATATGTACTTGCAGCGGTCGGCAATTGGTTAATGTAACAACTGTTGGACAAATATTTTGTCAGGACTTCCCTTATGTCTTGTGTTTCTCCACAAGGAGATTAAAATTGAATTCACAGTCAAATAAGACAATGTTGACATCTGCAGAAACAAAAATGAAGGATTTCATTTTTTCAATAGTGGAGACAGGTCAGCAGAAATTCCAATACATTCTGGAAGTAAAGCAGCTTTATATCTGAAAATTTTTAAGATAAGGAGAATCTGGCAAAGTGAAGTTTGTAAGATAGATGGTTTCACCCCCAACCAAGTATGCAGCCCAATAGCCAAATGCCCCTATGGTCATAACTGTGTGGTTACAATGTGCCAGGAGGGCAAAATCACGGGCAGGAAATAGTCCTTACTATCTCCAACAAAATGTACATCTCCCATGTGTAACAGGAAGTCAGCTAAATCTGGGAATGTAGTCACAGGAAGGAGATACATTTCCACCTGACTTAGAAAGTCCATTAATTAATTTAGGGTGTTGGCTACAGAGCTAGCCAGCAGGAAATTGAAAGGCCTTCACCTGTTCAGAATGAGGGAGTTAAGGCTCTATAATTTGTTCAGAGAAATTCCTATTGTTTGCTGCCTCCAGAAGCTGTGTCCTGAAGCCATGTGGGCTGGGAGCAGGAGGACAGTCAGCGTGTGCCTCCCGACAGGATGTGTGGGCCTGGGAGAAGACCCCCCGGAGTGATGTGTGCCCGGGACGGTAACCAAGGGTGAATACGTCTCAAAGGTGAGAAGACGAACTGTTGATGTGAAAGAAACAAAAGGACTGTGTTGCCCTGTGAAGCTATTATAAAAGGACTATTGAGTGTCCGCTGTAGGACAAGGAAGTCTGCCCGACGGTAGGTTGGAGACTGACACTTAGGCAGGTTCCAGTTGTGAGAAGGTAGCCGCCCACAGAGGCAAGGATTTATTTTCTGTTTTATTTTATTTTGGATGTTTTGCTGCATACAGCCTGGTGAAGAAAACACCATTTAATAAACCACACTGTTTGTTTGCAAGCACTTGTCGGCTACCTCTCTGGGAAAACGCACCCCCCAAGGGGTCATCCACACCCGCCACCGAGCTAATCCCTTACATATGGTGGAGGTATGCAGTGGGCATAAGCAGAGATCCCTGCAAGGAAGTGCAAATGTTTGATGAACTTTATCTGGTGCATGAGATTGCACAATCTATGTGTGCAGGAGAGAAGATCCTGACAGAAAAAAAAAAAGTGTTTTAAAGAGACAGCGGTCTCAAAATTATTTGATGAACTTTGTTGTGTCTGGTGCAAGTGACTGCACAAACTGTGTGTGCAGGAAAAGAGATCTTGCAAGAGAGAGAGAAAAACTACATGTGTTAAAGAGACAGTGGTCTGAAAAATTTTTGCTGGACTGTGAAAAATTTGTTTGTGGAGTTATTGAAGATGGGGCGTTCAAAACGCCTGAAGAATGCAAAGATAGATGAAATGAGAGACCGGATTCTATGGATGGAGGGGATGTTGCCGTCTGAACCAGCCCCATCCATGCCTAAAGAGAGTCTACTAAAGAGGAAGGTTGTTGTCCCTAGCAACACTGATGAAACCGCTATGGAGACGCAGTGTGCTCAGATGAAAAGTAAACTCAAAATGGAGGAGATGTTGAAACATCTGATTATATCAAATGCAGCTCAACAGCAAGCAAATGCAGCTCAACAGCAGGCAAATGCGGATTTTCAGCAGAGCTTTGCAGCTCAACAAAAGGCTCATCAAGAGAGCATGGCAGGCTGGAAACAGAGACGCCAGCAGCCAATGGAGGCCATCGGTTTGGAGGAAACCGAGTATGTGTGCAGGGCTGAGTTGGATGCCTTGCAACGGAAAATGGAAGAAAAGGAACAAGCCTTGGAATTGCTTAAAATGGAGCATAGAAACTTGCAGGAAACGAATGAACTACTCAAGTCTCATGTGTCACAGTGGGAAGAATCCACTGCTCTTCTTTTGGTCGAGTTGCAAAAACGCAGAGAGACTATAATGGAGAAAGATACCATCCTCATGGAAAAGGAAAGTGAAATTCAGACTTTGCAGAAGCAAAGTATGGCTGATATGTTGGAGTTGCGTAATCAGCTGGAAAAAAGTCTTCAGTCTTTGGGAGCTACAAAAATAGACCTGCAGGAGTCGCAGGAACAGAATGTTGCTCTGAAAGCGACATTGTCTCTCAGCGACAAAGAGAAAAGTGAAAGAGAGGCTAAATTACTGAGTACTGTGTATGAGCTCACTACTTTGAGCAATGTGGTAGATGAATGGCGTGCGGACTGTGAAAGTTGGAAAGGGGAAGCCCAACGTGTCCAGCAGCAGTTAAAGGAGAAAGAAGCCTGTGTGGCAGAATTACATTCTTATTCCCAGATGCTAGCCAATGAGGTGAAGGCTCTTATGCAGGGAAAAGGAGATTGTGAACATAAGAGGGAAAAAGTAGAGGCACAGCTTCTGGAATCGCAAGTCAAGGTGTCAGAAGGTGACCGATTGTGTGCTAAGCTGTCAGAGAAGGCAAACCGACTGCAGGTTGAGTTGGACAATGTTACAAATCAGCTTTCTCAAGCAGACAGCAAATCTAGAGAAATTGCGGAAGATTTTTCTATCTTGGAATCGCAGCTGCAAGACACGCAGGAACTCTTACAGGAAGAGAGGTGTCAAAGGCTGAGTTTTAGCACAAAGCTCAAACAAATGGAAGATGAGAAAAATGGCTTCCTGGAACAATTAAAAGAGGAGGCGGAAGCAAAGAAAAACCTATCAGAGCAAGTCGCAACATTGCAAGCTCAGATAGCGGATATGAAAAAACGCATGGAAGAAAGCGTTGGTTCATTACAGTGTGTTGAAGATGTGAAAAAGAAGTTTGATCAGATGCTTGGTGAAGAGAAGACTGTGTCTGCAAAATATGCAGAAGAACGCGACCGTGCAAAAACGGAGGCGCGTGATAACGAGAGCAAAGCCCTGTTCTTGGCTCGCTCTTTGGAGGAAGTTCTAGAGTGTAAGGCTGAACTAGAAAGTGTTAACAAACAGCTGCGTACAGAAATGGAAGAATTGGTCAGCTCCAAGGATGATGTTGTGAAAAGCGTTCAGGAGCTAGAAAAGTCTAAACGAGCCTTAGAACAGCAAGTAGAAGAGATGAAGATTCCGTTGCAGGAACTGGAAGAGGAATTCCAGGCAACAGAGGATCTGTCCCAAAGAGGGGATAGTGTGCCTGATGCAGTTTTTAAAAGGATCAGTGTTTTGGGGTCTGTCCTGAGTGAGCCTCAGAAATGTGATGACACGTGGCTTGAATCACCCCTTTGGAATAAACCGTTCCTTCAAAAACTTCAAGCATTGGAAAAGGTATCATTAGAACTTCAGCAAATAAAGGAGTTGTGTAAGAAATGTGATGATTTCTCAGTTCAGGCTGAAAACCTAGTGGAGAAAACTAAAGCGGAGAAAACTAAAGCAAGTGATATAAATCTGGGAGGAAAAAGCAAACGCCACCTAGTGGAGAAAACTAAGGCTGTTGGTGAAAACGTGAAGCAAATGAATTTCAAGTGCCTTTCAGAGAATATTTCTAAAATGAAACTGGTGAAAGACGGGTGGCAGAAGTTTGATCGTGATCTTGAGATGCATTCCATGTGGAATTCAGATAGAGAAAAAGAACTAGGTGACCTTGAGCGGTCAAATAGTTCAGCAGAAAATGCATTGAAGAAACCTGTAAAAGAATGTGTTGCAGTTCCATGCTTCTTCACTGATGCAGAGAGGAGGTCTATAATGGATACCACCCAGATCGCTGGGTTCAACTGTGTTGTTGCCTTTGACCCCTATGTTGGTGGAAGGAAAGTTGATGATGTTCTGGTTGGCTTCTTCTGTGAAGAGTTTGGCAAGAAATATAAACTCAATATCAAATCAAATAGTAGGCCTTTACTGCGACTCGCTCAGGAGGGCGAAAAGTTTAAGAAGTTGATGAGTGCAAATGCTTCAGATCTGCCTATGAATATGAAATGTTTGAATGATATTGATATCTCTGGGAAAAGGAACAGGGGTCACTTTGAAGAAATGTGTGACAGCCTGTTGTCTCAATTGGAAAATCCTCTGCACAGCATCTTAGAGCAAGCAAAGCTCAAGAAGGAAGATCATTCCCTTTTACAACAAAAAGTCAATGATTGTGTACAGCTGTATGGAGAGGCAACTCAAGTCACAGAGGGATGTCAAGAGTCCCTACTTGGAACAAAGCTTAGTGAAGCAAAGGTTCTCAAAGTTTTGTGGAAAACATTTATGGATTGCAGAGAGAGGCGTCTTAAGAATGTTGAAGACATTAAGACTAGCCCAATTGAGTTGCCTATGGATCACGGTCCTCCATGGTGGATTGGACAGACGGTTATGAGGGACAAGCTGTCTGACATTTATGAGAAAGCTGTCAATGAAGATGACAGAAACGAGAAGGAGCGAAATGATGCCAAAAATGCAGTTGAAGAATGTGTATATGAGATGAGAGACAAACTGTGTGGCATTTATGAGAAATCCGTCAATGAAGATGACAAAACAGTTTCATCCGGAAGCTTGAGGATAATAGGAGGCTTATCAGTGAGTCAGCAGTGCTTGACACATGCGTGCCTGGAAATCTGTGTCCCAACCCTAGGGTTGAAACAAGAGGGGGGGGTATGTAACAGGAAGTCAGCTAAATCTGGGAATGTAGTCACAGGAAGGAGATACATTTCCACCTGACTTAGAAAGTCCATTAATTAATTTAGGGTGTTGGCTACAGAGCTAGCCAGCAGGAAATTGAAAGGCCTTCACCTGTTCAGAATGAGGGAGTTAAGGCTCTATAATTTGTTCAGAGAAATTCCTATTGTTTGCTGCCTCCAGAAGCTGTGTCCTGAAGCCATGTGGGCTGGGAGCAGGAGGACAGTCAGCGTGTGCCTCCCGACAGGATGTGTGGGCCTGGGAGAAGACCCCCCGGAGTGATGTGTGCCCGGGACGGTAACCAAGGGTGAATACGTCTCAAAGGTGAGAAGACGAACTGTTGATGTGAAAGAAACAAAAGGACTGTGTTGCCCTGTGAAGCTATTATAAAAGGACTATTGAGTGTCCGCTGTAGGACAAGGAAGTCTGCCCGACGGTAGGTTGGAGACAGACACTTAGGCAGGTTCCAGTTGTGAGAAGGTAGCCGCCCACAGAGGCAAGGATTTATTTTCTGTTTTATTTTATTTTGGATGTTTTGCTGCATACAGCCTGGTGAAGAAAACACCATTTAATAAACCACACTGTTTGTTTGCAAGCACTTGTCGGCTACCTCTCTGGGAAAACGCACCCCCCAAGGGGTCATCCACACCCGCCACCGAGCTAATCCCTTACACATGGAATTGTTAATGTTCTCTTTACACCAATCCATCCCATTACTGGTCACACCTTCCAGTCCCTCACATTACACAAAAAAACAGGGTAAATATTGCATTTTTTTTTTAAATTAATGAAAGTGTTTTTTTACCAAATCAAATAATGTGTAACATAAACAATTGCAATGACTGCCATTTTATTCCCTAGGGTCTCTGCAAAAAAATAAAAATAAACAAATATATATATATATATATATATATATATATATATATATATATATACCAGTACAGACCAAAAGTGTGGACACACCTTCTCATTCAAAGAGTTTTTTTTATTTTCATGATTATGAAAATTGTAGAGTCACACTTCAAGCGGTAGTCACCTGAAATGGTCTTCCAACAGTCTTGAAGGAGTTCCCAGAGATGCTTAGCACTTGTTGGCCCTTTTGCCTTCACTCTGTGGTCCAGCTCACCCCAAACCCTCTCGATTGGGTCCAGGTCCGGTGACTGTGGAGGCCAGGTCATCTGGTGCAGCACCTCATCACTCTTCTTCTTGGTCAAATAGCCCTTACACAGCGTGGAGGTGTGTTTGGGGTCATTGTCCTGTTGAAAAATAAATGGTGGTCCAACTAAACGCAAACCGGATGGAATAGCATGCCGCTGCAAGATGCTGTGGTAGCCATGCTGGTTCAGTATGCCTTCAATTTTGAATAAATCCCCAACAGTGTCACCAGCAAAGCACCCCCACACCATCACACCTCCTCCTCCATGCTTCACGGTGGGAACCAAGCATGTTGAGTCCATCCGTTCACCTTTTCTGCGTTGCCCAAAGACACGGTGGTTGGAACCAAAGATCTCAAATTTGGACTCATCAGACCAAATCACAGATTTGCACTGGTCTAATGTCCATTCCTTGTGTTCTTTAGCCCAAACAAGTCTCTTCTGCTTGTTGCCTTTCTTTAGCAGTTGTTTCCTAGCAGATATTCTAGCATGAAGGCCTGATTCACACAGTCTCCTCTTAACAGTTGTTCTAGAGATGTGTCTGCTGCTAGAACTCCGTGTGCCACTGACCTGGTCTCTAATCTGAGCTGCTGTTAACCTGCGATTTCTGAGGCTGGTGACTCAGATGAACTTATCCTCCGCAACAGAGGTGATTCTTGGTCTTCCTTTCCTGGGGTGGTCCGCATGTAAGCCAGTTTCTTTGTAGCACTTGATGGTTTTTGTGACTGCACTTGGGGACACTTTCAAAGTTTTCCCAATTTTTCGGACTGACTGACCTTCATTTTTTAAAGTAATGATGGCCACTCATTTTCCTGTACTTAGCTGCTTTTTTCTTGCCATAATACAAATTCTAACAGTCTATTCAGTAGGACTATCAGCTGTGCATCCACCTGACTTCTGCACAACACAACTGATGGTCCCAACCCTATTTATAAGGCAAGAAATCACACTTATTAAACCTGACAGGGCACACCTGTGAAGTGAAAACCATTTCAGGTGACTACCTCTTGAAGTGTGACTCTACAATTTTCATAGTCATGAAAATAAAGAAAACTCTTTGAATGAGAAGGTGTGTCCATACTTTTGGTCTGTACCCCCTTGAACTTTTCAACCTTTTGCCACATTTCAGGCTTCAAACATAAAAGATATAAAACTGTAATTTTTTTTTAAAGAATCAACAACAAGTGGGACACAATCATGAAGTGGAACGAAATTTATAGGATATTTCAAACTTTTTTAACAAATAAAAAACTGAAAAATTGGGCGTGCAAAATTATTCAGCCCCTTTACTTTCAGTGCAGCAAACTCTCTCCAGAAGTTCAGTGAGAATCTCTGAATGATACATTGTTGACCTAAATGACTAATGATGATAAATAGAATCCACCTGTGTGTAATCAAGTCTCCGTATAAATGCAACTGCACTGTGATAGTCTCAGAGGTCCGTTTAAAGTGCAGAGAGCATCATGAAGAACAAGGAACACACCAGGCAGGTCCGAGATACTGTTTTAGAGAAGTTTAAAGCCGGATTTGGTCACAAAACGATTTCACAAGCTTTAAACATCCCAAGGAGCCCTGTGCAAGCGATAATATTGAAATTGAAAGAGTATCAGACCACTGCAAATCTACGAAGACCTGGCCGTCCCTCTAAACTTTCAGCTCATACAAGGAGAAGACTGATCAGAGATGCAGCCAAGAGGCCCATGATCACTCTGGATGAACTGCAGAGATCTACAGCTGAGGTGGGAGACTCTGTCCATAGGACAACAATCAGTTGTATACTGCACAAATCTGGCCTTTATGGAAGAGTGGCAAGAAGAAAGACAATTCTTAAAGATATCCATAAAAAGTGTCGTTTAAAGTTTGCCACAAGCCACCTGGGAGACACACCAAACATGTGGAAGAAGGTGTTCTGGTCAGATGAAACCAAAATCGAACTTTTTGGCAACAATACAAAACTTTATGTTTGGCGTAAAAGCAACACAGCTCATCACCCTGAACACACCATCCCCACTGTCAAACATGGTGGTAGCAGCATCACGGTTTGGGCCTGCTTTTCTTCAGCAGGGACAGAGAAGATGGTTAAAATTGATGGGAAGATGGATGGAGCCAAATACAGGACCATTCTGGAAGAAAACCTGATGGAGTCTGCAAAAGACCTGAGACTGGGACGGAGATTTGTCTTCCAACAAGACAATGATCCAAAACATAAAGCAAAATCTACAATGGAATGGTTCACAAATAAACATATCCAGGTGTTAGAATGGCCAAGTCAAAGTCCAGACCTTAATCCAATCAAGAATCTCTGGAAAGAACTGAAAACTGCTGTTCACAAACGCTCTCCATCCAACCTCACTGAGCTCAAGCTGTTTTGCAAGGAGGAATGGGAAAAAATTTCAGTCTCTCGATGTGCAAAACAGATAGAGACATACCCAAGCGACTTACAGCTGTAATCGCAGCAAAAGGTGGCGCTACAAAGTATTAACTTAAGGGGGCTGAATAATTTTGCACGCCCAATTTTTCAGTTTTTTATTTGTTAAAAAAGTTTGAAATATCCAATAAATTTTGTTCCACTTCATGATTGTGTCCCACTTGTTGATTCTTCAAAAAAAAATTACAGTTTTATATCTATATGTTTGAAGCCTGAAATGTGGCAAAAGGTCGAAAAGTTCAAGGGGGCCGAATACTTTCGCAATACACTGTATATATGTTTTCCACCACCATGCTTGACTGTAGGCAAGACACACTTGAAAAGATATAAAAAATGTTTACAAAAATGTGAGGGGTGTACTCACTTTTGTGAGATACTGTATATAATGTTTGGCAGTTCTGTGTAATTTTAAAGCCAGAAAAAATATGATTTTTACATGTAGGAGAGGTACAGGCAGTCCCTGGGTTACAAACCACATAGGGACTGTAGGTTTGTTCTTAAGCCGAATATGTTTGTAAGTCGGAACAAGTACATTTTTTAAATTTAGCTCCAGCCAAAATAATAATTTTTACATTTTTTGGATAGCATAGGGAAGGGTTAACACCCCTGTACCATTTGTTTTGCTGTCTGTATCCCTGTTCAAAAGATTTCACCTCACTTTCTGTCCCTATGACAACTGTATTTTGAACATTTTGGGTTGTTGTGGAAACAAGGATTAGTGATAAATCTTCAGTGGAGACACCCTTTTCCCATGAGAACTAAAGGCTAGATTTCTCCTCACTTCCAGTTTTCTCTTTCCATTTGTAAGTAGGAATTGTTTGTAAGTTTGATGTTTGTAACTCGAGGACTGCCTGTATACCATAATTGGCTCAGTATGGAAGTGATTAAGATTAGAGTTGAGTGAACACCTGGATGTCCGGGTTCGGCCAAATTTGAAAAAAAGTCTGGGTTCGTGACCCGAACTTAACCCGAACTTTACCCCGATCCCAAACCCCATTAAAGTCAATGGTGACCTGAACTTTTGAGCACTAAAATGGCTCTAAAAAAACATGGAAAGGGCTAGAGGGCTGCAAATGGCAGCAAAATCTTCTTAAGAGCATGGCAAGTGCAAACAAATGTGGATAGGGAAATAACTTAAAATAACATAAAAATAAAAAATAATCATCTTGATCTAGGAGGACGAGGCCCATATGGAGTAGGGGGTTGAGGTGGCGGTGGATGTGGCGGTGTAGGTGGAAGCGGCGGTGGAGGAGGACAAGGTAGCCAACACTGGTTTTCGTTTTTAATTCTATTTCTTTTTAAATTAGGGTACACCCCAAAAGAGTGAGAAAGATCAAAAATACAACAATGGCTGGGTAAGGCCGGTATACATGTCTATTCTGCACAAGGTACAGACAAGTCCTGTGGGATCCATGCCTGGTTCATTTTAATGAATGTGAGCTTGTCCACATTGGCTCTGGACAGGCGGCTGCGCTTGTCTGTGATAACGCCCCCAGCCATGCTAAATACACGTTCAGGTAATACACTGGCTGCAGGGCAGGCCAGAACCTCCAAGGCATAAAGGGCAAGCTCAGGCCATGTGCCCAATTTGGAGACCCAGAAGTTGAAGGGGGCAAACCCATCATTCAGTACGTGTATAGTACATAAGGAACTGTATATGGTAAGGAATGGTGATGGTGGCGGGGGGGCTTTTTTCCCCCCTTCTGGGTTGAGTCTGGCCTTGGAAAAGGTATGTGTCCCTGGTTGTGAGTCGGGCTCTCCCAAAGCTGTCTAAGTTCTGAGGCCTTCTGGTAGGGACGGGGCTGCACTGGTTTTGCCAGGGACCGGGATTCTGAAAAGCCTGTGGTTTATGTGCCCCTGGAGTGGCAGTCCAGGGGTGCCATAATTCACGGTGGATGGCAACACTATGAGTATGGCACCAAGGACACTGCACTTCCTACACACATTTGTCACATCTGCCTCTAGGGCCGGGCCTTATGGTCAGGAGTCAGGACCAGAGGAAGTTTTTATTCCTGGCCGAAGGGCCTGCCATAGTATTGCAATGTGGCACTAACCTTGCACTTCTTCTCCACTATCCCTTTTCCCACTTTTATGTGTTGTGTGTCTCACGTTTTGTGTTTTTTATTGTGGCTGTACACAATAGGGTAGTGGTAGGGTGTAGGTCCTTGGGCCTGTCCCTGAAAGTCTTGGGAGGGGGTGCATATGGCCTTCTTGCTTGGTTCGCCCTCTCTCATGGGGCCTCTCTTCGGGAGAACCCCACCTAGTACTTGGGGTGGTCTGTTTCAGTAGACCTCCTAAAGAATGGGGCTGCCTGGTTTCGGCCAGTGTAAGTACCCCAGTCCCTATCAGGAGCCTTGTGCCCCAGGGGATTAGGGTCAGGGACCATGTGTACACCCTGTGCACTTTTTGTTTTTCACTTTTTTGGTGTGCCCTTTTTTATGCACCCACCGCGTCATAGTCCGAGTGTGCTTAAAAAAAAAAAACAGCTGGTGGTCCTGGTTGTTGTGGCGTGCTGACAAAGCTTTTCCACATTTCATACATGCGAACCCTACCTTCTGAGGTGCTGGCAGTGCCCTGACTGCGTTGGCGACCTCCTCCTCCTCTGCCTTCGCCTTGTGCTTCCACTGTGCTCCCGCTGTCAGGTGGGAATGCCACCAGCATCGCTTCTCGAACTTTTGGCTAAGATCAAGTGTAGTATCTGTTGTTATCAGTTATCTGGGTGCCACGCTGCTGTGAACATGGTTTCTCCTCCTCCATCTCCTCGTCCTCCACCTCGTCATCCTCCAGAACTGTGCCCTTGCTGGACAATTGTGTACCTGGCGTTTGTGGGTGCAGGAACCCACCCTCAGAGCCACTTGTGAATGACTGCCCTGAAAGGCTTGGAAATGATCAGTCCTCCGGATGCGGAGGCGGTAGAGGATGAGGATGAGGAAGCGGAGTAGGAGGAGTTAGCAACAGGAGTCAAACTGAAGCGCCCTGCAATCCTCGGTGGTGGAAGGAGATGCGCCAAACAAATTTAAAGGGTGTATCTCACAGTAACATAATCAGAAAAAGCTGCAAAATGATTAATTTTCCCCTAAATGGGTGTTTATTGAATAGCAGAATAGAACAACAGTATCTAAAAGGGTGTATCTCACACGTACAGATACAGATTAAGCAGCAATTTAATATCTTTCTTTCCCCTAAATGGGTGTTTATTGAATAGCAGAATAGAACAACAGTATCTACAAGGGTGTATCTCACACGTACAGATACAGAATTAATCCGCAATTTAATATCTTTCTTTCCCCTAAATGGGTGTTTATTGAATAGCAGAATAGAACAACAGTATCCAAGGGGTGTATCTCACACGTACAGATATAGACTAGGCCACAATTTAATTTCTTTCTTTCCCTAAATGGGTTTTTATTGAAAAGCGGAATAGAACAACAGTATCCAATGGGTGTATCTCACATTAAAATATGCAGACTAGGCCGCAATTAAATTTTTTTTCCCTAAATGGGTGTTTATTGAATAGCGGAATAGAACAACAGTATCCAAAGGGTGTATCTCACAGTAGCGTATGAATGAAAAAATTGTATTTTTCCCTTTAATTGTTGATTTTTGAATAGCAGATTAGAACAGCAGTGTCTAAACACTGTATGTCACAGTAAAATATGAAGGAAAAAGTTTTTTTTTTTTTTTTTAAATCCAGATTTAGCAGACACAAATGCATTGAGCTTGCATTACATGGCTGCTACACGCCGCACGCCTAACAGGTTGGATACTGTTGTTGTTCTATTCTGCTATTGAACGAAAAAAACCCATTTGAATGAAAACCTGAAAAATAATTTTTCCCCCTTAAATTGTTGATTTTTGAATAGCAGATTAGAACAGCAGTGTCTAAACACTGTATGTCACAGTAAAATATGAAAGAAAAAATGTTTTTTGTTTTTTAAATTCAGATTAAGCAGACACATATGCACTGAGCTTGCATTACATGACTGCTACACGCCACACGCCGCAATCCGCACGCTGCACGCCGCCCACCTAACAGACTGATTTTTCTCCCTCCTCCTCACTGGGCTCAGGTCAGGGCAAAAAGATCGTACACTGCACCCCCACACAATAAAATCGATGTAGATCGCTGTCTGATTAAAGAAGATTCTCCTATTCTTTCCCTGAAAGCAATCTCCAGCCTGCCCCTACAATAATCTCCTATTTCTCCCTCATATCAGCAGCAGCGGGAACCTGACCCTACAGTTGTTAGAGCAAAGTGACGTGCGGCGCTATGTGACTCCAGCTTATATAGAGGCTGGGTCACATGCTGCACTGGCCAATCACAGCCATGCCATTAGTAGGCATGGCTGTGATGGCTTCTCAGGGCACACTAGTTAAACGCTTGCTGATTGGCTGCCCTGCAGCTGTTGAAACCACGCCATTAAAACCGCGCCAAAACATTAAAACTGCGCCAAAACATGAAATAAAATTACCGAACAACGGACTGTATCCCGAATATACAGTAAAATGTTCGGGTCCGTGTCCGAGTACCGCACACCAAAAAGTCTGGTACGATCCCCAACAATATAGTCTGTGTTCGCTCAACCCTAATTAAGATACCTACAACCTCTAGGGCTTACTACATGGTCCCTGAAGATGAAAGCTTTTTAAATATTTTCAGAAATGCATTTTTAACTTCATTATTTCTTAAACTGTATATCAAAGGGTTTAATACAGGAGTTATAACACCATAAATAAAAAAAATATATTTTAACATAGAAGATAGGTGCTTGGACTGTCCCATGTACATGGTCATAGTTGTCCCATAAAACATGAAGACAACAGTCAGGTGAGAAGCGCAAGTGGAAAAAGCTTTGGATCGTCCATCATTAGACTGAATTTTTAATATTGATGAAATGATGAGAACATAAGACACCACAATAAACACAAATGGTGCTAAGAGGACAAATAGACTTACAATTAATAGTCTTAGTTTGAAGATGGCAAGATTCCCACATGCGATCTTAAGTAGCGCTAATATCTCACAGACAAAATGATCTAGTTTGTTTCCAGCACAGAAGATCAGAGGCTTTGATATATTGGGAATAACTGATGTAAAGAAACCCCCTAACCACACAATGACTGTAATATTCTGACACATCTTCCAGTTCATAATGATTTTATAATACAAGGGGAAACATATAGCAATGTAGCGATCGTATGCCATAGCTGCCAACAGTAGGCTCTCTGTACTCCCCAGAAAATGCCCAATGTTCATTTGTGCCATGCAGCTCAAAAAAGAAATAGTTTTTTTCTGAAAAAGGATAATATGTAATATTTTTGGGACAGAGATGGACGAGAAACATAAGTCTAGAAATGACAGGTTGCAGAGAAAACGGTACATTGGTGTGTGCAATTTAGGACCCAGGAAAACAATACAAATTAGAAAACTATTCCCCGCAATGGTCATTATATAAAGTAGAAATAAGGAAATGAAAAATAATATGCAAATCTTCATGTTTTGAGAAAAGTCAACCAGCATGAATTCTCTGAGGAAGGTCTGGTTCCCAGGTATCATATCACAGTTTACACAGCTTAATGTAAAAAATAGTACTTTCTTTTCCTATAGGATCTTAAAATATAATGGATATCTGTAAATTATATTTGTGTTCTACATTTTCAGAAAACATCCTTTGCTTTCATATTTTACATGATATATTTATTTTTACAAGCAATAAACAAGAAAAATACGTGAATGAGTAAACAAGCAGATACAATATGAATTCAAGGACAAAAAAAAAATAAAAAATGAATAGATGAATGAACAAATTCATGAAATCTGTAAAAGTCAAAAAAGATAAACTCACCAAAATATAAAAAAACACAAAAAAAAATGTGTAGACTTGTTTCTGTCTGAAGACATTATTTTGCATTTTACATTTTGTTCAGTCCTATTCATTTATGTATTTGTAATTATCATATAAATATAGAGACCAAATGTCTTTGGATTGTGGAAGGAAACTGAGGCCCCAGAAGATACCCATACAAACACAGTAAGAATATGCAAACTCCACGCAATAGTGTCCTGGTTGGGATTCAAACCAAGGACTCTGATGCTGTAAGGCAGGTATGCTCACCACTGAACAACTAATGTATTGGAGTCAAGGGGGAAGGAGAAATTAAAAAAAGGTTTTGGTGACTTTTAGTGCAGTGGAATTTAAATGGCTCCAGAGAATCAAGGAAGATTCTATCAACTATCATGGACCTTTTATTGTACATAAAAAATGGCTCCATCACAACCCAAATGGTTTTGCTATTGTTTTCTTTTTTTTTACAGAAACAAGTGGCAATCAAGCAATAGCAATCAAAATGAAAGCAAACTAAAATATCCCCCCCCCCCCCCAAAAAAAAAAAAAAAAAAAAGACACCCTTTAAATAATAAACCCTTTTTAAGAAAATTTAAACTTAGTATCTCTATGAGTTAAATTGATAAGCTACGTCAATTTAATAAAAATCACTTTGCTCGCAACATATTTATTGCCCATACTGTGTATTCTCAGGGCAGGTGATGGGACTAATTATTCCTAATAGAACTTGAAAATTATAAATAGAGACTTTTTAAAAACTCACTTTGCTCAATGTAAACTGATCTCTTGAATAATCAGGTGTATGGAGTATAAATGGAAAAAAATATTTGAGGCAACCAAAATTGTATTAGGACAATGTAATTTATGAAGTGTTAGTAAATTGTTCTTAGTGGCCTAATAAAAAATTAGATAGTCTTATAACTAAGGGCTTATTTTTAGGACTGGGATAAATCATGGCATGTGCAATGCTGTTAATTTACAGTATGTATAATATGAATACATGGACACCTATGAACACAGTTATTAATCAATTTGCCCAGTTAATTATTGGATCAAACAGCTCACATTCCTAAAGATATGCTGAATTTAGAAAGCTTGCAACTGGGTCTTGTTTTATACAAGATCGGCTTTTGGTACTATGTGTTTGCCATAGGGCACCATATAGACAAGGGTTTACTAAATTGCACCATATAGATTTAATTGCATCTGTGTTATATAAAAAAGGCAACCCCTTCTACGGCATCTGTGATTTTACTGCAGTTTATATACTTTTATCACTATGGAGTAGATTATGTAATAGGCTTCTATGGTGTGGATTACATATTAGGCTATAACAATCAGTGAAAAGCTTCTTAACCTTTATATGGGTACGTATGACAATGAGGGTCTTTTCCTGGAACAATACAGTAATATATTTATAGAGCTGTTGATACGATATTATTTCTGTATATTGGGAAAGTAAGTTATTTTTAGTAATCTCACTTTGTAAATTGACAATGTTATTTTGGATCATTCGTAACTTCGGATGAGTATTTTATCTGAGAGGTTTATATTTCTAGTTTTAAAAGTAGAATTAGATTTTTTGATTTAGTGACACATAACTTTCATATATTGCCTAGAACATAGGTCCTTCTTGTAGCTAATCAAATACAATTAAAACTAACAAACAATGAAATGAATTGCAATCTGGCACCTTGTTATATTATTTCTAGAAATGAACTAATCATTGTGTAGCCATTTAAAGGAAGAATCAAATTAGATTTCAAAAGCACACATTAAATTAATAAATCGTCTTTTCTTTAGTTAAATTGTTTACTATATATACGCAACACTACCAAATGCAGCACACATTGTGATTGGCTGCTATAATCAAATCTAACAAAAAATTAAGTGATTTGCAACCTAGTGACTTTCTTTTATTGTTTTTGTAAATTAACTGATCATTGTGCAGATAATAAAAATTTAAAAAATATTACATTTTATAGGGAAGCAATAACTTAAGAAATGTTCTTTTCTTTAGTTAAGTTCCCAGTATATATAAGCAGCACTACCAAATTATTTGTGGTATAACACATCACATTGTTGTTGGTTGCAACAAATTATCTCCCCTTTGTCATTAAAATACATAAATGGACTCAAGATACATTGGCTTAATTCACAAAGCTTTAATACAATAATAAAGTTTCATTATCAGCCACCTGAATATAATTGTTTAATCTCACTGGAATCCCTTATCTGTTGAGTAACCTTTTGGAATTGAGCCTATTATCTTATAATTTTATAGAAAATTATTCATCCTTTGGAACCAATTATTTATAATTGCTCCATTCATTTGCTTAAAAAAATCATGTTATGTATTCAAATTTTCAGAGTTCTTTATTGCTATTGTATATTATATAATATTTCCTTATTTACAGCTCTAGGCTATATGTAGAGATGAGTTGCCTTACAGCCTTCCTGTAATTAGTGTTTTTTGGTATATTACCAAGGCAACGTTTAGAATATGGTGCTCAGGGTCATTTTGAGATATATTAAATGCCTGGTTCTGTTTAAAATGCTTCCAAAGTCCTGTGATGGGGTCAGAGGTACATATACGTCTCCCTGTCTTGTCAGGTGGCCATCCCCTGGCAAGTTTGTCATACATGGGTTGAACATTTTTTTGTTAAAACAGCTGAGCCCTGTTCTAAAAGTGCCCTTCAGTAGAGATGTAGAGATGGACGAACATCGGGCGGTTTGCGAACGTCAGCCACAAATTCTCTCAAAAGTCCGCGAACCGCAAGTTCGCGGCGGGCCCCATTGACTTTAATGGGAGGCGAACTTTAAAAACCTTTAGGTCATATTTGCAGCCACAAAAGATGTACTAGCTGTGCACAAATAGTCCCAGCACATGGACAATGTCATAACAGAAGTATTGCAATTAGAAAAGTTGCCCTAAATTTTTTTTTTTCTTTTTTTTACAGCAAAAAATTATTATTTTTTTTTTCATAAATCAGCCAGAACTGACAGCAGCCGGTTAATACATGTCAAATACATATAGGGTCCATTCACACATCTGTAAAATGGGTCCGCATCCATTCCACAATTTGGCAGAACCTTTACAGACCCACTGGTCTAACACACCAGTTGTTCAAAAAATTGGCCAGTGAGTTTGGCACTGTGTGTGTATCAGACTTAACACAGCAAAAGAGGCAATATTGTTGAAGGACACAAATACACTTGTAAAAGTATACTCAGATAACACCCCACTTCAATATGTGGTATTGGGGGGGGGGGGGCACTGGTCTATCACACCAGTTATAATACATTAAAAGTATAATACATTAAAAGTGCTTTTGTCACTGTTTGTAGTATTGCTGCAGCAACGCTCAGTCACCACACCGGTCACAATGCTGCACAGTGCACACAATACTAATCCACTATAATATGCTTTCTACAAAGTATATTATACCGTGGATTACCCCCCCCCCCCCTATATAGTGCACTGCACATCAATACAAAAAATATTGCAGCCCTTTAAATGACTTTTGTGGACATTATCAGAGCGATTTGTGTCACTGCTGCCGATCTCTAACTGCCCCTAAAGCACAGACTGGATACCTGTCCCTAACCTGAAAAGAGACTGGACCTATACAGAAATACCAGCCCTGGAAAGGACTTTTGTGGACATTAACAGAACGATTTGTGTCACTGTTGCCGATCTCTAACTGCTCCTAAAGCACAGACTGGATACCTGTCCCTAACCTGAAAAGAGACTGGACCTATACCGAAATACCAGCCCTGAAAAGGACTTTTGTGGACATTAACAGAGCGATTTGTGTCACTGCTGCCGATCTCTAACTGCCCCTAAAGCACCGACTGGATACCTGTCCCTAACCTAAAAAAGAGACTGTAGTAGACCTATACCGAAATACCAGCCCTGAAAAGGACTTTTGTGGATGTTAACAGAGCTATTTTTGTCTGGCAATCTCTCCCTCATGAACACAGCAGAGCTCTCCCTATGCTAACAAAAAGCAGAATGTGAAATGGCTGACAGCTCAGGTCTCTTTTTAGGATAGGGGGCATGTCCATGTGCTGAAATGTTTCAATTGGCTGTCCCGTTCCACCTGTCGGCTGTGTCATGGGTCAAAGTTCTTCTGAATGAAAAAGAAAATGGCGGCGCGGACATCTTCGCGAACATCGGCAAAAGTCTGACTTTTCACAAATTTGCCGTGAACGGACCGCCGGACGAACCACAAGGCCATCTCTACCCTTCAGTCCTCCCCCTTTGAGTAAACAAAGAGTCCTAGGGGATGTTCCCTTGTGAGCAGGTTGTGTGCCTGTTGTAAGGCCCCATGGCTTTAGCCTGGGTCTAGAGGTCTAGAGGGTCTGTACTTCTTGCAGGAAGCCCCCTGGGCTGAAGTGTGAGTGATCCTTAGGTTATCCTGAATGATCCTGACCTACAGTGAAAGGGTTGGAAAAGATTGAGACAAATCCAGCATAACAAAATGGAACTGGATTTTCTATCTTCTTCTGTCCATTACCTTCAAATATGTTTTAAGAGTGGGTCCCCCTAAAAATCGATACCAGACCCTTAATCTGAGTATGTAAGCTGGCCAGAAAAGGAATTCAACCCTCCTTTCTGAACCATACCAGACCACATGCCCTCAACATGGTGGGGGTGCCTTGTCAGGGAGAACTCCTCCTAGCAAAGCACCTTGTCCCCATGTTGATGAGGATAAGGGTCTCTTTCCCACAAACTTGGTTAGTGGGGCAAATTGTAATATGGAAGCCCCTTTTAATAATAAGGGGCCCCCCAGATGCCACCCTCCAATAAGTGAATGACCTAGGGGTACATACTTGTACCCCTACTTATTCACAAGTGTAGCCTAGAAATAAAGACACCCAAATGTCTGAAAAATTCCTTTATTAACCATTTGACCTCTGGAAGATGTACCCCTCTTCATGAGCAGGACACTGTATTACTTTAACCACCTCCCACCCGGCCAATGTACATATATACAACCGAGTGGGAGCTTCCTCCTTCTGAGTGGACATTCAGGAGCATCCTGCAGCAGGAGGGAGATTGCGCAGCTGCGTGCACGTGCAGCTGTGCGATCCCAGTGTGCCTGTGTCCCCGGGAAACAGAGCAACACCGCTCGACAGGAGGGCTCTGTGATTGGCCCTCCTGATCATATGACGGCCGTGTCCAATCACAGCCGTCATGTGATGTAAATAGAGATGTTGTCACGGTGATCGGCTCTGCTTCTCCTCACACAGTGAGGAGAAGGAGAGCAGATCGGTGCTGGCAGGCGGCGATCAGTGAGTATAGAGCTGTTTTACTGCTCTTTACTCACTGATCACCCTGTGCTAGTGCCCCCAAAAGTGTCCCCAAAAGTTTCCCCAAACACAGTGCCCCCACAATAAAACACCTGTCACACATCTGTCGCAATAAAATCTGTCCCAGTGAACATCTTCCACATCTGTTCATGATCATCTGGCGCAAATTATCTGGAGCACATCTTCCACATCTGTCCGTGATCATCTGGCGCACATCTGCCCCATCTGTCCGTTATCATCTGGCGCACATCTGCCTGTGATCATCTGGCGCACATCATCTGCCACATCTGGTGCACATCATCTGCCACATAAGTCTGGGATCATCAGGCGCACATCTGGCACACATCATCTGCCACATATGTCAGTGATCATCTGGCACACATCTGGCACACATCTTCCACATCTGGCGCACATCTGTCACATCAGGAGCACATCAACTGCCACATATGTCTGTGATCATCTGGTGCACATCATCTGCCACATATGTCCGTGATCATCTGGCGCACATCTGGCACACACCATCTGCCACATCTGGCGCACATCTGTTCGTGATCATCTGGCGCATATCTGGCACAGATTATCTGCCACATCTGGCGCACATCTGCCACATCTGGTGCACATCGACTGCCACATATGTCTGTGATCATCTGGCGCACGTCATCTGCCACATATGTCCATGATTATCTGGCACACATCTGGCACAGATTATCTGCCACATCTGGCACACATCTGCCACATCTGGTGCACATCAACTGCCACATATGTCCGTGATAATCTGGCCACATCTGACACACATCATCTGCCACATCTGGCGCACATCTGTCTGTGATCATCTGTCGCACATCATCTGCCACATCTGGCACACATCATTTGCAAAATCTGTCTGTGATCATCTGGCGCACATCATCGGCCATATCTGTCAGTGATCATTTATCACATGTGTAGTCATCTGGCGCACATCATATGCCACATCTGTCAAAGTGAACATCTTCCACATCCCAGTGATCAACATCTGTCACACATCTGTCCCAGGAATCAGCGCACATCTGTCCACATGGCTAAAAAATTATCCAGGGCCTTCAAAAATGTGATAGGTACTCAGGAAATGAAATGATTAATTTATGCCTTTAGAACGCCTGACGGTGCTCCTTGAATGTTGGGCCTCTGTATGAGACCAGGTTGTGGAAAAGTCTCAGATATGTGGTATTGCCATACTCAGGAGGAGTAGCAGAATATATTTTGGGGTGTCATTTTTGCTATGTACATGCTATGTGTTAAAAAAATTGTATAAATTGACAACTTTGTGTAAAAAAAAAAAATAGGTTTTCATTTTCTTTACACATTTTCCAAAAACTTGTGGAAAAAAAATGACACCTTCAAAAGACTCATTGTGCCTCGTGGAATATACATTGGGGTGTTTTGTTTCCAAAATGGGGTAATTTTTTGGGTAATTCTATTGTCCTGGTGCTCCAGGGCCTTCAAAAATGTAATAGGTACTCAGGAAATGAAATGTGTCATTTATGCCTTTAGAACGCCTGACGGTACTACTTGGATGTTGGGCCTCTATATGTGGCCAGGCTGTGGAAATGTCTCACACATGTGGTATCGCCATACTCAGGAGGAGTAGCAGAATATATTTTGGGCTGTAATTGCAAGTTTGCCATGTGTAAGAAATAATTTGTCAACATGACAATTTTGTGGGGGGAAAAAAAAAAATCTTCATTACAACTTCATTCAACTATTGTGGGCAAAAAAATATTGCAACTTCAAAAAACTCACTATGCCTTTTAGAAAATACCTTGGACTGTCATCTTTACAAAAAGGGGTCATTTGGGGGGTATCTGTACTGTCCTGACATTTTAGGGCCTCAAGAAATGCGGTAGGTAGTCAGTACATCAATACAATTTTCGATGATACGTAGCCTAGCTTGTAGACTCTAAAACTTTCACGCAAACCTATTATCATACACTTATCAGGATTTTTTTTACCAAAGACATGTAGCATAATATATCCTGGCCTAAAATTATGACAAATTTTGATTTTATTGGATTTCTTTTAAAAGAAAATGTAGAAAATATTGTTTTTTTTCACTATTTCCGTTATTTTTTCACTTATATCGCAAAAAATAAAAAGCCCAGTAGTGAATAAATACCACCAAACGAAAGCTCTATTTGTGTAAACAAAATGATAAAAATGTCATTTTGGTAAAGTGTAGCATGACTGAGTAATTGTCATTCAAAATGTGAGAGCACCGAAAGCTGAAAATTGGTCTGGGAAGGAAGGGGGTGAAAGTGCCCAGTATTGAGGTGGTTAACTGACAATTTTGCGGTCATGCAAAGCTGTACCCAAACAAAATGTATGTTTTTTTTTCCCACAAATAGAGCTTTCTCATGGTGTTATTTGATCACCACTATTTTTTTTTTTTTTTGTGCTATAAACAAAAAAAGGCCGATATTTATATTTTTATGATTTAAAGAATCCAATTTTTTCAAAATTTAGGCCAATATGTTTTCTTCTACATGTTTTTGGTAAACAAAATCCCAGTAAGCATATATTGATTGCTTTACGGCAACGTTATAGTGTCTACAAACTATGGTATATATTTATGGAATTTTTATTTATTTATTTATTTATTTATTTGTTTGTTTTATACTCGTAATGGCAGCAATCAGCAACTTATAATAGGATTGTGATATTGCGGCGGTGAATCGGACACTAAATGACACGTTTGGCACTTTGTAGGTATCAGTGACACTAATGCAGTGATCAGTACTAATAATATGCACTGCCACTGTGCTAATGACACTGGCTGGGAAGGGGTTAAACATTAGACATGTGAAATTGGTTTTTGGACAAAATTTGGCATATTTGTTCATTCGGGAGCATACGAATGAACAGAAGACTTTTTGGACGAATACATTCAAAAACTAATTGTCAGAAAAAACGAAATCTGAAAAATACAAAAATCAGATAACATTCGGATAATTTAGTTTTTCATATTTTCTGACTATTCGTTATTGTTGCTTATAAAGAAATACTTGATGAATGCATTTGTATTCATATTTCTTTTGGATATATTTAGATTCATTCAATTTTCAGATGGGCAGTGTTAGTGTGTTATCTATGAATGCATCTGAAGTTACAAATTATACGAAGTAAAGAATGACGCTTCTAAACAAATGGAATGGAATGAATATGAATGCATCCGAAGTTACGAATGATCCAAAGTAAGAAATGCCGATCATAATGAATGATCCGATAAATGAAAAAACAAATGAAAAAAAAAAGAAACAAAACAAATTCTTCGGTAGTGCACATCTGTTAAACATCTAGAGTGATCAAAGGGTTAACTGTGTGCCTAGCCAGTGGTTTTGTGACATGTGTGTGCTGCTGTGTGTGCTGCTTTTACTAGAGGAAGAGATGGATTTTATTCCCTGATATGCAGGGACATAAAATCCATCCCTTCCCCTCTGTCAAAATGTATGTAAACAAGGCAGATCTCCATTCTGTGTGTATTACTGATGATCAGCTGGTGTCGGTGGACATCCAGTGCCCAGGAACCCAAACATCTCCTGCTGTGAAAAATAGGCTGAAGTGCAGAATCACGTATATATATATATTTATATATTAATGGTCCTGCAGCAGTAAATCTGCTATAGGGTGGCCCGGAACTGGTTAAAAAAAGTAAATTTGCAAAGAAGTCCCCCATTGTAAATCCAGTGTCAATTATGATGCCCTCAATTATGGGGCCTTCTCTGTAGGGTCCTTTTTTCTGATTTTGTATAGACAAGTGACAGGGTCACATGAAATGATTGACTTACTTTATCAATTCCAAAAGTATTGGTGCACATTTCCCTACGCTTAGTCCTTCACGCTCAAACCTAAAGGTTAACTCCACTTTCGTGTGAAAAAAAATCAGCAAACAAAGAAAAAACAAGATAGAGTATACAATTGACGACACAAATCATATTGTAATTGAATGTTATTAAAAAATTACCTTTGCTTTTCAACCTGCAGCTGTTGTAATTTTTGGAAAATGCAATGCAATATGGCTACCTGGAGCTGTTCTGTACACAGAATGTATACTGACCACACCCCAGAAACATAATTTCCTGCTTGTGTGATTGGCTCACCAATTTTCCCAGAAGTCTGCCTAAGATACAAGTCAGATTTCTGAGATCCCCTGCAACAAAAATGTCATTTTTGGTGAGATACTCCCAATAGGAGCACGTCTAAAGGGATGCAGGCCCAGCAGCTTTACTCATTAGAGCCCTGCAGCTCCCACAGCTGATCGATAATTATAAGACCACTCCCATTTGACCCATTTGACCCACTCAGCACAAAGAGGCACAGAGGAACAAACAGTGATTTCTTCAGAATAACAAAAGGTAGGAATCTGCAAAAAGTATGTTAAAATTGCTGCAATGTACAGAGATCACCCAGGGGGGAATGTTTTTTTCTTAACAAAAGTGGAGTTACGCTTTAAGGCAGGACTTTAACTTTTAATAGTTTAAAATAGCTGACAGATAAACTTTAAGAATTTGTTCATTGGAATTCATAACCATGTATGTTAGAAGCCTACTAGTTCATCCAAATCAATAGATCAAATTTCTAAAGTATATCCCTGAAAACAAACTTTTCCTACTTACTTAAGCAATGATTTGCCAGAATAAACAAAATAAGGCTTTTGGAGGATCTCACCTGTTTTCTATTTGATGAGCAAAGTTCAAAACATTTTTAAAAATGTAAAAAAAAAAGTGTGAACCTAAGCATAGCAGCAAACCCCTTTTAAGTCTATGGAAGTTAAATCTGATAATTTGCTTGACCTATCTGAGGCCAATTTGCAAGAATGTTAAGCAATTGCCATGAGGGAAATGTACTTGTGCAAAAAGGTAAACCAAATACCATTTATCAGACTGCAGCTCTTTCATAAAGACCTAAAGGACAACATTATAAATACACAATTTATGCAAATTATTGGCCATAAAATGGTATGGGGGCCTGGGTACAACCCTGGGGGACATGTATCAATGGAAAAAAAACTTTTAAAAAAGATTATTTTTAAAGGGGCAGTGATTTTAATGATGCTTAAAGTGAAAGAATACAAATGAAAAATTCCTTTAAATATAATGCCTAGGAGGTCCACTTAGTCTGCTTGTAAAGTGGCACATATGTGCCATGTATAGAACCTGCTGCAGCAAAGCTGACACTTGCAAAGAAAAAAAAAGATATTTAAATTGATTATCGCAGCTGCAAGCCATTGCTGGCAATACGAAAAAAAAACCTGCCAAAATCAAAGAAAAAAAAAATAAACGGCACCCCAAATCCATACCAGACCCTTTTCCAAACACGTAGCCTGGCAGGCCATAAAAGGGGGGATTAACTCCAGAACCATAGAAGGCCACATGCCCTTAACATAGGGGGATGCTTTGGGGCAGGGGGAGGGTTGTTTTTAATATGTCTTTGTGAATAAAATAATGTATATGTTTCCACATATGCTTGCCTCTTTTACTTGGTGTACCAAATCCTACAAAGTCACACATTTCTAGCATGACCATGACTACGTTCTAGGACTAGCGGGTCAGACATCTCAATTTTACTTATATATTCATAGGGATATGGATTTGATATGGAGAACAGAGCCGATATCTTCTCCATATTCCAGAACATATGCTTAAGTTACATTTTAAAGGTCCATATTACCTTCCTGCCAGGATAGCGATTCAATTATTGTTTTTCTGTAGTTACCTGGATTCAAATTTCCCTGCATTTAAGGTAGAAATTATAGAGATTTAAACTGTCCAGACTAAGCTAAACCTATAGAGTATAACAGAGACAATTTAGGTCTCAGCTCTGAAACTGGGAGCTACTGGATGGCCTTTGGCTACCCACTTGTGACCTCAAATCCTGAAAGTATTTTCTGCCTTTCTGTTTTGCTATGTGGCTCTGCAAAAACCACTGGGGTTTATTTACTAAAGCTGGAGAGTGCAAAATCAGGCTCACTTCTGCAGAGAAACCAATCAGCTTCCGGGTTTTATTGGCAAAGCTTAATTGAACAAGCCAAGGTTAGAAGCTGACTGATTTCTGTGCAGAAGTGAGACGGATTTTGCACTAGCTTTAGTAAATAAACCCCACTGTGTTTCTGTTACTGATCTCGCCCTGTCCTGACTACTACTTCCCTTTCTGCCTATTATTGATCTGGTATCGATGTTGGCCTGCACCTTGACCCTTCCTGCTGTCCTTTTCCTTATTGTCTATTACTAACCCTGGCCTGTGTTCAACCAGGATGTGCTGCCACTCTAGATCTCTCTACTAGTTGCTGTACCCAGCCTGCATCTAGTACTCACCTCCTCTATGGCATTAGGGTTTTATATTTGCAGCATGCCACGACTAGTTCCTGCAACTAGTTTTGGGCTCTTGGACCCAGACATCTCTATGGAATCAGATCCCCCACTCAGTGTGCTCGTACACTTTCAGTTACCAGCTAAAGGGTTATATTGGTAAAGGTGTAATAATGGCTGCCTTCTCAAATCTCTCATGCTAAAAAACATGTGCTTTTGCTTTCAGCTTTGGCAACATTTTGACAAAATCAATCTACCTCTTATATTGTCATATGGCAAAGAAAGGAGGTATTAGCTTTAAAAATTACCCTTTAAAGCTAGGTGTATTGAGTGCTCCTAGCTGTGTTACTCCAGTGTTGTGTTACATATAGGAATGGGCTTGATGTTCGAGTTGAACGTAAGTTCGACTCGAACATCAGCTGTTTGTGTGTTTCTGGTACGAACCCAACAGGGGGGTGTTCGGCCCATCACTAGTTACATAACTTTGTTTATAGCACACTTATATCACACACTAATTCTGTGTGGGCAAGTACTGGTGGTTGGGGACTTTCCAACATGGAATGACACAGTTGTGCAGTCTGCATGATTTTCCAGGTGAGTCGCCAGGTAGTAAAGCCAGAATAAGAGGACATTCCTGGAGTTTGTAAGAAAGTAAGAAATGGCAGCTCATCTTCAAGGTTGAACAATTGACAAAGTAAATTTACCCACGGCCTCTGTGTGCATCATTAGATTTGCATGGACAGTAAAATACGGCAGAAAGTTACGTTGACATAAGCATTGCTTTGTGCAGTGAAGTATTGAAAACTGTATACTGCTGTCACAGGAAGAGGGGAAGGAAAACCCAGAACCAGCGAAGAAGAACCCCGGAAAAAAAGGTATACAATAGTAAATATAAAAGGGATTTTTAAAAACATAAAGGAATAGGGGTCAAATAGGGGTTACATTTACAGCCATGTAAATGTAAATTAATTGTACTGTCTAAGGCATGAACAGTAACTGGGTTGACTAGGTTAAAAAGGTCACGTTCATACAGGTCAACCCAATATTTTTTTTTTCGTGTTGAATATACAGTATCAAAATAACCCTTCACTTCTTATCTTAACACAGAACTTAAGGCCCATTTCACACAGGCGGACCGTTTAGATCCGCCTGTCCGTTTTTTGGCAGATCTGAACGGTCCCCCCATGCATCTCTATGGGGGATCGGATGTCAGTGGAGACATGTCTGCTGACAGCCGATCTGATCCGATCCGTCAAATCTGGATGGATGGAAACCCTATTTTCCATACGGTCCGTTCCCATCCGATTTCCCCCATAGAGATGCATGGGGAACTGACAGCTGTGTCTCCGCACACAGCGTGGAGACACAGCTGTCATCCTCCTGCTCAGCGGGGGATCGGCGGCTCGATCCCCCGCTGAGAAAAACGGAATCCGTCCGACGGACGGATAGTGTGAAAGGGGCCTTATACATTCCTCTGGATCAACTGTGAGTATAGGATTGTGTATATGGGATTGTATGGTTGTGTTTTCTCTACTGTTTTTTTTGTTGTTGTTTTTTCATTGGTTGAGCCAGATGGACTTGTGTCTTTTTTTTGTGCCTTTTTGTGTCTTTTTTTTCAACCTGACTAGCTATGTAACTATGTAACCACTATCTTTTCAATATTTTCAAAACTGCTTTTTTAACTTCAACATTTCTTAGACTGTATATCAAAGGGTTTAATACAGGAGTAATAACACCATAAAATAAAGAGATATATTTTAGCATAGAAGATAGATGCTTGGACTGTCCCATGTACATAGTAATAGTTGTCCCAAAAAACATGAAGACAACAGTCAGGTGAGAAGCGCAAGTGGAAAAAGCTTTGGATCGTCCATCATTAGACTGAATTTTTAATATCGATGAAATTATAAGAACATAAGACACAACAATAAAGACAAATGGTGCTAAGAGGACAAACAGACTTACAATTAATAGTCTTAGTTTGAAGATGGCAAGATTCCCACATGCAATCCTAAGCAGCGCTAATATCTCACAGGCAAAATGATCTAGTTTGTTTTCAATACAGAATATCAGCGGCTTTGATATATTGGGGATAACTGATGTAAAGAACCCCCCAAACCACACAATGACTGTAATATTCTGACACATCTTCCAGTTCATAATGATTGTATAATACAAGGGGAAACATATGGCAATGTAGCGATCGTATGCCATAACTGCTAACAGTAGGCTCTCTGTACTCCCCAGAAAATGCCCAATGTTCATTTGTGCCATGCAGCTTAAAATGGAAACAGCTTTTTTCTGAGAAAGGACAATAAGTAATATATGTGGGACAGAGATGGACGAGTAACATAAGTCTAGAATTGACAGATTGCAGAGAAAAAAGTACATGGGTGTGTGCAATTTAGGACCCATGAAAACAGCACAGATCAGAAAACTGTTGCCCACAATGGTCATTATATAAATTAAAAATAAGGAAATGAAAAATAATCTGCAAAGTTGAATGTTTTCAGAAAAGCCAACTAGCAAAAATTCTTTCAGCAAGGTCTGGTTCCCTGGGATCATATCACAAATTTCACAACTTAATGTTGAAAAAAGAGTACTTTCTTTTTTCCTATAGGAGTTTCAAAGATGTGTGAGATCTGTAAATTAGATTTGTGAAAACATAACTTGTTTTTATATCTTATGTGATATATTTAATTTATCCAGTTGCCGACTCCCCTATAGCAGCTTTACTGCTACAAAGTGGCCGCTCTGTGCAGAATTACACACAGGATCTCACAAAAATGAGTACACCCCTCACATTTTTGTAAATATTTTATTCTATCTTTTCATGTGACAACACTGAAGAAATGTCACTTTGCTACAATGTAAAGTAGTGAGTGTACAGCTCGTATAACAGTGTCAATTTGCTGTCCCCTCAAAATAACTCAACACACAGCCATTAATGTCTAAACCGCTGGCAACACGTGAGTACACCCCTAAGTGAAAATGTCCAAATTGGGCCCAAAGTGTCAATATTTTGTGTGGCCACCAATATTTTCCAGCACTGTCTTAACCCTCCTTGGCATGGAGTTCACCAGAGCTTCACAGGTTGCCATGGAGTCCTCTTCCGCTCCGCCATGACGACATCACAGAGCTGGTGGATGTTAGAGACCTTGTGCTCCTCCACTTTCCATTTGAGGATGCCCCACAGATGCTCAATAGGGTTTAGGTCTGGAGACATGCTTGGCCAGTCCATCACCTTTACCCTCAGCTTCTTTAGCAAGGCAGTGGTCGTCTTGGAGGTGTGTTTATATAGATTAAACTAACTGTGAATGCATAAGAAATAAAAAATAAGGATCCCCCTGAGGAAGACACGTCAGTCCCTGTGTCGTCACACGTAGGAGAGGGCCAAGGCTGTGTCAGTGAGCAGATCGTGTAGCAGTGAGAGGAGCGCTGCTGTTTGGGCTTAACTGCGAGTATTCTATTGAGCTTTTCTGTCGGTACACCTGTGTGCCCGTTATTTTTGGCTTGGATAGTCTGGTGCACTTCAGCACCTGACAAATGTGAGAGATTAACCTTTTTTTTATAAACATATGTTTTTATCAAAACGTTACTTGCGCCATGGGTATATGTTTCCTTTTCCCATTCATGAGAGCTGGTGAATCCATTAAAGCCAGATTGGGAGCCAGAGCATCGGAGGAGTTCATATACCCTTTCCCTGCTGGAATATCCTTATGCTGTCATTGACCAAGCGTACCAGTGAGGTCACACTTTATGAGGTGAGAACCCACCTTGTGGGGGGTTACACGAGTGAAGGTGGAGCATCGGACACACCGTTTTGTGAACTACCGCTTACGGATTGTCACTTTATATTTTGTGCACTGGTGATTGGGGACTTTTTAGTATAATTTATCCACGGAATATATTTGTGTCATCATTTACATCACTTGCAAATTATTTTATAGACTTTATTGACAGATTATATCAATTAATCAGTTCTGGACTGAAAGGATTTGTCCCCTAATGACCAGGCCATATTTTGCATTTAGGCACTGTGTTACTTTAACAGACAATTGTGTGGTCGTGCGATGCTGTACCCAAACAAAATTTACATCTTTTTTTCCCACAAATAGAGCTTTCTTTTGGTGGTATTTGATCACCTGTTAGATTTTTATTTTTTGCCCTAAAAGCAAAAAAAGAACTACAATTCTGAAAAAAAACAATATTTTTCACTTTCTGCTATATAACATTCCCCCCCAAAAAAATGTAAAAATCAAAATTTTTTAACATTTTAGGCCAATTTGTTTTCTGCTACATATTTTTGTTTAAAAAAAAATAGCAATAAGGGTATTTTGATTGGTTTGCGCAAAAATTATTGTGTCTATTAACTACGGGAAAAATTTATGCCATGTTTTATTGTTTTTTTTTTTTTTTTCACTAGTAATGGCGGCGATCTCCGATTTTTTGCGGGACTGCGACAGATGGGACTCCTGACTGACATTTTGACACTTTTTGGGGGTACCAGTGATATTACTACAGTAATCAGTGCTAAAACTATGCACTGTTACTGTAATATTGACACTGGCAGGGAAGGGGTTAACAGTGTGGGTAATCAAGGGGTTAAATGTGACCCTAGGGGAGTGATTCTAACTGTTGGGGGGGATGGGGCGTGGCTTCTGAGATTACCACAGAGACATGCGATCCTATATAGCAGGATCACATGAGCTCTGCGATCATCCCAGGGAGAAGAACAGTCAGCTGTGTTTACAACAGTCGACCGTCCTTCTCTCTCAGCGGGGTTCGATCGAGAGTGTCAGGCGGCAATCGGAGCCGCCTGACACACGCATCGGCTTCCCCGCTGACGATCAGGGGCAGAAGCGCGCCGGCGGTGGTGCTCGCTCGCCCCCCAGGTCCTCTCAGACGAGCGACGTAGGTCTACGTCTTTCTGCCTGTACGATCCACCCTGCCGCAGTAAAAAGGCGACGCGGGTGGTCGGGAACTGGTTAATTTAACACCAACTTGTATATGTAATTATGTTATTGTTTTTAATATCACATTTCTTATGCATTCACGGTTGTTTTATTCTGTAGGCACTGCACTTTTATATATTTTATAATGCCATGCACACTTACCACAAGGGGAGTGATTAGTGCAGGCAGCAGAATATATATTATTTTACAAAATAGCTTGCGGGATCACCCACAAATATTTTCACTTAGGGGTGTACTCACTTTTGTTGCCAGCGGTTTAGACATTAATGGCTGTGTGTTGAGTTATTTTGAGCGCGCCTCTTCTGCTGTGATTAGTCACAGTAGAAGCTGATCAGGGGGTGCTAACCAATGGATGACTGCCGATCGGCGAGGAGATGCAGTGGACAGGGAGATTCCCTGCAGGGGGAAAAAAATCCAGAACATCCCTTAGTGAAAGCAGCACACTGTGCACACAAAAACACTGGTTAGGCACACATTTAACCCTTTGATTATGCTAGATGTTTAACCCCATTCCCAGCCAGTGTCATTAGTACAGTGACAGTGAATGTTTTTAGTACTGATCACTATATTAGTGTTATTGGTTCCCACAAAGTGTCAAAAGTGTCAGTTAGTGTCAGATTGTCCCATGCAATATCACAGTCCCAGTAAGTCGCTAATGGCCACCATTACTAGAATAAAAAATTCCAGTATATAATGGGGAAAATAATTATTTAATCCCCTGCAGATTTTGTAAGTTCGCCCACTTACATAGAAATTAAGGGTCTATCATTTTTATCATATGATAGAGACAGAATATCAACTAAAAATCCAGGAAAAACACATAAAACAAATGCTATAAATTAAGTTGCAGTTCCGTGAGTAAAATAAGTATTTGATCCCCAAGCAAAACTTGACTTAGTACTTAGTGGAGAAACCCTTGTTGGCAAGCAGAGAGGTAAGCAGACATGTGTGGTTTGTTTAGTTCTGAATCTAATATCAAACATTTGGACAAAATTTGATTTGAATTAAAAAACAAATTTGAATCGAAATTGAATTTGAAAAAATTACAAATTGGTTTTCTAAAAGATAATACAATAAGAGGGGGCGTGGCGACTCTGTGCTCCGGCGTGTACCCGATCATCTCCGCATCTACGGCCCACCACAGTGACGGTCAGTACCCCTACTGAGCAAATCAGGTTGTCTGAACCTGCCCTGTATCCCACGGCCATGACGAGGAAGAAATTGGATGCGCCTGTAGTGCGTAAACTTTCTGAATTCTTCAAGCCGTCCGCCGGCGGTCTACAGCAAGATGGCGCCGGCGCCTCTCCTCTACCTCAGCGCCTCCGCCCTCTTGCGGCAGCGCGCACAGATGACGCGGCTTCCCCTGCGGCTCCCGGGCTCTCTGCACAGCCGATACTGATGCGGCCCTCTCGCTCCTCAGATTCCTTGCCCTCCACACCGTCCACGGAGAGCCCGGCCAAGTCTCATCCTAGGTGGGAAGAAGCATTGCCAGCCCTGGAGCATCCGGATATGGAGGTGAGCGCTGCCGCAGTTCATAACGCTCACGCTGAGGCCTACACTCCTACCCCAGACCCATTCGCCTCCCTGGTCACCACGGGTCAGCCTGTGTCAGTTAAGGGACATGATGTCCATGCTGCACACATCTCTGCAAGCAAACATCACTGCCTCAATCACATACTGTCAGAAAGAACTCCATGGGCTAGGGAACAGAGTACATACTATTGAAGACAAAATGGGTGAATTTACAGCATCTTATAACACCCTAGTGGACTCCCACACAGCACAACAAAATGATCTTCACCGCCAAGTTGGCAGACCTTGAAGACCGTTCACGGCGAAATAACTTGAAAATCTGCGGTATTCCGGAGTCCGTCCTCCCTAACCAATTACCTTCTTTTGTGAGGGATCTTTTCCAGAAATCCATTCCTGAGCTTACTAATGCGGACTTAAGAGTAGATAGAATCCATCGCATCCCTAAACCTTCCTTTCTCCCACAAGAAATCCCCCCCGGGATGTTTTGCTCAGAGTGCATTTCTTTCAAGTGAAGGAGAAGATTCTGGAGACATTCCGACGCAAGGATCACCTACCAGACCAAGCTGCAAATCTCCAGATCCTCCCTGATTATTCCCAATACACCCTACAACAGCGACGCAACCTTAACTCCGTGACCAAAGCCCTTCGAAATCACAAGATCAAAAATAAATGGAAGTATCCGGCCAAACTTTGCGTTACCTATCAGGGAACAACATCCCAAATAACCAACATTGATCAGGGGATTCGTATGCTCTGGCAATGGGGAATAGTTCCAGAGCCTCCAGACAACTCTTCAAGCAACAGCGCCCCACCACAGCTTCATCATGTCCAACCAGATTGGCATGTCATGTCCAGACCGTCCAGATCGTCTCACCGTCGTATGCCTTACACCTCATGGGTACACCCGGCCCCGATGTCTTTGATGGACACCCACCACCGTGTCCATGAACCCCGCAATCTCTGCAATCTAGATTGCACGCCTGGTCCTAATGGACCAAGTCCTTTTTACCTTCCCTCCCCGCTTTGTTGTTTGTTTTTGGTCTTGTTTGTCCCTTTTTTTTCTACAGCTCTGGAACATGACTCCAGTATTGGCTGCGTTTGCTGCTCATATCTCCGGACATCTCCTGCTACTTTGATCCAACGTTGGATACGTCCCTGTCTTCGGCCCTCTGATACTTGTTGTGCCTCCTGCATCCACTCTACAGTGACTACTTTCCTCTCAGGTACTCTCAATCACCTTGCTGCTTTCCCACACTCCATGCCATGGCCTTGCTTTTTTTTCTCTCTTTTTTCTCTACTCTTGGTTGATACCCACCCAAGCCCCGGAAGACTGTATTACTCCACAGACCCTGGCACATTTGCATTCCCCTATATGATACCATGATGCCCCTACATTTTATTTCAATGAACGTTAAGGGCCTCAACCACCCAGCAAAGCGCTACTCTATCTGGCAAGAAGCACTATCCTCCAAGACGGACGTCCAAGAGACGCACTTCAAGCTGGGCGGCACCCCCAAACGCTCCCACCATGAATTCCCACACGTTTTTCTGGCCTCCTCCGGCGAGAAGAAAAGGGGGGTCTTGCTGGCATTCCGTGCCTCTGTGTCCTTCGCCTACTCCAGGGTGGTGCAGGACACAGAGGGACGATACATTATTATCAATTGTATTTTGGATAACTGTCCCTATACGATAGTGAATGTTTATGTGCCTAACACTCACCAATTACGATTTTTACGTAAACTGTATGCCAAGGTTGCAAAATTTACTGTAGGTAAGCAAATCATATGCAGTGATTTCAACTTGGTGTCGGACCACGCCATGGACTCCTCCTCTAGGGTCAAATCGAAACTGCCTACCCTGGCAATACTCACACATGCTGAAGGACTCCATGACGTGTGGCGATACCAACACGCGGAAGAGAGAGGTTACACTTATTTTTCTCCTTGCCACAACACATACACTAGAATTGACATGTTCTTGATAGACTCTGCCACCTTACCCCTAGTCATGGATACTGGCCTTTCCCCTATCACGTGGTCCGACCATGCAGCAGTACACATGACCATCTCTACCAGCCCAGCCAACCCATCTTCATTTATTTGGCGCTGCAATAACTCCATTTTGTCTGACCCTGACTCCCTTAAACACCTGCAGGCACGACTGCGGGAATTCTTTGATGCCAATGGCACCCCTGAAATCAACCCTACCACCCTTTGGAATACCCACAAAGCGTTTATTAGGGGGATCCTTATACAACTAGGCTCTCGTTTGAAAAAGAAATACCATAATAAGTTACAGGCCCTTACTGCAGAAATTCACTCCTTAGACACCATCAACAAAACTACGCCCTCTCCCGCCAACGCTTCCAAACTCACATCCCTACGCTCGGATCTTCGTCGGCTCTTGATTGACCGGCATGATAAAATGCTAGCTCGACTGCGTTTACAGTATTACTCATCCCACAACAAAGCGGGCAAATTCTTGGCTTCCAGGCTGAAAGCTAAATGAGTGAAAACGCAAATATATTCCATTACCCACCCCTACACCGGCGAAAAACTGACCCACCCCCATAAAATCGCTGACACCGTTGCAGATTACTACAGCTCCCTCTATAATCTAGACAAAGACAGAGATACCCCCCCAACCCACTGAATCTGACATAAGGTCATTTCTCGACCGCCTTGCCCTGCCATCGCTGTTCGCTGACTCCCTATCTCATCTGAATCGACCCTTCACAACCCAAGAATTGGCCAAAACACTACAAGCTCTTCCCCTCCACAAATCCCCAGGTCTAGATGGCCTGACGAACGAATACTATCATACCATGCAAGATATTTTAATGCCACACATGCTGCCCTTATTTTCTGAAGCCGTCCAAACCGGTGGTCTCCCGCCGGAAATGCTCCAAGCCAATATTACTACCCTCCCCAAATCCGGTAAACCACCTTCCACTCCCGCCAATTTCAGGCCCATTTTAATATTAAATACTGACGTAAAAATTTTCGCCAAACAAATAGCCAATAGACTTGCAGTAATCCTTCCAACTTTGGTTAGCACCATATGGGCTTTGTGAAGGGTCGACAAGCTCCGGACGCTACCAGAAGGTTTTCCGAACGTTCCGGTCTCCCGTGGATTCCTATAGAAACAGCACTCTCAAAAGTGGAAACTCTTAGTAATTTGTTGTTAGCAGATAGATGGAAACAGATTTCCCTTCACACGCTTCCCCTATCAACACAAGCCCCCCTATTGTCGTGGAGATTGTTGTCCTCGCACCTTCCGGGATCTCCAACACCTATAAAATGTCAATCCCGCTTGCTGCTCTCAGCGTTCTCCTCCCCTGTGTCAACATTTCAAAATTTTATCACCTCTATCTCACAGCTCTACCAGGGCGAAACTCTTAAACCGTTCGCGTCACTCAAAAGTGAATTTTCATTATCCGCACAAGCCATTTTTGCATACAATAGCATTTTCAGCTTCCTGCGTAAACATCCTCCGCCGGAGATTCTCCTATCACCTCAAATATGGCAGTTTCTCACTAACCCCTTATGCTCTATAAAGGGCATCTCCTTATTCTACAACACCATCAAACACAAAACATTGTTCCACAAATCTCTGCATATGGTCGCCTGGGAAGGAGAACTCAAACAGGTTTTTTCAGACGCACAATGGCAGTTAGCCATCCGTGCCACGTACAAAGCATCCAAATGTGTATCACATTGGGAACTGGCGCAAAAACTCCTAACTCATTGGTACCTGACCCCTTATCGACTGTCTAAAATATTTGATGCTCAAAGCCCCCTCTGCTGGCGCAATTGTGATCAGGTGGGCACAATTGTTCATATCTTCTGGTATTGCAAGGGCTTGACCAGTTTTTGGGGCAAAATCTTTGAGATTCTGTCAGATACCACCGGTATACTACTCAGCCCAGATCCGGCCTTGGCACTCCTTTCCCTGGGCCTAGACTCCTATGATCCACATCTTAATAGCGGCCAGAACAATTATAGCCAGGTGTTGGAAACAACCTGTTGCTCCTTCACACCTAGAGGCCATTAGACAAATCAATCTCCAGTTTTCTCTGGAAAGAGCTTACGCCTACTCTACCCTCAAGGGTCCTAAATTCCACAAAGACTGGTCAATTTGGATGCAAAGCAAATATTTTACCCCTTCTTGTTGACAGTTTCAACTATTCTGTTTCATTGTGTTATGACAGTTCCTACAGCTCCAACAGGAGTTAATCCATTTTGATATGTTCCATATAGCGTATGTTATTAGTCCTACTATACACAGTTGTTGTACCAGTATACTGTATATGTTGTATTTTACTTGACTGCACAAGGACTTTTGCAATCGTATGTATCCTTCACTGTCCATTATACCCCCTTTTTTTTTTTGTTTACCCCATGTATTTTTTGTTATTCATGTATTTTGAAAAATTCAATAAACATTATTGAAAGTAAAAGATAATACAATAAAATAGAATATAAAATAATAAAAGCAATATAATAAAAAATCAAAGAATAGTAAAGAATAGAATAGAATGTAATAGAATAGAATAAAATAGAATATGACCTTCTTCTAAATTCGAATTTGAATAGAGTAGATTAGAATAGAATCCAAAACAATGGAATCCAAAAAATATTAGAAAATAAAAGAAAAAAGAAAATAAAAGAATAGAATAGCATAGAAAAACAATAGGATAGAATAAAATATAAAGAATAAAACCATCTTCAGAAATTTGAAATTGAAATAGAATGAATTTGAATAAAAAAGATTGAAATAGAACATAATAGATAAGAATAGAATAAAACTAAGAGAATAGAATATAAAAGAATTGAAAAACAATTAATATAGAATTTATAAAATAGAATATAACTATTATATTATTTCTATTTCATTTTATTCTGTTCTATTGATTTTCTATTCTATTCTTTTCTATTATTTTCTATTCTATTCTTTGCTATTCTATTCTAATAATTTCTATTCGAATTAGAATTTATTCTTTCGAAATTCGCATTTTGAAAGATAGTTATATATTCTTTCTATTTTATTCTATTCTGTTCTATTGTTTTTCTTCTATTCTATTATTTTCTATTCTATTCCTATATTTTATCTACTATTCTCTATTCTATTCTATTCTATTCTGTTCTATTTAAATTCAAATTTATTCTATTTAAAATCCAAATTTCTTAAGATGGTAATATTATAACTTCTTCCGAAATTCCAATTTCAATAGAATGAATTTGAATAGACAATGACCCAAAACATACCGCCAAGGTAACAAAAGAGTGGCTTAACAAGAAGCCCATTAGGGACATGGAGTGGCCTAGCCAATCTCCAGACCTTAATCCTATAGAAAATTTCTGGAGGGAGCTGAAACTTTGAGTTGCCAAAAGACAGCCAAAAAATCTTAAGGAATTACAGAAGATCTGTAAAGAAGAGTGGACCAAAATCCCTCCTCAGATGTTGGCAAACCTACTGGTCACTAACTACAAGAAACGTCTTACACCTCTGTGCTTGCCAACAAGGGTTTCTCCACCAAGTACTAAGTCATGTTTTGCTTGGGGATCAAATTCTTATTTTACTCACTGAACTGCAACCTAAGTTATAACATCTGTATCATGTTTTTTTTTTCCTGGATATTTGGTTGAAATTCTGTTTCTATTATTTAATTTCAAATATAACTTTATTAAAGGTTTGGGAAGAGTACAGTAAACCAAAACAAAGAATACATTTCCTTAAATCCAGAGAGGCAAAGGTACAGTAGACGGTACATAAATGGAATGCATAAAATAAACATCAGCGGGGAGAGTAATGCAAGGATCTCGTATAAAGTAGAGTCTCTACAGGGGGGGGGGGGGAAGTAAACCGAACAATTTTGGTATAAACTCTTCCTCTCCCATCACATTACCCCCCAGCATCCACCACCAATGTATAATACTAATTTCCCTGTTCTCTTGCCTCCCATACATTTAGACATTTTATCTAAATAGCGAAGGGGAAAGAGAAAAAAAAAGGGAGATGGGGGGAGAAAAGAAAAAAAAAAGGGGGGAGGGGGGGACTGATAGGAACAGGGTACGGACGGTACCTAATACTGATGAGGGGGTACAGAGAGCTAGTTTCCCCTACTCCACACAGGGAGATTGGGCGGGATATACTAAATTATGTTGCAACTTGCCAGTCTTCCCCCCTCAGAGAGAATAAATAGGTTCCAAAGACCCCAGGTTTTATCATATTGTTCCTGTTGTTGTTGTGGGGTGAGAATCAGGTCTTCCATTTTATTAATGTCTTCTACTCTACTAAGCCAATCCGATACGGATGGAGCCAAGTGTTTTCTCCAGTAAAGAGGGATACAGGCCCTAATGACATTCAACAGATGATGAACAATCAATCCCCCATAAATCTTAGCAGGGACGTTAGAGACATGAAGGAGAAATAGAGCTGGGTCATCAGGAATGTCATAGCCTGTAAGTTTCTGGATTATAAATCTCACTGCTAGCCAGAAAGGTCGTATTTTAGAACAGGACCAAAAGATATGAAGGAGTGTTCTGCAACTCTTTCGGAACCTCCAGCAACAATCCGAGGTGTGTGAGAAGTATTTGTGTACTCTATGAGGGGTAAGATATCATCTTGTCAGAATTTTAAAGTTTGTTTCCTGGATTTTGGTACATGTCGAAGACTTAAGAGCAAATTTCAGGATCAATTGGATTTGCACTGGCGTAAACTTACAATTTAGGTTATTCTCCCATTTATCTAGACAGGACAAACGTGGTTGTTCTAAAGGTGTAATCAGTAAACCATATGTAACGGACAAAGTGCGTGGGAGATTGCCAGAGTCAGAACAGTATGTTTCAAACCAGTGGCGGCCACGGTATTGAGGGCACAGGGGGGCCGCCCCCCATCCATGCGTCCGGCCCCCTAATCTGCATGCAGGGGCACCGGACGAATGGAGCTAATGGGGTTTTTTTTTAATCACCTGATTAGAGCCAGAGGCTCTAATAGGGTGATACAAAGGGTGATCCCAGGGCGCAGAGCAGTGCGCCCCGAGCCCGCCCATTGTGTGACAATAGCGAATGAAAATTTGCTATTGTCACACCGATCCTCCTCCTGGCCAATCAGGAAGCCGGTTTAATACTGGCTTCCTTATTGGCCGCAAGGCAAACCCCATGCCATTGGCCATGGAGGGAGTGGGAGGACTCGAGGAGAGTGGAGACGCGCCGCCGGGGGACACAGTGAGGAGAAGCCGCCGCGGCTGCTCCAGGGCTCCAGGTAAGTGCACTGGTCTGGGGGGGGCCGAAACTGCATTGAAGGGGGCACGCACACACGCTGGTTTCTGCATTGAAGGGGGAATGTACGCTGGTCACTGCATTGAAAGGGGGCATGTACGCTGGTCACTGCATTGAAGAGGGCATGTACACTAGAGTTGAGTGGACACCTGGATGTCCGTGTTCGGCGGATTCGGCCGAACTTGAAAAAAAAGTCCGGGTCCGTGTACCGGACTTTTGCCGAACTTTTCCCGGACACCGAACCCCAATGAAGTCAATGGGGACCCGAACTTTCAGGCACTAAAATGGCTCTAAAACACCAATGGAAAGGGCTAGAGTGCTGCAAATGGCAGCAAACATAGTTAAGAGCATGGCAAGTGCTCTGCAAACAAATGTGTATAGGGAAATAACTTAAAACAACAAAAAAAAAACAGAAAAATAAAACAATGTTCTTCATCTCTGAAGGACGAGGCCCATATGGAGTAGGAGGGAGGTTGAGGTGGTGGTGGATGTGGCGGTGTCATAGGCGTGCGCACAGGGCACATAGCATTATCGCTCTGTTTGCCAGTGAGGAGATGGGAAAGATTTCCCTTCGGACCTACTCTGCTCTATTTCACTTTGCCAGCAGGGAGAGTAATGTATTGGGGCCATGTACATGTAGGCAAACACATTCATGTGTATTTATTTTGGGGTGCACACCCTAATGCAATAGGCTGCGCACACCTATGGGCGGTGTTGGTGGAAGCGGCGGTGGAGGAGGACCAGGGCCGAAATAAGAGCATCATGGGCTTGGTGCTGAGGATTTTGAATGGCCTTAAGGGCCGTGGCTTGGCATGCACCCAGAGGAGGAAGGGTGCAGCCATGCATGCCTAATTCAACATGGGATGCTGTCTCTGAAAACCATAAACACATCCATGCATCGGCAACTGTCCCTCCTTGTCCGGCCTTCGTGCTGTGTGGGGAAGTTCTGAGGGAGCTGCCTGGGGAAGCGAGCATAGAAGCCAGACTTCTGTGTTTACAAGTGACAGAAGAGCGGTAACAGTGAATATGGCCAACCCGGGGCCTATATTAAGGTAGGGGCCTGGAGCTGCAGCTCCAATAGCCCCTATGTTAATCTGGCCCTGAGGAGGACGAGGTAGCCAACACTGCTTTTTGTCAGAAATTTTAAATGAGGGTACACCCCAAAAGAGTGAGAAAGAGCAAAAATAGAACAATGGCTGGGTAAGGTCGGTATCCATCGCTATTCTGCACAAGGTACGGAAAAGTGATCCATGCCTGGTTCATTTTAATGAACGTGAGCTTGTCCACATTGTCTCTGGACAGGCGGCTGTGCTTGTCTGTGATAACGCCCCCAGCCGTGCTAAATATCCGTTCAGATAATACACTGGCTGCAGGGCACGCCAGCACCTCCAAGGCGTAAAGGGCAAGCTCAGGCCATGTGCCCAATTTGGAGACCCAGAAGTTGAAGGGGGCAGACCCGTCATTCAGTACGTCTAGGCGTGTGCACACATACTGCTCCACCATGTTGGTGAAATGCTGCCTCCTGCTAAGACGTTCCATATGAGCTGCTGGTGCTGCTGTTTGTTATGGCATGCTGACAAAGCTTTTCCACATTTCGGCCATGCTAACCCTGCCTTCTGAGGTGCTGGCAGTGCCCTGGTTGTGTTGGCGACCTCTTCCTCCTCCTCTGCCTTGTGCTTCCACTGTGGCCCCGCTGTCAGGTGGGAATGCCAGCAGCATCGCGTCTACCAGCGTGCGCTTGTACTCGCACATCTTGCGAGCACGCTCCAGTGAGTGAATTAAGGACGGTACGTTGTCCTTGTAACGGGGATCCAGCACCGTGGCCACCCAGTAATCAGCACAAGTTAGAATGTGGGCAACTCGGCGGTCGTTATGGAGACACTGCAGCATGTAATCGCTCATATGTGCCAGGCTGCCCAGAGGCAACGAAAGGCTGTCCTCTGTGGGAGGTGTATCGCCTGTGTCCTCTGTATCCCCCCAGCCACGCACCAGTGATGGCCATGAGCTGGCCTGGGTGCCACCCTGCTGTGAACATGGTTCCATCTCCTCAGCCAGCTCCTCCTCCTCATCCTCCTCATCATCCAGAACTGTGCCCCTGCTGGACAATTGTGTCCCTGGCGTTTGTGTGTGCAGGAACCCACCCGCGGAGCCCCTTGTGAATGACTGCCCTGAAAGCCTTGGAAATGTTACCTCTTCATCCTCCTCCTCCTCCTCATCCTGTGCCACATCCTCTTCCATCATCGCCCGAATTGTTTTTTCAAGGAGGCATAGAAGTGGGATAGTTAAGCTGACAACGGCGTCATCGGCACTGGCCATGTTGGTGGAGTACTCAAAACAGCGCAACAAGGCACACAGGTCTCGCATGGAGGCCCAGTTATTGGTGGTGAAGTGGTGCTGTTCCGCAGAGCGACTCACGCGTGCGTGCTGCAGCTGAAACTCCACTATGGCCTGCTGCTGCTCGCACAGTCTTGCCAGCATGTGCAAGGTGGAGTTCCACCTTGTGGGCACGTCACATATGAGGCGGTGAGCGGGAAGGCCGAAGTTACGCTGCAGCGCTGACAGGCGAGCAGCAGCAGGGTGAGAACGCCGAAAGTGCGCACAGACAGCCCGCACTTTCTGCAGCAGCTCTGACATATCGGGGTAGTTTTTAAGGAACCTCTGCACCACCAAATTCAGCACATGCGCCAGGCAAGGGATGTGCGTCAAACCGGCTAGGCCCAGAGCTGCTATGAGATTTCGCCCGTTATCGCACATCACCAGGCCGGGCTTGAGGCTCGCTGGCAGCAACCACTCATTTGTCTGCTGTTCCATGCTCCTCCACAACTCCTGCGCGGTGTGTGGTTTTTCCCCCAAACAGGCAAGTTTTAAAACTGCCTGCTGTCGTTTACCCCTGGCCGTGCTGAAGTTGGTGGTGAAGGTGTTACGCTGTCCGGATGAGGAGGCGGTAGAGGATGAGGAAGCGGAGTAGGAGGAGTTAGGAACAGGAGGCAAACTGAAGCGCCCTGCAATCCTCAGTGGTGGAAGGACATGCGCCAAATTGCTATCTGCCTCAGGCCCATCCGCCACTGCATTTACCCAGTGTGCCTTTAGGGAGATATAACGCCCCTGACCGTGCTTACTGGTCCACGTATCGGTAGTTAGGTGGACCTTGGCACAGATGGCGTTGCGCAGTGCACACCTGATTTTTTCCCCCACTTGGTTGTGCAGGTAAGGGATGGCTTGCCTGGAAAAGTAGTGGCGGCTGGGCACGATGTACTGTGGGACAGCCACCGACATAAGATTTTTAAAACTGTGCATCTCCACCAGACGGAATGACAGCATTTCAAAGGCCAAGAATTTTGAAATGCTGGCATTCAGGGCCAGGGATTTCTGGTGGGTAGGGGGGTACTTCCTCTTCCTCTCAAGTGTTTGGGAGATGGAAAACTGAACGCTTCCACGGGACATTGTGGAGATGGTTGGTGACCCAGGTGGTGGTGTTGCTGACAGATCGTCTGTTTGCGGGGTGGCAGGTGCCGGTATCACTACAGATGTGGATGGAGCGGCCGAGACTGCAGCAGAAGAGGAAGCAGGATGAGCCAGAGACGTTTCTTGGTTTTGAAGGTGTCTACTCCACTGCAGCTCGTGCTTTGTACTTAGATGCCTGATCATGCAGGTTGTGCTCAGGTTGAGAAGGTTTATGCCTCGCTTCAGGCTCTGATTGCACAGGGTGCAAACCACTCGTGTCCTGTCATCAGCACATTTTCTAAAGAACTTCTACGCTAGAGAACTCCTTTGAGCTGGCTTTGCTGCGCTCGTTCCCTTACTGCGTTGGGCAGTAGCAGGCGTAGTGTCTAGGGCACGGCCGCTCCGCTTCTGCACCCTGCTCCCTCTTCTGCTGTGCTGGTGGCTCTGTGCGACCACCGCCTCTTTCTTCAAACTACTCAGGTCACCTGCAAGACCTTCATTCCATGTGGGGTCGAGGACCTCATCGTCCTCCACATCATCTTCCACCCAGTCTTCACCCCTGCCCTCCTTGTCGGTCTCCACAATGCTGAACGCCGCAGCAGTTGTCACCTGCGTTTCGTCATCATCGGAGACGTGCTGCGATGGTCCTTGCATGTACTCATCTTGAGAAATAAGTGGTTGGGCATCGCTGCACTCAATCTCTTCCACTTCTGGGGCAGGGCTAGGTGGATGGCCCTGGGAAACCCTGCTGACAGAATCATCAAAAAGAAGAAGAGACTGCTGTATGGCTTGGGGCTCAGACTGCTTGCCTGATTTGCAAGGGGGTGAGGTGAAAGATGGTTGGACATCGGCTGCAGGTGCCAACTCTGACCTTTCTGCAGTAGACTGGGTGGGAGACAATGTGAAGGAACTGGAGGCACTGTCAGCAGCAAACCAATCTACTATCGCCTCTACTTGTTCTGGCCTCATCACTTCTAGAGGCGTATGATACCCTACCAAATACTGATGCAGGTTCTGTCGCCTACTCACACTTGAGGAAGGTGTTTCACTTGTGCATGTAGCTGGCACAGATCGACCACGTCCTCTCCTTGCAACAGGAGCTCTACCAGCAGCACCACGACCCAGGCCACTGCCCCTATTTGACGGTCTCCTGATATTTCTGTAATTTATGATCTTGCCCTAGAAAGGTGTTTATTGAATAGCGGAACAAAACAACAACAGTATCGCACGGGTGTATCTCACAGTCAAATATGCAAACTATGCCGCAATTTAATGTTTTTTACCCCAAAAGGGTGTATATTGAATAGCGGAATAGGAAAAAGGATAAAAAACGGTGTATCTCGCATGTACAAACACAGACTAGGCCCCGATTAAAATTTTTTGTACCCTAAAGGGAGGATGAGGAAGAGGAGTAGGAGGAGTTGGGAACAGGAGGCAAACTGAAGCGCCCTGTAATCCTTGGCGGTGGAAGGAGATGCGCCAAACAAATTTAAAAGGTGTATTTCATACGTACTGACGCAGACTATCCAGCAATTTAATTTTTTACACTCCAAAAGGGTGTATATTGAATAGCGGAATAGGAAAAAAAATTTAATACGGTGTATCTCACATGTACAAACACAGACTAGGCCCCGATTACAATTTTTTGTACCCTAAAAGCAGGATGAGGAAGAGGAGTAGGTGGAGTTGGGAACAGGAGGCAAACTGAAGCGCCCTGCAATCCTCGGCGGTAAAAGGAGATGCGCCAAACAAATTTAAAAAGGTGTATCTCACATGTACCGATACGACTATCCCGCAATTTAATTTTTTACACTCAAACAGGGTGTATATTGAATAGCGGAATAGGACAAAGTTTACAAAACGGTGTATCTCACACGTACAAACACAAACTAGGCCCCGATTACAATTTTTTGTACCCTAAAGGCAGGATGAGGAAGAGGAGTAGGAGGAGTTGGGAACAGGAGGCAAACTGAAGCGCCCTGCAATCCCTGGCGGTGGAAGGAGATACGCCAAACAAATTTAAAAGGTGTATCTCACACGTACCGACACAGACTATCCCGCAATTAAATTTTTTACACTCCAAAAGGGTGTATATTGAATAGCAGAATAGGAAAAATTTTATAATACGGTGTATCTCACACGTACAAAGACAGACTAGGCCCCGATTACAATTTTTTGTACCCTAAAAGGCAGGATGAGGAGTAGGAGGAGTTCGGAACAGGCAGGAGGCAGACTGAAGCACCCTCAAATCCTCGGCAGTATGAGATGCGCCCCAAAAATTGGAAAGGTGTATCTCACATGTACCGACACAGACTATCCCGCAATTTAATTGTTTTTACCCAAAGGTGTAGATTGAATAGCGGAATAGAAAATATGATATCAAAAGGTGTATGTATCTCACACATACCGACACAGACTATCCCGCAATTTAATTGTTTATACCCAAAGGTTTTGATTAAATAGCGGAATAGAAAATATGATATCAAAAGGTGTATGTATATCACACGTACCAACACAGACTATCCCACAATTTAATTGTTTTTACCCAAAGGTGTAGATTAAATAGCGGAATAGAAAATATTATAAAAAAAAGGTGTATGTATCTCACACGTACAGAACCAGACTAGGCCCCAATTACTATTTTTTGTACCCCCAAAGGCAGGATGAGGAGTAGGAGGAGTTCGGAACAGGCAGCACCCTCAAATCTTCAGAAGTATGAGATGCACCCCAAAAATTGGAAAGGTGTATCTCACATGTACCAACACAGACTATCCCGCAATTTAATTGTTTATACCCAAAGGTTTTTATTGAATAGCGGAATAGAAAATATTATCAAAAAAAGTGTATGTATCTCACACGTACAGAACCAGACTAGGCCCCAATTACTATTTTTTGTACCCCCAAAGGCAGGATGAGGAGTAGGAGGAGTTCGGAACAGGCAGCACCCTCAAATCTTCAGAAGTATGAGATGCACCCCAAAAATTGGAAAGGTGTATGTCACACGTACCAACACAGACTATCCCGCAATTTAATTGTTTATACCCAAAGGTTTTTATTGAATAGCGGAATAGAAAATATTATCAAAAAAAGGTGTATGTATCTCACACGTACAGAACCAGACTAGGCCCCAATTACTATTTTTTGTACCCCCAAAGGCAGGATGAGGAGTAGGAGGAGTTGGGAACAGGCAGCACCCTCAAATCTTCAGAAGTATGAGATGCACCCCAAAAATTGGAAAGGTGTATCTCACACGTACCAACACAGACTATCCCGCAATTTAATTGTTTATACCCAAAGGTTTTTATTGAATAGCGGAATAGAAAATATTATCAAAAAAAGTGTATGTATCTCACACGTACAGAACCAGACTAGGCCCCAATTACTATTTTTTGTACCCCCAAAGGCAGGATGAGGAGTAGGAGGAGTTCGGAACAGGCAGCACCCTCAAATCTTCAGAAGTATGAGATGCACCCCAAAAATTGGAAAGGTGTATCTCACACGTACCAACACAGACTATCCCGCAATTTAATTGTTTATACCCAAAGGTTTTTATTGAATAGCGGAATAGAAAATATGATATAAAATTGGTGTGATTTATCAATAGCACATGGGAACAGCAGTGTCTTATATCATTCAGCTCTGCTGCAGGCTATGGAGGGGAAAAAAAATTCCCCTTTTAAGTTTGTAATTTTTAACTAGATTAGTACAGACTATGCCACAATTTAATTTTTTTAACCCAATGGTGTATTTTGAATAGTGGAATAGAAAAAAGTGTATAATTTTTGAAATCACTCAATAATAGCACATGTGAACACAGCAGTGTATTATCACAGTCAGCACAGCAGCACTGAAGGAAAAACGCTTCACACAGTGACTGATAGAAAAAGACTTTTCTCCCTCCTCCTCAGTGGGCAAAAAAGATTGTTTTCACTGCACCCCACACACAGCAAAACCGATGTGGACCAGCTCTGCTGCAGGCTATGGAGGGAAAAAAAAATTCCCCTTTTAAGTTTGTAATTTTTAACTAGATTAGTACAGACTATGCCACAATTTAATTTTTTTAACCCAAGGATGTATATTGAATAGTGGAATAGAAAAAAGTTTATAACTATTGAAATCTCTCAATAATAGCACATGTGAACACAGCAGTGTATTATCACAGTCAGCACAGCACAGCACTGAAGGAAAAACGCTACACACAGTGACTGATAGAAAAATACTTTTCTCCCTCCTCCTCAGTGGGCAAAAAAGATTGTGTTCACTGCACCCCACACACAGCAAAATCGATGTGGACCACTGACACCTGCCTATCTCCAGCCTCTCCCTAAAAGGATTGATAAGATCGGTCACTGCAAACCCCCCCCCCCCCCACACAACAAAATCGATTGTAGAACACTGACCCTAAAAATCAGCAGCCTCGCCCTAAAATGCCCTACAACTCGCCCTGCCTAACACACTCCGACCTGTCCCTCAATTCTATCCGGACACAAATGATTTTTGCCTGTCTGTCCCTAATCAGCAGCCAGCACGTATGATGTGTGCTCTGTCCCTGAACTACACAGCATAATGACGCAGCTGCGCTGGCTCGAACTTATAAAGACTTGGTCACATGCTTCACATGGCCAAACACAGCTACTAATACATTTGTAGGCATGGCTGGGATGGCTTAAGGCACACCAGTTAAACGCTTGTTGATTGGCTGTTGAAAGCCCGCCATGAAAAGCGCGCCAATGCATACAAAACCCGGAAATAAAATGACCGAACACGGATTTTTACCCGAATATACAGTAAAGTTTTTGGGTCCGTGTTCGGGTAACAAAAATCCAATTATTCGGTACGAACACGAATAATACAGTCCGTGTTCGCTCAACCCTAATGTACACTGGTCACTGCATTGAAAGGGGGCATGTACGCTGGTCACTGCATTGAAAGGGGGCATGTATGCTGGTCACTGCATTGAAAGGGGGCATGTACGCTGGTCACTGCATTGAAAGGGGGCATGTATGCTGGTCACTGCATTGAAAGGGGGCATGTACCCTGGTCACTGCATTGAAAGGGGGCATGTATGCTGGTCACTGCATTGAAATGGGGCATGTATGTGGTCACTGCATTGAAAGGGGGCATGTATGCTGGTCACTGCATTGAAGGGGGCATGTACGCTGGTCACTGCATTGAAAGGGGGCATGTATGCTGGTCACTGCATTGAAAGGGGGCATGTACACTGGTCACTGCATTGAAGGGGGCACGCTGGTCACTGTGCATTGAAAGGGGGCACACTGGTCTCTGTGCATTGAAAGGGGGCACGCTGGTCTCTCTGCATTGAAAGGGGGCACGCTGGTCTCTCTGCATTGAAAGGGGGCACGCTGGTCTCTCTGCATTGAAAGGGGGCATGCTGGTCTCTCTGCATTGAAAAGGGGCACGCTGGTCTCTCTGCATTGAAAGGGGGCACGCTGGTCTCTCTGCATTGAAAGGGGGCACGCTGGTTACTCTGCATTGAAAGGGGGCACACCATACCTTATTTACTGAAGGCCCCTTTCACACTTTTGCGACCTCAAAGTCACGCAATTTTTTACAGCGTTTTTTGCCGCAAAGCAATACCTATTACATTTTTCTAATAAACAAGGATTCCTGCGAGCAACCTACCTATATCAGATTTTAAATGCCGCTGACACCTCACTTCTCATAAAAGTGCAAAGAGCAAATAAATATTATAATAGTGTTGCGCAAATAAAAATCTATTTAAATGTGTAAAAGAGCATAAGTATTGAAATATATAAAAAAATGTGTATATAAATATCAGCCCTCAAGCAAAGAATCCTGAATTTAAAAATGTATAACAATATATCATTAATAAAATCCAATGCTAAAAGGCAAAAAAGTGCAAAGTGCAAAGCATAAGTGAATATTGCAACAAGTCCCAGTGATAAAAATATATATATATATATCAGTCCATGCAATATGTAAAAAATCAAATAGATGATGAATTATTGCAATAAATCCCAGTGATAAAAATATATAAATCAATCCATGCAATATTTAAAAATCAAATAATGATGAGTTATCCAAAAAAGTCTTTGGTGATGATCAGTGCAGAGTGGTATAAAAGAATCTTCTTATAAGTGCTCAAGCCACCTGGATGTGGCAGTGTTTCCCAAACAAAGTGAGTGACCGAGGTGTCACAGCTCAATCTTAACTGTGCACCCCCTTGTGATTGGGTGTTCACCTTAAAATTGATTCAGTTAGGCTCAAATGCAGGGTATCCTATGGATGACACTCCCGGGTGATCACCTCCCCATATCAGCAAATCTCAACGTAACAGCCAATGTATCATGTAAATAAAAAGCTTACAATAGTGCTTATACCTTTAACCACTTACCGCAAAGTGACCTAGGGGTACGTTGGCAAACTTTGCGGTAGTATAGCTAGAGGCACCATCCCAGTACCGTGGTTTAGAGCCAACGGTCGGCTTTCCGTCGGTAATGACCGTTGCGGCTCGGGAGCCGCTCGATCGTTACCCGGGTGAGCGGGAGGGGATGCCCCCCCTCCCGCCACCTTCCGTGGCTTTGCTCACGTCCGCCGGCTGGATGGAGTCCCGATCAAAGCCAGAAACAGCTTTGATCGGGTCTCCGATGACGTAACCCGGAGGCGGCGTCCATGACGTCACTTCAGGGTTACTGTGCGGCAAATTTAAAAAACGGCTGTATGCCAAAACTCAGTTTTCGGCGTTTTGCATACATGGAAGTGTAGTGGAGGGGTCACCGTCACCGTTAGCTCGTGCACAAAAAAAAAACGTATACGGAAGTCGAGCCGCGAATTAGATCGCTGTTCAAACCACACATGCGAGGTATTGCCGCGATAACCAGAGCGTGAGCAATAACTAAAAAAAAGAGCTACACTCTAACTCTAAACTGGTAACCGTTAAAAACATTTAAAGCGTCGCCTATTGAGATCTCTATTGACCGTAGTTTGTCGCCATCCCACGGGTGTGCGAAATTTTAAACTGTAACATGTTGGGTATCTATTTACTCGGCGTGACATCATCTTTTACAATATACCAAAAAAATGGGCTAACTTTACTGGTTAGTATTTTTTAAATGCAGTGAAATGTAATTTTTCAGGATTTTTCCCAAAAAATGGTGTTTTAAAGACCGCTGCGCAAATACCGCGTGACAAAAAATATTGCAATGACCGGCATTTTATTCTCCAGAATCTTTGCTAAAAATATATATATATATATTTATATATATATATATATATATATATATATATATATATATATATATATATAATGTTTGGGGGTTCTAAGTAGTTTTCTAGGAAAAAATACTGGTTTTAACTTGTAAACAAAAAGTGTCCGAAATAGGGCTGGGGCTTAAGTGGTTAAAACCTTTTAATTCTTGTAAAAACATAAGGTAATGCACTCACATGCGTTGGTGCATCCATGCACCTTTAGACCGCCATACAAATTAGGTTTAACAACCTTCAGAATACCGTGGTGGTGTAGTGGGAGACGCCGCAGCTGTGTCCTTTCCGCTGTGTAGATTCAGCCTGACAGTCTCGCCAGTACCTCGGTGAAGCGCTCCGTCCGTCCTATACCTTATTTACTGAAGGCCCCTTTCACACTTTTGTGACCTCAAAGTCAAGCAATTTTTTTACAGCTTTTTTTGCCGCAAAGCAATACCTATTACATTTTTCTGTTTGCGCCCCCCCCCCCCAAAAAAAAATTTGTGCACCAGCCGCCACTGTTTCAAACACTGTTACGGGTCTGGTGAAACGTTCAGGATTTGGGATCGAGTGCAGAAAGTGGTGCAGCTGTAGTGCCCGCCAGAAGGGGAAACTAAACAGCCCCCTGTATCCATCAGTCTGGAGATCGAGGGCCATTTCCCATGCACTAGATATCCTGAAGCCTGTTCATGGCCCGCCTCCCATCTGGTAGCAAATTCCCAAGAGCTGAGGCTCAGAGCAATTTGGGGGTTCCCAAGGACAGGAAACAAAGGAGAGTCAGATGCCGTAAGAGTGTGTTGAAGACAGGTTTGAGAGCATATACGTAGTGTGTTGCCTATTAAAGGGTGTGATTTCAACACCGAGGGTAAAGAGTGGTAACACCACAATGCACTCTTTAAAGGGACGGCAGTTTGCGCTTGCTCTATATGAGTCCAGAGTTTAGACCTGGAATGACAACGCAAGTCTAGCAACCTGCTCAGGCCTGGTGGTATTTTCGTATGTCTGGAAGGGCAAGACCCCGCATATGTTTTGGTAAAGTAAGGTGCCAGCATGAGAGGCGTGGCCGTTTATGAGCCCAGATGAAGCTGACAAATAGGGAATGGACCATTTTAAAATAGCTGGTGGGGATCCTAATAGGCAAGGCACGCAGTAGGTAAAGATGTTATGGCAGAATGCACACCTTCAACAGGTTACACCTGCCAAACCATGAATGTAGCCCCTGATACCATTGATCGAGTAGTGCGTGGGTGGCAGCCACCAGTGGTGGAAAATTAAGCTCATACACTCGGGATAATTTATTGGGGATACAGGTCCCTAGGTATTTCAACGCCGAGTCAGTCCATTTCAACTTAAAGCTAGACTTCAAAGCAGAGGGGGGGAGGAATTCCCACTCCCATGGCCCAAAATTTACCTTTAAGTTAGAGAGGACCCCGTAGCAATCGAATTTGCGTAGTAAGTTCGGGAGTGATACTATCGGATTCGTCAGTGACAATAGCAGATCATCTGCGTACGTGGCTATTTTGCATTGGTCATTCCCCACTGGTACCCCTGTGAATGTCTGGGTTCAGATGGACTCTACATAGGAAAGTCTCAAGAGATAAGGCAAAGAGGAGGGGGGATAGTGGACATCCCTGCCTCATTCCACTCCTAATGGAAAAAAGGTTCCGAAAGGACACCATTGACTTTCACCCGAGCTGTCAGATTGGAGTACACTCTAACTATCCAATTTATCATGAAATCACCCAACCCGATATGCTTAAGAACCAAAAACCAGTCCAATCGACGCGGTCGAAAGCTTTTTCTGCATCGGTACTCAAGAAAACGCAGGGGGTACTAGTGATGTTTACAATGTGAATTAGGTTGAGGACTTTTGTAGTGTTATCCCTTGTTTCCCTAGATGGGATAAAGCCTACTTGATCCAGATGTATTAGATCCGGGAGATGGCCAGCTAGGCGGGTCGCAAGAATTTTAGTGAAAACCTTCAGATCGACATTCAAAAGTGATATGGGCCTATAACTTCCACACAAAGACGGGTCTTTCCTGTCCTTGGGGATAAGTGAGATGTGAGCTGTTAGAGTGTCTCTAGGGAAGGCCTGCAGATGGACCAGTCTTGTTAAAAAGCCTTTCGAGATATGGGCCTAGGATCGAGAGTAGGGTCTGGTAGTCCTGTAGGGTAAAGCCATCAGGACCCGGGGGCCTTCCCCGGTTTCATTGTCCCCAATGACTGTTGTATTTACGTTAATAAGATAGGGGTATCGAGAGTTGCACGGGCCTCAGCGGACAGTATAGGTAGCTGGGAAGAGGTGAGGTATTGGTCAATGTCCTATTGGGAGGTGGAACTACCCGCCAGATTGTATTGTATAAGGAAGAGTAAAAATTCCTAAATTCCTGGGGTATTTGCGCAGTTAGAGTCCACTTGAGACCCCCAGGGGACAGTACATGAGGAATATAGGACAGCAACTTAGGCGCCCTAACCGATCTGGCTATCAATTTTCCACACTTATTCCCAGATTCATAGCTTAATTTGTGGCAGAACTATAAAGCTGCTTTAGCCCTATAATGTAGGAGATCATTAATGTGTTTCCGAGTAGTGATGAGCTCCGTATGTATCGTAGCTTAAGGGGCATGTTCGTGACGTGCCTCTAGGATTCGGAGTGTTTGAAGGAGTGATGCAAGTTGTTTATTGCGTTCCCTCTTGATCCGCATGCCATGTTTAATTAGGAAGCCCCTCATAATGGTTTTATGGGCTTCCCACAGAATCGTGGGAATTAGATGAGGAGCCCTCCGCCAGAGTATAGATAATCAAAACTGGAGCGTGATCTGACCATGTGATGTCGCCAATAGAGGATTGGCACACCGTGTGTAACTGGGCATGGGGGATAAGGAAAAAATCTATTCTAGAGTAACTGTTATGCAGTGAGGAATAAAATGTGAAATCCCTTTCGGCCGGGTGTTGCAACCGCCAAATATCGACGAGTTGTGCCGCGTGTATAGACTTCGCTATGCGGTTGTTGGAGCCAGGGGAGAGTGCAGAGGCCCCAGAGGAGGTGTCAAAGTGTGGCATAAGGGGGCCATTAAAGTCGCCACCTAAAATCAATTGGCCTTCCGCAAAGTCCAGGAGGCTGGTTATAGTGTGAGAAATTAATATATCCTGATGACAATTAGGGGTATAGATTGTAGCAAGCGTCGCTTGTTCATCACCTATTGAGCATTTTAGGAACAAGTATCTACCATCAGGATCACTGAATACGGCCTGGCAAGTCCATGATACTTTCCCGAATATCAGTATAGAGACACCATGCAACTTGGCAGAAACGTTAGTAGAATGGTAGACATAAGGGTAAATCTGTCCTGGAATTTGTTTCCTGAATATAAGCAATATAATAATACTTGCCCGGGAGCGCTTCAGATCAGAAAGGAGATTACGCCTTTTCTCTGGAGTATTGAGACCCCTCGCGTTGAGGGAGATAATCTTTAAATCGTCCATCCCCAGTCTAGGGAGGAAGGATAATAGGAGAAGAGAAAAAAAAAAAAAGGGGGGGGGGACAGGGGGAAGGAGGGAAAGAAAGGGGGGCAGGGAAGGGGATCACAGGGGATCAAGGACCGCAGTCAGAGTGGTCCAATCAACTATGGATGCGACCCTCCCAACTGCCCTAACGGTTAATAACAACAATCCAAGTGACACACAGTGACCATAGTCGCCAGTAACGTGTGTGGGCCTAAGTGGGGAAGTGGTTGGAGAGAGCCTAGGAAAACGTATCATCCTGCACACTGATCCATGATACATCCATGAGACTCCGTAGGCAGGGCCGACCCATCCACCCCAACCACCCATGTCACAACAACCTGTTAACCACTTAAGCCCCGGAAGATTTTACCCCCTTCCTGACCAGGGGGTATTTTGCGATTCGGCACTGCGTGACTTTAACGGACAATTGCACGGTCGTGCGACGCTGTATCTAAACGAATTTGGCGTCCTTTTTTTCCCACAAACAGAGCTTTCTTTTGGTGGTATTTGATCACCTGTGCGATTTTTTGATCATGCGCTATAAACAAAAAAAGAGCGTAAATTTTGCAAAAATAGCAATATTTTTCACATTTTTTTTATATGAAATTCCCCCCCCAAAAAAATGTAAAAATCAAAATTTTTTAACATTTTCGGCCAATTTGTTTTATGCTACCTATGTTTGGTAAAAAAAATTGCAAAAAGCGTATTTTGATTGGTTTGCGCAAAAGTTATCGCGTTTACTAACAAAGGGAAAGATTTTTGTCATTTTTTTTTTTAACGCGCAATGGCGGCGATCTGCGATTTTTTTTGCGGTACTGCGACATTGCGGCGGACAGATCGGACCCTTGACTGACATTTTTGACACTTTTGGGGTTACCAGTGACATTTCTACAGTAACCAGTGCTATACATATGCACTGTTACTGTAAAAATACACTGGCAGTGAAGGGGTTAACTTTTTTTGAAAGGGAGGGGCTATGTGTGTCCCTAGGGGCGTGCTTTCCACTGTGATTGGCTGTGGCTTCAGATGTATGAACAGTGATCAACGGTTCTACATAGTAGAACCGTATGATCATCCTTCATACACAGGGGAGAATGACAGGCAGCTTGTTTACACAAGCCGCCTGACTTTCTCCCTCTCCCCTGACGATCGCAGAGTGACCGGCGGACATCGGGTTCGCCGGTCACATGCGCGGGGGGGTGCGTGACCGCGCGGGAGCGGGAGCGCGCCTCCGACTGCGCGCTCGCTCCCTAGACCCTCACAAGCTAGCGACGTAGACCTACGTCGCTTTGCCTGTGAGGGGCTGACTGCCGACGTAGATCTGCGTTAGGCAGTCGGCAAGTGGTTAAGTTAACCTTAAAAGTAAAGAATAATCAAAATCAGGAAGAGGCCCCGCACAAGCCCCTACCGCCCTGAACATGTGGTGTCCTGGGTGCAGTGCAAAACAGGCTGAATGGGGGGCAGCTCCCACAGCCACTACAAAGAGCTCCCTCCAGCACCCACGGATCCACCAGGACACCCCCCACAATAACAGTACATGTGTAACACATAACATATGGGGCTGCCGGGGAGTTCCTTTCAATCTGCCTCATGTGTGTAGATGACAAGCGCAGAGCACCCTCGCTCCTTCCTCTGAAGTGGGGATGTATAGTAGACATGAGAGCCACTCAGTTCCCGTGGGACGAAGCCAACAGGAAAATTCTATTTTAAAAAAAGAGAGGGCTGAGGCATGCATCCATGTCAAGTTACCCCAAGGACCACAGAGTGGGTAACCAAAGTGACCGTTCAAATAAGATAAAGGCGCCGTAGGTAGCATGCCCACTGTATTAATTATCACAGGGCAGAGATCTGTAGTCAGAGAGGGGCCAACGGTGATGTGGGGAAATAAAGAGGCACTAAAACCTCATAGTGTCGTGGTACAGGCGTGGGCAAAGTGACCGGGAGACCCCCAAGAGGACCTCTGAAGTCCTTGTCACAAATGGTCTGGCAGACAGTGCTGTATTTTGGCCTAGGCCAACAAGGCCCAGGCCTAGGGCAGCACTTTGCAGGGGGGCAGCAAAAAATCTGCCCCCCCCCTCTCCAGCTTAGACTCTATTGGCCACTGGTTGCTAGAGCTGCCTCTCTCACCCCCCTCTCTCGTTCTCTCTCACCCCTCTCTCTCTCACCCCGCTCTCTCTCTCATCTCCCCTCTCATCCCAACCTCTCTCTCTATCATCCCCCTCTCTCTCTCTCATCCCCCCTCTCTCTCACACCCCCTCTCTCTCTCACACCCCCCTCTCTCTCTCTCTCTCTCTCTCTCTCTCTCTGTCTCTCACCCCCTTTCTCTCATCCCACCTCTTTCTCTCTCTTATCCCCCCTCGCTCTCTCTCCCTCCCTCACCCACCCCCCTCTCTCTCCCATCCCCTCTCACCCCCCCCTCTCGTGAGATCTCAGGGGTTCATGCTGGGACATGTAGTCCTTAAATTTTGGAGGGAGTCACATCCGTTGAAAAAGGAAGGAGTGGGGCAAATTTACATGGAGGGGGGGGGCAATTTTAGTCTTGCCTAGGGCAGCACAAAACCAAAATACACCACTGCTGGCAGATGCTATGTAAATCTGTGGGGGATAGAATCAACATACAGTTTATAACTCATGAGCACAAAAATGGCACGTCTCTACTTGGCCATGTCCAGACCACGCCCCCCTTATTATTTGAAATACACCTATAATAAAAATGATAGACCCTTCATTTCTTTGTAAGTGGGCAAACTTACAAAATCTGCAGGGGAATAAATTTGATTTTTTAAAAATTGTTTAGTAGATATGTTTTATTAACTAAACTAGCATAAGCCCCTCCCCCCAAATAAAAAAAATAAGTATAACTTTTTTTTAAGAAAATTTTATCTTAGCAGCTAAATTAGATCAATTGGTAAGATAAATCAGTTTCGCTAAAATCACTTTGCTCATCCATACCTGTAAAGTACTAGCCCAATAAATGTTTGTTCTATCATATATTCAGGTGTATGGAAGATTATTGGAAAAAAAATGCTTGACAGAATATTCAAAGCAACTAAAAGTTCCGTAGGACAATGTAAAATATATTCTGTTAGTAAAATGCTCTTAGTGCCATAAATAAAATTGGATAGTTTTGCAAATGTACAATATTCAAATATTTAAGGCGTATGACCTAGAGACCTAGGAACAGTTATTGATACAGTTTCCCCGTTACTTGTTGGACCAAACAGTTCATATGCCCAAAAATACACTCAATTTGGAATGCTTGTGACTGAGGCTTGTTTTCAGCAAGATCAACTATAGGTAACCTGTGTTTGCATATAGGACACCATATAGACCTGAATTTGCTAAATCACACCATCTAAGGCACCTGTGGTTTTTTTGGCAGGGTATAAAATGTTACTTCTATGGTGATATGCATGAATATAACCTTGGGATTCTAATATTATTATTATTATTATTATTATTATTATTATTATTATTAGTAGTAGTAGTAGTATTAGTATTATAGTATTATTATTATGATGATGATGATTATTATTATTATTATTATTATTTTTATTATTATTATTATTATTATTATTATTAGTATTATTATTATTATTGTTATTATTATTATTATAATACTTATTATTATTATACATTTTGCTATTATATTATTATTATTATTATTATTATCTATTAATGCTAAAAAGTGTATGGAGTAGATTACATAATAGGCTCCTATATTCCGAGTGACTATAACAACCAGTGAAAAACTTCATATCTCTCATATGGATATTTATGATAATGAGAGTATTTCCTGAAACAATATATTAATCTATTGAAAGAATTGTGACAAAATTGGTTATTTTTAGTAGTCTCACCTTGTAAACACAATTTTGTTTGATCTTAAAATATGATTTTTTTTGTTTTCTACAGTGACACACACACAATTTTATAGGTTGCCTGGATTGTAGGTAATTCTTGAAGCTAATGAAAATGAAATACAATTAAAGCTACTAAATAATAAAATGGTTAGTAATCTGGAAACTTTTTTTACATTGCTTTTAGAAATAAAAGAATCAATATGCCGATAGTTAAAAGAAGAAAGCATCAAATTCAATTTCAAAGTCACACAATATTACAAAAATTGTCTTCTGTTTATTTAAATTGTCAGTATATATAAGCATTTATACCAAATGCAGTACATTGTGGTATAACACATCACATTATGATTGGCTGCTACAAATTATCTCCCTTTTGGCATTAAAATACACACATATGGACTCAAGATACATTGCCTCAATTCACAAAGCCTTTAATGCAAGAATAACAATTAACAATTATTATTAGCCACTCGACTGTATTTTTTTAAAATAGTTTTTATTGCTTTGTTTTGTAATTTTGACACGGCAAGAAACAATGCACATTGTACATGTTTGTTGAAGACAAAAGCACATATACACATCTGCTATTACATAAGAGACAGGAACGTGCCAAACAAGGTATTAGATAGGTGCAATGTAAAAATATATTTTTTTTACAACTTGTAACCCATATAAGGGAAGAGTAGGACAGGAGAATATGGAAGGGAGAAGGGAAAAAGAAGATGGGAAATAAAGACGGGGAAAGGTTTGGGAAATAGGGATGATAGACAGTTGCAGGGTGTGAGTGTGATACACAACAAGAGGCATGAAGATGGATAGACAGGGTCATGGCCAATTCCCGGTTCAGAGACCAAATACACTAGCATCTGATACTTCAAGGAGGAAGTAAGTTAACCAAATGTTCCAAATGGCTGTTTATGAGCAAGCACCTCCCCCCTCCTGAATCATAGCAGGCCACATGCCCTTAACAAGGGGTGTTGGTCCTTTAGGGCAGAGGGGGCTCTGCACCCCTCCCCCACTCCAAAGCACCCTGTCCCCATGTTGATGGGGAAAAGGACTCTTCCCCACAACCCTAAGCTGTGGTTGTGGGGGGTCTGTGGGCTGCAGGCTTATTGGAATCTGCAAGCCCCTTTTGACAAGGGGGCCCCAGATCCCGGCTCCCCCTATGTGAATGGGTATCTACCCATTCACCCAAAAAGTGTACAAAAAAATAAATACATAAGACAGTTTTTATTCAAAAATTTGTGTCCCCCGATTTAAATCCATCCTCAATCATGCCGCCTGCTGCACCCACCAACCTGAAAAAAGAAAAAAAAAAGCTCTGCTCTCGGTGATTGCTTTCCACAGACTGCCTATTCTTGATTTGACAGTTCTTATATAGGAAATGGGCAGTGACGTCACCGGGCGGTCCTGCCCCCTCGTGACATCACTGACCAAATAGGCTAAGTGAATAATCACTAAGCTCTTGTAAGAACTTAGTCCTGTTCTTGCTGCACTCTCTGGAGAAAGAGAGGTCCACCCACTGGAACCTGGAGCCTTGTCATAGGTCCAGGGTGGGTAGAAGATGGCGAGACCCCAACCAAGTTGTGGCGGTTCGTGGGGTCTAAGGTGGTTTTGGTGTCTGGTGGAGTGCTTGGAGCCCTCGGGAAGCACTAGGAGCATCCATCAACAGAGGTACCTAGTCGGGTGCCGGTTGATCTGTTACAGCAGTGGTCCTCAACCCTGGCCTACAGGGCCTAGTGGGCCCTGTAGGCCAGGGTTGAGGACCGCTGTGTTACAGTACCAAACTAAACAAGAAGAGTGTGAAATGAGGTGCTGTGCTAGATGGCTATTGGCAGAGCCAATTTCTACTGGGGTACAGCACATTCTGCCAATTCACGAAAGGGGGCAGAGTCTACCAGATGAAAAAGGCAGCAGTTGTAGTCATAGCAATTTCGCCAAGCTAGCATTTAGAGGCTGAGCATGTGGATGGCTGGGACAGTATTTTTTTTTACGGTTCAGCAACTGGGATAGCGAAATTTGCCTGCTGGTCAAATTAACAGGTGGTGTACTGCTAGTAGATTAAGTGCAAGTACCTGTAGCACCTATTGCTATACCATCATCCCTCTCAGGGCAGGTTTTGAGAAGACTTGAGGATAGTGATCCCAGATGAGGAGCAAGGAGAAGTCTGCATTTTATTATGATGTGGGTCTTTCAGGTGCTGTTGCCAACGAGCGGCTGGTGTTCTGGCCTTGCTTGATCCGCTTCAGACAGAGATTGCAAACAGCAATGCTGCAGTCTGTGTTGAAAAAAGCCCACACTAATACATTTTTGGAAGTTAGCAGGGAGTTAGCAGCGCCCTGCACCTGTCGAGCTCTGTGGTGTGATGCAATAGGGTGGCTGCCCTTAAGGTGGCCCCTAGAAGACATCCTGCTGCATTAGAGTTATGCCGCCTCCTCCTCCTCACTTTCCTCCTCTATTCTCTCAGGCACCCAAGTACAGTCAGTGACCTCATCATCCCCTCCCTCCTCATCACTGGAGCAAACTTGGCAATATGCTGTAGCTTTTGGAACATGACTGCTAGTTTCTTGTCCGTCATTGTCATCCCCTCTCTCTAGGCTCACGTTATTCCCTTCCTCAACCTGGAAACCAACATCAGAGCATTCAAATTGCTGTGCATCCTCCAGCAGCATGCAAATGACACTATGATTGAATAATTCAGGTGACTCCTCCGTGCATGATGTTGAGGCTACGGAATGAGTAGCTGTGGAGAAGTAGCCTGTGGAATCGACCGCTTTAGCAGCTGCGGTGGAAGGCAAACTAGTATTAGCCTAGGAGACAGAGATCAAGGAGGATAAGGACGGCTTAGTTATCCACTCCACCAACTCTTCTGCATGCTATGGCTCAATAACATGGCCATCAACGGAAAAAAAAGGACAAGCGTGCCCCACTTGCAGAGGATGCACCATGTCCGCGACAACCACTTTTTATTGTGGACACAGAGGCTGCTTGCTCTCTTTTAGTGGCCTGTGAGCGTCTGCATCTCCTTGTTGGCATTTTGGACATGATGGGGATTTTTATTATTGTTTTTTATTTTTTGGAGGGGATTTTTATAACTTTTTATTATAGAGTGTGAGAAGGGAATATAATGCTTGGATGCAATACTTTTGTACTTGGTGCACTATAAACCATTTTATTATAATTTTTTTTTAATAAAGAAAAACTTAATTTAGCAAAAAAAAAGAAAACCCCTGCTGATGCAAAAGGAATAGTACATATGAAGCAAAATGGGGGAAAGAAATTATGCCCTAAATATTATTAGTGCTGCTGTGACACAAAAAAAAAAAAACACTGCTGATGCAGAAGAAAAAGGCACCTGTGATGCAGAAGGGGGGACAGCAATTATGCCCTAAATATTATTAGTGCTTTTGTGCCACGAAGAAAATTTCAAAATAAAAAAGCCCACTGCTGACACAGAAGGAATAGCACCTGTGATGCAGAAGGGGAGACAGCAATTATGCCCTAAATATTATTAGTGCTCCTGTGCCACAAAAAAAATTAAAAATAAAAAAAGTCCACTGCTGACGCAGAAGGAATAGCACCTGCGATGCAGAAGGGGAGACAGCAATCATGCCTTAAATATTATTATATAAGAGCCCACCACTACAGCTCCCATTCACTGGCCAACCCGGAATTCAGGTGGAAACAACCGATTTTATTCCCCTTGGTTGTTATGAGCTGTTTTTTCACAAAAGATCTGTACAGATCTATGGTGGACCAAAGCAACCATGTGATGTCAGAAGGGGCCAGTGTCACCGGTGGCCCCACCCCTTGCCTCTAAAACAGCTATCAAAGCTCAAAAGCGTCATTTGGCGGGTCGCTTCAGAAGAGGCAGTCTTTGATTTTTTTTTTTTGATTGATGATGGATTTACATTAAAGGACACTTTTTTTTTCATATTTTTAAATAAAGGACTTGTCAAAAACTGTCTTTTGTGTTGTAGCGGAGTAGCAGTATGATCCACGATATCTCCACTGGTAGTCAGGCACAGCATACAATAATCCTGGTAGCGTATAATATTAACAACCCTATAATAACCAGACGGCACATGGCTTGAAGGTCAACACTAGACTGCTTTGTTTATTGAAAAAACACAGGGAGCTACACTCAGCCCAAAACCCCTCCCTCTTCGAGACATTCCACACACAGAGCTGAACATCCCATAATAACCTTAGTCTGCCAGACAAACAATAGGACAATAGGAGGCAGGTATTTAACAATAACAAACCCCCACTACAAGCACTTGGTTCTTAAAAGGTATACACATGCAATACACATAATGCATATACGAAGGACAATATACAGTGGCTGTGTTTGCCACTAGTGATGTCGCGAACATAAAATTTAATGTTCGCGAACGGCGAACGCGAACTTCAGCAAATGTTCGCGAACCGGCGAACATTGCGAACCGCCATAGACTTCAATAGGCAGGCGAATTTTAAAACCCACAGGGACTCTTTCTGGCCACAATATTGATGGAAATGTTGTTTCAAGGGGACTAACGCCTGGACTGTGGCATGCCGGAGGGGGATCCATGGCAAAACTCCCATGGAAAATGATGTCGTCGACGCAGAGTCGGGTTTTAATCCATAAAGGGCATAAATCACCTAACATTCCTAAATTGTTTGGAATAACGTGCTTTAAAGCATCCAGTGTGTGTATACGATCAGGTATGATGTTGTATCGATCAGGTAGTGTAAGGGTTACGCCCGCTTCACAGTGACAGACCAAACTCTGACAGACCAAACTCCCCGTTTAACGCACCGCAAACATCCGCAAACAGACCAGAACCGACCAAAATGGGACAGGAACTGGGCTTTAAGGGTTAGGGTTAGGTTTAGTGTTAGGGGATAGGGTTAGGGTTATGGTGAGATACTTAGGGTTAGAGTTAGTAACCCTACCCCTACGCCTCTAACCCTAACCCTCTAACCCTAAGCTCTAAAAATAACCCTAACCCTAGCCCTAACCCTAGCCCTAACCCTAATTCTAATTTTTTTTCTGGTTCTGGACATGCTACAGAGCTGAAACTTCACAGGTACACTTTTTAGATCCCCCAGACACCAAATCACACAAAAAAAGTTCTTAAAAATTGTAATTTTTGATAGAGAACCAATTATTGGAAAAATTAAAAAAAATAAAATAAATAAATAAAAAAAAAAAAAACTTTCTTTGGGTTTAGTGTCTGGGGGGGTCTAAAAAGTGTACCTGTGAAGTTTCAGCTCTGTAGCATGTCCAGAACCAGAAAAAAATTATGAATTAAGGTTAGAGGGTTAGGGTTAGGATTAGGGTTAGGGTTAGGGTTAGGTTTAGGGTTAGGGTTATTTTTATGGCTAGGCTTAGAGGGTTAGGGTTAAGGTTAGAGGGTTAGGGTTATGGTTAGAGGGTTAGGTTTAGTGTTAGGGGATAGGGTTAGGGTTACGGTAAGATACTTAGGGTTAGAGTTAGTAACCCTACCCCTACCCCTTTAACCCTCTAACCCTAAGCACTAAAAATAACCCTAACCTTAGCCCTGACCCTAACCCTAGCCCTAACCCTAACCCTAGCCCTAACCCTAATTCTATTTTTTTTTCTGGTTCTGGACATGCTACAGAGCTGAAACTTCACAGGTACACCTTTTAGACCCCCCAGACACCAAATCACACAAAAAAGTTCTTAAAAATTGTCATTTTTGATAGAGAACCAATTATTGGAAAAATTAAAAAAAAAAAAAAATTCTTTGGATTTAGTGTCTGGGGGGGGGGGGGTCTAAAAAGTGTACCTGTGAAGTTTCAGCTCTGTAGCATGTCCGCAACCAGAAAAAAATTACGAATTAGGGTTAGGGCTAGGGTTAGGTTTAGGGTTAGGGTTATTTTTATGGCTAGGCTTAGAGGGTTAGGGTTAAGGTTAGAGGGTTATGGTTAGAGGGTTAGGGTTAGGTTTAGTGTTAGGGGATAGGGTTAGGGTTATGGTGAGATACTTAGGGTTAGAGTTAGTAACCCTACCCCTACCCCTCTAGCCCTAACCCTCTAACCCTAAGCACTAAAAATAACCCTAACCCTAGCCATAACCCTAACCCTAACCCTAATTCTAATTTTTTTTCTGGTTCTGGACATGCTACAGAGCTGAAACTTCACAGGTACACTTTTTAGACCCCCCAGACAATAAATCCAAAGATTATTATTTTTTTTTTTAATTTTTCCAATAATTGGCTCTCTATCAAAAATGACAATTTTTAAAAAACTTTTTTTTTTTGTGTGATTTAGTGTCTGGGGGGGGGGGGGGGGTCTAAAAAGTGTACCTGTGAAGTTTCAGCTCTGTAGCATGTCTAGAACCAGAAAAAAAAGATAATTTTTCAGTAGAGCAGGGATGGTGGGAACCCTCCTTTTACACCTATATGATCTTTTTTTTCTGGTTCTGGGCATGCTACAGAGCTGAAACTTCACAGGTACACTTTTTAGACCCCCCCCCCCCGACACTAATCCCAAAAAAGTCATGCCTGCCTCCAAAAATGCCTGATAAATATATAGAAAAAAAATAAATAAAAGCAGACTGAGATACCAGCCCTAAAAAGGGCTTTTTGGGGTGCTGTCAGGATGCTGTCCTTACAGCAGGAGTGGACACAGAACACAGCTAATGATTTCCCTATCAATTCAGCAGCAACAGCAGCCCTCTCCCTGCTCTAACTAACTCTGCAGCTTCAGAATGAATCTAAGATGGATGCTGCCCTTGCTTTTTTATAGGAGGTGGGAGGGTCTGGGAGGGAGGGTATGCTGATTGGCTGGAATGTGTCTGCTGACTGTGAGGTACAGGGTCAAAGTTTGTTCAATGATGATGTATAGGAGGCGGACCGAACATCGCATATGTTCGCCCGCCGAGGCGAACGCGAACATGCAAATGTTCGCCGGCGAACAGTTCGGGACATCTCTATTTGCCACATGTGTTTATGTTTTTTGTATACTTTTCTGGTGAATGGGTAGAGGTACGATGTACCCCATACCCATTCACATAGGGGGGCGGGATCTGGGGATACCCTTGTTAATTGGGGTCCGATAATCCAGATCCAATAAGCCCCCCCACCCACAGATCCCCACAACCACAGCCCAGTGTTGTCGGGGAGAGGCCCTTGTTCCCATCAACATGGGGACATGGTGCTTTGGGGGGCACCCCAAAGCACCCTCCCCATGTTGAGGGCAAGCGCTACCACAGCCCAGTGTTGTCGGGGAGAGACCCTTGTTCCCAGCAACATGGGGACATGGTGCTTTGGGGGGCACCCCAAAGCACCCTCGCCATGTTGAGGGCAAGCGGCCTGGTATAGTTCAGGAGGGGGGCGCTCACTCGTCCCCCACCTATCCTGGCCTGCTAGGCTGCATGCTCAGATAAGGGTCTGGTATGGATTTTAGGGGGACCCCGTGCCAGTTTTTTTTTTATTTAGTTTCCCTTAAAATCTGTACCATACCCAAAGGGCCTGGTATGGGTTTTGGGGGGGGGGCACACCTTTTTTCGTTTTTTTTTTTTTTTTAATTTTGTCGTGACGTTCCCCTTAAAATCTATACCAAATCCGAAGAGCCTGGTATAGGTTTTTTTTTTTTGGGGAGGGGAGGCGTGACGTTTTTTTTTTTTAATTCTGTCATAGGGTTCTCCTTAACCAATTAAATATCTAGGCACTTTCACCCCCTTCCTGCCTAGACCAATTTTCAGCTTTCATTGCTCATTGGCATCTATGGGAAATATTGTTAAGCTTGGCATGGCACTGCTCCCTGTCTTTACTATTGGCATCTATGGGAAATATTGGTCAGGTTGAAATGGCACTGCTCCCTGTTTTTAACATTGGCGCCTGTGGGAAATCTTGGTCAGCTTTGCATGGCACTGACAGACAAAATGATGCAGCGCAAATCCTGTAAATAATGGCATAAGAAATAAAGAGTCCCAAAAAGATGAAAGAGACAGTTCCTTAGGTCCAATCTGTGTTGAAAGAGGATATAGGAGACAACGACTCCACACAGTGATCTCCCTCCACCATAAAGCACACTGATGCCCTCACCTCATGATTCGACCACTGTGTTACCAGAGGTCAAAAATCGCAGTGTCAATCCACATCAATAAGCAGGCTTCAGGTACATTCATATACACTCCTTGATAACTAAGGACCAGATAGGACTCACAGACCGGATTCCCCAAAGGTAGACATTCCGAGGTATAAATGAAAGAAGAAAACCTCTAAGTGCAGACTGCCAGTACTAAACTTCTTTTAATAAATATGGTTTGCACTTACATGGTAAACGATAAACACAGGCACATCAGTACAGGTGCACATCGATAAGACTTCAGCGTCGTGGGCTGTGCATACCAGCAGCCAGCCACACACGCTCGGAAGTCGGAACAGCAGCAGCAGCGGGTGACGTCAGACGGATGCGGCTCAACCTCCCGTACGTACGTTACGTCCACCGGGACTTCGTCAGCGGGGGTGGAGCCTATCAGTCACCAACATGATTATATAACCTGACGCTGCTCACATGATCTTGAGGACGTACTTGACAAAACACTGAGGACATCTAGTGGTCAATGTCAAGTATTACATCCTTCAAGTAAAAGAACCCACAAGGTCTCTTATAAATACTAATGTCTCATGGTCAATTTGTAAAAACTTTTTTCCATATCCCAGACAGTTAAAAGACCTGACATCAACCGCTGCTGTAATAAATAACACATGTATATATCTTTACAAATGAAGGCACATACATATAATGTAAAAATACCCACATTGTTAAAAACACATAAAGACACATAAAAAAATATATGTATTAAAAAGTTCATATAAAATCAGAAACAAATATAAGATATATAAAAAAAAAAAGAGTCAATCACCTATCCGAAATAAAACAATTAAGGTCAAATTCAACATTTAACCCAGACGGATGATAAACTCTAGTTTCAAATATCCAGTAAGATTCCCTTTGGCTCAGGAACCTAACAAAATGTCCTCCCCTCCAGTGCCTATTCACCCTCTCTATGCCCCAAAACCGCAAGCCTCTGGGGTCACGATTGTGCACCATCCTGAAATGTTTGGACACACTATGGGTTTTCAGGCCTTTCTTGATGTTACTCACATGTTCGCCAATGCGAACCTGCAATGCCCTGGAAGTTCTGCCGACATACTGGAGGCCACAATCACACTCCAGCATGTAGACAACTCCCTGGGTCTGGCATGTGATCAATTCCCGTATTGGATAGACCTTATTTGTGGCAGATGCTGAAAATTCCTTCCGCTTCTTTACATTGCACTTGGAATGCCTGCAGGCTCGGCATCGCCCACAAGCATAGAAGCCTGATAAAAAAGTAAAGAGTTTATTTTCTTTAACCACTGGAGGGTCCACCACTCCAGGAGCCAGTACATCTCTCAAGGTTCTGGCCTTTCTGTAAATGAAATGGGGACGGGAAGGTAAAACTGGACCTAAATCCCGATCCTTTAACAAAATGTCCCAATGCTTGGCCACTATCTTTTCAAATTGTTTGAATTGTATGTTGTAATCCAAAACCATCCTGAAATCCTGAGCATTTGCTTTATTCTTAGGTGGACCAGAGACAAGGGCACCCCTGTCCATATCTGCCACTCGAGTAATTTCTTTCTCAAGATCAGCTTGGTTGTAACCTTTCTGCACAAACTTTTTGGATAACTGTGCGGATTGTGATAAAAAATCCACTTCAGAGGAACAGTTCCTCCTCAAACGGACGAACTGCCCCCTGGGGATATTACAAAGCCAAGCTTTGTGGTGACAACTACTCAATGGAATGTAACCATTCCTATCGGTAGGTTTGAAGTAGCTGCGTGTCTTGATAGCATTCTCCTCTCTGAAAATCTCTAAATCCAAAAAGACAATCTTTTCCGGATTGGTATTCCAAGATAGAACAATGTTCAGATTATTGGAATTCAACCGTTCCATAAACCTATTGAGACCTTCAGAGCTGCCCTGCCAAATAAGGAACACGTCATCTATGTACCTGTGGTAACAGATCAGCTCCTCTGGGCGTTGGTGAAATACCACAGCTTCCTCCCAGTGGGCCATGAATAAATTGGCCACACTGGGAGCAAAGCGGGCTCCCATCGCCACTCCCTTCCGTTGAAGGAAGAAACGATGGTCATACCAAAAATAGTTTTTTTGGAGACAGAAATCAAGACATTCCAACAAATAAGATCGATGTTCATTACTCAGTGGAGCAGCCTCGAGTGCCCAACGGACTGAGGTCATAGCATCCTCATGGCCTATAATCGTGTAGAGGGACCCTACATCTGCGGTCACTAGAAAGATACCCGACTGAATACTCGTGTTTTCAAGGATCTGAATAATATGCCGGGTGTCTCGCAAATATGCTTTTGTGTTACACACTAAGGGTTTCAGAAAATGATCAATGTATTGACCCAAACGTGCAGACACAGACCCAATCCCATTCACAATAGGTCTCCCAGGTGGTCGCAGGGCATCCTTGTGTACCTTTGGTAAAAAGTAGATGATGGGGGTACGACAAGACAATGGATCAAGGAACAATGATTCCTTCTTGTTAAGAATGTTATGGTCCTTCCCTCTCAGGATAAGTGCATGTAACTCCTTTTGAAAATCAAAGACAGGATTTTTACTTAGGGGTAAATAAGTATCTCGGTCTCCCACCAGTCGTCCCATTTCCTCTTTGTAGTAGGATTTTGACATAACCACTAAACCTCCTCCCTTGTCAGCAGGACGGACGACAAGATCCCGTTTCTGCTCAAGAGACTTAATACCGCGTTTAATATACGCTGGGTCATTCACCTTTTTGATTTTCAGATCCTCGAGGTCTCTGGTCACCATATTTTTAAAAACTACCAGATGTTTATTATCTTTCACAGGTGGGTTAAAGATGGATTTATTGGAGAGGTTGGAATGATTCCCCCTTTGTTGTATTGCAGACCTTTCGCCTGGTTTGCTCAGGAAATATTTCTTAATGTTTAGAGTCCTGACGAACTTCTGAACATTAATAAAAGTGTGGAATTTGTCAAGATTCTTGACAGGGGCGAACTTAAGTCCTTTGTCAAGGACTTTAAGTTCTTCCCTCGATAATTCCGAGCCACTAATGTTAAAGATTCCAGCACCTAGCGGGATCTTTTTCTGCTGGACACGTCTTCCTGATCTCCTCCCTCTAGTCCTCTTTTTCCTCTGGGAGTATGTTGAAGCGGCCCCTCCCTCCGTGGGCCGGGAGTCCCTAAAAAATGGGAATCATCGGTTTCCTCTACATCCTCAAGTGCGCTAAATCTATTATGGACAGGAACCGGTTTTCTCAGATAAGGTGGTATATTTCTATTGTTCTGATTATAATTGGATCCGTAATCCTCAAACGGGGCATAATCATAAGAATTCCTATTTGATGTTTCTTGATAATAGTTACCATTAGCAGGAGGGGGAGGGTATTCCTGATATCTCCCTCCTCCATTGCTAGACTGAATAGGTGGAGGGGGTGGATAAGGCCTACCACCTCTCCCTCTATTTCTGCCCCCACGTGGTCTCCCTCCTCTCTTCCCCCGTGGTACTTGAGGATGATAAACCCTTTCCACTGGAGGTGCATTGGGTCTCCTAGGGGCTTGATAAGAAGGGACCGACACAGGGACTACATTAACCTGATCTGATGAGTTAGTGGCCACCTGGGGGCTAGATTGCCACTTAAACACCTCACCCCTTTCAAAGTCACCTGAGTCCCTGATAAATTTTCCTCTCTTTTTATCTGATGCCTCCTTATCCCATTTAACCATTTTGACTTTAAGTTCCCCAGATAACCTGATAAATTCAGCAGCTTCTTTTGATGGTTCTAATTTAACCTGAATGGCCTTAATTTGCTCCTCTATAAGGAGAATGCTATCAAGACACGCAGCTACTTCAAACCTACCGATAGGAATGGTTACATTCCATTGAGTAGTTGTCACCACAAAGCTTGGCTTTGTAATATCCCCAGGGGGCAGTTCGTCCGTTTGAGGAGGAACTGTTCCTCTGAAGTGGATTTTTTATCACAATCCGCACAGTTATCCAAAAAGTTTGTGCAGAAAGGTTACAACCAAGCTGATCTTGAGAAAGAAATTACTCGAGTGGCAGATATGGACAGGGGTGCCCTTGTCTCTGGTCCACCTAAGAATAAAGCAAATGCTCAGGATTTCAGGATGGTTTTGGATTACAACATACAATTCAAACAATTTGAAAAGATAGTGGCCAAGCATTGGGACATTTTGTTAAAGGATCGGGATTTAGGTCCAGTTTTACCTTCCCGTCCCCATTTCATTTACAGAAAGGCCAGAACCTTGAGAGATGTACTGGCTCCTGGAGTGGTGGACCCTCCAGTGGTTAAAGAAAATAAACTCTTTACTTTTTTATCAGGCTTCTATGCTTGTGGGCGATGCCGAGCCTGCAGGCATTCCAAGTGCAATGTAAAGAAGCGGAAGGAATTTTCAGCATCTGCCACAAATAAGGTCTATCCAATACGGGAATTGATCACATGCCAGACCCAGGGAGTTGTCTACATGCTGGAGTGTGATTGTGGCCTCCAGTATGTCGGCAGAACTTCCAGGGCATTGCAGGTTCGCATTGGCGAACATGTGAGTAACATCAAGAAAGGCCTGAAAACCCATAGTGTGTCCAAACATTTCAGGATGGTGCACAATCGTGACCCCAGAGGCTTGCGGTTTTGCGGCATAGAGAGGGTGAATAGGCACTGGAGGGGAGGACATTTTGTTAGGTTCCTGAGCCAAAGGGAATCTTACTGGATATTTGAAACTAGAGTTTATCATCCGTCTGGGTTAAATGTTGAATTTGACCTTAATTGTTTTATTTCGGATAGGTGATTGACTCTTTTTTTTTTTTTTTTTTTTTTTTTTTATATCTTATATTTTTTTCTGATTTTATATGAACTTTTTAATACATATATTTTTTTATGTGTCTTTATGTGTTTTTAACAATGTGGGTATTTTTACATTATATGTATGTGCCTTCATTTGTAAAGATATATACATGTGTTATTTATTACAGCAGCGGTTGATGTCAGGTCTTTTAACTGTCTGGGATATGGAAAAAAGTTTTTACAAATTGACCATGAGACATTAGTATTTATAAGAGACCTTGTGGGTTCTTTTACTTGAAGGATGTAATACTTGACATTGACCACTAGATGTCCTCAGTGTTTTGTCAAGTACGTCCTCAAGATCATGTGAGCAGCGTCAGGTTATATAATCATGTTGGTGACTGATAGGCTCCACCCCCGCTGACGAAGTCCCGGTGGACGTAACGTACGTACGGGAGGTTGAGCCGCATCCGTCTGACGTCACCCGCTGCTGCTGCTGTTCCGACTTCCGAGCGTGTGTGGCTGGCTGCTGGTATGCACAGCCCACGACGCTGAAGTCTTATCGATGTGCACCTGTACTGATGTGCCTGTGTTTATCGTTTACCATGTAAGTGCAAACCATATTTATTAAAAGAAGTTTAGTACTGGCAGTCTGCACTTAGAGGTTTTCTTCTTTCATTTATACCTCGGAATGTCTACCTTTGGGGAATCCGGTCTGTGAGTCCTATCTGGTCCTTAGTTATCAAGGAGTGTATATGAATGTACCTGAAGCCTGCTTATTGATGTGGATTGACACTGCGATTTTTGACCTCTGGTAACACAGTGATCGAATCATGAGGTGAGGGCATCAGTGTGCTTTATGGTGGAGGGAGATCACTGTGTGGAGTCGTTGTCTCCTATATCCTCTTTCAACACAGATTGGACCTAAGGAACTGTCTCTTTCATCTTTTTGGGACTCTTTATTTCTTATGCCATTATTTACAGGATTTGCGCTGCATCATTTTGTCTGTCATATCTCTCTGGGATTTTTTGCTGTGTATCCTGGGTCGGTGTTCAGCTGGCATTTCCATCTAGTTTAGCTACACTTACCTGTCTGCGCTGATTGTTTTTTCATTTACTGATTTATTTGCATGGCACTGCTCACAAATTATAACTGACAGGGACACAACACTTGGGGAGCATTGATAGGGGACCCAGGACTATAACATATCTATACATTTTAAAAGTGGGGTATAACCTGAACACTACACTGACTGCACTAAACTAACTCAAACATTTTCCACTAAATACCTGCCTAAACCTCTATTATTACACTCTATACATGGCTGCCATGTAAGCAGCAGCCTTATTTAGCGTGGGGCATGGTCTTAGCCCCTGAGCCATGATTGACTAAAGGCACCCTGCCTATGGCCAATGATGGCTCTGACAGGACATTGTGCTGTGATTGGCCAAAGCATACAGGTCAGGTACATGCTTTGGCCAATCACAAGCACTTAATGCACTGCAATCGTGCAGTGCATTATGGGAAGCTCATCATGGGAAGCTGGACAAACTTGCTGCTGAGCGCCCTGAGTGTTTGTGTGTTCGGCAAACACACGAACACCCGATATTCAGCCGATATTCACCTGAACATCCAGTCCATCCCTAATAGCAATGTGTAGCCCCCTACATAGGCAGGAGCAGGGCTACATAGGGAGGAGCCACAAGATTGTTTGGGACTTGGTGTCACCCTTATTTGAAAAAGGGTACCATTTATACTTGGACAATTATTACATAAGCGTGACACTTTTTAGTCATCTTTTTGATTCTGAAATTGGCACATGTGGCACCGTGCGACCTAATAGTCGGGGCTTCACCCAATGGCTTGTAGATTGCCGACTTAGATGGAGGGGATCCTGCTTGAAGTGTGATAAATTGCTTGCAGTGAAGAGGGACACACAAAATGTTTTCGTTCTGTCCCCATTCACACTGATACGACTGTCCACATTACAATGGTGACTGGTGTTATTGAGAAGCCCCTCTGACTGTATACTTATTCCAATTGGCTCTGCTGAATACTTATGTGCTATACAGAGCGTCAGGAAGAAGTGGATCCTTAATAGAATTCCAGGAAGAGATCATCACAGCCCTTCTGTATCCATATATATATATACATATATATATATATATATAGATATATATATATATATATATTTATATACGGTGGCAGGATGACAGGTTCCCGTGAATCACAGTACCTGTACAGCGGTTCGCGGGGGTGATCCTAGGGGCGTGTGTGCCCCACCAGAGGCGCACGCGCATACCCATTTACCAGTGGATAAGCTGATCCGTGGGGCCCGTGGCCGCGATTGCCACCTGGCACCCACGATTGCTCCCCTAAACACAGCAGACCATTGTTCTCTCAGCAATCAACACAGAGCTCCTGTGTTCCTCCTATTTAGGAATTGATTCCATAAGCCTACCCCCTCACACACTTAGAAAACACCCTCTATGCTCACATTCAACCCTTTGATCACCCCTGGGTTAACCCCTTCCCTGCCAGTGACATTAATACAGTAACAGTGCATATTTTTAGCACTGATTACTGTAGTAATGTCACTGGTTCCCCCAAAAAGTATCAAAAATGTCAGTTAGGGGTCCAATGTGCCGCAATGTTGCAGTCCCGCTAAAAATCGCAGATCGCCGCCATTACTAAAACTGACATAAATCTTTCTTCTAGTTTGTAGACGAGATAACTTTTGCGTAAATCCTATCAAAATACGCTTATTGGGATTTTTCTTTTACTAAAAATATGTAGCAGAATACAAATTGGCCTACATGGATGAAAAAAATAGATTTTTTTAATTTTTTGGGGAATGTTATATAGCAGAAAGTGATAAATATTGTTTTTTTTTTTTCATAATTGTTGCCCTTTTTCCTTTTATAGCGCAAAAAAAAAAAATCCCACAGGTGATCAAATACCACCAAAAGAAAGCTCTATTTCTTGCCCTTATACCCACATGTGAAAGGAGGGAGAGAGAGATGGATACCCACCCCCTCCCAATTTTATTTGGGTACAGCGTCGCATGACCGCACAATTGTCCATTAAAGTAACGCAGTGCCGAATTGCAAAAAATGGCCTGGTCATTAAGGGGGCAAATCCTTCCGGTCCAGAACTGGTTATTTGATTACAGATCTTTTCCACAAGGTTCAGCTCTTTCTCAGATCTGATGGGCAAGGAAGAGATCCCACAAAGTGTTTTAACTGAGAATATCTCCATTCATTTGAAATCATGTTTCCTCCCCTAGTGTTGAGTTTGTGGTATGGCCTAATCTTTCCTCTGCCTGTTATATCCTTTAGCTGCGTGTTTTTTACCCAATTACCAAATTGTTTCTCATTTCCTTGTGTAAAATATTTTGTGCCTTCTAATGATAATAACAGGGAGTTGTATTCCCACTTGGCTTGTCTGCAAAATATGTCCCAAATCTTATATACAACACTCGTTATTTCATGTGTCATGGTGTAATTCCCTAAATTTTGGTGGAATCCAAATATTCTTATCCAACTGTGTACCGCTTAATGTGGTTTTAATATTAACCCATCATTTTAATGCACTATTATTAAATAACATGCCTGGGGAGACCTTGACACCATCTGTAAAGTTGTGTATCTGTGCAATGTATATGACCGACTGCAGGAAAACGTACAATTACAAAGAGAAAAGTGTGTTTAGGGCCCCTTTTACACTTGTGTAACGTGTCCTGCGACTTGGGACTGAAAAGTCGCATGACAAGTTGTACCCCGTAATTTCTAATAAAAAACGGTCATATCTGTGTGACTTCAAGTCACAGTGACTTCAAAGTAGTCCCTGCACTGCTTTGGTCCAACTTTGATGCAACTTGAGGTCCATAGACCTAAAGATTACACCGGCATTGCTTCAAGTCGTGGCAAAGTCATGTGGCAAAGTCGCGCAACTTTCGGGTTGCGCAACTTTCCCCTAATCTGTAGACGCGATAACTTTTGCGCAAACCAATAAAAATACGCTTATCTGGTTTTTATTTTACCAAAAAGATGTAACAGAATACAAATTGGCCTAAAATGATGAAAAAATTTGATTTTTACATTTTTTGGGGGAATGTGAAAAATATTGTTTTTTTTTTAGAATTGTCGCTTTTTTTTTGTTTAAAGCACAAAAAATAAAAATCGCAGAGGTGATAAAATACCAGCAAAAGAAAGCTCTATTTGTGGGGAAAAAAAAGCATCAATTTTATTTGGATACAGCGTACACGACCGCGCAATTGTCAGTTAAAGTAACGCAGTGCAGAATCGCAAAAAATGCCCTGGTCATTAAGGGGGAAAATCTTCTGGTCCAGAAGTGGTTAATGTTGATTTTGCCAAAAATATATATATTTTTTTTCTATGGTACATATACCTACTTGCTGATAAGTGAGTGTCCACAAAATTCTACTCCAATACATAACGCTCCGCAATTAGTAAATGACTGAAATCAATTAGGTTAGTTGGAGCAAGGGGGACAAAAAATTGATTTAGATCTCCTTAACAGCTTGGCAAATCAAGAAAGGATTTCCTAGTCACATGACACATTAAACATGATTTACCAAGGGGATTGAACATGTTCACTTTGCGAATTAATTTTCATTTAGCATAGCAAATGTGGAGATAATTCACTTGTCTAAAAATACTTATTCACGTGCAAGGAAAAAAAAGAAATAAAAAAAAAACAGGACTTTTGCTTGCTCCTGTTTGAATCATTTAAGTCAGCCCAGCTCCCTCACATTCACAAATCTAATGCCCCGTACACACGTGCAGATCGTCGGCCGAACGATCGGCCGTCTTTTGTCCCCGGGCTGTCCTGTCTGTTGAAAAGTGCAAAAGACTGCACAAGAATTTTGTCCACCGACTACAGCCGACTGCAGAAGTGATGTCATGTGATGGTTAACTTTCCCTGTGTTTTATCTTTTCTGAGCATGCCCAGTCTTGCAAATCTGCTGTCTGTCGGCCGAATTCTGTACTGACTGGCGAACAATCGGCCGTTCTGGTGTTGGACAACAAAAATTTTAATGCTTGCACGACAGATTCTTTTCGGCCGAAAGTTCGCTGTCGGCTGTCGGAAGCATCATACTAACAAGCCGAAAAACAATCTGCATGTGTGTACGGGGCATAAGGGAACATCATCTTTTGAATTGAAATTTAATTTTGCAAAGTGAACATGGTCAATTTCTCTTGTAAATCAGGGTCATTAACCAAAAGAAAAATAATTTTATATCATAAACCTTAATCTGCTCTTTAAAACTTTTGTAATGAATGATAAATGTGTTCCAATGTAAATTGTCCTTCTCAATTCCCCCAATATAATTAGATCCTTTCTTGGATTAGCACTCCACAATGTTATTTCATGTAGCCAGTTATTTTTTGCCCAATTATAAACACATCTAGAGAGAAGAAGTAATCAGCGCAAATTTGTGTTAACCTCCTTAGCGGTAATCCCGAGCGTGACTCGGGGTTGGTTTTTCATATCAGGAGCGGTAACCCCGAGTCACGCTCGGGGTGGATTGCAGAGAGCGCAGCGGTGTTCTCTTACCTTATCCTGGCGATCCAGCGATGATCTCTCATTGCTGTGACCGCCAGCCGAGAGTCCCGCCGCTCCTCCGTCGGTCTCCGTCGCTCTGATCACTTCCTAGTTCCGTTCCCTCAGCAATGCTGCATGGGAGCGGAACTAGGGAGGGAAATTAAAAAAAAAAAAAAAAACGTTGCACAAAACACAAAACACATTTTATATTATATATATATATATATATATATATATATATATATATATATATATATATGTATATGTATATATGTATATATATATATATATATATGTATATATGTATATATATATATATATATATATATATATATATATATATATATATATATATATATATATATGTATATATATATATATATATATATATATATATATATATATATATATATATATATATATATATATATATATATATATATATATATATATATGCATATATATGTATATATATATATATATATGTATGTATATATATATATATATATATATATATATATATATATATATATATATATATATATATATATATGCACACACACATATATCTATATATAATATATAATGCATGAATTATAATCTAATCAATAATATAATTTTATTATATATATATTATATATTAAATAATAAAATAATATTATTGATTCGATTATAATTCACGTGTTTGTGTTTCAAATTTATCACATCTGGGATGTCTACTAGAGTCTTGTTTTGGTCAGGTTTAAGTCAGTAATTACTAAGAATTGTAGGCCTATAATACATAACGCCAAATTTCCATGAAAAGAATTTTACCGCTTTTGGTATGTAATTCCTGACATAATCATACCGCCAGGGAGGTTAATCCCAAGGTAGCTAAATGTGAAAGTGCTAATGTGCAAATTAAATATAATAAATAAATAAATAGATACATGAATTACTGAATAATTATCTGAATTGTGTATAATATAATCTTATAAATTGTATATGATATATATATGATTAAATACTGTGTAGAATCTAGCATAAAACTACCAAAATGGAAGATCGAAAGTGCCTCAAAAATAACGAATCACTGAAAATGTGATAAGAGATCAATAGCCAAAAAAAAGTGCAAGTGCGTAAATCAATATTAAAATATTGCATCAAACTGATCAAAAATTCATCAAAAAATTCAATAAATAAATGAATCCATAAAAATTTAAAAATAAATAAATAGTCAATCCAAAAAAGTCCCAAGTGAGAGAAAGTGCCAAAATGTGATCTGATAAATTTCAACCAATAAATAATCCTCAGTGACCACTCGTGAAGAAATCACACCAACATGTGCTCCACCAAGGTAGCTAAATGTGAAAGTGCTAATGTACAAATTAAATAGAATAAATAAATAGATACATGAATTATTAAATTATTATGGGAATTGTGTATAATATAATCATATAAATTGTATATAATATATATATGATCAAATATTGTGTAGACTCTACCAGAATGGAAGATCGAAAGTGCACAAGTGCCTCAAAATAATGAATCACTGAAAATGTGATAAGAAATCAATAGCCAAAAAAAAGTGCATAAATCAATAAATAAGTGCATAAATCAAAAATATTGCATCAAACTGTTCAAAAAGCCATCAAAAAATTCAATAAATAAATTAATCCATAAAAAAAGAAAAATAAATAAATAGTCCATCCATAAAAGTCCCAAATGAGAGAAAGTGCCAAAACGTAATCTGATAAAGTTCAATCAATAAATAATCCTCAGTGACCACACGTGAAGAAATCACACCAATATGTGCTCCACCGTTTCCACCAAACACGACTCACCAGATGGGAAGCTGGTCAAATTATAAACCAGCAATCACACTTAATAGATATTTCCTAGCATGACGGTTAATATGCAAAACGTCGGCATTATATCTTTATAAACATGTTATTCTCAAAGACATTTGCAAGATGTGGATGATGGATGGGAGGAGAAAGAATGCCAGAATAGTGTAATTCCGTAAAAAAAATGAAATAATTTATTTAGAAATAATCAGGTTACACTCACATATTTTAGTGTCTGCCTGACACTGGGATCTGTAACATCTGACCTGCACACTCTGGCTGTGTCTCAGAGCCGCGAGCGTGGAGTACAATAAATAATATTTCTTGAGCATTTTCATATATAACGCAGGTCAATAGACCATCTAAAAGAAAACAAAAAGAGATAAAAAGAGTAAAAAAATAAATAAAATCAAAGCCAACAGAATATGTTATCTTGGCTATGTACACAATATAAGTGTAACATCATTGAGGAAACAATAGAGAACAGAAATGGGTAAACTGGGAGAAAGAATATCAGCACAGGGTTAAAGCAGAAGTAAACTTCCATCTTTAAATTTTACCTATAGTTAAGCCTATAATAAGGCTTACCTATAGGTAGTGTAAATATCTCCTTAATGTGCACCATTTAGGAGATATTTACTGTACATACAGCCAGTGCCACATAGCCATGACATCAGTGCTGCCCACCAGTGCCCATCATTGCCATCTATCAGTGCTGCCCACCAGTGCCCATTATTGCCCACCAGTGCTGCCTATCAGTGCCCATCAGTGCCGCCCGTCAGTGCCCATCAGTGCCGCCTATCAGTGCCGCCTATTAGTGCCCATCAGTGCTGCCTATCAGTGCCCATCAGTGCCACCTATCAGTGCCCACCAGTGCCGCCTATTTGTGCCCATCAGTGCCGCCTATCAGTGCCCACCAATGCTGCATATAAGTGCTACCTATCAGTACCACATATCAGTGCCCATCAGTGCTGCATATCAGTGCCACCTATCAGTGCCCATCAATGCTGCATATTAGTGCCACTCCATCAGTGCCACCCCATCAGTGCCTCCTCATCAGTGCCTGTCAGTGCGGCCTCATCAGTGCTCATCAGTGCAGTAAAAAAACGTATCTATTTACAAAATTTTATAACATAAACAAAAAACTTTTTTTTTTTCAGTATTTTTTTTTTGTGTAGCAAAAAGGAAAAAACCTTACGGTGATCAAATACCACCAAAAGAAAGCTCTATTTGTGGGTAAAAAAATGACATAAGTTTGGTTTAGGTACAGTGTTGCATGACCGCGCAATTGTCATTCAAAATGCAACAGCGATAAAAGCTGAAAATTGGCCTGGGCGGGAAAGGGGGAAAGTGCCCTGTATTGAAGTGGTTAACCAGATGTTTGATGGCCATGTATACGATGGTACATCCAGTATACAGTAAGTGTAAATTACAGACATTAATAGCAGCTTAAAAGGAAGATGGTAGGTGCCATGTTAATGGTTGGTAACCAGGCAGTGAAATTACATACATTTGGAATACATGGAATTACATACATGGAATTTTTGTTAAATGTGTGTCATTGTGTTTACTCAATGACAGTTGCAGACTATCTGCAAGTGTAATATTACACAGGAATGATTGCATTTTGACAGCTCCTGCTGTATAATTGCCAGCAATAGGATTGGAGGAGCAGGTGAAAGGAGCCGGATCTAACATCTAAATAAATAACCCTGCGAGCAAATGGGTTTAAGCACAAGTTATAACTGCAGCGAGCACAGCACTCTCTCACAAGTGTTGGTTAAATACAGTGCCTTGCGCAAGTATTCGGCCCCCTTGAACCTTTCGACTTTTTGCCACATTTCAGGCTTCAAACATAAAGATATAAAACTGTAATTTTTTGTGAAGAATCAACAACAAGTGGGACACAATCATGAAGTGGAACGAATTTTATTGGATATTTCAAACTTTCTTAACAAATAAAAAACTGAAAAATTGGGCATGCAACATGATTCAGCCCCCTTAAGTTAATACTTTGTAGTGCCACCTTTTGCTGTTATTACAGCTGTAAGTCACTTGGGGTATGTCTCTATTAGTTTTGCACATCGAGAGACTGAAATTTTTTCCCATTCCTCCTTGCAAAACAGCTTGAGCTCAGTGAGGTTGGATGGAGAGCGTTTGTGAACAGCAGTTTTCAGTTCTTTCCACAGATTGGATTCAGGTCTGGACTTTGACTTGGCCATTCTAACACCTGGATATGTTTATTTGTGAACCATTCCATTGTAGATTTTGCTTTATGTTTTGGATCATTGTCTTGTTGGAAGACAAATCTCCGTCCCAGTCTCATGTCTTTTGCAGACTCCATCAGGTTTTCTTCCAGAATGGTCTTGTATTTGGCTCCATCCATCTTCCCATCAATTTTAACCATCTTCCCTGTCCCTGCTGAAGAAAAGCAGGCCCAAACCATGATGCTGCCACCACCATGTTTGACAGTGGGGATGGTGTGTTCAGGGTGATGAGCTGTGTTGCTTTTACGCCAACATAAAGTTTTGCATTGTTGCCAAAAAGTTCGATTTTGGTTTCATCTGACCAGAGCACCTTTTTCCACATGTTTGGTGTGTCTCCCAGGTGGCGTGTGGCAAACTTTAAACTACACTTTTTATGGATATCTTTAAAGCGGTTGTATCCCGCTTTTTGACACTTTTACCTACAGGTAAGCCTATAATAAGGCTTACCTGTAGGTACAAATAATATCTCCTAAACCGGCACGGTTTAGGAGATATTTACAGTGCATGCAGCCGCTCGCGCGAGCGGCGCATGCGCTCTGAAGGTCCGGGGGGACCTTCAATTAAGTTGCCGGGAGCTTGCTGGAAAAATCACTCCCGCGCGCATGCGCGGGAGTGACGTCATCGCGGCTCCGGCCAATCAGCGCGCTGGAGCCGTCTCTTCCGGCCAATCAGCGCGCCGGAGCCGCCAAACCAGGAAGAGACGACGAGGGATCATGGCAGCGCCCGCATCGATGTCCGGGGGTCCGTGTCGGGGCTTCGTTTTAAGGTAAGTTACACATAATGGGCTAGTATGCGATGCATACTAGCTCATTATGCCTTTGACTTGCAGGTTTTTTTTTTTTTATTTTTTTTTTCATAGGGTTTACAACCGCTTTAAGAAATGGCTTTCTTCTTGCCACTCTTCCATAAAGGCCAGCTTTGTGCAGTATACGACTGATTGTTGTCCTATGGACAGAGTCTCCCACCTCAGCTGTAGATCTCTGCAGTTCATCCAGAGTGATCATGGGCCTCTTGGCTGCATCTCTGATCAGTCTTCTCCTTGTATGAGCTAAAAGTTTAGAGGGACGGCCAGGTCTTCGTAGATTTGCAATGGTCTGATACTCCTTCCATTTCAATATTATCGCTTGCACAGTGCTCCTTGGGATGATTAAAGCTTGGGAAATCTTTTTGTATCCAAATCCGGCTTTAAACTTTTCCACAACAGTATCTCGGACCTGCCTGGTGTGTTCCTTGTTCTTCATGATGCTCTCTGCGCTTTAAACGGACCTCTGAGACTATCACAGTGCAGGTGCATTTATACGGAGACTTGATTACACACAGGTGGATTCTATTTATCATCATTAGTCATTTAGGTCAACATTGGATCATTCAGAGATCCTCACTGAACTTCTGGAGAGAGTTTGCTGCACTGAAAGTAAAGGGGCTAAATAATTTTGTCATCAGAGTACCCAAGTACCTTTCACCAGCCCATCAGAGTACCCAAGTACCTGTCATCGGAGTATACCAGTACCTGTCATCATAGTACCTGAGAACCTTTCATCAGAGTACTCGAGTACCTGTCACCAGCCCATAAGAGTACCTGAGTACCTGTCACCAGAGTACCCGAGTACCTGTCACCAGAGTACCCAAGTACCTCTCTGTAGTTCATCAGAATACCGAGTACCTGTGTCCAGCCCAGAATACCCGAGTATCTGTCTCCACCCCAGAGTACCCGAGTACCTGTCATCAGAGTACCCAAGTACCTATCACCAGTCCATCAGAGTACCCGAGTACCTGTCACCAGCCAATCAGAGTACCCGAGTACCTGTCTCCAGACCATCAGGGTGCCTTGCCGTGGCCTGCAGCTTATGCATGTATTTGCAAATGTGTGCAACTAAACTCCTGCTTTTAACGCATACTGTTAGACAGGTTAATTCGGTTGGTCGCTGGCTGGTTGGTAAGTAGTGACTGGAAATCCCCTTGCTTTTTTGATCTGTGTTTGCCCTTTTAGTGCTTCTTACTGTTAAGACCAGTTACAGGTGGAGGAGGTGACCACTTTTTGCAATTTCGTTTATATTGGTCAGGCAACGAACTGACACCTTTGCTGCCATTGTGCAATGTGCTGGGTGTTAAGTGTGACCCTGTGCCTTTAAGGAAGGGTGGGCTCCCTTCAGTCACCTGTCATCCATCTATCTCATCAGAATGCATGTGCTCCCATTGTGGAGACTCTTTAAAGGTAGAGTTAGGGACTGCAGATATCAGGGTGCCTTGCCGTGGCCTGCAGCTTACGCATGTATCTGCAAATGTGTGCAACTAACCCCTGCTTTTAAGGCATACTGTTAGACAGGTTAATGTGGTTGGTCGCTTGCTGGTTGGTAAGTAGTGACTGGAAATTCCCTTGCTTTTTTGATCTGCGTTTGCCCTTCCAGTGCTTCTTACTGTTAAGACCAGTTACAGGTGGAGGAGGTGACCACTTTTTGCAATTTCGTTTATATTGGTCAGGCAACGAACTGACACCTTTGCTGCCATTGTGCAATGTGCTGGGTGTTCAGTGTGACCCTGCATCTTTAAGGAAGGGTGGGTTCCCTTCAGTCACCTGTCCTCCATCTATCTCATCAAAATGCATGTGCTCCCATTGTGGAGACTCTTTAAAGGTAGAGTTAGGGACTGCAGATATCAGGGTGACTTGCCGTGGCCTGCAGCTTACGCATGTATTTGCAAATGTGTGCAACTAAACCCCTGCTTTTAACGCATACTGTTAGACAGGTTAATTTGGTTGGTTGCTGGCTGGTTGGTAAGTAGTGACTGGAAATTCCCTTGCTTTTTTGATCTACCTGAGTACCTATCTGCAGCCCAATAGAGTACCTGTCTCCAGCCCATCAAAGTACCCGAGTACCTGTCTCCAGCCCATCATAGTATCCGAATACCTCTCTGCAGCCCATCATAGTACCCGATTACCTTTCTGTAGCTCATCAGAGTACTGGGGGACCTATCTTCAGACCATCAGAGTACCGGAGTACCTATATGCAGACCATAAGAGCACCCAAGTACCTTTCTGAAGCCAATTAGTGTACCTAAGTATCTGTCTGCAGCCCATCAGAGTACCTGAGTACCTATCTGCAACTCATGCCTCCTAGATTATGTGTTAGGGGGTTTGCTTTCCAAAATGGGGTTATTTTGTGGGCATTTCCATTGTCCTGGTGCTCCAGGGCCTTCAAAAGTGTGATAGGTTGTAATGAAATTAGATGTGAAATTTATGCTCCCAGAACACCTGAAGGTGCTACTTGGATGTTGGGCCTCTGTATGTGGCCAGGCTGTGCAAAAGTCTCACACATGTAGTATCACTATACTCAGGATGAGTAGCAGAATGTACTTTGGGGTGTAATTTTGCTATGTACATGCTATATGTTAGAAATATCTTATAGATTGACAACTTTGTGTAAAATACGTTTTTGTTTTATTTCCACATTTTCTAAAAACTTGTGGAAAAAAATGACATGTTCAAAAGATTCATTAGGCCTTATAGAATATACGTTAGGGTGTTTTATTTCCAAAATGGGGTCATTTTGTGGGTAATTGAATTGTCCTTGTGCGCCAGGGCCTTCAAAAGTGTGATAGGTCGTTAGGAAATTATATGTGTAATTTATGCTTCTAGAACACCTGACGGTGCTCCTTGCATGTTGGGCCTCTGTATGTGGCCAGGCTGTGTAAAACTCCCACACATGTGGTATTGCTATACTGAGGAGGAGTAGCAGAATGTATTTTGGGGTGTAATTGCAAGTATGCATATACTGTGTGTGAGAAATAAATTGTTATTATTACAATTTTGTGTAAAAAATAAAAAATTGTTCTTAATTTTCCCAAGAAATGTGTTGCATTTATAATTTTGTTCAGTATATGAATAACATCAAAACCAAGTAATTATATTGTATAAAATGTAACAAAAGCAGACAAAACAGAAAATAAAATACATAAAAACATATTGCCAGTACAGCCAGCTCAATAATGTCCCACGACTATATGATTATAAGGTTAGATGTTATATTATTACCCAAACAATGGTATTATAATGAGGTATCAATATATATACTTTATGTACGTGCTGATACCGAGAAAAAAAATAAATAAACATAAATCAATAATTTAATATAGTTCATTACAAATGGTTTCATTTAATACTGCACATGAGACACAGGAAATCTCATTCATAATAATGGGTAAGGTCTTATTAAAAGTTCAGCCCTGCTGGAATCCTGGTGTAGCACCCTACAGGTAGGTGCTAGGTAAAACTATAGTGGGCCTTGTCTACCTAACAGCAGGGCTGTGATTTATTTAGTTAGGGTGTCAGGGCTTCCAGATGTGCCTGCTGAGGGGAGAAGTATCCCCACTGGCTCCTGGGAGAGGCTTCTCATAGGGCAGTGTGGGAAGCCCAATCAGGGGACACATCCAAGCTTGTAACTACCCCAGAAGGCAGACTATGCTGCAAAGGATTCTGGGAGTGGGTATAAGTTTAGGGGAGGTGCGTGACAGGGTGTGTTTGGCGGTAGCAGAGTCCCAGGTTGGATAGTGCGGCTGTCTCTTCTCCTGTCTGAGGAAAGTGGATGTCTCTGGGTGTCGCCTGAGAGTCCAGAGAGTGCTGAGTTGAGCTGAGGGGATCCGGTGTGCCGAGAACCTGCAGAGAGAGAGAAAGAGAGGGGTCCAGTCCCAGGAAAGCCTACACAGGTCATGAGTACTGAGGATTGCCTCTGGGGGTCTGCCAGAGTGAAAGGGGACCACTCTGGAAGAGGTTCGGGTATCCAGTGCCAGCTAGCTGAAAGGGGGTACCTAGGTTGAGGACCCTGAAGTTATGGAGGGGGGTGCATCGACAGTGAACCCTGAGGATTTCAAGGTTAAAGGGTGCGCCTGTAGTTGGGCCCTGAAGTATACAGAGTGTGCCAGTTGGGATTTATAGCTTTACAGTATTCTACAACTTACTACCTCAAGCCAGAGCAAGGCAGTAGGGAAGTATTCAGTGACTTGTTGCAGTATAACAGTGTCAGTGGTTCTACAATTGCACAGTCCTGGATCTTCTGGATTACAAGTCGAGGATTCAGCACTTCTATTAAGTTACAGAGTGTTCTCAGAGTTAGTGAGCGTTGGCTGGTGTCGGCTGGTGTCAAGGAAGCGCCAACAGGCATTTTTCAGAAACAAAGTCCCAAGTGTACATAGTTGAAGCCTAAAGGAGTATCCCGCTCATTCCCTTCTCCCATCCCCTTTTATCTACAATAAAACAACCAAACAAAGATGCCGGAGTTGTTCATGTCTCAGTCTTCACACCCAGGGCCGCAGCTCACATGGGCTGGAAAGGTAACCGGTAACAATGGCAGACCCACAGCAGGCCATAGGCCTGGAAAACCTGCTACACTGGTTTGAACCAGACTAAACGTGTTTGAATATCTGTCTATAGAATTCCCGCTGGATTATGTCTACATATTAGGCCCTGCATTCACACTGGAGCAGATAGACAATTCCTGTCATGTTACAGTTTAAAAAGTGTTTGGAAAAAAACATATTTCCATCTAGTAGTCTGATTTTTTTTTTTGTTTAGGTACAAACTAACAATGGGAGCAGTTCTAACATGGATAGCTACCCCAGATCTTGCATGGGTCTCTCCGTTTGTCACCTTTGTACTCACTTTGTGTCAATTAGTCTTAAACCACTTCAGCCACGGAAGGTTTTACCCCCTTAATGACCAGAGCACTTTTTGCAATTTTGCACTGCGCTGTTTTACCTGGTAATTGTGCGGTCATGCAACACTGTACCCAAACAAAATTTGCTTCCTTTTTTCCCCACATATAGAGCTTTCTTTTGGTGGTATTTGATCACCACTGGGATTTTTATTTTTTGCAATATAAACAAAAAAAGACCACAGATTTTTTTTTTTTAATTATATTTTCTAATATTTGTTATAAAAAAATCCAATAAACTAAATGTTTGTCAAACTATAAGGCCAAATCATATTCAGCCACATGTCTCAGTTGAAAAAAAAAAAAAAAAGCGTATATTTATTGGTTTGCGCAAAAGTATTGGCCTCTACAAACTATGGTACATTTTCTTGAATTTACGCAGCTTTTAGTTTATGACTGCCTGTCTCATTTCTTGAGGTGCTAAAATGGCAGGGCAATACAAACTCCCCCAAATTACACCTTTTTGGAAATTAGACACCTCAAGGAATTTTCTGAGAGGCAGGTTTAACCCATTGAATATTTAATTTTTTTTGTCACAATTGACTGAAAAATAACAAAAAAAAAAAAAAGTTACACAAATGTGTCACTGTAATGATATATTTCTCACACATGTCATGGATATATGTGAAATGACACCCCAAAATACATTCTGCTGCTTCTCCTGAGTATGGGGATACCACACGTGTCAGACTTTTTGAGAGCCTAGCCATATACAGGACCCTGAAAACCAATCACCACATTTAGAATTTCAAAGGGTGTAAATTGCTCATTTCACTTTCTTTGCCAAGATAGCACAACCCCCCCCCCCCCCCCCAAATGACCCCATTTTGAAAACTATACACCCCAAGCAATTTGCTGAATGGCATGTTAAATCCACAAAATATTTTATATTTTGTCACAAGTTTTGGGAAAATTAAACTTTTTTTTTAACACAAAGTTGCCACTAAAGGATAAATTGCTCACATATGCTATTGGTATATGTGGAATGACACCCCAAAATACATTCTACTGGGATACCACAAGGGATACCACATGTTTGAGACTTTTAGGGAGCCTAGCTGTGTACGGAACCCCAAAAACCTAAGGGCGCAATTTGCACATTTTACTTCCTCACTGCCTATCACAGTTTCGAAGGCCCTGAAATGTCAAGTCAGCACAACTCCCCCCCCCCCCCAAATGACCCCATTTTGGAAAGTAGACACTCCAAACTATTTGCTGAGAGGCATGTTAAGTCCGTGGAACATTTTATATTTTGCCACAAGTGGTACCCCTTTCTGAATAAAGGTGACACCAAGTCCCAAACTATCTTGCCGCTGCTCCCTATGTAGTCTGGGCAGTTGGGGGGCTCCACATTGCTGTCTTTTCCCATAGAAACTACATGTATAGCCTGTGGTCCTGTCACAGAGCTTATACATCTTGATCCTGTATCTGGAACGCTTGCTGGGTATAAACTGCTTGAAAGAAAGACAGACAGAAAATTTAATATTATAACATTATAACAGTATACTGAGCCTGATTCTGACCGTGATGCTTCCCCATCGCTCTCATCGGTCATACTCAGTATGCTTTAGGCCTCTTTACTAGTGTACCTCCGTTGGGCATTTTGGCCAATAAACTTACAGGTATCTAGTGCGACTGACAGGTAAAAAAGCACCTGGTTTTTGAGGACTGTTTGAACCGCTACAAAAAAACCTGCTAGTGCTAGCAGAGATCAGGCCTGACTCTGCTAACACCTTTCTCAGCTGCGAGTAGGCGACAGAATCTGCAGCAGTATTTGGCAGGGCCTAATGCACCTCTATAAATGTTGAGGCCAGAACAAGTACAGGCGATAGTAGATTGGGTTACTGACAGTGCCTCCAGTTCCTTCACATTGTCTCCCACCCAGTCACCCCCTTGCAAATCAGCCAAGCAGTCTGAGCCCCAAGTCATGCAGCAGTCTCTTCTTCTTTTAGATGACTCTGTTAGCATGGTTTCCCAGGGCCATCCACCTAGTCCTGCCCCAGAAGTGGAAGAGATTGAGTGCACCAATGCCCAACCACTTATGTCTCAAGATGAGTAAATGGGAGAACCATCGCAGCACGTCTCGGATGATGACAAAACACAGGTGCCAACAGCTGCGCAATTCCGAATTGTGGAGACCGACAAGGAGGGCAGGGGAATCTAGATTTTAAAAAAAAAGATTTTTTCCTTCATATTTTACAGTGACATACAGTGATTAGACACTGCTGTTCTAATCTGCTATTCAAAAAGCACCAATTTAAGGGGGAAATAATTATTTTTCAGTTTTTAGGGAAAAATCATTATTTTTCAGTTTTTCATTCAAATGGGTTTTTATTCCATAGCGGAATAGAACAACAACAGTATCCAACCTGTTAGGTGTGCGGCGTGTGGCGTGTAGCGGCCATGTAATCCAAGCTCAGTGCATAGGTGTTCGCTCAACTCTAGTTAAATGAAGTTGCTCTTTTGAAAGTAATGGCCGCTACGTCAGGGATAAATTCCCTTAGGCTGGGGGCCATCCTTTAGGATGGATCAATATTTTGTAGTCATTTTCCTGACTTCCTTGTGCTCGTTTGAAAATTTTAGGATAATTCTGGTTGTATTATCCTCATGTTTGTCCTTTGGTTTGAAACAAATGGAGCCAAGTTAATGTAAAACATGGAAAAACATAATTTTATTGTACCTTTTTAGTCATGTCACTGGGTTGACTAGGCTAAAAAGGACATGCTCTTCAAGGTCAACTCAAAATTTGTTTTGCTTAATATTGGATATAAAAAAAAATATCTTTCACGTCTATTTATATCATTAGATTTTGTAAATTTTTAGACAACTACATGGCCCCAGCAGATGAAAGTTTTTAATAATGTTCAAAAATGCATTTTTAACTTCATTATTTCTTAGACTGTATATCAAAGGGTTTAATACAGGAGTAAAAACACCATAAATTAAAGTGATATATTTTAGCATAGAAGATAGATTCTTGGACTGTCCCATGTACATAGTAATAGTTGTCCCAAAAAACATGAAGACAACAGTCAGGTGAGACGCGCAAGTGGAAAAAGCTTTGGATCGTCCATCATTAGACTGAATTTTTAATATCGATGAAATGATAAGAACGTAAGACACAACAATAAAGACAAATGGTGCTAAGAGGATAAATAGACTTACAATTAATAGTCTTAGATTAAAGATGGCAAGATTCCCACATGCGATCTTAAGCAGTGCTAATATCTCACAGGCAAAATGATCTAGTTTGTTTTCAGCACAGAAGATCAGAGGCTTTGATATATTGGGGACAACTGATGTAAAGAACCCCCCTAACCACACAATGACTGTGATATTCTGACACATCTTCCAGTTCATAATGATGGTATAATACAAGGGGAAACATATGGCAATGTAGCGATCATATGCCATAGCTGCCAGCAGAAGACTCTCTGTACTCCCTAGAAAATGCCCAATGTTCATTTGTGCCATGCAGCTCAAAAAAGAAATAGCCTTTTTCTGAGAAAGGACAATAAGTAATATATGTGGGACAGAGATGGACGAGTAACATAAGTCTAGAACTGACAGATTGCATAGAAAGAAGTACATTGGTGTGTGTAATTTAGAAGCAATGAAAACTGCACAGATCAGAAAACTGTTTCCCACAATGGTCATTATATAAATTAAAAATATGGAAATGAAAAATAATCTGCAAAGCTGAATATTTTGAGAAAAGCCAACCAGCAAAAATTCTTGCAGCAAGGTCTGGTTCCCAGGTATCATATTATTATTATATTATTATACAGGATTTATATAGCGCCAACAGTTTGAGCAGCGCTTTACAATGTGAGGGAAGACAATACAGTTACAATACAATTCAAAACAGGAGGAAGTAAAGGGCCCTGCTCGTTAGAGCTTACAAACTAGAAGGGAGGGTCAAGTGAAACAAAAGGCAATAACCGTGGGGGATGGGTTGAAGGAGAAAATGGAGGTACCTTTGTTAGGTGTTGGTAGGATAGGATTCTCTGAAAAGGAGGGTTTTCAGAGATCGCCTAAAAGCTAATAGAGTAGGAGATAATCGTACAGATAAGGGTAAGGAGTTCCATAGGATTGGAGAGGCTCTGGAAAAGTCCTGGAGGCGAGCATGGGAGGAGGTGACGAGGGGGCTAGAGAGCAGGAGGTTTTGAGAGGAACGAAGATTTCCTGAATTAATGTTAAAAAAAGAGCACTTTCTTGTCCTATAGGAGTTAAAAAGATAAGTGGCATCCGTTAGTTAGATTTGTGTTCTACATTTTCAGAAAACATCACTTGCTTTTATATCTTATATGATATATTTAACTTGTACAAGCAATAAAAAAGAGAAATGTATATATGAGTATGTACAGTAAATAGATAAAATAAGAAATAAAGTAATAATGTAATAAAAGAATCCTTAGCAGCAATAAAAGCTAAACACAACAAAATACATAATTAAAAAAAAAAAAATAATACAATTATGTTGTTGTGTCTATCTGAAAACACTATTTTGGTGTTCATTTAATTTACATTTTACATTTTTTTCATTCTTATTCATTTACATATTTGAATAATTTTCATATAAATGTAAATATAACTGAATGTTTAGGCAGCAATGTTTTGTTTCTTTCAATTTTACCTATAGAATGTATGTTTCATCTTTATTGCAGTGTTACTAAACTAATTTTTTTTATAGGAATACATCAGAAAATGGTGTCATTTTAGTTAAATTATATTTATATAGAGACAACAATTTACACAGCACTTTCAATTCAAATCAGTCTCTGCCCTCAAGGGGCTTACAGTCTATGGCCCCTATCTAAAAAAAAAAAAAAGAAAATGGAAAAAGAAAATTAAAAATATAGAAATTGACAATATGCAAATTGAAATCAAACACACGCAAAAAAAAGAGACAAAACAAAGAAAACTAAATTAAATTACTTAAAATATCATAAATTCCCATCAACTCACCAAATAAACCATCCTGTAAATAATAAAGAAGTATCAAATTTGAGCAAATTTCACATAAGCAGCTCAGTGAGCTAAATTAGTATCTGGATTTATGTATTTATGGTAATGAGTTTAAATTAATATCACTCAGCACTTTATAGTATATTCCATGTAGATGATGTATTTCACATGGTATGGTATGATAATGATATTTATTTAAAAGGATATTTTGCACATAATTTAGCACAATATTTGCACAAATTTTGAGCAGCGCTGATACTTACCCATTTAAGTAGGCTTAATCAGTTTCACCAAAATCACTCTGCCCCTAACCTAACTGACAATAGCCCAATAAATGTTTATTCTATCATATGCTCAGGTGCATGGAAGATAATTGAAAAAAAATAAAAATGAATAATTCAACTTGACAGAATATTTGAAGCAACCAAAAGTTCAGTAGGACAATGTAAAATGTATCCTCTTAGTGAAATGTTCTCAGTGGCATAAATAAAATTATATACTAAATATTAAAACTGTGATCCTATTTTCAGCATTGAGCTACAGCTTGCAAATGTGTAATAGTATTCCTTTTCAGGGCATACCTGCATACAACATTATGTATAATGTGAATATGTGGGCACCTATGAACATTTATTTATCCAGTTGACCCTGTTACCTTTTGGACTAAACAGTTCATCTGCCCAAAGATATACTAAATTTGGAATGCTTGTGACTGAGGCTTGTTTTATGCAAGATTAGCTATAGGTAACCTGTGTTTGCCAAAGGACACCATACAGTATAGAATTTGCAAAATGGCACCATATAAATCGAATTGCAGCTGTGTTATATAAAATAGCCAGTACCTTCTAAGACACGTGTGATTTTATGGCAGTTGATACATCTTTACTTCTATGGTGATATGCATGAATAGAAGCTTTGGGCATAATTATCTATTATTGCTGAAAAGTGTATGGAGTGGATTACATCATAGGCTCCTATAATCTTAGTGAATATAACAATCAGTGAAAAACGTAATTTCTCTCATATGGATATTTATGACAATTAGAGTATTTCCTGGAAAAATATATTAATATATTAATAGAATTGTAACAAAGTAAGTTATTTTTAGCGATCTCACCTTGTAAATTGACAACGGCGTGTATTTATTAAAACTAAAGAGTGCAAAATCTGGTGCAGCTGTGCATGGTAGCCAATCAACTTCTAACTTCAGCTTGTTTAATTACACTTTGAAAAAAAATAATAATCTGGAAGCGGATTGGTTTCTATGCAGAGCTGCAGCTTTGGTCTTGAAATAAGATTAAATTTTTTCGCTACAGTGCTACACAATTTCATAGGTTGCCTGGAATGCAGGTAATTCTTGCAGCTAATGAAAAGTTTCCAAATATGAAAATGATTAGTATTCTGGCACCTTTTTTTATATTGCTTCTAGAAATAAAATAATCAATATGCAGATAGTCAAAAGAAGAAAACATCAAATTAAATTTTAAAGCCACACAATATTATATAGAAATTGTCTTCTGTTTATTTAAAATGTCAGTGTATATATAAGCAATTCTACCGAATGCAGTACACTGTGGAGTACACATCACATTGTGATTGGCTGCTACAATTTATCTCTCTTGTGTCATTAAAGTACACGCAACAAATAGGACTCAAGATACATTGTCTCAATTCACAAAGCTTTAATGCAAGAATAAAAATTTATTATCAGCCCATCAACTGTAATTTTTTTTATATTTGTTTTTATTGTTAGGTTTTTGGAATGTTGACACTGAAAGAAAAAAATGTACATTGTACATTTTGCTGAGGAAAAAACCACATATACACATCTGACATTATATAAGAGACAGGAACGTGCCACACAAGGTATTAGATATAGGGGAAAAATAAACATATATATATATATTTTTTTTTTTACAACATGCAACCCAGATAAGGGAGTAGAAGTAAAAGGGAATAAGGAAGAAAGAAGGGGAAAAAAGAAAGGAAATAAAGATTGGGAAAGAGTTGGAGGGGCGTGGCTTCCGGCGGAGTGAATGGCGGCTTTCTAGCTCAGCTCCGCTAGGTCACCGGGGACACTGACTCCACGAACGGCCCCCAGCCGCCCGCCGACGTTCTCACCCGCCTCCACAAGACCGCTAGCACCCACAGCAGTGATGACCCACCACAAGAAGGAATCCGGCCAGCTGAACAAGCTAGCGGGTTTCTTCATCCAGCACAGCCATGGTCTACAGCAAAATGGCGTCGGCGGCCCACGCCCGATCTCCAGTAACAACATAGCTGGGTCTCAGCATCCATCTTCATCGCCCTCTCCTCCCATGAGAATGGTGGCCAACCCTGGCAGTGGGATATCCTGGGGCTCCACATCATCACCCTCACCTCCTTTGTTGCCATCCTCCAGGAGTCCAGCTAAGAACAAGCCCAGGACAGTCTCCCCCTGCAGGCCTCAACAGCACTCAGGTATGGCACACAGTCTACCCTCCTCTGCTTCAGTGACTTTCTCACAGCACAAAGGTTACTGTGGCTGATATTTGCAGTGATCTCTATGTTCTATTCTCACAGCTTTGTGACCCCCTATAGATAAATCCACAACTGAGCAAAGGCTACTGTGGATGATATCTGCAGTGATGTCTATTCCCACAGCTATGTGACCCCTATAGAAAAAAACACAACTGAGCACAAAGGTTAGTGTGGCTGATATCTGCAGTGATGTCTATTCCCACAGCTATATGACCCCTATAGATAAATCCACAACTGAGCGCAAAGGTTACTGTGGCTATCTGCAGTTATCTCTATTCTCTATTCCCACAGCTGTGTGACCCCTATAGATAAATCCACAACTGAGAAAAGGTTACTGTGGCTGATATCTGCAGTGATGTCTATTCCCACAGCTATGTGACCCCTATAGAAAAAAACACAACTGAGCGCAAAGGTTACTGTGGCTGATATCTGCGGTGATGTCTATTCCCACAGCTATGTGACCCCTATAGAAAGAAAAAAAAAAAACAACTGAGCGCAATGGTTACTGTGACTGATATCTGCAGTGATGTCTATTCCCACAGCTATGTGACCCCTATAGAAAAAAACACAACTGAGCGCAATGGTTACTGTGGCTGAAATCTGCAGTGATGTCTATTCCCACAGCTATGTGACCCCTCTAGATAAATCCACAATTGAGCAAAGGTTACTGTGGCTGATATCTGCAGTGATATATATATTCCCACAGCTATGTGACCCCTATAGAAAAAAACACAACTGAGCGCGATGGTTACTGTGGCTGAAATCTGCAGTGATCTCTATTCCCACAGCTATGTGACCCCTCTAGATAAATCCACAACTGTGCAAAGGTTACTGTGACTGATATCTGCAGTGATCTCTATTCTCATAGCTTTGTGACCTCCTATAGATAAATCCACAACTGAGCAAAGGCTACTGTGGATGATATCTGCAGTGATGTCTATTCCCACAGCTTTGTGACCCCTATAGAAAAAAATGCAACTGAGCGCAAAGCTTACTGTGGCTGATATCTGCAGTGATCTCTATTCTCTATTCCCACAGCTTTGTGACCCCCTATAGATAAATCCACAACTGAGCAAAGGCTACTGTGGATGATATCTGGAGTGATGTCTATTCCCACAGCTATGTGACCCCTATAGAAAAAAACACAACTGAGCAAAGGTTACTGTGGCTGATATCTGCAGTGATGTCTATTCCCACAGCTATGTGACCCCTATTGATAAATCCTCAACTGAGCAAAGGTTACTGTGGCTGATATCTGCAGTTATTTCTATTCTCTATTCCCACAGCTGTGTGACCCCTATAGATAAATCCACAACTGAGAAAAGGTTACTGGGGCTGATATCTGCAGTGATGTCTATTCCCACATCTATGTGACCCCTATAGAAAAACACACAACTGAGCGCAAAGGTTATTGTGGCTGATATCTGCAGTGATGTCTATTCCCACAGCTATGTGACCCCTATAGAAAAAAACACAACTGAGCGCAAAGGCTACTGTGGCTGATATCTGCAGTGATGTCTATACCCACAGCTATGTGACCCCTATTGATAAATCCTCAACTGAGCAAAGGTTATTGTGGCTGATATCTGCAGTGATGTCTATTCCCACAGCTATGTGACCCCTATAGAAAAAAAACACAACTGAGCGCAAAGGTTACTGTAGCTGATATCTGCATTGATGTCTATTCCTATAGCTATGTGACCCCTATAGAAAAAACACAACTGAGCAAAGGTTACTGTGGCTGTTATCTGCAGTTATGTCTATAAAGATTTTAGAATGTTGCAGAAACTGACCGATGAACAATAGGGATGATCGAACGGTTCGGGTCCACCATCGGTTCGGCCCGAACATTGGGTGTTCGAGGTTCGGCCGAATTTAGAACCTTTAGCCCAAAAAGTTTGGAATTCGGCAACCAGAACCGACCAAAATGCAATGCTTCAGGAAATGGGCTTTAAAAGCCCGTGATTGGACCACAACCATTAGCAAAAGCCAATTGAGGGGGCAGGAGAATGCTAGGAATGTGATTGGAGTGACTAGGGGGTCCCTAGACCAATCATTAGTGAATACGCCCCCCAGTATATAAGATCGCCCCCACCATATTCCTAGCATTGTTATACTGGACATGGAAGAGAGTGGAAGCAGTTCTGTTGATTTTACTTTAAAAGTGTCATTTAGCATTTATTAGTGTGAGGAAAGGGATATCTAGTGTAGTTAGAGTGCTCTTTTACACTTAAGTTAGTTTCAAAAAATTTAGTTTCTGTAGGGAAAGTGTTAAGTGTCAGGGGACCGTAGTGTAGTGTAGGGTTAACTGGCAGTGACTGCTATGGCAGGGTGACAAAACCCTTCCATAGCAGGGTGACCTCTGTAGAGAAATGATAATTTCTCTGAATAGCTTCGGGACACCCATATGGCTTCTCACCAAGCAAGCATTTTTTATGCTGCAGGGGCTGCCACTGCCAGTGCTTTTTTGAGGACATGTTTGATGTCAGACATGACATCTGAACATGTGTATAGGGGGTATATATAGACATATATGTGTATATATACCCCTAGACATATATAGGTGTGATAGTAGCTGAAATAAATGCTTGCGCTAATGAAATGATTTACAGTAATATATTTCTGCTACTATCACACCTATATATGTCTATGGGGTATATATTCAGACATATATGTGTATATATACCCCCTATACACATGTTCAGATGTTTTGTCTGCCTCAAAAGAACCCAAAAAAATGGCAAAAAAACGCTAGCGTCAAAAAAAAAAATGCCCAGATGTGTTTTTGCTGGCATTTTTTGGGGGGTTTGGAGGCAGGCAAAACATCTGAACTTGTGTATAGTGGTGTATATACACACATCCATATATTTATATACACACCTAGACATATATAGGTGTGATAGTAGCAGAAATATATGCTTGCGCTAATGAAATCATTTACAGTAATATATTTCTGCTACTATCACACCTATATCAGATGTTTTGCCTGCCTCAAAAGAACCCCAAAAAATGCCAAAAAAAACGCTAGTGTCAAAAAAAAAAATGCCCAGGTGTGTTTTTGCTGGCATTTTTGGGGGGTTTTTGGAGGCAGAAAAAACATCAGAACTTGTGCACAGTACCACTATACACAAGTTCAGATGTTTTTCCTGACTGCAAAGATCCCAAAAAAATGCCTTCTATTAAACCGGCAAGGTGTTACAGCAGCGAAGCCAACCCCCTGTCTGAAAGTTTTCTAATACAAACAATCTTTTTTTTTCTGGTTCTGGACATGCTACAGAGCTGAAACTTCACATGTACACTTTTTAGACCCCCCAGATCAAAAAATCTCTTTTTTTTTTTTTTTTTAATTTTTTCAATAATTGGCTTTTTTATCAAAAATGACAATTTCTAAGAACTTTTTTTGTGTGATTTTGTGTCTGGGGGGTCTAAAAGGTGTACCTGTGAAGTCTCAGCTCTGTAGCATGTCCAGAACCAGAAAAAAAGATCATATAGGTGTTAAAGTTAAAGGAGGGTCCCGAACCACATCCCTGTTCTACTGAAAAATTATCTTTTTTTTTCATGGTTCTTGACATGCTACAGAGCTGAAACTTCACATGCACACCTTTTAGACCCCCCAGATACTAAATCCAAAGTCAAAATCAAAAAATCTCTCTTTTCTTTTTTTTTTTTTCAATAATTGGCTTTTTTATCAAAAATGACAATTTTTAAGAACTTTTTTTTGGTGTGATTAATAGTTAATGGGGCATGACCCAGAACCCTAGGCACTTTTTAAGGGCATTTATTGGGTTTTATGGCTTACAAATTGTGTTTTTTGATTACCGAAGTTCGGGTCCCATTGATTTCAATGGGGTTCTGAAATCCGGGCCGAACTTTCGGGAAGTTTGGATGTTCTGGCCAAACCGAACTTTTCAAAAGTTCGATCATCCTTAATGAACAATACTGGTACTGGTATCTGATGTAAAGAAATCAATCTATCCCTACCTCACACAATAACCTTGGCCCTCCCTACACTGTCTGATATGATGTAAAGAAATCAATCTATCACTACCTCAAACAGGAACCTTGGCCCTCCCTACACTGCTACAAATGTCTCTCTGCACTGTCTGACTCCAAAAAAACAACTACTCTCTCCCTGCCTGAATCGCATGCCTGACCCTGTCTGATTGCCGCACAATGACACTACACGCTGAGGCTGCGCGAGCAGTCCTTTATGTAGTGTGGGGCGTGTACTTGGCCCCTGAGCCATGATTGGATAAAGGCAGCCTGCTTTTAGTCCAATCATGGCAGAGATCATTTGATTGGCCAAAGCATGAGGTCAGGGTGCATGCTTTGGCCAATCACATAATGCGCTGCACGCGCGGCGCGCGTGCAGCACATTATGCTAAAGTCTAATTTCCCGCAAAGAAGCACATTTGTTCGTCATTCGACGAACGATTGAACGACCAATGTTCGAGTCGAACTTAGCCTCGTCTCCAACTCGAAGCTCATCCCTAGTTAATATTATAACATCTAACCTTATAATCATATAGTTGTGGGACATTATTGAGCTGTCTGTACTGGCCATATGTTTTTATGTATTTTATTTACTGTTTTTGTTCTCTTTTGTTACATTTTATACAATATAATTACTTGGTTTTGATATGTTATATATATACTGAACAAAATTATTAATGCAACACTTGTTTTTGCCCCCATTTTTCATGAGCTGAACTCAAAGATCTAAGAAAACTGGGATTCATCCATGAAGAGAACACCTCTCCAAAGTGCCAAACGACATTGAATGTGAGCATTTGCTCACTCAAGTCGGTTACGATGACTAAGTGCAATCAGGTTGAGACCCCGATGAGGACGACGAGCATGCAGATGAGCTTCCCTAAGACGGTTTCTGACAGTTTTCACAAAAATTCTTTGGTTAAGCAAACCGATTATTGCAGCAGCTGTCTGGGTGGCTGGTCTCAGACGTTCTTGCAGGGGAAGATGCTGGATGTGGAGGTCCTGGGCTGGTGTTGTTACACGTGGTCTGCGGTTGTGAGGCCGGTTGGATGTAGTGGCACATTTTCTGAAACGCCTTTGGAGACGGCTTATGGTAGAGAAATTATCATTCAATTCAACAGCTCTGGTGGACAATCAGCATGCCAATTGCACGCTCCCTCAAAACTTGTGACATCTGTGGCATTGTGCTGTGTGATAAAACTGCACATTTTAGAGTGGCCTTTTATTGTGGCCAGCCTAAGGCACACCTGTGCAATAATCATGCTGTCTAATCAGCATCTTGTTATGCCACACCTGTGAGGTGGATGGATTATCTCGGCAAAGGAGAAGTGCTCACTAACACAGATTTAGACAGATTTGTGAACAATATTTGAGAGAAATAGGCCTTTTCTGTACATAGATCTTAGATCTTTGAGTTCTGCTCATGAAAAATTGGGGCAAAAACAAAAGTGTTGCGTTTATAATTTTGTTCAGTATATATCGTTACACAGCATTTTATAGTTTGATGAGAACATATGGGGAAGAACTGGTTATCCTGTCCATTGCACACACCTGGATGCATTTACCATGCATTTACCAGGTATATATGTGAGTCAGCCGGTTTGACAGTTTGGTTTTGATAAAGCACAAAGTAGGTGGGAAAGACGTTAACCCTCTTCCCTGCCCTGCCTTTACATCTGTTTGCTTGCTATGGATTTATTAAAAAAAAAACGTTTTGCATCATACTGCTGGGAGTGCAGCCATCCAGATTTTTATTTTTTTTTTTAACACTTTCTTGGACTTGGTTGTATTTATTGTCACTTTCAGACAGGCACTCGGACACAACCTTTTCTGCCCTAAGCAGCACACTTCTGTCAGCATCCCTAAAGAACATTGCAGCAGCAAATAAAAATAGAATTGATGAAAAAGAATGTGCCCTAAGTGACCACTGGGAAACAAATGGATAACAAATTATGACTTAAAATGTGGGTGATGGTCGCCACCGTCCCTACTACATGAACTTTCTTTACAAAAACCTCCTGTTGGGACTTTGTAGGCAACCAAATAAAGGTGTATACCAGGGGTCTTCAAACTTCAGCCCTCCAGCTGTTCAGGAACTACAAATCTCTCATGCCCAGTCATGTCAGAGTTTTAAAATGCCTCATGCAATGTGTAGTTCCGCAACAGCTGGAGGGCCGTAGTTTATGGATCCATGGTGTATACACACATACTGTATTCATTAGGTTAAAAATTGTTTTACATCCTTATTTCCATCATATATCATAAAAAAACAATCCCCCTTTTGTTGTGAGAGTGTTTAAAAGAAGTAAATTACATCATTGTGTTACAAAAAACACATAAAGGGTCAACATCACATGATTACATTTCATAGTAAATGGTACATCCAGTTGTTGTTTGCTGTCACGGAGGTGAACCTCCACAGTAAACTACCAACGCATTTTGAACACCCATTTACAGCACGTTTTTCCTCAAGGAAGTACCGCACTAGAAATGAATGAATAATATTATAGTTCAACAGTATCCCATAAATTCAATTGGAAAATCCCTGTATACAGCAAAATAGCTTACATCATAATCCAATGTGACTTCATCTATGACCCCAGGAATTATGCACAGATCCCAGGCAAAGAGGAGGGGAGAACAGGACACATGCCCATGCAGCAGAACCGAGACATTAAACCTATAATAGATGTATATGCATATAGGTACAAGTGGGTACTCAAGGGCTCTTTAATGAACAGTAAATGGCTGGCAAAAAAAAGGAGGTTAAAAAAAAAAAAACAGTATGGCCTTATTCTTACTTTGACAAAATCAAATCCCACTGAGCAGCTCAGGCCATCTCTAAAGTGCCACGTCAACTGTATAGGTCAAAGTTAGGGGCTACTCAGAGTGCTCACCATCCCTCTTTAGAAATATGTGATTTTTGCTAGTATGTTCCTGGTTGGCTGTTTGAGGTTGTGTATGAGTCTCTCCATTAGAATAGGGGTATATATATATCCCCACCTACCTCCAATGGCAGATGGCTTTATATCAGCCAATGTCTAATCAGCGCCGGACGCTGATTTCCGGTGTCCTCATGTTCCGCCACGCATGCGCATTGGCATGATGACATACTTCCGGTTCTGAGCGACAAATCTCAAATGTCACTTCCTAAATACTGTAGACGCCATGTATTGGGACAACCGCAGTCCCGCAGCAGCTTTCCCAGTGGCAGACACAGGGGAGAGCAGCAAGAAGCACCACCTAGATGGGGCAACTAACCTAAGCAGTGAGCAATAGGCCCAGTGTCACAAGGACATCCAGGCCTTCCTGTGTCAGGTGCATGGGAAAAAGTGCCTTCCCCTCCCCCTCCCCCACCCAAGCCTTAAAGGGCCCAATGTACAATATTACCTGGAGCCGGGAAGCCACAATCAAACATTAATTAAAGAACAAAAGCTAATTACAAATATATACAAATAAATACAGATGATTCTCAACTAAACATTGGTACACCTGCTATACCTTCTTTTAAAGAGGCAGACATAAGACAAATTCCCCTCTTACAAATTATTACATTTTATATTATTATGTGGGGATTAGATAATTCCAACCCCCACCTGATTTGTTTTAAATGTAATCTGTTCTTGATTACATGATATACCTATAGGGGAAAAGCATCTTCTCATTTGTCCTTTCTACTGGCCAAACTCAGTCATCCTTTTTTGAACTAAATCCTTCAAGAAAGGATCTAAAATGTTCTGATTCATATAGCCCTGAAGGTATTGTAGCTCCCAGGCCATGAAACCATCGTAGTTCTTTTTTGCAAGAAGATTTTGTTCCAATCACCACCCCTAACGGGTATGTATACTGTATCTAGGGTCACGCATGTGACTTTAGGCATTTTATACCCATGATTCTTGGCCACATGCCTCCTCACTGGGATATATATATAAATTGGCAATCTGCATGGAGTAAATGTGTTTGAATATCTGTCTCTAGAATTCCTGCTTGGTTATGTCTACATAGTAAGCCCCGCATTCACACTGGAACCGATAGACAATTCCTTTTGTTTTACAGTTTTAAAAGTGTTTGGAAACAAACATATTTCCATCTAGTACTCAGAATTTATTTTGTTTGGGTACAAACTGACAATGGGAGGAGTTCTCACTTGGATAGCTACCCCAGATCTTGCATGGGTCTCTCCGTTTTTTCACCTTTGTACTCACTTTGTGTCAAATAGTCTTTAAATGTAGTTGCTCTTTTGAAAGTAATGGCCACTACATCAGGGATAAATTCCCTTAGGTTGGGGGGGGGGGGGTGTCATCCTTTAGGATGGATCAATATTTTGTGGTCAATTTCCTGACTTCCTTGTGTTCGTTTGAAAATTTGAGGATAATTCTGGTTGTATTATCCTCATGTTTGTCGTTTGGTTTGAAACAAATGGAGCCAAGTAAATGTAAAACTTGGAAAAATCTAAATTAATTGTACCTTTTTAGACATGTCACTGGGTTGACTAGGCTGAAAAGGACATATTCTTCAAGGTCAACCCAGCATTTGTTTTGCTTAGTATTGGATATAAAAAAAAATGTTGGCGTCTATTTATATCATTAGATTTTGTCCATTTTTAGACAACTACATGGTCCCAGCAAATGAAAGTTTTTAATAATGCTCAAAAATGCATTTTTAACTTCATTATTTCTTAGACTGTATATCAAAGGGTTTAATACAGGAGTAAAAGCACCATAAAATAAAGTGATATATTTTAGCATAGAAGATAGATGCTTGGACTGTCCCATGTACATAGTAATAGTTGTCCCAAAAAACATGAAGACAACAGTCAGGTGAGAAGCACAAGTGGAAAAAGCTTTGGATCGTCCATCATTAGACTGAATTTTTAATATCGATGAAATGATAAGAACGTAAGACACTACAATAAAGACGAATGGTGCTAAGAGGACAAATAGGCTTACAATTAATAGTCTTAGATTAAAGATGGCAAGATTCCCACATGCAATCTTAAGCAATGCTAATATCTCACAGGCAAAATGATCTAGTTTGTTTTCAGTACAGAAGATCAGCGGCTTTGATATATTGGGGACAACTGATGTAAAGAAACCCCCTAACCACACAATGACTGTAATATTCTGACACATCTTCCAGTTCATAATGATGGTATAATACAAGGGGAAACATATAGCAATGTAGCGATCGTATGCCATAGCTGCCAACAGTAGGCTCTCTGTACTCCCCAGAAAATGCCCAATGTTCATTTGTGCCATGCAGCTCAAAAAAGAAATAGTTTTTTTCTGAGAAAGGACAATAAGTAATATATGTGGAATAGAGATGGACGAGTAACATAAGTCTAGAACTGACAGATTGAATAGAAAGAAGTACATGGGTGTGTGTAATTTAGAAGCAATGAAAACTGCACAGATCAGAAAACTGTTTCCCACAATGGTCATTATATAAATCAGAAACATGGAAATGAAAAATAATCTGCAAAGCTGAATGTTTTGAGAAAAGCCAACCAGCAAAAATTCTCGCAGCAAGGTCTGATTCCCAGGTATCATATCATAGATTTCCTAAATTAATGTTAAAAAAAGAGCACTTTCTTGTCCTATAGGTGTTAAAAAGATAAGTGGCATCTGTTAGTTAGATTTGTGTTCTACATTTTCAGAAAACATCACTTGCTTTTACATCTTATATGATATATTTAACTTGTACAAGCAATAAACAAGAGAAATGTGTATATGAGTATGTACATTAATAGATAAAAAAAGAAATAAAGTAATAATGTAATGAAGGAATAAATAAATTCCCTAGCAGCAATAAAAGCTAAACGCAACAAAATACATAATTAAAAAAAAATTGAATAGGGGGGCGTAGCTTGGGCATGGCGGCGTGAGGACGCTTTTACATGGTGCTCCCGCTCCTCGTCCTCCCTTCTCGGCAATTTTTAGCTTCTTTCAGCTGCTATGAGCGTCCGCAAACGTAAGAAGACCAAGCCTGCTCCTACACCCTCTTCCAGGGCGGCATCAACGACCCCTATCCGTGCATTCTTCCCGGACTCTGGAAGCTCGACCCCGAAGGCTTTGACTCTGCATCCACGTGCAGGCCTGGGACTCGCGGCTGCCTCTTCACCTAACCAGAGCCCCTCTCTCCTGCCTGCCGCATCCCCGATGGCGTCCGCTGCATCTACACTTGCCTCTCAACCCTCGCCGGAGGTGCAAATTGGGGACACTAAGGAACTCTGGACTCTCCAGAGCTGCCTACCAGAGCTGATATGGAGGCCATCGTTGCCCAGGTGGCGGAACAACACAAGCGGGACTTTCAGCAGTTGGGCGGCGAGGTAGCACAGTTGGATACCCGCTTGACGGCTGGGGAGGCGGCGGTCAGTGATTTGCAGGCGAGGATGGCCACTTTGGAACGGACTCAAGCCTCCCAGGGTGACATCCTGGCTGCCCACCAGCTCCAGATGGAGGATATGGAGAACCGGAGCCGCCGCAATAACTTGCGGCTCCGCGGCATCCCGGAGGCTACGGGGCACGAGGACTTAGTGGACACAGTACGGGCCATTCTTTCCCTTATCATGCCGCAGGAACCCCAGACCTCTTTTGAGTTCGACAGGGTCCATCGGGCCCTGGGAGCCCGGCCGTTGGACCCTGCCAGACCCAGGGATGTAATCTGCTGACTCCACCGATACGCCGTCAAAGAACGGGTGCTGCGGGAGGTGTGGGCTAAAGGTCCGGTGGAGTTCGATGGCGCTTCGGTGCAGCTCTTTCCTGATGTAGCCCGTGGCACTCTGCAACGTCGGGCGATGTTGAAGCCCTTACTGGAGCGGCTGCGGCAACCGGACCTCTCGTATCGATGGGGATTCCCTTTCCAGCTTACAGTGAGGAAAGCAGGCTCGTCCTTCACCCTTCGGAGACACGCAGACTTGCCAGCCTTGTTTGACTTTCTCCATATTCCTCCGGTGGACCTCCCAGACTGGATGGCGTGGATCCCGGATCGCGAACCCCGCCGGGGTCCTGGAAGACATGACCATCCCCTGCCTAGGAGGCAGAGAAGGCTCACTCAGCGCTCCCGTGGTTGTTCCCGTGGTCCGGAGATCGCGGCCCCTGAGACCTGAATCCTTGGTTGCCGTGGTCTGTGAGTATGGCCCCGTCTCTGCTTTCCCTCCCCCCCTTGTCCTTTTCACCGTCCCGCTCCCTGTTGGCACTGACAGCTTGCTGAACTTGAACTGCCTGGTTTCTGCCTCCTGTAGTCTTCCCGCTGGCTCCGGAACCCCCCCCCCCCCCCGTGACTGCCCTTGTGTCCCCCCCCTCTTTCTCCCCGGACCTGCTATCCTGGAGACTGGCTGCCCTCCCCCCTTCCCGGGCTCTCACCGGCACCACCATTCCCTGTTGCTCGTTCTGCCCATACCGATATGCTCCCCCCCCGCTTCCCCCGCTGCTATAGCAATGGTGGTGCGGCTCGGACTTGGCCGCTGCCGCCCCCCCCGCTTCCCCCGCTGCTATAGCAATGGTGGTGCGGCTCGGACTTGGCCGCTGCCGTACAACGCTTGGAGGACTGCTTGCTGTGGACGGCTTCTTGATGGACTCCGGGTTGGCTGGGGGGGGGAGTGAGACTGCTAGCCTGCTGTTATGTGCTCTTGGGGGTCAGCTGCTTTGCTTTCCTGGGGTATGGCATGGGGGTTAGGGGGCGGGGAATGTTTGATACGCCCGGCGGGGGGCCACTGTGCTACCTCGATTCCTCCCTTATGCCCCCCCCTTTTTCTTGTCTGTAGAGGGGGTGCTCTTTCCGGCTTTATCTTGTGCTCAGGGCTCTCACTGTCTCGTTTCTCCCTCCCTTGTCTTCCTCCCTCCTCCTCTCCCTCGTCTTCCTCCTCTCCCTCGTCTTCCTCCCTCCTCCTCTCCCTCCTCCTCCCTCCTCCTCCCTCCTCCCTTCCCCTTCCCCTCCCTCCTCCCCCCTCCTCCTCCCCCTCTCCCTTTCCCTCCCCTCCTCCTCCTCCCCCCTTTTCCTCCCCCCCAGCCTGCTGACTGGGCCGTTTCTGGCGGCTTCTGTTTTCAATGCCATACAAATTATCTTCTGTTGGTCGTTATTTTACAAATGTTTTTTCGATGTTAATTGAGATGTCGGACGCTCTTGTTTATTGGTCTGTGTTTTTTTTGTTCTCGCTCTATTTTACTTTTTGTTTTTTTTTTCCTCGATACTGAGTTGGGAGTGGCGGGGGGTGGTCACCGCCTTCCTCCTCTGTCGGTGACCTTCCCCGTTCCCCCTGTAGGGTTTCTTCGCCCGTGGTCCCCCACGCTCCACCCTAGCTAGGGGTGGTGGGTTTGGAACCGCAGGTGACTCAAGACTGGTTCTTGTAGTGCCCATTGGCACTGTAGTTTTTTTCTTTTTCTGCCTTCTTCCCTTCCTTTCTCTCCCCGTTTCTCCCCCCTTCGCTTTCAGCCTTCCTCTTTCCCTTTCTTATCCCCCCCCCCGTTTTTTTTTTTACAGATGGCCACCCCTCGGGTCGACCCGATCCGTTTAGTCTCCCTTAATGTTAAGGGACTTAACTCCCCCGAAAAACACTCCATCATTTTGACTGACCTTCACCGTCTTCGGGCCCATGTCGGCTTCTTGCAGGAGACCCATTTCAAAGCCTCCAAACTCCCGAAGTTGGGTAATCGGTGGTTCCCCACTGCCTACCATGGCTGCTCACCTGATTCCAGATCTAGAGGGGTTAGCATACTGATTAGTAGCCAAGCTCCGTGGACGTTCCTTGACTCGTGGAGTGACGACTCAGGCCGGGCTCTTTTTGTAAAGGGTCGCTTGGGCTCTGTACCGGCCACCCTTGCCAATTTCTACCTACCTAACTCAGAACAGATATCTTGCCTTGACCCCCTACTTGCACAGCTTCATGACTTTATGGAGGGTCAGGTTCTCCTTGGCGGAGATCTGAACTTTGCTATGGACCCGGTCCTGGATGTGTCGAGGGGCGCCTCCCATGTCTCTTATGCTGCTCTGAAACGCCTTAAGAAGAGCTTTCAAGCCTTCCATCTTGTGGATGTCTGGCGGGTCCTCCACCCGACAGCCCGAGATTACACCTTCTACTCTCCTCCCCATGACTCCTATACCCGTATCAACTATTTTTTGGTCCCGCAGGCCCTGCTGGGTCGTGTCGTTTCGTCGTCCATTGGCTCTATCACGGTCTCTGACCACGCGCCTGTGGTTCTTGACCTTAATTTACGGACTCCGGAGACTCGGCAGTGGCAGTGGCGGCTGAATGACAGTCTCCTGCAGGACCCCAAAGTACTGGAGGAGCTTCAGGTGGAACTCAGACAGTTCTTTTCCGCGAATGCTCTCCCGGAGAGTCCCCCTTTGATGGTGTGGGAAGCTCATAAGAGCTATATGCGTGGGGTGTTGATCAAAATCGGGTCTCAACGCAAGCGAGACAGGACCCGTCAGATGCACGATCTTCTTACATGCATAGAGTCGTTGGAGACCACCCATAAGCGTTCTCTGGCACGATCCGTCCTCCAGGAGCTGACTGACCTCCGTGAACAGTTACGCTCTCTGACCCTTTTCAGAGCGAAGGCCTCGTTGGCTAAGTGCCGACGGGTCTTCTATGAACACGGGGAAAAATGCGGCAAGATCTTGGCTCGTGCACTCCGACAGCAGAGAGCGCAGACGTTCATACCTGAGATCCTTTCCTCTTCTAATCAGAAGGTTCAGGCGACGGACCGTATAGCGGAGGTCTTCCGCCGATACTATGCCTCTCTGTACAACCTGGCTTCTGACTCGTCTGCGTCCGCTCGATCTGCGCTTCGTGCCAAGATTCTTGAATACATACACGCTTCGGGTCTCCCCAGCCTTCCGCTGGACGCCCTGGAGCGGTTAGAGGAGCCGCTTCATCCAGATGAGCTCTCGGGGGCTCTGGCGACGTCTCAGAGGGGCAAAGCTCCGGGACCTGATGGCTTCACTCTGACATATTATAAGTGTTTTGAACAGACTCTCTCCTCGCACTTCCTTGCCGCCTACAATGCGGCGGGCTTGGGAGCGGCATTCCCGGTGGACTCGCTCCGCGCACATCACTGTAATAGCAAAGGAGGGCAAGGACCCCCTCCTCTGCCAGAGTTACAGACCCATCTCGCTCCTCAATGTGGATCTGAAGCTATTTACCAAAATCTTGGCGTCCCGTTTGGCCCCTCTGCTCCCACAATTGATCCACGATGACCAGGTGGGGTTTGTGCCTTCCAGAGAGGCCAGGGACAACACTACAAAGGCCCTGGACCTACTGCATCTGGCGTGCGCGCGGAGAACTCCTATGCTGCTTCTCTCGACGGACGCCGAAAAGGCGTTCGACCGGGTGAATTGGGATTTCCTTATCAGCACCATGGAGCATATTGGACTAGGACAGCGCATGATGTCATGGATCCGGGCGATCTACTCCCGCCCGTCGGCGTGTGTTAAGATCAATGGCCTGTTATCCAACCCACTTGAGATCTCGAATGGGACGCGGCAGGGGTGCCCCTTGTCTCCCCTGATTTTCGTCCTTACGCTGGAACCCTTTCTGCGCTCTATTAGGGCTAATGCGGACATCGCGGGGTTGAGCGTCTCCTCGCAGCTCACACCGAAGGTTGCGGCGTACGCTGATGACCTTCTCTTTTTTCTTACCAAACCGCTTTTATCCTTGCCGAATCTCATGAAGGAGTTCCGTTTATTCGAAGCCTTATCCTCCTGTAAGATAAATCACCAGAAATCTGAGGCCCTACCTGTTGCGATGACTTCGGCTTTGATGACCCTCCTCAAACGGGACTTCCCTTTTAAGTGGAGTTCCTCCCAAATCAAATACTTAGGGATTTTCCTCCCCAATTGCCCCGACCGCGTCTTTGAATGCAACTTCCCTCCTCTCCTCTCCCGTATTTGGAAGGACCTGGAGGAATGGCAGAGGGGGATGTTTTCCTGGTTTGGGCATTGTAACATCATCAAGATGAATGTTATGCCTCGTCTGCTGTATGTGCTGCAGGCCCTCCCGATTGCTGTTCCTCCAGCCTTCTTGCGTAAAATAAATGAAGTCTTCCGCCGATTTCTTTGGGTGAGGGCCCCCCCCCCGCCTAGCGCTAAATGTCCTCCGTATGCCCAAGCTCAGCGGTGGTATGGCCTTCCCAGATGCGACCTTATATTACGCTGCCTGTCACCTCACCAGGCTCGTGGACTGGCATGTACATGGCCACCTTAAACAATGGATCAGCATTGAGCGGAGCTTGGGGGCTTCTCCCCCGGAATCCCTCCTGTGGGGCGCTTCCGATTTACCGAAATATGTGTCCGACCACCCGACTGTGGGGGCTACCCTGAAATTAAGTCGTAGGATATGTGGAGAGGGTCTGATAGCCTCTCTACCTTCCCCTTTGTTCCCGGTAATTGATAATCAGGATTTCTCCCCGGGCCTGCGGGATCAAGGTTTCCGCACCCTGAAATCGAGAGGCTTCCACCAGGCCAGACACTTCATCGTTGGCGGGAAATGGGTTTCTCGACAATCCCTCTTCTCCATCGTGCAGCTTTGTCCTTCTGGCAAAAGGTACAGTTAGCTCACTTTCTGCAGTCCCTACCACCAGCGACCTCGTTTACCCGACGCCTCATGCCTTTCGAAGAACTGTGTGTCTCGGACTCACCACTACGACACACCATATCCTTGATCTATCGTTTACTGACGGGACCTGATCCCTCCTACAGACCCCTGTATATCACCCGTTGGGAGCGCGACTTGGGTCTCTCTTTTTCGGACCACCAGGTTGATCGTATCTTCTTTTTTACCTACAAAACTTCCACCTGCTCTAAGTACCAAGAGGCGGGGTATAAGTTTTTGACCAGGTGGTACTACACCCCGGCCCGATTGAGCAAAATGTTCCCTTCCTGCTCTGACCTTTGTTGGAGATGTGGGGAGGAGGTTGGCTCCCTACTCCACATCTTCTGGGCTTGCAGCCGTCTGCAGCCCTTCTGGGCGGAGGTGCTACGCATTACGCAAAAGTTTACGGACCACGCTCTCACTCTGTGCCCTGCCCTCTTTCTCCTTCACCACAATGAATTCCCACGAGCTTCCTACAGAAAATCAATCCTGCCGCTCCTTTTCACGGCGGCCAAGAGCTGTATCCCTCTTCTCTAGAAACAGTCGCAGCCTCCTACAGTGGCTATGTGGCTGCGGAAGGTGGCCAGCATCAATGAAATGGAAGATCTTGTGGCTGCCGAGTGGGGCACTAGGGAGGGGTTTCTCAAAAGATGGTATTACTGGCATGAGTTCAGTTTTTCAGCAGAATACAGAGATTTGGTGGCCTAGTGCAGCTTCTGCGGCCCGGGTGGCTATCTCTTTCCCCCTTTCCCCCCCCATTACCTCCTTGCTTTTTTTCCTTCCCTCCCTCCCCCCCCCTTTTTTTTTTCTTCTTCTTTCTTTTCTTCTTCCCCTCTCTTGATGGTGGACTCTTTCCCCACCTCTACACAAAAGATGGGAGGGGGAAGTGGCGGGGACTGCCGTTCATTATCTGTCTCTCTGGTTTTTATCACTCCCCATGGGCATACATGCGTGGGCTCATACTAGCTGACTGGGGGAGGAGCTTGGTCGGCCCGGGGGGAGTCTCTCCCTCACACCACTCCGGCCATGTGAAGATGCCCGGATGGGGGCGGGATCCCTCCGGGGTTTGGACTTCCCCTAGCAATTCTCTCCGACATTTTGGGTAATGCGCTCTATATTATGTTATTCCCTGAAGTTGTCTGTTCTCTGTATATGACTTTGTATATGGACTGACACCATTGGTTTCCTTTCTTTTTTTTGCCTATTCTGTATGCCTTGCTATTTCTTCTTCCTAATAAACATTGAATTTATAAAAATAAAAAAAATTGAATACAATTATGTTGTTGTGTCTGTCTGAAAACATTATTTTGGTGTTCATTTAATTTACATTTTCCTCATTCTTATTCATTTACGTATTTGAATAATTCTCACATAAATGTAAATATAACTGAATATTTAGGAAACAATGCTTTTTTTCTTTTCAATTTTACCTATATAATGTATGTTTCACCTTTATTGTTGTGTTACTTAACTCATTTTTAATAGGAAAAAGTCAGAAAATGTTGTCATTTTAGTGAAATTATTGTTATATAGAGACAATAATTTACACAGCACTTTATATATTGCACTTTCAAATCAGTCTCTGTCCTAAAGGTGCTTACCATCTATGGCCCCTATCTAAAAAAAAAAAAAAACAAAAAAAAAAAAAAAACATAAAAGGAAATGAAAAAAGAAAATTAAAATAATATAAATTGACAATATGCAAATTGAAATCAAACACACGCAAAAAAAAAGAGACAAAATAAATAAAACTAAATTAAATTACCTAATATACCATAAATTCCCATCAACTCCCCAAATAAAGCATCCTGTAAATAATAAAGAACTATCAAATTTGAGCAAATTTCACATAAGCAGCTCAATGAGCTAAATTAGTAGGCTAAATCAGTTTCACCAAAATCACTCTGCCCCAAACCTAACTGATAATAGCCCAATACATGTTTATTCTATCATATGCTCAGGTGTATGGAAGATAATTGAAAAAAATAAAAATAATTCAACTTGACAGAATATTTGAAGCAACCAAAAGTTGAGTAGGACAATGTAAAATGTATTATGTTAGTGAAATGTTCTCAGGGGCATAAATAAAATTAGATACTAACCCATATTAAAACCGTGATCCTATTTTCAGCATTGAGTTCCAGCTTGCAAATGTGTAATAGTATTAGTTTTCAGGGCATACCTGCATACAACATTATGTATAATCTGAATATGTGGACACCTATGAACATTTATTTATCCAGTTGACCCTGTTACTTTTTGGACTAAACAGTTCATCATATGCCCAAATATATACTAAATTTGGAATGCTTGTGACTGAGGCTTGTTTTGTGCAAGATTAGCTATAGGTAACCTGTGTTTGCCATAGGACACCATACAGTATAGACCCTAATTTGCAAAATGGCACCATATAGATCTAATTGCAGCTGTGTTATATAAAATAGCCAGTACCTTCTAAGACACGTGTGATTTTATGGCAGTTGATACATCTTTACTTCTATGGTGATATGCATGAATAGAAGCTTTGGGCATAATTAACTATTATTGCTGATAAGCGTATGGAGTGGATTACATCATAGGCTCCTATAATCTGTGAAATCTAACAATCAGTGAAAAACATCATTTCTCTCATATGGATATTTATTATAATTATGACAATTAGAGTATTTCCTGGAAAAATATATTAATATATTGATAGAATTGTGACAAAGTAAGTTATTTTTAGCCTCCGTTCACACTAGGTCACTCCGATTTAGGGGGCGACCTGTGAAGTCGCATGCAGCGCGACTTCGGCGCGACTTGCACGGACTTCATAGAATGAATGTCTATGCAAGTCGCCTCCAGGTCGCCCCGAAGTAGTACAGGACCCTTTTTCTAAGTCGGAGCGACTTGTGTCGCTCCTATTAGAACAGCTCCTGTACTACACAGTGGGAGCGTGAGGACCGTGACTTGTCAGGCTGACAAGTCGCCTGACAAGTCGGATTGACAACGGCGTTGATTTAGTGCAAAATCTGGTGCAGCTGTGCATGGTAGCCAATCAACTTCTAACTTCTGCTTGTTCAAATATGCTTTGAAAAAAAAAAACAAAAAAAAACTGGAAGCGGATTGGTTTCTATGCAGAGCTGCAGCTTTGGTCTTGAAATAAGATTACATTTTTTCTCTACAGTGATACACAATTCCATAGGTTGCCTGGAATGCAGGTAATTCTTGCAGCTAATGAAAAGTTTCCAAATATTAAAATGATTAGTATTCTGGCACCTTTTTTTATATTGCTTCTAGAAATAAAATAATCAATATGCGGATAGTCAAAAGAAGAAAACATAAAATTAAATTTTAAAGCCACACAATATTATAAGAAATTGTGTTCTGCTTATTTAAAATGTCAGTGTATATATAAGCAATTCTACCAAATGCAGTACACTGTGGAGTACACATCACATTGTGATTGGCTACTTCAATTTATCTCTCTTGTGTCATTAAAATACACGCAAAAAATAGGACTCAAGATTAGGGTTGAGCGGACACCTAGATGTCCGTGTTCGACGGGTTCGGCCGAACTTTAAAAAAAAGTCCGGGTCCGTGTCCCGGACTTTTACCGAACTTTTCCCGGACACCGAACCCCATTGAAGTCAATGGGGACCCGAACTTTAAGGCACTAAAATGGCTCTAAAACACCAAAGGAAAGGGCTAGAGTGCTGCAAATGGCAGCAAAACGTAATTAAGAGCATGGCAAGTGCTCTGCAAACAAATGTGGATAGGGAAATAACTTAAAACAACAAAAAAAAACAGAAAAATAAAACAATGTTCTTCTTCATCTCTGAAGGACGAGGCCCATATGGAGTAGGAGGGAGGTTGAGGTGGTGGTGGATGTGGCGGTGACATAGGCGTGCGCACAGGGTGTGCTGGGTGTGCCTGGGCACACCCTAATCACCTAGGGCACATAGCATTGCCAGTGAGGAGATGGGAAAGATCTCCCTGGGACCTGCTCTGCTCTATTTCTCCTTGCCTACAGGTACATGGCCCCGATACATTACTCTCCCTGCTGGCAAACACATGCATGTGTATTTCAACTTTGGGGTGCACACCTTAATGCAATAGGCTGCGCACACCTATGGGCGGTGTAGGTGGAAGCGGCGGTGGAGGAGGACCAGGGCCGGATTAACAGCATCATGGGCTTGGTGCTGAGGATTTTGAAGGGCCTTAAGGGCCGTGCCTTGCCATGCACCCAGAGGAGGAAGGGTGCAGCCATGCATGCCTAATTCAACATGGGATGCTGTCTCTGAAGCCCATAAACACATCCATGCATCGCCAACTGTCCCTCCTTGTCCGGCCTTCACGCTGTGTGGGGAGGTTCTGAGGGTGCTGCCTGGGGAAGCGAGCATAGAAGCCAGACTTCTGTGTTTACAAGTGACAGAAGAGCGGTAACAGTGAATATGGCCAACCCGGGGCCTATATAAAAGGTAGGGGCCTGGAGCTGCAGCTCCAATAGCCCCTACATTAATCTGGCCCTGAAGAGGAGGACGAGGTAGCCAACACTGCTTCTTTTCAAAAATTTTAAATGAGGGTACACCCCAAAAGAGTGAGAAAGAGCAAAAATGGAACAATGGGTGGGTAAGGTCGGTATCCATTGCTATTCTGCATAAGGTACGGAAAAGTCCCGTGGGATCCATGCCTGGTTCATTTTAATGAACGTGAGCTTGTCCACATTGTCTCTGGACAGGCGGCTGCGCTTGTCTGTTATAACGCCCCCAGCCGTGCTAAATACCCGTTCAGATAATACACTGGCTGCAGGGCACGCCAGCACCTCCAAGGCGTAAAGGGCAAGCTCAGGCCATGTGCCCAATTTGGAGACCCAGAAGTTGAAGGGGGCAGACCCGTCATTCACTACATGTAGGCGTGTGCACACATACTGCTCCACCATGTTGGTAAAATGCTGCCTCCTGCTAAGACGTTCCATCTGAGCTGCTGGTGCTGCTGTTTGTTGTGGCGTGCTGACAAAGCTTTTCCACATTTCGGCCATGCTAACCCTGCCTTCTGAGGTGCTGGCGGTGCCCTGGTTGCGTTGGCGACCTCCTCCTCCTCCTCCTCTGCCTTGTGCTTCCACTGTGGCCCCGCTGTCAGATGGGAATGCCAGCAGCATGGCGTCTACCAGCGTGCGCTTGTACTCGCGCATCTTGCGATCGCGCTCCAGTGAGTGAATTAAGGACGGTACGTTGTCCTTGTAACGGGGATCCAGCAGCGTGGCCACCCAGTAATCAGCACAAGTTAGAATGTGGGCAACTCGGCGGTCGTTGTGGAGACACTGCAGCATGTAATCGCTCATGTGTGCCAGGCTGCCCAGAGGCAACGAAAGGCTGTCCTCTGTGGGAGGTGTATCGTCCGTGTCCTCTGTATCCCCCCAGCCACGCACCAGTGATGGCCATGAGCTGGCCTGGGTGCCACCCTGCTGTGAACATGGTTCCATCTCCTCCTCCAGCTCCTCCTCCTCCTCATCCTCCTCATCCTCCAGAACTGTGCCCCTGCTGGACAATTGCGTCCCTGGCGTTTGCGTGTGCAGGAACCCACCCTCGGAGCCCCTTGCGAATGACTGCCCTGAAAGCCTTGGAAATGTTACCTCTTCATCCTCCTCCTCCTCCTCATCCTGTGCCACATCCTCTTCCATCATCGCCCGAATTGTTTTTTCAAGGAGGCATAGAAGTGGGATAGTTAAGCTGAGAACGGCGTCATTGCCACTGGCCATGTTGGTGGAGTACTCAAAACAGCGCAACAAGGCACACAGGTCTCGCATGGAGGCCCAGTTATTGGTGGTGAAGTGGTGCTGTTCCGCAGAGCGACTCACGCGTGCGTGCTGCAGCTGAAACTCCACTATGGCCTGCTGCTGCTCGCACAGTCTTTCCAGCATGTGCAAGGTGGAGTTCCACCTTGTGGGCACGTCACATATGAGGCGGTGAGCGGGAAGGCCGAAGTTACGCTGCAGCGCTGCCAGGCGAGCAGCAGCAGGGTGAGAACGCCGAAAGTGCGCACAAACGGCCCGCACTTTCTGCAGCAGCTCTGACATATCGGGGTAGTTTTTAAGGAACCTCTGCACCACCAAATTCAGCACATGCGCCAGGCAAGGGATGTGCGTCAAACCGGCTAGGCCCAGAGCTGCTATGAGATTTCGCCCGTTATCGCACACCACCAGGCCGGGCTTGAGGCTCGCTGGCAGCAACCACTCATTTGTCTGCTGTTCCATGCTCCTCCACAACTCCTGCGCGGTGTGTGGTTTGTCCCCCAAACAGGCAAGTTGTAAAACTGCCTGCTGTCGTTTACCCCTGGCCGTGCTGAAGTTGGTGGTGAAGGTGTTACGCTGTCCGGATGAGGAGGCGGTAGAGGATGAGGAAGCGGAGTAGGAGGAGTTAGGAACAGGAGGCAAACTGAAGCGCCCTGCAATCCTCGGTGGTGGAAGGACATGCGCCAAATTGCTATCCGCCTCAGGCCCATCCGCCACTGCATTTACCCAGTGTGCCGTTAGGGAGATATAACGCCCCTGACCGTGCTTACTGGTCCACGTATCCGTAGTTAGGTGGACCTTGGCACAGATGGCGTTGCGCAGTGCACACCTGATATTTTCCCCCACTTGGTTGTGCAGGGAAGGGATGGCTTGCCTGGAAAAGTAGTGGCGGCTGGGCACGACGTACTGTGGGACAGCCACCGACATAAGGTTTTTAAAACTGTGCGTCTCCACCAGACGGAATGACAGCATTTCAAAGGCCAATAATTTTGAAATGCTGGCATTCAGGGCCAGGGATCGCGGGTGGGTAGGGGGGTACTTCCTCTTCCTCTCAAGTGTTTGGGAGATGGAAAGCTGAACGCTTTCACGGGACATTGTGGAGATGGTTGTTGGTGACCCAGGTGGTGGTGTTGCTGACAGATCGTCTGTTTGCGGGGTGGCAGGTGCCGGTATCACTACAGATGTGGCTGGAGCGGCCGAGACTGCAGCAGAAGAGGAAGCAGGATGAGCCAGAGACGTTTCTTGGTTTTGAAGGTGTGTACTCCACTGCGGCTCGTGCTTTGCACTTAGATGCCTGATCATGCAGGTTGTGCTCAGGTTGAGAAGGTTTATGCCTCGCTTCAAGCTCTGATTGCACAGGGTGCAAACCACTCGTGTCCTGTCATCAGCACATTTTCTAAAGAACTTCCACGCTAGAGAACTCCTTTGAGCTGACTTTGGTGCGCTCGTTCCCTTGCTGCGTTGGGCAGTAGCGGGCGTAGTGTCTAGGGCACGGCCGCTCCGCTTCTGCACCCTGCTCCCTCTTCTGCTGTGCTGGTGGCTCTGTGCGACCACCGCCTCTTCCTCCAAACTACTCAGGTCACCTGCATGACGTTCATTCCATGTGGGGTCGAGGACCTCATCGTCCTCCACATCATCTTCCACCCAGTCTTCACCCCTGCCCTCCTTGTCGGTCTCCACAATGCTGAACGCCGCAGCAGTTGGCACCTGCGTTTCGTCATCATCGGAGACGTGCTGCGATGATCCTTGCATGTACTCATCTTGAGAAATAAGTGGTTGGGCATCGCTGCACTCAATCTCTTCCACTTCTGGGGCAGGGCTAGGTGGATGGCCCTGGGAAACCCTGCTGACAGAGTCCTCAAAAAGAATAAGAGACTGCTGTATGGCTTGGGGCTCAGACTGCTGGCCTGATTTGCAAGGGGGTGAGGTGAAAGACGGTTGGACATTGGCTGCAGGTGCCAACTCTGACCTTTCTGCAGTAGACTGGGTGGGAGACAATGTGAAGGAACTGGAGGCACTGTCAGCAGCAAACCAATCTACTATCGCCTCAACTTGTTCTGGCCTCATCACTTCTAGGGGCGTTTGATGCCCTACCAAATACTGATGCAGGTTCTGTCGCCTACTCACACTTGAGGAAGGTGTTTCACTTGTGCGTGTAGCTGGCACAGATCGACCACGTCCTCTCCTTGCAACAGGAGCTCTACCAGCAGCACCACGACCCAGGCCACGGCCCTTATTTGACGGTCTCCTCATATTTCTGTAATTTAAGATCTTGCCCTAGAAAGGTTTTTATTGAATAGCGGAATAGGAAATATGATCCAAAAAAGTGTATGTATCTCGCACGTACAAAACCACACTAGGCCCCAATTACTATTGTTTCTACCCCTAAAAGGATGGATGAGGAGTAGGAGGAGTATGGAACAGACAGCACCCTCAAATCTTCAGAAGTATGAGATGAACCCCAAAAACTTGGAAAGGTGGATCTCACACGTACCAACACAGACTATCCCGCAATTCAATTGATCCTCAAAGGTTTTTATTGAATAGCGGAATAGGAAATATGATCAAAAAAAGTGTATGTATCTCGCACGTACACAACCACACTAGGCCCCAATTACTATTGTTTGTACCCCTAAAAGGCTAGGAGTAGGGGGAGTATGGAACAGGCAGCACCCTCAAACCTTCAGAAGTATGAGATGAACCCCAACAACTTGGAAAGGTGGATCTCTCTCACACGTACCAACACAGACTATCCCCCAATTTAACTGATCCCCAAAGGTTTTTGATTAAATAGCGGAATAGAAAATATGATCCAAAAAAAGTGTATGTATATCACACGTACACAACCACACTAGGCCCCAATTACTATTGTTTGTACCCCTAAAAGGCTAGGAGTAGGGGGAGTATGGAACAGGCAGCACCCTCAAACCTTCAGAAGTATGAGATGAACCCCAACAACTTGGAAAGGTGGATCTCTCTCACACGTACCAACACAGACTATCCCCCAATTTAACTGATCCCCAAAGGTTTTTGATTAAATAGCGGAATAGAAAATATGATCCAAAAAAAGTGTATGTATATCACACGTACACAACCACACTAGGCCCCAATTACTATTGTTTGTACCCCTAAAAGGCTAGGAGTAGGGGGAATATGGAACAGGCAGCACCCTCAGACCTTCAGAAGTATGAGATGAACCCCAACAACTTGGAAAGGTGGATCTCTCTCACACGTACCAACACAGACTATCCCCCAATTTAACTGATCCCCAAAGGTTTTTGATTAAATAGCGGAATAGAAAATATGATCCAAAAAAAGTGTATGTATATCACACGTACACAACCACACTAGGCCCCAATTACTATTGTTTGTACCCCTAAAAGGCTAGGAGTAGGGGGAGTATGGAACAGGCAGCACCCTCAAACCTTCAGAAGTATGAGATGAACCCCAACAACTTGGAAAGGTGGATCTCTCTCACACGTACCAACACAGACTATCCCCCAATTTAACTGATCCCCAAAGGTTTTTGATTAAATAGCGGAATAGAAAATATGATCCAAAAAAAGTGTATGTATATCACACGTACACAACCACACTAGGCCCCAATTACTATTGTTTGTACCCCTAAAAGGCTAGATGAGGAGTAGGGGGGGTATGGAACAGGCAGCACCCTCAAACCTTCAGAAGTATGAGATGAACCCCAACAACTTGGAAAGGTGGATCTCTCTCACACGTACCAACACAGACTATCCCCCAATTTAACTGATCCCCAAAGGTTTTTGATTAAATAGCGGAATAGAAAATATGATCCAAAAAAAGTGTATGTATATCACACGTACACAACCACACTGGGCCCCAATTACTATTGTTTGTACCCCTAAAAGGCTAGATGAGGAGTAGGGGGAGTATGGAACAGGCAGCACCCTCAAACCTTCAGAAGTATGAGATGAACCCCAACAACTTGGAAAGGTGGATCTCTCTCACACGTACCAACAAAGACTATCCCCCAATTTAACTGATCCCCAAAGGTTTTTGATTAAATAGCGGAATAGAAAATATGATCCAAAAAAAGTGTATGTATATCACACGTACACAACCACACTAGGCCCCAATTACTATTGTTTGTACCCCTAAAAGGCTAGGAGTAGGGGGAGTATGGAACAGGCAGCACCCTCAAACCTTCAGAAGTATGAGATGAACCCCAACAACTTGGAAAGGTGGATCTCTCTCACACGTACCAACACAGACTATCCCCCAATTTAACTGATCCCCAAAGGTTTTTGATTAAATAGCGGAATAGAAAATATGATCCAAAAAAAGTGTATGTATATCACACGTACACAACCACACTAGGCCCCAATTACTATTGTTTGTACCCCTAAAAGGCTAGGAGTAGGGGGAGTATGGAACAGGCAGCACCCTCAAACCTTCAGAAGTATGAGATGAACCCCAACAACTTGGAAAGGTGGATCTCTCTCACACGTACCAACACAGACTATCCCCCAATTTAACTGATCCCCAAAGGTTTTTGATTAAATAGCGGAATAGAAAATATGATCCAAAAAAAGTGTATGTATATCACCCGTACACAACCACACTAGGCCCCAATTACTATTGTTTGTACCCCTAAAAGGCTAGGAGTAGGGGGAGTATGGAACAGGCAGCACCCTCAGACCTTCAGAAGTATGAGATGAACCCCAACAACTTGGAAAGGTGGATCTCTCTCACACGTACCAACACAGACTATCCCCCAATTTAACTGATCCCCAAAGGTTTTTGATTAAATAGCGGAATAGAAAATATGATCCAAAAAAAGTGTATGTATATCACACGTACACAACCACACTAGGCCCCAATTACTATTGTTTGTACCCCTAAAAGGCTAGGAGTAGGGGGAGTATGGAACAGGCAGCACCCTCAAACCTTCAGAAGTATGAGATGAACCCCAACAACTTGGAAAGGTGGATCTCTCTCACACGTACCAACACAGACTATCCCCCAATTTAACTGATCCCCAAAGGTTTTTGATTAAATAGCGGAATAGAAAATATGATCCAAAAAAAGTGTATGTATATCACACGTACACAACCACACTAGGCCCCAATTACTATTGTTTGTACCCCTAAAAGGCTAGGAGTAGGGGGAGTATGGAACAGGCAGCACCCTCAAACCTTCAGAAGTATGAGATGAACCCCAACAACTTGGAAAGGTGGATCTCTCTCACACGTACCAACACAGACTATCCCCCAATTTAACTGATCCCCAAAGGTTTTTGATTAAATAGCGGAATAGAAAATATGATCCAAAAAAAGTGTATGTATATCACACGTACACAACCACACTAGGCCCCAATTACTATTGTTTGTACCCCTAAAAGGCTAGGAGTAGGGGGAGTATGGAACAGGCAGCACCCTCAGACCTTCAGAAGTATGAGATGAACCCCAACAACTTGGAAAGGTGGATCTCTCTCACACGTACCAACACAGACTATCCCCCAATTTAACTGATCCCCAAAGGTTTTTGATTAAATAGCGGAATAGAAAATATGATCCAAAAAAAGTGTATGTATATCACACGTACACAACCACACTAGGCCCCAATTACTATTGTTTGTACCCCTAAAAGGCTAGGAGTAGGGGGAGTATGGAACAGGCAGCACCCTCAAACCTTCAGAAGTATGAGATGAACCCCAACAACTTGGAAAGGTGGATCTCTCTCACACGTACCAACACAGACTATCCCCCAATTTAACTGATCCCCAAAGGTTTTTGATTAAATAGCGGAATAGAAAATATGATCCAAAAAAAGTGTATGTATATCACACGTACACAACCACACTGGGCCCCAATTACTATTGTTTGTACCCCTAAAAGGCTAGATGAGGAGTAGGGGGAGTATGGAACAGGCAGCACCCTCAAACCTTCAGAAGTATGAGATGAACCCCAACAACTTGGAAAGGTGGATCTCTCTCACACGTACCAACACAGACTATCCCCCAATTTAACTGATCCCCAAAGGTTTTTGATTAAATAGCGGAATAGAAAATATGATCCAAAAAAAGTGTATGTATATCACACGTACACAACCACACTAGGCCCCAATTACTATTGTTTGTACCCCTAAAAGGCTAGGAGTAGGGGGAGTATGGAACAGGCAGCACCCTCAAACCTTCAGAAGTATGAGATGAACCCCAACAACTTGGAAAGGTGGATCTCTCTCACACGTACCAACACAGACTATCCCCCAATTTAACTGATCCCCAAAGGTTTTTGATTAAATAGCGGAATAGAAAATATGATCCAAAAAAAGTGTATGTATATCACACGTACACAACCACACTAGGCCCCAATTACTATTGTTTGTACCCCTAAAAGGCTAGGAGTAGGGGGAGTATGGAACAGGCAGCACCCTCAAACCTTCAGAAGTATGAGATGAACCCCAACAACTTGGAAAGGTGGATCTCTCTCACACGTACCAACACAGACTATCCCCCAATTTAACTGATCCCCAAAGGTTTTTGATTAAATAGCGGAATAGAAAATATGATCCAAAAAAAGTGTATGTATATCACACGTACACAACCACACTAGGCCCCAATTACTATTGTTTGTACCCCTAAAAGGCTAGGAGTAGGGGGAGTATGGAACAGGCAGCACCCTCAAACCTTCAGAAGTATGAGATGAACCCCAACAACTTGGAAAGGTGGATCTCTCTCACACGTACCAACACAGACTATCCCCCAATTTAACTGATCCCCAAAGGTTTTTGATTAAATAGCGGAATAGAAAATATGATCCAAAAAAAGTGTATGTATATCACACGTACACAACCACACTAGGCCCCAATTACTATTGTTTGTACCCCTAAAAGGCTAGGAGTAGGGGGAGTATGGAACAGGCAGCACCCTCAAACCTTCAGAAGTATGAGATGAACCCCAACAACTTGGAAAGGTGGATCTCTCTCACACGTACCAACACAGACTATCCCCCAATTTAACTGATCCCCAAAGGTTTTTGATTAAATAGCGGAATAGAAAATATGATCCAAAAAAAGTGTATGTATATCACCCGTACACAACCACACTAGGCCCCAATTACTATTGTTTGTACCCCTAAAAGGCTAGGAGTAGGGGGAGTATGGAACAGGCAGCACCCTCAGACCTTCAGAAGTATGAGATGAACCCCAACAACTTGGAAAGGTGGATCTCTCTCACACGTACCAACACAGACTATCCCCCAATTTAACTGATCCCCAAAGGTTTTTGATTAAATAGCGGAATAGAAAATATGATCCAAAAAAAGTGTATGTATATCACACGTACACAACCACACTAGGCCCCAATTACTATTGTTTGTACCCCTAAAAGGCTAGGAGTAGGGGGAGTATGGAACAGGCAGCACCCTCAAACCTTCAGAAGTATGAGATGAACCCCAACAACTTGGAAAGGTGGATCTCTCTCACACGTACCAACACAGACTATCCCCCAATTTAACTGATCCCCAAAGGTTTTTGATTAAATAGCGGAATAGAAAATATGATCCAAAAAAAGTGTATGTATATCACACGTACACAACCACACTAGGCCCCAATTACTATTGTTTGTACCCCTAAAAGGCTAGGAGTAGGGGGAGTATGGAACAGGCAGCACCCTCAAACCTTCAGAAGTATGAGATGAACCCCAACAACTTGGAAAGGTGGATCTCTCTCACACGTACCAACACAGACTATCCCCCAATTTAACTGATCCCCAAAGGTTTTTGATTAAATAGCGGAATAGAAAATATGATCCAAAAAAAGTGTATGTATATCACACGTACACAACCACACTAGGCCCCAATTACTATTGTTTGTACCCCTAAAAGGCTAGATGAGGAGTAGGGGGGGTATGGAACAGGCAGCACCCTCAAACCTTCAGAAGTATGAGATGAACCCCAACAACTTGGAAAGGTGGATCTCTCTCACACGTACCAACACAGACTATCCCCCAATTTAACTGATCCCCAAAGGTTTTTGATTAAATAGCGGAATAGAAAATATGATCCAAAAAAAGTGTATGTATATCACACGTACACAACCACACTAGGCCCCAATTACTATTGTTTGTACCCCTAAAAGGCTAGATGAGGAGTAGGGGGGGTATGGAACAGGCAGCACCCTCAAACCTTCAGAAGTATGAGATGAACCCCAACAACTTGGAAAGGTGGATCTCTCTCACACGTACCAACACAGACTATCCCCCAATTTAACTGATCCCCAAAGGTTTTTGATTAAATAGCGGAATAGAAAATATGATCCAAAAAAAGTGTATGTATATCACACGTACACAACCACACTAGGCCCCAATTACTATTGTTTGTACCCCTAAAAGGCTAGGAGTAGGGGGAGTATGGAACAGGCAGCACCCTCAAACCTTCAGAAGTATGAGATGAACCCCAACAACTTGGAAAGGTGGATCTCTCTCACACGTACCAACACAGACTATCCCCCAATTTAACTGATCCCCAAAGGTTTTTGATTAAATAGCGGAATAGAAAATATGATCCAAAAAAAGTGTATGTATATCACACGTACACAACCACACTAGGCCCCAATTACTATTGTTTGTACCCCTAAAAGGCTAGGAGTAGGGGGAGTATGGAACAGGCAGCACCCTCAAACCTTCAGAAGTATGAGATGAACCCCAACAACTTGGAAAGGTGGATCTCTCTCACACGTACCAACACAGACTATCCCCCAATTTAACTGATCCCCAAAGGTTTTTGATTAAATAGCGGAATAGAAAATATGATCCAAAAAAAGTGTATGTATATCACACGTACACAACCACACTAGGCCCCAATTACTATTGTTTGTACCCCTAAAAGGCTAGGAGTAGGGGGAGTATGGAACAGGCAGCACCCTCAAACCTTCAGAAGTATGAGATGAACCCCAACAACTTGGAAAGGTGGATCTCTCTCACACGTACCAACACAGACTATCCCCCAATTTAACTGATCCCCAAAGGTTTTTGATTAAATAGCGGAATAGAAAATATGATCCAAAAAAAGTGTATGTATATCACACGTACACAACCACACTAGGCCCCAATTACTATTGTTTGTACCCCTAAAAGGCTAGGAGTAGGGGGAGTATGGAACAGGCAGCACCCTCAGACCTTCAGAAGTATGAGATGAACCCCAACAACTTGGAAAGGTGGATCTCTCTCACACGTACCAACACAGACTATCCCCCAATTTAACTGATCCCCAAAGGTTTTTGATTAAATAGCGGAATAGAAAATATGATCCAAAAAAAGTGTATGTATATCACACGTACACAACCACACTAGGCCCCAATTACTATTGTTTGTACCCCTAAAAGGCTAGGAGTAGGGGGAGTATGGAACAGGCAGCACCCTCAAACCTTCAGAAGTATGAGATGAACCCCAACAACTTGGAAAGGTGGATCTCTCTCACACGTACCAACACAGACTATCCCCCAATTTAACTGATCCCCAAAGGTTTTTGATTAAATAGCGGAATAGAAAATATGATCCAAAAAAAGTGTATGTATATCACACGTACACAACCACACTAGGCCCCAATTACTATTGTTTGTACCCCTAAAAGGCTAGGAGTAGGGGGAGTATGGAACAGGCAGCACCCTCAAACCTTCAGAAGTATGAGATGAACCCCAACAACTTGGAAAGGTGGATCTCTCTCACACGTACCAACACAGACTATCCCCCAATTTAACTGATCCCCAAAGGTTTTTGATTAAATAGCGGAATAGAAAATATGATCCAAAAAAAGTGTATGTATATCACACGTACACAACCACACTAGGCCCCAATTACTATTGTTTGTACCCCTAAAAGGCTAGATGAGGAGTAGGGGGAGTATGGAACAGGCAGCACCCTCAAATCTTCAGAAGTATGAGATTGTGTTCACTGTACCCCACAAAGATTGAGTTCACTGCACCCCACAATGATTGTGTTCACTGCACCCCACAAAGATTGTGTTCACTGCACCTCACAAAGATTGTGTTCACTGTACCCCCCAAAGATTGTGTTCACTGCACCCCACAAAGATTCTGTTCACTGTACCCCACAAAGATTGTGTTCACTGCACCCTAAAAGGATGTTGTTCACTGCACCCCACAAAGATTGTGTTCACTGCACCCTAAAAGGATGTTGTTCACTGCACCCCAAAAAGATTGTGTTCACTGTACCCCCCCCAAAGATTGTGTTCACTGCACCCCACAAAGATTGTGTTCACTGCACCCCAAAAAGATTGTGTTCACTGTACCCCCCAAAGATTGTGTTCACTGCACCCCAAAAAGATTGTGTTCACTGTACCCCCCAAAGATTGTGTTCACTGCACCCCACAAAGATTCTGTTCACTGTACCCCACAAAGATTGTGTTCACTGCACCCCAAAAAGATTGTGTTCACTGTACCCCCCCAAAGATTGTGTTCACTGCACCCCACAAAGATTCTGTTCACTGCACCCCACAAAGGATTTTGTTCACTGCACCCCAAAAAGATTGTGTTCACTGCACCCCAAAAAGGATTTTGATCACTGCACCCCAAAAAGGATGTTGTTCACTGCACCCCAAAAATGATTTTGTTCACTCCACCCCAAAAAGATTGTGTTCACTGCACCCCACAAAGATTGTGTTCACTGCACCCCAAAAAGATTGTGTTCACTGTACCCCCCAAAGATTGTGTTCACTGCACCCCACAAAGATTCTGTTCACTGTACCCCACAAAGATTGTGTTCACTGCACCCCAAAAAGATTGTGTTCACTGCACCCCAAAAAGGATGTTGTTCACTGCACCCCAAAAAGGATGTTGTTCACTCCACCCCAAAAAGATTGTGTTCACTGCACCCCAAAAAGATTGTGTTCACTGCACCCCAAAAATGATTTTGTTCACTGCACCCCAAAAAGGATTTTGTTCACTGCACCCCAAAAAGGATGTTGTTCACTCCACCCCAAAAAGATTGTGTTCACTGCACCCCAAAAAGATTGTGTTCACTGCACCCCACAAAGGATTTTGTTCACTGCACCCCAAAAAGATTGTGTTCACTGCACCCCAAAAAGGATGTTGTTCACTGCACCCCAAAAATGATTTTGTTCACTGCACCCCAAAAAGATTGTGTTCACTGCACCCCACAAAGGATTTTGTTCACTGCACCCCACAAAGATTGTGTTCACTGCACACCAAAAAGGATTGTGTTCACTGCACCCCAAAAAGATTGTGTTCACTGCACCCCAAAAAGATTGTGTTCACTGCAGCCCAAAAAGATTGTGTTCACTGCAGCCCAAAAAGATTGTGTTCACTGCAGCCCAAAAAGATTGTGTTCACTGCAGCTCACACACAGAAAAATGGATGTGGATCACTGACACCTGCCTATCTCCAATCCCACACCACACAGCAATATCGATTGTAGTTTGTAGAACACAGTTTCCCTAAAATTCAGCAGACTCTGTCCCTAACAGGATTGAGAAGAGATCGTAGATCAGGATTGAGTGCAGATTCACCCCACCCCCCACACAGCAATATCGATTGTAGTTTGTAGAAGACACTGACCCTATAATTCAGCAGACTCTATCCCTAAAATGCCTACAACTCGCCCTGCCTAAACACTCCGACCTTTCCCTCAATTCTATCCGGACACAAATGGTTTTTTCCTGCCTATCTTTCCCTAATCAGCAGCCAGCACATTGATGTGTGCTCTGTCCCTTAGCTAAGCAGCAGAATGACGCTGCTGCGGCGGCTGCCTCGAACTTATAAAGACTTGGTCACATGCTTCAGACGGCCAATCACAGCTACTAAGACATTTGCAGGCATGGCTGGGATGGCTTAAGGCACACCAGTTAAACGATTGTTGATTGGCTGTTGAAAGCCCGCCATGAAAAGAGCGCCAAAGCATGCAAAACCCGGAAATAAAACGACCGAACACGGATTTTTACCCGAACATACAGTAAAGTGTCCGTGTCCGTGTTCGGGTAAAAAAAATCCAATTATTCGGTACGAACACGAATAATACAGTCCGTGTTCGCTCAACACTACTCAAGATACTTAGTCTCAATTCACAAAGCTTTAATGCAAGAATAAAAATGTATTATCAGCCCATCAACTGTAATTTTTTTTATATTTGTTTTTATTGTTAGGTTTTTGGAATGTTGACACTGCAAGAAAAAAATGTACATTGTACATTTTGCTGAGGAAAAAACCACATATACACATCTGACATTATATAAGAGACAGGAATCGTGCCACACAAGGTATTAGATATAGGGGGAAAATTAACATATATATATATATATATATATATATATATATATATATATTTTTTTTTTTTTTTTTTTTACAACATGTAACCCAGATAAGGGAGGAGAAGTAGAAGGGAATAAGGAAGAAAGAAGGGGAAAAAAGAAAGCAAATAAAGATTGGGAAAGGGTTGGAGGGGCGTTGCTTCTGGCGGAGTGAATGGCGGCTTTCTAGCTCAGCTCCACTAGGTCACCGGGGACACTGACTGCACCAACGGCCCCCAGCCGCCCGCCGACGCTCTCACCCGCCTCCACAAGACCGCTAGCACCCACAGCAGTGATGACCCACCACAAGAAGGAATCCGGCCAGCTGAACAAGCTGGCGGGTTTCTTCATCCAGCACAGCCATGGTCTACAGCAAAATCTCCAGCAACAACATAGCTGGGTCTCAGCATCCATCTTCATCGCCCTCTCCTCCCATGAGAATGGTGGCCAACCCTGGCAGTGGGACATCCTGGGGCTCCACATCACCACCCTCACCTCCTTTGTTGCCATCCTCCAGGAGTCCAGCTAAGAACAAGCCCAGGACAGTCTCCCCCTGCAGGCCTCAACAGCACTCAGGTATGGCACACAGTCTACCCTCCTCTGCTTCAGTGACTTTCTCACAGCCTGTCTCTGATCCCTTTGCTGCATTCCCATCAGGGGATCATCCAGTTTCAGTCACAGTTTTAAAGGACATGCTCTGTACACTTAAAACCTCTATGCATGCTAACATGATGTCTTGCATGCATCAGTTCAAATCTGAAATACACTCCTTAGGATCCAGAGTAAATTGTGTTGAACACACAGTCTCAGAACATGCATCTTCCTTTAATGACATGGTGGAAGCATTCAACACCCAGAAAGATGAGATTCAGTGGCTTAAAACTAAAGTGGCAGACCTGGAAGAACGTTCCAGAAGGAACAACATAAAGGTCAGAGGCATTCCAGAATCAGTGCTACCAGCTCAACTGCTGCTGTATGTCACCTCTCTTTTCAGTGCACTGCTGCCTTCTGCAGCAGGAGACCTCCCCAGAGATGTTTTACTGAGGGTCCACTTTTATTACGTGAAAGATCAGATCATGCATGCCTTCCATACTGCTACCTCTACGCCAGATATGTACAGCGGCATTAAACTACTACCTGACCTCTCCAGACATACCCTCCAAAGTAGACGCAACCTTGCCACGATTACCAAGGCTCTGCGGAATAACAACATTCCCCATAAGTGGAGATATCCAGCTACTCTACTTATCACTAATGCTGGATCCATAGTTCCTGTCCGGAACCTGGAAGAAGGGCTAGCGGCCCTACGCACCTGGAACATTCTTCCCCCAGCACCGTCGGCATTGACCTCCCCACCTCTACCCTTAAACCAAGACGATACTTTTGGTCTCCCGCAAACGTTCATCCAAAACAAAATGAAGCCCAGATTGGGGCCTTACCACTTATCGTTTTAATATTCTACTCATCAGTGTTCCCGGCCAAAGGATGTTTGTATCTCCCTATGGCCCTCAAGATACCTAGCAACAGCAGTGCCTGTTCACAGACTGCTGTGACGGTCCTCTTCTTATACCTGACTTTCCCTGTTGTCTTCCCTGTTCATATTTGTCATATCCTCAAGCTACTTCTACCTGCACCGACGCTATATTTAGCCTTCCCATGCACAGCGTCTCTTCCTCCGCAAGGATCCCTGATGCCCAACATACTCTCCTATACAGAACCAATGTGTCCCAGGTCAATCGCATTTGACACGACGCAAATATGACCATAAAATGCCTAACCGTGAATGCAAACGGCTTGAACCATCCGGCGAAAAGGCATTCACTCTGGAAAGAAGTCAACAACAGCAAGGCGGACATTGTTGCGGTACAGGAAACGCATTTCCAGTCCAACAACCACCCTCGATGCCTTCATAGGAACTTTCCTCATGTCTTCTTTGCCAACGGCCCAGAAAAGAAAGCAGGAGTGATGCTGGCGTTGAAAGATACACTCACCTTCAACCTGAAGACCTCCATCGCAGATTCATCCGGACATTTCCTCATACTTACCTGTGATGTGAACAAACTTCCCTTGACGATCGTGGCCCTCTGTGCTTCAAATTCTCAACAAATTCGATTCCTACGCAGGGTACTCAAGCAAGTATCTCGGGTCAAGTCTGGGTACTTGCTCCTCTGTGGGGACTTTAATCTTGTCGTCGACCCAGGGTTGGACTCCTCATGTCCATCCAGGGGCAGACAAATATCTTTCTGTAATTTACGATTCACTGAATGTTTATTTGATGTTTGGAGATGTCTGCACGCATCCGAAAGGGACTATACTTTCTTTTCCAATCGACAGCGCTCATATTCTCGCATAGATCTTTTTGTCACAGATTTGCGCCTCCTGGAGAAGTCTTCCTCCTCGGTAGTCAGAGATATTACATGGTCCGATCGTGCAGCGGTTGAACTGACTATCGAGGAGGGAGCACCTGTTCGAACAGCCTTTCTCTGGCGCTGCGACAACAGGACTCTGCAAGACCCCCCTTCCTAAGCACATATCAGCAAAAATCTCTGTGAATTCTTCGACATTAACACCCCCTCTGTGGACGACCTCTGGGTGTTGTGGGGTGTACATAAAGCCTTCATCAGAGGGGTGTGCATCCAGCAACAAGCCAGGGCCAAAAAACAGCGCCAAGCCAAAATGCACGCTCTCTTATCTCAAATACACACCCTAGAGATAAAGAATAAACAGTCCCCCTCGGATGTGGACTCCTCTACACTGCTACATTTACGGCAGGACCTTTGCCTGTGATTATTGGAACAATCTGATAAATACCTCAATAATCTTAAGAAAAAACACTACACACAGGCCAACAAGGCTGGCAAACACCTGGTTAAACAGAAACAAGCTAGGTCCAGAATTCCTTTTCTGTTAGCCGCATCCTCAAAACACAAGATATCTCACCCTCAAGACATCGCTGACACCTTTGCTGATTTCTATGCCTCTTTATACAACCTGAAGGACTGCCCTGACGAACACCAGCCCACAGACCAAACCATAAACAAATTCTTAAGTTCCATACATCTACCTGTTCTTACAGACTCCCAGCTCCAATCTTTGAACCTTCCCATTACTCCAAAGGAAATACCTGACAGCATCAAATCCTTACCTAAAGGTAAATCCCCTGGCCCAGACGGGCTCACAAACAAGTACTACCAGCTATTTCTTCATACCCTGGCCCCCCACCTATCTGAGGTATTCGCAAAAGCGTCATCAGACAGCTCCCTACCACCGGACATGCTCAGAGCGTATATCACTACACTTCCTAAACCGGGTAAAGACCCTACGACCCCTGCTAATTTTCGCCCAATATCTCTCCTAAATTCCGATGCCAAAATCTTCGCAAAAGTTATAGCCAAGGGTATATAATCTGTATTACTTGATCTCATTAAACGTGACCAAATGGGGTTTATGCCGGGCCGTCATACTTCAGATGCCACTAGACAGGTCATAGACATTACCAACTTTGCCATTCAAAACAAGCTGCCATCAGTTCTCCTAACTATAGATGCAGAGAAAGCCTTTAATAGGGTCCAATGGGGATACATGTACTCCACCCTGGGGAAATTCAGTTTCTCAGGTCCCATATTATCGGCTATCTCCAGACTATACTCCAACCCTTCAGCCCAAGTATGCACCTCTGGTGTCCTTTCCAAGCCTTTTTTCATAAATTTTTTCATAAATGGCACCAGACAAGGCTGCCCACTCTCTCCATCCCTATTCAACCTAATCATTGAATCCCTAGCAGAAACTTTATGCACTGATCCCACCATAACAGGATTCTCAGATACACACCACAAAATGAATTTGTTTGTAGATGACATTATCCTCATGCTGACCAACCCTTCCCAATCACTACCGGCAGCATACCATACCCTCCAAAACTTCAGCAAGGTTTCATACTACAGGTTGAATGCGACTAAATCCTCTATTTTACATAATAGATGTCTCACAATTCTTCCGAGATGGCAAAGTGATACCCAGCCCTACTCTCATGTTGACATATAACCTCCCAACTTCGCTACACTTCACGATCATCCGTATCCGCCACTTCTTATCTGAGCGCCCACTTAGAGACCTGTCTGTTGACAAAAGGATATGGGATCAATATACCAACTGCATACCAAAGCCCAAAGGCCTATCGTACTACTATCCTAGATAACACCACTTTTCTGAAAACTCCCCCCATGTTTAAATGGGAAATTGATCTGGGCACAACTTACTTCATTTTCCAGTGGCAAACGGCACTGAGAATTGTGCATAAACATACCCACTGTGCTACCCACTGGGAAATGGCTATGAAGATCACAAACAGATGGTATTACACGCCCCATCGTCTGGCGGGCTTTTCAAATGCATATTTCCCCCTATGTTGGCGAGAATGTGGCCACACAGGCACCCTTATCCACATTCTCTGGGAGTGTCCTTCCCTGAAGAGCCTATGGAACAATGCTTTCAAGTTCATAGCATCCCAAACTGGCTGCATTATAATCCCCAACCCAGCACTGGCTCTTCTCCACTTAGGCATAGAGAACCACCCGTATCGATTCCACGCCTGGATCACGCACTTACTAATAGCAATCCGGCTTTTAATCCTGCGAAAATGGAAAAATACCACACCCCCAACCCTGCAGGAAGTCCTCTCACTGTTACAAACAAACCATCAATTTGAAAGCTCTATAGCCATCAATGCTCTCTCTCTAAAGAAATTTGACCATCAATGGGAATTCTGGAAATCAGAGTAGCCAACCTCTATACATATATGCGGGATGCTCCTGTGCCCTCTTCTCACCTCACCTATACTATGGTTGGCCAGGGAATTTATTTATTTATTTCAGGTACTTATATAGTGCTTTCAATTTACGCAGTGCTTTTCATATACATTACACATTCACATCAGTCCCTGCCCTCAAGGAGTGTACAATCTAAGGTCCCTAACTCACATTGAAGTGTCGGCCATTACAGGCCCCAAAAATTAGCCGACAGGCGTTCCCCTGACAGCAAAGAACTTTGTATTCTGTGGCTGGTGGTACATTAGGCATTCACAGGATACAGAAGTAAGTGTCGGCCATTAAATGCCCCAAAAATTAGCCCACAGGCGTTTACCTGACAGCAAAGAACTTTGTATTCTGTGACTGGTGGTACATTAGGCATTCACAGGATAAATAAGTGTCGACCATTACAGGCCTCAAAATTTAGCCCACAGGCGTTCACCTGACAGCAAAGAACTTTGTATTCTGTGGCTGGAGGTACATTAGGCATTCACAGGATACAGAAGTAAGTGTCGGCCATTACAGGCCCCAAAAATGAGCTCACAGGTGTTCACCTGACAGCAAAGAATTTTGTATTCTGTGGCTGGTGGTACATTAGGCATTCACAGGATAAATAGGTGTCGGCCATTACAGACCTCAAAAATTAGCCCACAGGCGTTCACCTGACAGCAAAGAACTTTGTATTCTGTGGCTGGAGGTACATTAGGCATTCACAGGATACAGAAGTAAGTGTCGGCCATTACAGGCCCCAAAAATGAGCCCACAGGCGTTCACCTGACAGCAAAGAACTTAGTATTCTGTGGCTGGTGGTACATTAGGCATTCACAGGATAAATAAGTGTTGGCCATTACAGGCCCCAAAAATTAGGCATTCAACGGACATAAAAGGCCTTTTATGCCGCTGTATTTACCTAAGACAGGGACCATGAATTGTTATGGGTGGTGGGGAATATTTGTGGCCTGTCATGAGGAATTTGAATGAAACATGGTCTACTGGTCACTAGGGATGATCGAACGGTTCGGGTCCACCATCGGTTCGGCCCGAACATTGGGTGTTCGAGGTTCGGCCGAATTTAGAACTTTTTGCCCAAAAAGTTCGGAATTCGGCAACCAGAACCGACCAAAATGCAATGCTTCAGGAAATGGGCTTTAAAAGCCCGTGATTGGACCAGAACCATTAGCAAAAGCCAATTGAGGGGGCAGGAGAATGCTAGGAATGTGATTGGAGTGACTAGGGGGTCCCTAGACCAATCATTAGTGAATACGCCCCCCAGTATATAAGATCGCCCCCGCAATATTCCTAGCATTGTTATACTGGACATGAAAGAGAATGGAAGCAGTTCTGTGAATTTTACTTTAAAAGTGTCATTTAGCATTTATTAGTGTGAGGAAAGGGATATCTAGTGTAGTTAGAGTGCTCCTTTACACTTAAGTTAGCTTCAAAAATTTAGTTTCTGTAGGGAAAGTGTTAAGTGTCAGGGGACCGTAGTGTAGTGTAGGGTGAACTAGCAGTGACTGCTATGGCAGGGTGACAAAACCCTTCCATAGCAGGGTGACCGCTATAGAGAAATGATCTTTTCTCTGAATAGCTTCGGAACAGGCATATGGCTTCTCACCAAGCAAGCATTTTTTATGCTGCAGCGGCTGCCACTGCCAGTGCTTTTTTGAGGACATGTTTGATGTCAGACATGACATCTGAACATGTGTATAGGGGGTATATATAGACATATATGTCTGAATATATACCCCTAGACATATATAGGTGTGATAGTAGCAGAAATAAATGCTTGCGCTAATGAAATCATTTACAGGAATATATTTCTGCTACTATCACACCTATATATGTCTAGGGGTATATATTCAGACATATATGTCTATATATACCCCTATACACATGTTCAGATGTTTTGCCTGCCTCAAAAGAACCCAAAAAAATGCCAAAAAAACGCTAGCGTCAAAAAAAAATGCCCAGGTGTGTTTTTGCTGCCGTTTTTTGGGGGTTTTTGGGGACAGGCAAAACATCTGAACTTGTGCACAGTACCACTATACACAAGTTCAGATGTTTTTCCTGACTGCAAAGAACCCCAAAAATGCCATCTATTAAACCGGGAGAGAAACTAACCCCCTGTCCTGAAAGAAAGTGTTCTAATACAAACAATCTTTTTTTTCTGGTTCTGGACATGCTACAGAGCTGAAACTTCACAGGTACACCTTTTAGACCCCCCAGATCTGAAATCCAAATCTCTTTTTTTTTTTTTTTTAATTTTTTCAATAATTTGCTTTTTTTTATCAAAAATGACAATTTTTAAGAACTTTTTTTTGTGTGATTTAGTGTCTGGGGGGTCTAAAAGGTGTACCTGTGAAGTTTCAGCTCTGTAGCATGTCCAGAACCATAAAAAAGATTTCGGTGTTTTTTGATTACCGAAGTTCGGGTTCCATTGATTTCAATGGGGTTCTGAAATCCGGGCCGAACTTTCAGGAAATTCGGATGTTCTGGCCGAACCGAACTTTTCAAAAGTTCGATCATCCTTACTGGTCACATGTGTTGAATTCCTCCGAGATCCATGCCTCATTCATTTTTAGAAATGTGAGGTAGTCAACACTGTCGTGAGCTAGGCGAGTGCACTTATTGGTCACAATCCCCCCTACTGCGCTGAACGTCCTTTTCGGACAAGACACTGGACGAGGGGCAAGCCAACATTTCCACTGCAAATTGTGCAAGCTCTGGCCAGAGGTCAAGCCTGCTGACCCAATAGTCCAGGGGTTCATCACTTCTCAGAGCGTCCACATCGGCCGTTAACCCGATGTAGGCGGACACCTGTTGGTCTATGCGTTCCCTGATGCCATTTTTTGTTTGTACCGGGGGTTTAAGTACGTTGCCACCCAGTACTGGTCCTTGCCCTTTATGCTTTTTAAAAAAAAAACAAGCTCCCCAGAACCTGTCCTGCCACAGAGTTCGTACAGGTAGTCGTTAACTGCACATTTCTTCTGGATAAAGCCTATCAAGCGTATACATGTTTGAGTTCCATCGCATCGGGTAGTCACAAATAAGACGTCTGATGGGCAGGTTGTGTCGCCGCTGAATGTCAGCAAGGCAAGCCATGGCTTTGTAAGATCTTCTGAAATGGGCTTTCTTCCTGGCCTGCCGCAAGACGTCCTATACCCCAGGGTATTTGACAATGAATCGCTGCACGACCAAGTTCAGGATGTGTGCCATGCATGGCACGTGTGTAATTTTGCCCTGTTTCAGCGCGCTCAGCAGATTGGCACCATTGTCGCACACCACTTTACCAACTGTCAAATTGTGCGGTGTTAGCCACTGATCTGCCTGTAAACGCAAAGCTGAAAGGGGTGCAGGAACAGTGTGGCTCTTGGCTTCCAGGCACAACAGACACAGCACAGCATGGCAACGTCTCACCTGGCATGTCGAATAGGTTCTGGGGATCTTGGGCGGTGCAGCGGAAAAGGAGGAGAAGGAGTCAGCCGAGGAGGAGAGGGAGGATGGAGTAGGAGGAGGAGAAGAAGAGGCAGGCCTAAATGCAATCCGTGGGGGTAAAACCAAATCTACACGGGTGCCACGGGTTACATGCTTGACGGCCGTCAGAAGGTTCACCCAGTGGGCAATAAAATTTATATACCTTCCCTGCCCATGTTTGCAAGACAACATGTCTGTGGTCAGATGTATCTTGGCACTGACACTGTGTACCAGAAATACATTCACTTGCCGCTGAACATGGCCATATAGCTCTGGGATGCCCTTCTGCGAGAAATATTTCCTTCCTGGGACCTTACATTGTGGTGTTCCAATGGCCACAAATTTTCGAAAGGCCTCAGAGTCCACCAGTTGATATGGCAGTAGTTGGTGGGCTATCAGTTCTGACAAGCCAACGGTCAACTGTTGGGCAAGAGGGTTATCCGGCGTTATCATTTTTTTTACGCTCGAACATTTGGGCCACGGAAGCCTGCCTTTTTCCAGAAAAACGTGAGGACAGCATGATGGAAGGTGGAGTGGAGGACAATTGTGAGGAGAGAGGAGAAGGACGGTGAGAGCTGGGAGTGTGGCTTTGTGGGTTCTGACGGCGCTGCTCCCACTGGGCTCGGTGATGGGAGTCCAGGTGCCTTCTTAAGGCGGTCGTCCCTAGGTGAGTGTTTGGATTACCGCGACTTATGCGTTGACTGCCAAGGCCGCAGATGGCAACACTATTGTCAGCAGCGGACAAGTTAAAAAAAGCCCACACTGCGGAGCCATGTGCCGGCGTCCTGGGAGCGCCAGATGTGACCGTACATGGTTGATGGCTCACCCCTGATACATTAGCAGTCTGGTGTGTCCCTCCTGTGCAATGTAAGTTCGGCCTGCTTCTTCTCCCTATCTGCTGGTCCATCTCTCCCTCTGAACTCCCCTCCTCTTCCTCTCTTGTGGGCACCCACGTGACGTCCATAGACACGTCATCATCGATGTCACCTTCCCCACCACTAACGTTAGAGATCTCGGAGTAGGCAGCAACAGCTGGGACCAACCTCCTTGGGCTGATCTGGGTACTGTTGTCAGACTGCTGAGTGGCGGCTGTTGCTACCTCCTCTTCCTGATCTTATGCCAAGAATGGCTGCACATAGGAATGTGCTGTGATGGATCGGGAAATAATTCCAGTGACTCAATCGGAGGGTATATGGTGGTGGTGGTGGTGTTGGTGGTGGTGTCTTAGGGGGTGCACACAGCAGAGAGTGAAGAGGGAGCAGATATAGAGGATGAGGAGGCTGCAGAAGAGGAAGGCTGAGTGAGCCACTCAAACAAGTCTGGTTTGTCCTTTGATGTAATTGAATGCACCTTCTGCAACTTCAAACTTTGGCTCCGGCCTGGTGCCCCTGCCCTACCCCTACCACTCCTGCGGAAGGGCCTGCCTCTTCCTCTGCCTGTCATTTTTTAAATGACCCTGTGACAAAAGTCTCTAGAGAAGTGCAGTATATGTGGAAGAAGGTATATAACACCCCGCTTCAATATGTCGTTTTGGGGGGCCACTGGTCTATCACACCAGTTATACAAAAAACATTTCCAGTAAATTTTTGTCACTGTGTGTAGCAGAGGTAACACAGCAAAAGAGGCAACATTTCTGCAGTACCCAAATACACTTTTATGAAAGTATATTGTTATAAAACACTCCGCTTCAATCTGTCATTTTGGGGGGCCACTGGTATATCACACCAGTTATAATACTTTTTTTTCCCAGTAACGTTTGTCCCTGTGTGTAGCAAAGGGAACGCAGCAAAACAGGCAACATTTCTGCAGTACCCAAATACACTATTATGAAAGCATATTGTTATATAGCACTCCACTTCAATCTGTTGTTTTAGGGGGGCACTGATCTATCACATCAGTTATAAAAAAAAATTTCCAGTAACTTTTGTCACTGTGTGTAGCAGAGGTAACGCAGCGAAAGAGGCAAAATTTCTGCAGTACCCAAATATAGTGATACCTCGGTTCACGAACTTAATTGGTGAACTGACTCTGGTCGCGAACCGAATTGGTCGTGAATCGAGGCACATTTTCCCATAGGGTTCAATGTAAATCCAGTTAATCCGTTCTGACCTATTTTTTGGGGATTTTGAAGCACAAAAATATGAAACAAATTACAATACACATTAGTACAGTATAGTAATGTATAAAGAGAGAACACTAACCTTGCTTGAGATGACTTCTGGCATGGAGGAAGGCAGGTGGGAGGCTGTGAAATACAATACAGTAAGTACAGTATTGTACAGAAGTACTGTACAGTATTGTAAAGTACAGTACAGTAGTACAGTACAGTACTGTATGTGCTAAAAAGCACACCAAAAAGCAAAAAGTGTCTTCACAGTACTCACAGTACTTCTTTCTGTGTCTCTTCTTCTTTCCACGATCTTCCTACAGGAAGTCACGACCTTGTGACAGCCTGGAAATAGCATTAAAATGGCCACGGCTCCTGTTCGTGAACCGAAGCGGAGTTCATGAACCGGAGCATATTTTTATGAACTTTTCTGTTCGTGAACCGAGTTGTTCGTGAACAGAAGTGTTCATGAACCGAGGTATCACTGTACACTATTATGAAAGTATATTGTTATATAACACCCCGCTTCAATCTGTCGTTTTGGGGGGCCACTGGTCTATCACACCAGTTATAATACTTATAATATATATATATATAATAGGTCCACAAAAGGACTTTTGTGGACCTATTAGCTAGCGATTTGTGTCACTAACAGTCTGTCCCTGCTCCACACAGCAAACCTCTCCCTACACTGACAAAAGACGGAATGTAAAATGGCAACCATATCAGGTCTATTTATAAGGTAGGGGGTATGTCCATGTGCTGAAATGTCTCAATTGTCTGTCCTGTACCACCTGATGGATGTGTCATGGATCAAAGTTCTTCACAATGTAAAAGAATATGGCGGACGCGAATATCGCCATATGTTCGCATGTTCGGGGAACAGCGAACGAGCAATGGGCAAACCGCTTTTTGAGGGGACTTTTTGTATTTAACCCTTATATGACAAGAGATTATTGATGCCTAGTTGCCAAAGGCAAATTAGCAGCTTCAGTATGAGTCAATTAACTTGAGAGCTTTGGTTTAATAATTTACATTTCAATTTGTATTAAAACATTAATTTTTCAGGTGCAAGCATGGCAAAGTTATTTGCAAATTAATTTGATTTATTTTAAATTTTAATTTTCTTCTTATGTGACACTGAGAAAAGTAACAAACATAATGAATAAAAAAGTAAAAAAAAAATGCAATTTTTTTTTCAATCTGCATGAATGAAACTAAGTAAGGGAAGAAGAGTAGGAGGGAGTTAATTGGGACCAACAACGGTTAGATAGGGGTTAATACGGGATCAGAAAAAATACATTTTAGTAGAAAAAATAACTTGTAAGGTTTCTTTGTTTATGTCATATGCAGATCAAAGTTCACACCCTTTATCTACTGAATACTATTGAGTGAAATAATAAAGATAATGAATAAATACATTGAGTCATTGGAGCTGCTTTATTATCTCAAATTTTCTGGGCTGCACTAGTTTGAGGAGGCCATTCTGCCACATTTATTAGCAGCTTGGCATTGGAGGACCAGATTCATAACGACAGTTTAATGTGTTCCTGGGACTTCCAACATTCTGCCAGCTATGTAGTGGCATATCGTGTTGTTAAAATGATTTTGGATGTGGACTTGTTGACTTTTTAAATAGATGTTTGATGACCATGTAATGTACAGTGCTGTGAATTTATTTTTTTGTTTTTTTTGCATATTTGTCGCACTTTAATGATTCAGATCATCAAACAATTTTTAATATTACACAAAGATATATACAATAAATCCAAAATGCATTTTTTAAAATGATTTCATTTATTAAGGAAAAAGCTGTCCAAACCTACCTAGCCCTATGTGAAAAAGTTATTGCCCCCCTCCCCCTTGCTAAATCATATATAAAGAACCACATTTTTTTGAAAAATGAGTTAAATTTCCCTTGCTACACCCAGGTCTGATTACAGCTAGACCAGTTGCATCAAGAAATCACTTAAATAGAAGATGTCTAAACAAGTGAACACAAAATAGAGGAATGGCTGGCGCTCTGATGCACTGGGTAACAGCTACTGTGGAAGCAGGATGTCAGACAAATGCATAACAAAAAAAGAGAATATATATGTAGAGGCATTACCTACATAACAGTATGTGGGGTAAAGTCCATAAATTGTAAAGGAGATGAGCTGTGGGGTGGAAGTAAGCACGAAGGGCCGGCTCAGCTGCACAGGAGTCAATCTGTAGACAGGGTAAAAAAAGGACAAAGCGGAGCGCCTCTAAGTGCAATACGTTTAATAGAGAAAATAACATACAGTGTGAAATAACTCACTAGACGAAAGATAATGAAGGCTCAAGTGCAACGTCCTGAGGTCAAGCCGTCCAACAGCTTATGCCGGGAGAGGAGAAGTTGGTGCTGTCCGGTGGATGGAAAGGCGGGGAGGTGCCGGCTCTCACTTCGCCGAGACCGGACTCTCGAGGCAAGCTGTTTCTCAGCGTCGACCATGTGACGTGGGCAGGGTCAAGGTGCACACGACGCGTTTCTGAGCGTGCGCCAAGCTCGTGGAGAGCATGCGCGCTCTTTCTTCAGGTGTAGATGCCGGGACCATTGTAAGTAAGGGAATTTATACACACGTAATGTGTGAATGGCTGTACACGAAGATTTAGTGACCAATGAGGTACTATGGCGGCCATATTAAAAGCTCAAATCATGCGATTACACAGTAATAGTTAAAACATACACTATTGGTAAAATAAGTAATTAAATGAATAAATAAAACAAAACAGAATGTGAGGGGAATGTGTACATATGTAAACAAAGATGTAAACCCTAAACTATAAATAAACCATAAAAATATTAATAAAAAAAATTATTAATAGAAAAAAATAAATAAATAAATAAAATTAATGATAATCGAAATAAAAATAAAAATAAAAATAAAAATAAAAAATAAATATAAAAATAAAAATAAAAATAAAAATGTGAGAAGAATAGACATATACATGTATGTACGCACATACATCTATGCACATACACATGCATATGGCAGGTGAGGAGAATGTGTTAAAAAATATATTTTATAAGATATAAAAAAATATATATGTTAAAATATTAAAAAGTCACAATATTTAATGGTGTATATTTTATAAAAAGGACCTCTATAAAAGAAGGGTAATTATAAACTAGTACTGATTTCAAGTTCCTCGTTTAGTCCATACTGTTTTAATGTGTTCAAAGAAAAAATCCAAAAAGTCTCACGTTCGCAGAGCCTAGAGAACCGCTGGGCCTCTGGTAATTTATTGGATATGGCCTCAATAATCCAAACTCTCAACCCCTCAGTGGATTTGTTGTGATACTCTAGGAAATGTCTAGGGACACTATGTTTATCGGACCCTTCCTCAATAAGCCACCGATGTTTGCCAAACCGTTGGCGCAAAGGACATATGGTGCGGCCCACATATAATAATTTACAAGGGCAAGTCAGACAATATACCACATGATCTGTGGAACAATTGTAAAAGTTGTCCAACAAATATGTGTGGCCTTGATGGGAAAAGGATTTTTGTCCATAATTAATATAGTCACATGTCTTGCATAATTTTTTCTTACATGGATACATTCTCTTAAGGGGAATGAGGTTCAAAGATGGGGCTTTGCAATGCTCAGGTAGTTTACTGGGAGCTATTTTGTTCTTTAATGTCAAAAAGGGGAGTGATTGGCGCTGCCAGGAAAGTAGGTTAATGGGAAATCTGGGTTAGGCTCCTATAGTTCAAGACCAAGTTCAACACATGCAAATGCACATAGAATGTATGTGGGAATGAGAACTATATAAGTAATAGGATATAAAAACACAATGGGTGTGTAATATGTGTGTAAAATTAACACTATGTGCTGATACCAAATCAATAAGTAAATAAATGTGTTCAATACCTAAACGGCTTATTGAGACTCAACATAAATATGCAAATATATGTAAATGTAGGTATAAAAATATAAAAGCATATAAAGATAGTATTAATAAATTATGGTGATATAGAGAGTTAGTGTGCAAAGGTGCTAAAAAATAAATATAGTGCACTAATCAAACTAAATAAGGTGCATTCCGAATAGTCATAACCATCTATTCAATAAAGTGTAACTGCATACTCATAAGCAATGAAAATAAATAAGTGGGTGAACTATGTGCATCCCACACTGGTGACAATATAAACACTAGTAAATAAATAAGTGAAGCCGTGCAAATAACTATATAAATTATGAAAGTGAGAACCATATAAATTCAAAGGCTCAAAAAGCAGGTTCTGTGTATTTTAAAATTGTCCAAAAATAGTGCAATCAGAGTTGGTACAGAAATCATAAAGTTCTATAGTCCATATAAGGATGGAGTAAGGTGCTCTTTTTTTCTATGAAGCCGGGAGTGCAGTGAGTGATTGGAAGATAGGGTGCTCCCCCTCTCCTGGGGTCCTGTGCTTACCGGATGTCCGTACCCCTACAGGGGTAAATGGCGGGTCGATAACAGGGATCGCTCCCATACACCGGCAATCTGGTTCCGTCCTATCCTTCCTATTACCACTCGTATCCACTCCTTGCTCCGGTACACATAGGGGTTAAAGCATCAGGGAGAGAGCTCCAGTACAATTCCCGGGTATATGAAAAAGGGGAAAAACAGAAGCCTCCGATAGTGCAGGATTGCCTTTAAAACTTTTATTTAGATTCCAAAAAAGACATGTACTCACATAAAATCAACATGCAGCGCATCCGTATGGCATAGGGTCCGCAACTACCTCGTTCGCGGTGCTCGCCTGGGATCAGCGTGCGTTCCTAGCCTCGGGATCGTTCAGACGGAAGTGATGTGGTCACGTTCTCCTTTATATGGAATAATAATCCTTTCTCTAAACATTTGGTATACTTCGGCAGGTATATTGATGATATTATCATTATCTGGGATGGCCAAACCACCGAGATAGAGGCCTTTGTACACTATTGCAACAACAATCAGTTAGGACTCTCCTTTACGTTTGTATACAATACTGATACTCTCCCTTTCTTGGACCTGGAGTTGGGCCATGTAGACCACAAGATTTTTGCCCGCAATTACACCAAGCCCACGGCTGGCAACTCCTATATACATTATAGGAGTTGCCACCACCCCACGTGGATTAATAACGTACCCAAAGGGCAGTTTTGCCGGTTACGACAGAACTGCACCAAGGACCAAGACTACCAGTCTCAGAGTTCCCACCTAAAAAATAAATTTCTTGATAAGGGCTACCCATCAGACTTGGTTGACCTAGCTTGCCACACATATGCCAAAGGAAAGCCCCCCAAGGTTCCCAAGCCTGTAGCGGACCAACCGGTTCGTTTCATTACTAAATTCCACACCAAGTTCAGAAACATGGAGGGGATACTCCGTAAACATTGGAATATCTTGTTGCAAGACCCACACCTCAAAGCAACCTTACACCCACGCCCTATAGTTACCTATCGGAGAGCACCAACATTAAAGAACAAAATAGCTCCCAGTAAACTACCTGAGCATTGCAAAGCCCCATCTTTGAACCTCATTCCCCTTAAGGGAATGTATCCATGTAAGAAAAAATTATGCAAGACATGTGACTATATTAATTATGGACAAAAATCCTTTTCCCATCAAGGCCACACATATTTGTTGGACAACTTTTACAATTGTTCCACAGATCATGTGGTATATTGTCTGACTTGCCCTTGTAAATTATTATATGTGGGCCGCACCATATGTCCTTTGCGCCAACGGTTTGGCAAACATCGGTGGCTTATTGAGGAAGGGTCCGATAAACATAGTGTCCCTAGACATTTCCTAGAGTATCACAACAAATCCACTGAGGGGTTGAGAGTTTGGATTATTGAGGCCATATCCAATAAATTACCAGAGGCCCAGCGGTTCTCTAGGCTCTGCGAACGTGAGACTTTTTGGATTTTTTCTTTGAACACATTAAAACCGTATGGACTAAACGAGGAACTTGAAATCAGTACTATTTTATAATTACCCTTCTTTTATAGAGGTCCTTTTTATAAAATATACACCATTAAATATTGTGACTTTTTAATATTTTAACATATATATTTTTTAATATCTTATAAAATATATTTTTTAACACATTCTCCTCACCTGCCATATGCATGTGTATGTGCATAGATGTATGTGCGTACATACATGTATATGTCTATTCTTCTCACATTTTTATTTTTATTTTTATATTTATTTTTTATTTTTATTTTTATTTTTATTTCGATTATCATTAATTTTATTTATTTATTTTTTTTTTTTTCTATTAATAATTTTTTTTATTAATATTTTTATGGTTTATTTATAGTTTAGGGTTTACATCTTTGTTTACATATGTACACATTCCCCTCACATTCTGTTTTGTTTTATTTATTCATTTAATTACTTATTTTACCAATAGTGTATGTTTTAACTATTACTGTGTAATCGCATGATTTGAGCTTTTAATATGGCCGCCATAGTACCTCATTGGTCACTAAATCTTCGTGTACAGCCATTCACACATTACGTGTGTATAAATTCCCTTACTTACAATGGTCCCGGCATCTACACCTGAAGAAAGAGCGTGCATGCTCTCCACGAGCTTGGCGCACGCTCAGAAACGCGTCGTGTGCACCTTGACCCTGCCCACGTCACATGGTCGACGCTGAGAAACAGCTTGCCTCGAGAGTCCGGTCTCGGCGAAGTGAGAGCCGGCACCTCCCCGCCTTTCCATCCACCGGACAGCACCAACTTCTCCTCTCCCGGCATAAGCTGTTGGACGGCTTGACCTCAGGACGTTGCACTTGAGCCTTCATTATCTTTCGTCTAGTGAGTTACTTCACACTGTATGTTATTTTCTCTATTAAACGTATTGCACTTAGAGGCGCTCCGCTTTGTCCTTTTTTTACCCTGTCTAAACAAGTGAAGCACAATAAAATATCTCAAAAACCAACACATCATTAAAGAACAGATGAAAAACAAAGTAATTGACATGTATCAGTCTGGAAAGGGTTACAAAGCCATATCTAAAGCTTTGAGACTCCAATAAACCATGGTGAGAGACATTATCCACAAATGGAGAAAACTTGGAACAATGGTGAACCTTCCTAGGAGTGACCGGCCTACCAAAATTACTCCAACAGCACAATGACGACTCATCCAGGAGGTCAAAAAAGAACACAGAACAATATATAAAGAACTGCAGGCCTCATTTGCCACAGTTAAGGTCAGTGTTCATGATTCAACAATGAACGAGACTGGGCAAAAATAGCATCCATGGAAGAGTTCAAAGGCGAAAGCCAATGCTGACCAAAAAGAACACAAAGACTCATCTCACATTTGCCAAATAACATCTTGATTATCCCCACGACTTTTGGGCAAATATTCTGTGGACCGATAAGACAAAAATTTAACTTTTTTTAAGGTTTGCATGCTGTTACATCTGGCATAAAACGAACACACCGGGGGTGTGGTCGGACCTCGGTCCGTGACGGCTGCTTAGTATTGAAGTTCCCACTCACAGAGGCCTTGCCTTACCCAGTTGTCTCGAGAAGAGTGAGTATCCACCCAGCTCACAATGGGGAAATCAGACCGGAGCACCTCTGCTTCCCGCTCCCATTCATCTTACGGTTCTGGCACACAGTTAAGCCACAATATACCGGAGCTTTTCCAGACCCAGCACAGGGATAAACAGGAATAATTTTCCTCTACTCCTCCAGGAGCTGCATTCTCCTCTCCAGATGACCCTGTGCAAGATATCACACTGCAGCATGATCATTCCTCAGTGGTTCTCCCGCTCTGTCTGGGAGACCTGCAGAAAGTGGCCTCTGGCATAAAAGACACTTTCACCACAGCCATAGCGGATCTCAAAAGCGATATCCAGGCCCTGGGCTCCAGATTAGCAGAAGTGGAGCACACCTCTAGCTACCATGAGGTAGCCATCCAGCAGGTGCAGCACATAACTGAAGCCCACTCTTATCATCTCAGAGAAATTCATAGACACCTGGAAGATTTGGATAACCAGGCATAATATCAGGGTGAGGGGTGTCCCTAAACAATTGAGCCTTGTGACTTATCAAAGGCAGTACTGGCAATCTTTAATGACCTGTTCGAGCGACCACCAGCAATGAATGGAATGGATACATAGAGATTTATGCCCAAGAGGAAGGGATAGCAAACCCCCGCGAGACATTGTGTGCTGCCTAGTGAGTTTCCCCCTTAAAAAATACATCCTTAAGAGAGAGAGAGATATTGCATACTCTACAACGGAACAGATATCCATCTGTATCAGGATCTTTCTAATATCACTCTACAGTACAGAAGAGACTTACGGCCCCTATTGAATGCCCTCCATTCTGGAAACATCTCATACAGATGGAAGTTCCCGTTCTCCTTATCAGCATCTGCTCACGGTCGGTCGGCATAACTAAGAGTCCCCGAAGACCTACTCACTTTTGCGATACTCTCGACATCCCCCTGGTAGACGTACCAGATTGGTATTTATCTCTTTGCCTTCCTGCACCCTGGAGTTCCAGTACATATGAGGATTCCATGGATTGGCTAAACCAACGACATTGACAATTGAGATTACCTCCTTCTACTCCCCTGATGCTTGCTGATCACCAGGCCCCATCTGCCTCACTGGCCCACAGGAGGGCTTGTCATGATGCCTGAACACAGGTATCCAGCAATCAGTCTCCCAGCGATAAGTAATCTGTTCAGCTAATACACCCCTCACATTTTTGTAAATATTTTATTATATCTTTTCCTGTGACAACACTGAAGAAATGACACCTTGCTACAATGTAAAGTAGTGAGTGTACAGCTTGTATAACAGTGTAAATTTGCTGTCCCCTCAAAATAACTCAACACACAGCCATTAGTGTCTAAACTGCTGGCAACATAAGTGAGTGACTCATTAGTGTTACAAGGTCTCAGGTGGGAATGGGGAGCGGGTGTGTTACATTTGGTGTTATCGCTCTCACTCTCTCATACTGGTCACTGGACGTTCAACATGGCACCTCATGCCAAAGAACTCTCTGATGATCTGAAAAAAAGAATTGTTGTTCTACATAAAGATGGCTTAGGCTATAAGAAGATTGCCAAGATCCTGAAACTGAGCAGCAGCACGGTTGCCAAGGCCATACAGAGGTTTACCAGGACAGGTTCCACTCAGAACAGGCCTTGCCATGGTCGACCAAAGAAGTTGGGTGCACGTGGTCAGCGTAATTTCCAGAGGTTGTCTTTGGGAAATAGATGTATGAGTACTGCCAGCATTGCTGCAGAAGTTAGAGGGGAGGGGGTTAACCTGTCAGTGCTCATACCATACGTCGCACACTACATCAAATTGGTCTGCATGGCTGTCATTTTAGAAGGAATCCTCTTCTAAAGATGATGCATAAGAAAGCCCGCAAACAGTTTGCTGAAGATAAGCAGACTAAGGACATGGATCACTGGAATCATTTCCTGTGGTCTGATGAGATCAAGACAGTGTGTCTTGCCTACAGTCAAGCATGGCAGTGGGAGTGTTATGGTCTGGGGCTGAATGAGTGCTGCCAGCACTGGGGGGGGGGGTACAGTTTATTGAGGGAACCATGAATGCCAACATGTACTGTGACATACTGAAGCAGAGCATGATCCCCTCCCTTCAGAGACTGGGCCGCAGGGCAGTATTCCAACATGATAATGACCCCAAAAACACCTCCAAGATTACCACTGCCTTGCTAAAGAAGCTGAGGGTAAAGGTGATGGACTGGCCAAGCATGTCTCCAGATCGAAATTGTAGCAAAGTGTAATTTCTTCAGTGTTATCACATGAAAAGATATAATAAATTATTTACAAAAATGTAAGGAGTGTACTCACTTTTGTGAGATACTGTATGTACTGTATAAACTTGTACCTGTATATACCTGACCTATTTTCACCTTATGTGTGTTTCTGAAATTATTACCATCATATGACGTCCGCCCGCATCGAGGGAGACTTCCTGCCGCCGTCATATTAATATGGCCCGGTAAGGAAGTTGTTAATTAATGACAAAATTATTGCCGAACAAACAGATTTGAAAATTGCTCTGGTCCATAAGAGGTGAACAAGTGTGAGATCTGAAGTGGGTAAAGCGATATTAAAAACAGAATAAAAAAAAATAAATAAAAAATAAACATGTTATACTTGCCTGCTCTGGGCAGTGGTTTTGCACATGGCAGCCTAGATCCTCCTCTTCTTGGTTCTTCTGCTGGCGCTTCTGTCCCCTTCCTCCTGCCAAGTACCTATAGGAGCACCCAAGCATGCTTGCTCCCAAGCCGAGGCTCCATGTGTCCATTCACACACAGAGCTGTAGCTTAGCTCCATCCCCTCTCTCTCCTCATTGGCTCACTCGCAGTGATTGACAGCAGAGGGAGCCAATGGCATCCACTGCTCTCTCAGCTAATAAGGAGAGGGAGTCCCCAGACAGCTGAGACTCTCATGAACTTCACTGGATCGAGATGGGGCTCAGGTAAGTATTAGAGGGGGGGGCTGCTGCAACACAGAAGGTTTTTTACCTTCATGTATGTAGCAGGTTTTCCAGGCGTTGGGCCTGAGATGGGTCTGCCATTGTTACCGGTGACACCTTCAACCCATTTAAGCTGAGTACCCAAGTGTGAGAGTTGAGACAATGACCATTCCGGCATCTTTGGTTTGTTTTGTTTATTTTATATTGGGAATGGGAAAAGGGAATGAGTGGGATACTCCTCTGGCTCAACTAGGTAAAACTGGGACACTCTGTAGAAAAATGCCTGTTAGTGCTGTCTTGACGCCAGCTGAATGCCGACCAACGCTTCCTGATGCTTGAAAAATGCTTTATTACTGAACTGTGCTAGAACTTGACTTGTAACACCATTGATTAACTCAAAAGATCCTGGACTGTAGTAGGACTTGACTCGTGACACTCTGTTTAGCTCAAAAGTCCTGTGAACAGCTCCCTTCAGCCCTTCACTGATTGAGGTAGCTCCTTGTAACTTCTTGTGCTGCTGCAACTCTCAACACTGTACACTGCACACTGCACACTGTACACATTAACTCTTCAGGGCCCAACTGCTGGAGCCCCCTTTACACTTTCAGGGTCCTCTTACTAGGCACCCCCTCTACTGTTCAGGGTCCTCTCACTAGGCACCCCGTCTGACACTTCAGGGTCCTCTCACTAGGCACCCCTTTGATACTTCAGGGTCCTCTTACTAGGCACCCCCTCTGACACTTCAGGGTCCTCTCACTAGGCACCCCCTTTGACACTTCAGGGTCCTTTCACTAGGCACCCCCTCTGACACTTCAGGGTCCTCTCACTAGGAACCCCCTATGACACTTCAGGGTCCTCTCACTAGGCACACCCTTTACTGCTAGCTAGCTCCTGGATCCCCTGGACCTTCACCGGAGTGGTCCCCTCTCAGCTAGGCAGACCCCAGGGGCAATTACAGTACTCACGAACTTGGAACGCTTTCCTGAAACTGCGCCCCCTTCAACTCAACTCCTCAGCACACCGGATCCTCTCTGCAGCTTAGCTCTCTCTGTATCCTCAGGCAAGCTGCCCAAGACACCTGATCCTTCTGACAGGATGAGAGACAGCCGTACTCTCCCTCCTGGGACTCTGCTTCCCACCAAAGACGCTGCGTCATGCGTTCCCCTCAAACTTATACCCACTCCCAGAATCCTATGCGGCAGAATCTGCCTTTCTGGGGTAGATACAGGCCTGAATGTGCCACTGATTGGGTTTCCTCCACTTCCCAATGAAAACCCTTCTCATGGAGCCAGTGGGGAGACTCCCCAGTCTCAATAGCAACACCTGGGGGACATGACAGCCCAGCTGAAAATCATGGCCCTGCTGTTAGGCAGCCAAAGCCCACTATACTTTGCCTAGCACCTACCTTGTAGGGTGCTACATGTATAAAATGCATGAAGGTAAAAAACCTTGAGCTTTTGGAAATAATTTACTAGTAGCCTCACCTAAATGTCTTTTGGCTAATAGGTTTACATCATCCATTTTTTCATTACTGTTTTATTCAGATAATGGGTAACATATTCACAGATGAGAGTCCTAACAAAAGCAAGTCAGCACTTTATCAAGAATACTGTGAGAGATCAACAGCAGGGATAACCAAATTTGCATAGTTACACTGAGGAAACTGGGACCAGACTCTATATATTTAAAGTAAGATTTATTTACAGTGGAACAGAAATCCATTCAAACACCAGAAAACAGCAAACATAAAGATATATGTAAACCAAAAACCACAAAGTACCAAGTACAAAGTACCTAACTAAACAACCTAACAGAAAGCCAAACTCACTAACTAACTATATACAATATATACAATAAATACAAATGGGGAACATAGAAAAGCAAGGCAAAACTGGAGGCATAGGAAGGGGGAACCAAACTGGGATCAGGGACAAAAGGGAGTAGGAACAAAGGCAGCAGAGTTCATGTACAAGGAAAAAAGCACAACCAGGAGCAGGAACAGGTTAACTAGCAGTATCTGGCAGCAAAGCAAAACACTGGAGTGAGCGAGAAATATAGAGGAGGACCAAAATACCCTCCCAGCAGCCAGCTTTGGGTGGAAACTGATTACTGGGATCTGCTGGCTGCCTGGAGACATCATCTGGGGGACCCTGGAACTACAGTCTTCCATTTTGGGAAGCACAATGCCACCAGCAGGTGATCCAGGTACTGACAAATACTTTACAAACCTTACTGGTATAAAAGTTGAACAGAGGGAGATCGACAGCAAGCACCTGCCTCCTGCACTAACATAACAGTACCCAATGGAAGTGCAATAATGCAACGCTTCCATTAGTCTATTTTGAAGTATCCTTTGAAAGTGGCACTATCTGGGCAGCATATTCTATTTCACAAATGTGAACACGCTTGCTATAAAGAAGTTAGAAAAAATTGAATTGTTAGCCTATATAGTGACTTTCACCAACTAAAGTACATTTTGCATATAATGCTATAAATGTTTGCTCAAAGCATTATTTAAATATATATTATAATATATAAAAGTCCTTATTACAATACAAGCATAAAATGTTCTCTACAACTAAATGCTTAAACAGGGCCAGATCTAGTATGGTTGATCTGGGGGTGCAGTAACAAAAATTGGTGAGGGTAGTGCCAACAGACCTTCATTTTATCCTTGTAGCTACATGTGCTCCAGTTAATGGTAGATATGGCAACATTGTACATAACAGTGGGAGTGGCCTAAGGTGAAGGTTTAAAAGAACCTGACCCTATTTACTGTATACACAATGTTTCCTCAGCTCAGTGTTCCCAGCAGTGACCATTCCAGATGTCAGTGCCCCCAGTAGTGACCAGTATAGATATCAGTTTTTCCAGCAGTGGCAGTACAGATCTCAGTTCCCTCACATCAGTGACCAGTACAGATTCTAGGCCCCCAAGAATGAGATTTATAGATCTCAGTGCCCTCAGAAGTGACCAGTATAGATAGCACTGCCCCCTGCAGTGGCCATAATAGTCTCAGTGTCCCGAGTGCATTGTAACTGTGCATCCAAACTTCCAAGTTCTGACCAGAGTACACAGACCATCCCGGGAACCACTTGTCTTGCCTTGTCTCCAGCAAGGTGGTAAATCTGAGGCACACTCCTGTCAGAGCTAGCCTTGGGCTAACCACTACACTCATAGTGGCTGCTGTGCTTCAGCTAAACTGGGTTGAACTTCAGTGCCTCATTATAGGGAAGGCCCTGTTGATGCCACTGTTTCTGTGGTGGGGGGACTAAACTTTAGGGAGGGCATAGCCCTCTTAAGCACATCCCTAGAGTTGGCCCTGCTATTAAAAATTAAGACATCCCATTTAAAAAAAAAAAAAAAATGCTGCACAGACTTTTATTTGGATAGTGTTCTGCATCAATTACCAACAACAATGTGTTTATATACGTAAACCAGCATTTTTCAACCAGGGTGCCGTGGCACCCTGGTGTGCCTCCTGGGTTCTTCAGGGGTGCCTTGGCAAAATGCCTAAAAATTGCAACAAATTGAAACTGTTTTTTACATTGCAGCATTACAATTCTGGGCACCATGCGAGTCAAGCCACTGGCATCCTAACAACCAATGGCATCAATGGTTGATAAGGAGAATGACAGATGCTTGCTTAGAATCCTTGTTTACTCCTCCTCTTCCCCTCCATCAGCACTGGGGTCACATTAGCAGGTAGAAGAAGAGAAACTAAGGGAGAAAAGAAATGCTAGAATACTAGTCAGTACCAGTTTGCAATAGTGGAGGACTAAATCAGTTCTAACATTGGATTGCCCATGTGTATGTGTATGGATGTTGCTGCTATATGTAAAACTATTAGTTTTTTTTTTTTTTTACATTTTAGAATGGGGTGCCTCGAGATTGAAAGAAGGTTGAGAAACACTGATGTAAACAATGCATAGTAACAAGGTTTATTAGGTATGAATATTATTTTGTACTTTCAAAAACTCTTTAGGTCATGAGAAAACTTCTCTACCCTTATCCAACTATCAGATGTTTTTATGCTTTTAAACAATTATATTGGCACAGAAGAAAAAAGCTTTGTTAAAATTTTCACAGATGCTTCTTTCACGTCATTATTTCTTAGGCTATATATCATAGGGTTTGCTACAGGAGTAATAACACCATAGATGAGAGAGATATATTTCAGCATGGAAGAAAGATTCTTGGTTTGTCCCATGTACATAGTGATAGTTGTCCCATAAAACATGAAAACCACGATCAGGTGAGAAGCACATGTAGAAAAAGCTTTGAACCTTCGTTCGGTTGACTGAATTTTTAATACTGATGAAATAATTAGAATATAGGACACCACAATGAATACAAATGGTGCTAAGAGGACAAATAGACTTACAATGAATAGTCTTAGTTTATAAAAGGTGAGATTTCCACATGCTATCTTTAGCAGTGCTAATATCTCACAGACAAAATGATCCAGTTTATTTTCTGTGCAGAAGATCAGAGGCTTTACAATGGTGGGGCCAACGGATATAAATAAACTACCCAGCCACATAGTAATTGTTATATTACGACAGATGTTATGATTCATAATGATCACATAATACAAGGGGAAGCACACAGCAATGTAGCGATCATAAGCCATAACTGCTAACAGTAGACCTTCGGTACCCCCTAGGAACAGTCCGATGTTCATTTGCACCATACAGCGTAAAACAGAAATGGTTCTTTTCTTGTAAAGGGCATCAAGAAACATTTTTGGGACAGAATTAGATGAAAAACACAAATCCAGGAATGAAAGATTGCAGAGAAAAAAGTACATTGGAGTGTGCAATTTAGGGCTGATAAAAACAGCAAATATCAGAAAGCTGTTCCCCAGAATGGTCAACATATAAATGAATAATAATGCAACAAAGAATATTAAGGAAATCTGCATATTTTGAGAAAAACCAACCAAGATGAATTCTTTCAAAGAGGTCTGATTTCCTGGATTCATTACAAATGTAATGCTACTATTAAACAGATCAGTTCTTTTTTTGCCAAGAGTTTTGAAAGGTAAAACTGAAGGGGCATTTAATGAGCTTTCTGCTTTTCTAAAAAAAATAAAAATAAATTTCAAGTAAAAACAAAGCAATTAAAGCAAATTAAAGAAGCTGGATGGAAGTAGTATGTGAAAGAATGAATATAGTAAACCTTGATTACATAAATTAATAGATAAGTAAAATATATTAAAGATATTATAAATGATTATATATGAAACTCAAAAATAATATACATTTAAATCACTTTAAAGCCCAATTTCAGACTATTGTGATTTTAAACTTCTACTAATATTTTGGATTTAATTATTTTTACTTGTTACATTTGATTATTATTATTATTATTATTATTATACATGATTTATAATGTTTTCACAGCCAAATGTGAAAACAAAATGCAGTACAGTTACAATACAATTCAATACAGGAAGAATCAGAGGGCCCTGCTTGTTTGAGAGTACAATCTAAAAAAAAAGGGTCAAGTGATACAAAAAAAAAAAAAAATAACTGTGGGGGATAAGCTAATGGAGAAAGTAAAAGTCCCGTTTATTAGAGGCAAAGATGGGTTTTCAGGGATCAGCTAAAGGCATATAGAGTGGGATATGGACATTATGTTTTTTTTTGCACTTTGGTGTTACATGAATTTTTGGCACTTTTTATGCACTGATTTATTTATTTATTCACTAATCATGATTTGATTATATGCATAATTATGTAACTTGACTCGCTTTGTCAATGTCCACAAAAGTCATTTAAAATGATCTAATGTCGTTTTAGGGTCTATTACAGTCTCTTTACTATAGGGCCAGGTATCCTGTGGTTGCTGTAGGGGCAGTTAGAGATCGGCTGCAGTCACACAGAAATCGCTTTGTCAATGTCCACAAAAGTCATTTAAAATGCTCCAATGTAATTTTAGGGTCTATTACAGTCTCTTTACTATAGGGGCAGGTATCCCGTGGTTGTCACAGATGTGTGAATGGACCCTATATGTATTAGACAATGTATTTACCGGCTGCTGTCGGTTCTGGCTGATTTATGAAAAAAAATAAAATAAATTTTGCTGTAAAAAAAAAAAACATTTAGGGCAACTTTTACAATTGCAATACTTCTGTTATGACATCGTCCATGTGGTGGGACTATTTGTGCACAGCTAGTACGTCTTTTGTGGCTGCAAATATGACCTAAAGGTTTTTAAAGTTCGCCTCCCATTAAAGTCAATGGGGCCCGCCGCAAACTCGCGGTTCGCAGGCTTTTGAGAAACTTTGCGGCTGGCGTTCGCGAACCACCCTGGCCGATGTTCGTCCATCACTAATTATAAATGCAATCCAGGTTACTTTTTATTTTGACCTGGTAAACTTGGGTACATTTGCATTGTGCATAATTAGATGTTAGAAATTCAGGTTATATGTAAAAATCGAAAACTCTTTCAATCAGATCCTGTTTATTATGTTGGATAATGGGCAGTGTTATATCTATGATCTAAGCTCAGTTTGCTTAAACTCCTAAGGGAACTCTGAGTGTGCAAAATCCTATTTTTAAAAAAAATAAATGTGTTAAACTTACCTGCTCTGTGCAATGGTTTTGCACAGAGCAGCCCCGATCCTCCTATTTTGGGGTCCCCTGCCTGTGCTCTTGCCTCCTCCTTCTTTCTGAGTGCTCCCATAGCAAGCCGCTTGCTATCTGGCCACTTGCACAGGCTCAATCTCGAGCCACACTGTGTGTGTCTTTTGATACTAAGTGTGGCTAGTCCCCATCCTACGCACCTTCGTCACTAGATTTGATTGACAGCAGCAGAAGCCAATGGCTCCTGCTGGTCTCAATAAGTCTGGTTAGGAGAGGGAGAGAGAACAGCACTGCTGTTCTCAGGCATGGTTCTGGATCAAGATTGGGCTCAGATAATCATTTAGGGGGGGCAGGGGGTAGCTGCATGTGAAAGGTTTATTTTTTACCTTATTGCTGAGAATGCATTAAGGTAACAAAAACAAATTAGCCTTTATAACACATGTGCATAAATGCTCATTTATGTGTATATGTAATACTTACCTCTCACAAGGGTCATAATGTCTTCATGGTCACAAAGTAGCCATCTTTGTTCAAGTATCATTTAGAATCACCATCTACTCCCTTGACTGCAATGCCAACTCAGAGATGACACAGTCATGTCAATTTTAGTTCACAGATGTCTGACATAGATCAGTACCAATCTCCAACTATGTCCTATATTCATGATTTTATGGTTCCTATTTTTATATTGCTATGTTAATACCCTCAGAATAGACATATCTGGTACCCTGTTTCACCCACTGAGGCCGTAAAGCACATCAGTGCAAAAAATACACCAAAATTAGAAAAATAGAAAAAAATAATCCCATTTATTAGAGAACATTCCTGAAAATATGGGATTAACAGTCCCAAAATCATAAAAAAAAACAGCTGGAGTTAGTGAAACCATATGAACAAGTTTATTAAAATAGCACACTTAATGTTAAAATCTTGGCAATCATGGGAACCAACATTGGCACCACAAACATGATGGAGTATTCCAGCCACAGGGAACCAAGCAAGACATGCGGCAGGGAAGGGCACGGTAAACACTATACACCATACATGGTGTTCACCATGTCCATCCCTGCATGTCTAAAAGGTGCTTTATGGTTTGAAGTGCTAAGCACATTATTTATAATTTTCACAATTCATTTTGATCCTTTATGATATGATATTGATTTATGGCATGATTTTTGTTTTCATTGCTTGTTCTTCTTAAGTTTGTAGAAACAATTTAGTCGATATTGATGGTCCCTGAGGAAGCAATCGATGAACAATATGTTCTGCGAAATGCGCTGGACCGGATAAATATGTTTCATAACAAATGTGCAATCATAGATTGTATTGGAGTCGATGTAACCTCTTTTTTCATATGCATATTTTTATGACAAAATAACTTTTCAATTCATACTATGAATACATTTTGTTTTTTTTTTATCAAAATAATTTGTTAAAGTCCTCATCATTATGTGACAATCCCACATCCTCTAAAGTCCAACTGTTTTGAGAAGGTTATGGGAAGGTGTTTTCTCCCTATTATTTCTCTGTTTTTATTGTTCTATAGTTTATGGATGTGGTTAGTTGTCCCTAGAACTGATATTCTTTTCTAATTCTAGCTCTACTGACTTCCATCATCCAATCATGTGCATTTTTAAATTTTTATTGCATATCATTAGGTATTATTTGTAGAGATAGACCGATATGTTTTTTTCAGGGATGATACCGATATTTTGGTCACAACGTATCGGTATCGGCCGATAAGGGCCGATATTTTGTACATTTAAAGTTTTGAAAAATAAAGACTTTTTTTGACACAAATCTGGTACTGAACATGTTAATTTTTGTTTACTGCTTAATGGCTGGCTTGCTGGCACCCTGTGTAGGGTGGCTGACTGTCTGGCACCCTGTGGTGGATGGCTGGCTGGCTGGCACCCTGTGGTGGATGGCTGGCTGGCTGGCACCCTGTGGTGGGTGGCTGGCTGGCACCCTGTGGTGGGTGGCTAGCTGGCTGTCTGGCACCCTGTGGTGGGTGGGTGGCTGGCTGGCACCCTGTGGGGGGTGGGTGGCTGGCTGGCACCATGTGGTAGGTGGGTGGCTGGCACAGGGGCTGTGGGTGGCTGGCTGGCTGGCTAGCTGGTACAGTGCTTGTGGCTGGCTGGTACAGGGCCTGTGGGTGGCTGGCTGTCTGGCACCCTGTCTGCAGGTGGCTGGCTGTCTGGCACCCTGTGGTGTGTGGCTGGCTGTCTGGCACCCTGTGGTGGGTGGCTGGCTGTCTGGCAGCCTGTGGTGGGTGGGTGGCTGGCACAGGGGCTGTGGGTGGCTGGCTGGTACAGTGCCTGTGGCTGGCAAGTACAGGGCCTGTGGGTGGCTGGCTCACTTGTACAGTGCCTGTGGCTGGCTGGTACAGGGCCTGTTGATGTGGGTGGCTGGCTGGCACCGGGCTGCTGTGGGTGTGTATGGCTGTGATACACTCCTGCGAGACTAGTCCTGACTCCAGATGAGGCTGTCCAAGGCGAGGGAGGCAGCCTAAGAAGGCAGAATGACGTCACAAAAATATTGGCAATATCGGCCAGTTCCAGGGCCGATACCGATATATCGGGGAAAGTGCATATCGGCTACCGATATATTGGCCTTGCCGATAATTTGTCTATCCCTAGTTCTTTGCAAAGTGAAGCTTTATTTCATTTACTAAGTTGTGGAACAACTGCTCTTGCAGAATGCAACTGCACTTTGCAAAATATCCAGTCTATTTGCCTTTAGTAATTAAACCCCATAGATTCCCCCATCCAATGTAAACAGCATGGGCAGAGGAATCTACTCTGTTGGCTATTGCATTCAGACTGCCAGCACCCACAGTTGTCTGCCTATATGACAGCACATCACTTGATTGAGTGCTGTCACTGTTCTGCCAATAAATGTCCACCCAGCTCTTTCAATTTTTCTTACCAAACCCAGCTCTTTCAAAATTTTCTACGTTTGGTGGTGCCATCAGCGCCATACACGGCTCAAATTTTGGCTCATTCAGCAGGAACTGATTGGTGCTGAGTATGGCCAGTTTAGAATTATTATTGGACATTGTGGTCCTAAACTAGCTGTTTAAACTTAAACTCAACAAAATGACAACAACATTTGAGAAGAACTTTCTATAGTATGACCCATTTGTATACATTACCTGAAATTTGGATCAATTTCCACATTAATGAAATAAAACTAAAGATAAAAAAATGTAATATAATTTAAAAAATATTGAAAAGGTTAGCTAAGATGCTAAAATTTCATTAGTAAAACAAATAAATTCAATCAGCTTCAGAGGCAGCCATTTTCTCTAGTTTAGCTGAAGATTCAGTAAATATAAGGAATTCTGCCTCCCATAATACACTTTGGTATTAAACATCATAACACCAGAGAGATTGGCTGCTATGAATCCCAGTTCTCATTAAAATAAATCAACAGACCGTCCCAGGATACATTATATAATAATTACTAGAAAGAATTCATCCTTTGCATCCAAAGTTCAAAAGTTTTCATTTATTATTACAAAATTCAGATTGTGTATTCATTTTTGCACAGTTATTGATACTGCATATTATCCCAGACCTTCTTGGTTCAGCTCTAAAAAATATATTTAAGGTATAAATGTCAATACTGTTATTTGAAACAGAAGGAAGGAAGAAAATTAATCACAAACTATAAATGGTCATACATTTTACAAAAAGTTTAAAGCAGCCAGGGGAGGACTGGGCCAAGGGGCAGGGGGGCAATTGCCCCCTTGGCCGCTCTGATGTCCTGTAAAAAGGCTGCACCACTTCTGCCACAGACATGCCTAAAGGATCCCTGGTGAAGAGAAGTAAAAAGCCTCTGTCACTGACCTACTAAGTGTGGGATGAAGACAAGGGCAGAGCACAGACTCGCCTCCCCTGCATGGATGGTGTAAACTGTGACTGAGCAGAGGCCTGTTCTATGCCAGCTCTATGCCCCACTTGAGACTTTCCTCCTGGCCAGCCCCAACCAAGCTGTCCCAGCTCCCGCCAACCACCCCCTGCTGGCCAGGTTGGGAACCAGGATTCATCCGGTGAGTAGAGAGTACCTGGAGCAAGGATTCAGCCTGGAATGGGGGTCAGGAGGACAGGAAGAGGGAGAGTGGGAGGAAGGCTGAGCCATTGCACCATTGGTCTCTGGTTTGAACTTGCCCCCTGGGCTGAAAGTTGCCAGTCTGCCTCTGAAAGCAGCCAATAATATAAATGGCATGGAGGATTGGCAGACAAGACAGAACAGTATGATCATTGGCAATGCACTGAAATACAGCAAATCCCTCTACAGTGCCGTTTGATTGTAATATTACCAAAAGTTTGTTCACCTGCCACAAGCATTAATGGTAGAACTTTCTCTTTTTGGGAGGAGGCCTTCCAACATTTGTGGATCTCTGGTCAGAAAATTAGTGGGTCAATTTGCATATTGTGCCTGAACCCTTAATTGGGTATACCTAAATGGATTTCAAAACATTAACTCCGTGTCTGATCAAAGGTTTATGTTTACTACCTGCCTGGCACCTTCCATGTTTTCAGATCTGTTATCGGTTAAAGTAGAACTTTAGGAAAAACGTTTTTTTTAATTTGGATAGAGCAAGGAAATATTATACAGTATCTCACAAAAGTGAGTACACCCCTCACATGTTTGTAAATATTTTATTATATCTTTTCATGTGACAACACTGAAGAAACGAGACTTTGCTACAATGTAAAGTAGTGAGTGTACATCTTGTATAACAGTGTAAATTTGCTGTCCCCTCAAAATAACTCAACACACAGCCATTAATGTCTAAACCACTGACAAGAAAAGCATGTCTCCAGACCTAAACCCTATTGAGGATTTGTGGGGCATCTTCAAACGGAAGGTGGAGGAGTGCAAGATCTCTAACATCCACCAGCTCTGTGATGTCATCAGTGAGGAGTGGAAGAGGATTCCAGTGGCAACCTGTGAAGCTCTGGTGAACTCCATGCCCAAGAGGGTTAAGGCAGTGCTGGAAAATAATAGTGGCGACACAAAATATTGACATTTTGGGTCCAATTTGGACATTTTAATTTAGGCGTGTGTTCACTTTTGTTGCCAACGGTTTAGACATTAACCACTTGCCGACTGCCTAACGCCGATCTACGTCGGCAGTCAGCCCCTCACAGGCAAAGTGACGTAGTTCTACGTCGCTAGCCTGTGAGGGCCTAGGCTCCCGCGTGGTCACGGACCCCCCCACGCGTGTGACCGGCGGACCCGATGTCCGCCGGTCACTCGGCGATCGTCGGGGGAGAGGGAGAAAGTCAGGCGGCTTGTGTAAACAAGCCGCCTGTCATTCTCCCCTGTGCAGAAACTGTGATCACATGGTTCTACTATGTAGAACCGTTGATCACTGTTTCTACAGCTCAACAGACAGCCAATCACAGTTAGAACCATGCCCCTAGGGACACACACAGCCCCTCCCTCTCAAATAAAGTTAGCCCCTTCACTACCAGTGTAATTTTGCAGTAACAGCTCATATGTATAGCACTGATTACTGCAGTAATGTCACAGGTAACCCCAAAAGTGTCAAAAATGTCAGTCAAGGGTCCGATCTGTCTGCCGCAATGTCGCAGTACCGCAAAAAAAATCGCAGATCGCCGCCATTACTCATTAAATAAAAAAAACAACAAAAATGACAAAAATCTTTCCCTTTGTTAGTAAAGGTGATAACTTTTGCGCAAACCAATCAAAATACTCTTTTTGCGATTTTTTTTACCAAACATATGTAGCATAAAACAAATTGGCCGAAAATGTTAAAAAATTTTGATTTTTACATTTTTTTTGGGGGGAATTTCTTATAAAAAAAATGTGAAAAATATTGTTATTTTTGCAAAATTGACGCTCTTTTTTTGTTTATAGCGCATGATCAAAAATTCGCACAGGTGATCAAATACCACCAAAGGAAAGCTCTGTTTGTGAGAAAAAAGGACATCAAATTCGTTTAGGTACAGCTTCGCACGACCGTGCAATTGTCCGTTAAAATCACGCAGTGCCGAATCGCAAAATACCCCCTGGTCAGGAAGGGGGTAAAATCTTCCGGGGCTTAAGTGGTTAATGGCTGTGTGTTGAGTTATTTTGAAGGGACAACAAATTTACACTGTTATACAAGCAGTACACTCACTACTTTACATTGTAGCAAAGTGTCATTTCTTCAGTGTTGTCACATGAAAAGACATAATAAAATATTTACAAAAATGTGAGGGGTGTACTCACTTTTGTGAGATACTCTAACCGCTGTCAGATTTCTTTTCACCACCTGTGTCCTACAGCCAAACAGGAAGTCAGAGGAAATCCCTGTAAATTAAGGGAATTCCTTGGGACCCCCTCGTCACCAGAACTAGTGTACCCAATGGACGTTTTCCCCTCTTTTACTTTTCTGGGGACAACCCAAAATTTGGGTAATTTCTCTTACTTTCACTTTCAATGATAATGGTAAAGATGACCAATAGGGAGCGTGAATCTTCTTAACGGGGGCACAGATCACAATAAAAACTGGCAGGTGTTCTAAAACCTCTCTGCTCTATCCAAAACAAAAAAAAGTTTTGCCTTTAGTTATACATTAGGGCTTAAACTGTTGTTGGTATCTGCCTTTGCTTGCCTCTCGTCTTGACATTTAACTTGTTTCCAGTTAGATTTTTCTGTCACTCATTGTGACCTCCCACCTGTCCTGATGCTATTTCTAATCTGCAATTTTGTATTGCATTTTGGTTCTGCCTGTACAATCAGCTATCCCCATCCAGTAGGTCCACTTTATCTCATGACACCTATGCCTAATCTATAAGAGGTCATTGTACATTGCCCTATGGGTGTGTCCTTTCATCAAGACATAGTTGACTCTACTGTATGTGATTTCTTCCATATGCACAATTTGACTCCCTGTAATAGGGATCAATCAAGTCTGGTGAGTGTATAGTGGGTCTGCATGCTGGTGGAGAGGAACCTTTCCTATACTCACCGAGGGCGTTTTTCATGTGTGGGATCATATATGGACTTCACAATTTTTATGTATTTTCTATAATTTAAATGAAATTGTATTTTTCTTTTTTTTCCTTTATTTGTCTATTCACTGTTATTCATTCATTATTGTGATATGTATTTTATGATATAAGAGTGCGGTTTGTTTGTTTCTTTTCACGGTATAGTTGTTTTTTACACTTTACAACACACAGCTCCTTATTGTAGTTAATTTGTTTTTTGGTTATTGATTTGGGTGGGTTCAGAACCTATTGGGTTCCTATATTTTCTTTTTTTCAAAAGTATTTGGACCCCTGCCTTTACACGCACATGAACTTTAATGGCATCCCAGTCTTAGTCAGTAGGGTTAAATATTGAGTTGGCCCACCCTTTGCAGCTATAACAGCTTCAACTCTTCTGGGAAGGCCATCCACAAGGTTTAGGAGTGTGTCTATGGGAACGTTTGAACATTCTCTTAGAACCCCATTTGTGAGGTCAGGCACTGATGTGGACGAGAAGGCCTAGTTGCAGTCTCTGCTCTAATTCATCCCAAAGGTGTTCTATCGGGTTGAGAACAGGACTCTGTGCCGAACAGTCAAGTTCCTTCACCCCAAACTCACTCATCCATGTCTTTATGAACCTTGATTTGTTCACTGGTGCGCAGTCATGTTGCAACAGGCAGGGCCAACCCCAAATTGTTCCCTCAAAGTTGGGAGTATAAAATTGTCCAAAATGTCTTGGTTTGCTGACGCATTAGGAGATCCCTTCACTGGAACTAATGGGCCAAGCCCAACCCCTGAAAAACACCCCATACCATAATCCCCCCTCCACCAAATGATTTGGACCAGTACACAAAGCAAACTCACCCATCCATCCAGGTTTCCTCACACACCCAGCATTTCTAGCCATGGCCATCTGAATTAAGGGCAGATGATTCATGTAGTATTTACTTTATAGAATCCATCTGCCCCTAACTCAGGGAGACAGGCAGGAGAGTGTGCTTAGCTGAAAAACCCTCTTACCCTCATCAAGAAGAAAGAAAAAAAATGAATATGAAGGGATTTCTGATATCTTCTTGGCCTAGGTCAGGATCCAGGAAGCAACTGAAAAAATGTGGAAAAAAAAAGTTTAAAATGAGAAAATAAAATATACCTTCATATCTATTTACTAATGCAAGCAGCATAAGGATTAAATAGTTAACTTTGATTGAGAGAGTTTAATTCCCTCATAATAAAAATGACAATTGGGTTTAATTGTCAAAATACATTAGCTGCAGTGGGAGAAATCTCTATCTGCACTATGTGTGGATGGAGGAATCTGTTAGATTCTTTTTGTTTATCCAGCAAGGTGGACATAAAAAAAAATCTATATGATTATGAACATCTTTAGGAAATAAACCCTGGCAACCTTTCACCTTCAGCCAGAGATTGGACAATGGAGGTGAATGAAAGACTGACAAAATAAACTGTCAGAAAAGGGATCTGAACCCACAACCTCTGTTGCATGTGGCAGTGGCTCTTTTTGCTGAGCCACTTGAAATCCTGGACAGTGCCCTGCCTGATCCTTTGGACTTTTTTTTTCCTTGTCTCTTGTTACTGGTGAACCTTGCACTCTTTGCTCCTCCCATTAACTTCCTAATTTAAGCTGTGTCTCTGCACTTCCTGTTTGCTAGATTATTGTGCTCTTTCCAGCCAATATTGTGCTCCTTGCGTACCTCTAGATGTCTTTATTGCCCCTTCCACTTGTTACTGACCTTTTGGCTTGTTTTCCTGACTACGCTTCTGCATGACCCCTACCTGCTATATTGTCTACTGGATTCTGAGGCCTGAAATATGGTATTAACATGCAGCAAAACTCATATCCTTCATCAGGAGCTCAGGTGGATACTAGTTTGTGCTTAGACCCCACACCTTGGGTAAGACCACTTCATCCCCCAGGGCGACCTTCTTGTTTACTTATCGTGATCATCAATGGAAGCCTCTCTACGGCTATAGCTACTGGTCTCCGAGGCTGACCCATAAACTCTCCTCTTCACCTTCCTCCACTAGTCCACATATTTCTTGTTAGTATATGTGTACTGCAGAATACCTAATTGGCTATCAGTGCTGCTGTGCAAGTGACAAAAGGCTGATACCAGGTCAGATTCAGGAACTTGTGCTAGAGGCATTTAAAATGCAATTGATATAACAGGAATTTCAATCATTTTTATTACATTTTATAAGGAAAATACAATAATAAAGTATGGTCAAACAGTACATTTACAATAGACTTAGGTTGTTATTATAGGCCTTTAAATAATGATGAGATGACTTCCAGTTCCGGCGCCGTATGCTGTAGGCGCAGATACCCTCGGCTCCCGTGGCAGGGCTCCTAAATCTGCTTACAACACCGGCCGATCACCACCCCAGGACCAGTGGCAAGCTCCAGCACCTGTAGGTACCAGATCGGCATACTTAGATCTGACACAATGGACAAATTTCTTGAAAAAGGCGGCCCGCGCGGACCGCCGGGCCAGCCACAAATCGAGGCCGCGGTCTCGGCCCTCCCGCCTGGAGAGGCGGATGCCTCCAAAATGGACACTGCAGCTCCCCCAGTCTCATCAATGCCATCAGCAGGAGACCCTCAAACGGACCGCATAGCCCACGCTGTGGTGGCGCTGCTCACACCCACAATCACTGCAGCAGTTCAGACTGCTGTAGCTGAAGGCATGCAGGACCTTAAAAAGCAATTGAGTGATCACTCACATAGATTGCAGGAGGTAGAATCCCAGGTGGCCAGTGTGGAAGAAGAAATTTATCAGTCTCAGAGTTTTAAACAATCTCAGGACAAGACCAACCAATTTATTCTTCAAAAACTGGAGGACCTCGAAAATAGGGCCCGTAGGAGCAACCTCCGTTTCATCGGGGTACCAGAATCTATGCCACTGTCTGCTATCCCTGAACTGTGCACCAAAAAAATTCCTGAGGCCCTAGGTCTCCAAGGCATCTGTGTGATTGAATGAGCCCACCGCATGGGGATACACAACTCCGAGCGTTCCACCCCGCGGTCGATTATGGCTAAGTATCTGAACTACGCCGACAAATCGGCCATCCTCCAGAGATTCAGACAGACAAAATCGTTCCAGGTCGATGGAATTAAAATATTGATCTTTGCTGACTACTCGGTGGAAGTAGCGAAAAAGAGAAAGGCTTTTCAGACAGTTTGCTCCCAGCTGCATCAAGCACAGATCAAGTTCACATTGGCATATCCCGCTATCCTCTGGCTACGGTCACCAACCAGCGAACAGCTGTCTTTCCAAGACCCATCGGAAGTGGAACCTTTCTTACGCTCTCTCCATGTGGATGGACATGGTACCTTGGCTACTAAACCCTCTGCAGTCTCGCGCCCTCTAGTTCAAAGGAGTCCTCGCAAGGAATCACCCAAACAGCAGAAATATTCTGATGTGGTCAGTGGACATCGTTCTGCTCCTCACCGCTGATTCTCCTTCAACTTTGTTCGAGGGCTCTCCTTGTGGTGTAGGTACAAACCTACAGGTATTATCGTATTTTTGTTTCCTGGTTAATTTTGCAGCTCTTTGGTCTCCCTACCGGACGCTTGTCCTGCCGAGCGATAGATCTGCTCCGCAGCGGAGCCAGGTTCTGCCTTTTTGTTAAAATTGCTTACATGCTCTGTTTTGTTTAATGAACATGTTTTTATGTGCGCTATGGTGTCACTGTGGAGCACTGGGGCGCTCTTGTCAAGGGCCTACCGGCAGTTTCACCTGCCTTCCCCCTGGAGTGTGGTCGGCTGTTTGCTGACCAGGCCTGCTAAGCCATTGCCAAGGGCTATGCCGTCTCTCTCAGTTGCAGCATACAGAAAAAAGTGAAGTCGGTGATGCTATTTGCCTCCTTCTACTGGATTGTTTTTCCCCTGTTAGAGGTTACCTCTCCTAACCCCCTCCCGCCGGCTCCATGCTTGGCACCTGTCCAAACATGGCTCCGCAGCATTGCCATACCCAATCACACCGCTGTCATGTCCACGCTTCCTAAAAATGTTCCCCCTGCCTTACATGGTTCTGTCATACCCTTCAGTTCGGCTTCACATCTCACACCCCCTGACCCTCCATGAAGATTATCTCATGGAATGTCAAGGGCCTTAGGTCCCCTATTAAGAGGATGAAAATTCTTCGTCACCTTAAAAGATTGAAAACAGACATCGCGCTGCTCCAAGAGTCCCACCTATTCTGAGAGGACTTTCCCAGAATGAAAAAGCTGTGGGTGGGTACGGTTTTGGGATCAGCAGCAACAAGGCGCAAAGCTGGCGTTTTAATTTTAATACATAAAAGCCTCTCCTGCAAAGTTGTATCCTTCATTTTTCCGACGATGAAGGTCGCTATGTCACAGCTCATCTTAAACTCAATAATAGAGATCTGATCCTGACCAATGTGTATGCCCCTAATACCCCTGATCAATCTTTTTTCCGGAAACTCTGTGCGCATCTTCTCACATTCCCAGATACTCTGCATCCTGGGACCAATCCTGTTTAATTTGTTCATAAATGATCTAGAGGAGGGGATATCTAGTACAATCTCAGTATTTGCAGATGATACTAAACTAGGCATGCCAATATCTTCTATGCAGGATGTGGAAACCTTGCAAGCAGACCTGAACAAAATAACGGGGTGGGCAACTACATGGCAGATGAGGTTTAATGTTGATAAATGTAAAGTAATGCACTTGGGGGCCAGAAACCAGAAAGCAAGCTACTCACTAGGGGGGAACCTCTGGGTGAGTCTAGGATGGAAAAGGACTTGGGGGTACTGGTAGACAACAAGCTTGGCAGTGGCATGCAATGCCAAGCCGCCGCAAGCAAAGCCAACAGAATACTGGGATGTATAAAAAAAGGGGATTCACTCCAGAAATAAAGAGATTATTCTCCCACTCTACAAGACTCTGGTCCGGCCACATCTGGAGTATGCTGTCCAGTTTTGGGCACCGGTCCTCAGGAAGGATGTGCTGGAATTGGAGAAAGTCCAGAGAAGGGCAACAAAAATAATTAGGGGAATGGAGGACATCAGCTATGAGGAAAGACTACAAGCACTGAACCTTTTCTCTCTGGAGAAAAGACGATTGAGGGGGGATATGATATCAATGTACAAATACTGTACTGGTGACCCGAGCATAAGGAACAAACTATTCAGGGATAGGAGATACAATAAGACACATGGCTACTCACTAAAACTTGAGGAAAGGCGGTTTAACCTTAAAGTGCGTAAGGGGTTCTTCACTGTAAGAACGGTAAGGATGTGGAATTCTCTTCCACAAGCAGTCGTATCAGCAGGGAGCATTGATAGTTTCAAAAAACTATTAGATGGACACCTTAAAGACCACAACATACAGGGGTATACAATGTACGGTTAAAGCAAACACACACACACATCATAGGTTGAACTGGATGGACTGATGTCTTTTTTCAACCTCACTAACTATGTAACTATGTAACTATGTAACTATCTGATTGGAGGGGACTTCAACTCCTCCATTGATCCCCTACTGGATAGTTCCTCTCAGAGACAAAGGGGTGCTCTCCCCACTGCCTCTGCCATGTCTTCCCTTATAAATCTGGTTGACGATCTTCACCTCACGGACATCTGGCATCTCCACCATCCCACAGACAGGGAATATACTTTTTATTCCTATCCTCATAATGTATTTACGAGGATAGATTTCTTTTTTTGCTCAGACACTGCCATTCACAGAATTGAGGACACGGAAATTCACAACATTGTTATTTCTGACCACGCCCCCATATCCCTAACATTTGATCCCCCTGATAGGCAAGCTAAGTCTCACTTGTGGAGATTCCCAGGTTACCTGCACAATGACTCAGACTTCCACGCCTATGTGGCTCGGGCCTGGTCTGAGTATGCCTTTGACAATGTATCTCACATATCCGACCCGAATTTGTTTTGGGAGGTGGGTAAAGCTTACTTACGAGGCAGGATAATATCCTATGCCTCCGCCTATAAAAAGTCAACATCTAAAAGTTATTTACAGGCCAGTGCTCGTCTGAAATCAGCCCAACATGCTCTGCTGGCGTCGGACTCCCCTGTCTCTAGACAGGAGTGGACTGGGCAGATAAACTAGAATCCATTAAACATGCTCATTTCCAGGCCACGCTACATAGGTTTGGGAACAAGGCGGGCAAACTACTGGCGAGATTGTGCAAGGCCCCCTACAAACCCACACATATAGCTTCTCTTAGAAACCCTTCAGGCAGAGTTGATTCCACACCACAAGGGGTGAAGTCAATCATGCAAAACTTCTATGCCTCTATACTCCCTGGACCCTTTCGACGTTACCCAGGCCTGTTTTTTCTTGGATAGTGTAACTCTTCCTAAGATTTCTGCTGAACATCTGGAACTACTAAACGCCCCGGTGACCCTCCCAGAGATCCAGTCTACTATTAAACGGCTAGCCTCCAACAAGGCCCCAGGCCCGGACGGGCTTACTGGGGAATTTTATAAATCCGCCCTGGAAGCTGAAGGTCCCGCTCTTCTGGAGGTCTACTCGGCAATCTGGTTAGGAGGCTTGTATCCCCCCACATGCAACCAGGCTACATTAAAACTCCTTGCCAAAAAAGGGAAGGACCCCCTAGAACCCGGATCCTCCCGGCCGATATCCCTCCTGAACCTGGATGTAAAGATCCTCTCCAAAATCATTGCATCCCGGTTAGCCCTGATTATGCCTTCCTTGATACATCCAGCCCAGTCTGGATTTACCAAGGGAAGGTCGGCCACATCCAACATCCGCAAGGTTCTTCTAACTTTGGACCAGGCTAGCATATGCTCGGAGGCAGACCTGGCGATCATCACCCTGGACGCGGAGAAGGCCTTTGACAATGTGAGATTCGAATGGCTTTCTATGGTACTCAAGGCTTTTGGTTTTTCAGAGCCCTTTACTCACATTGTCGGGGCCATGTATGCTTCTCCTGCGGCCAGATTGTGGGTGGCAGGGTCTCTCACCGATTAATTTAGACTGTTCAAGGGCACGAGGCAAGGAAGTCCCTTGTCCCCTCTGCTTTTCAACCTGGCGCTAGAACCCTTTTCCAGATACCTCATAGCGGTTGCTCCTTTACACGGGATTATGGTTGGGCCACGAGAACTCCGCATTTCTCTTTTTGCGGATGACGTCCTGATTTTCACCCGCAACCCCGCTAAAGACATGCATACCATTATTACTACGTTTGATAGTTTTAAACTATGTTCGGGTCTTAGAATCAATTATTCAAAAAGCAAAATTCTCTCCCTGGGCTCCACATCGAAACCACCTTGGGCTTCCTCCTCCCCTTTTACGTTGGCCATGTCACACATCACCTATTTGGGGATCAAGATAGGTAAACTTCCTTCCTCCATCTATACCTTAAACTACCCCCCTCTCTTCCAAAAGCTATATCAACAACTAGATAGTTGGATGGATCTACCTCTCTCGCTCTTGGGAAGATGCCATCTGGTCAAGATGGTCAGCTTTGCCCGGTTGTTGTACCCTCTACAAACTGTTCCGCTACTAATTAAACATTCCGATACAAAGCAAATTAATAGCGCCATTTCCAAGTTTATATGGAAGGGCAGGCGACCACGCATCTCCCGTGATAAGCTATGTCTTCCGAGGAGCGAAGGGGGCGCAAATCTTCCTGATATTAGGATGTATAACTTGTCTTGCCTCCTTAGGATAGCATTAGACTGGATTTCCAACTCCTCCCACTACTCGAATAAAGACTTGAAGACACAAATGTCTGCTCCTTACTCCTTGGCAGTCTACAGCCGTGTGGAGCAGCATGCGCATTGGTGAGAGTGACTGGGCACTTGGAGCATCTGTTGAAGCTGTGCCTGTTTATGTCTGATTTCATGTAAGCAGAATACTTGAAGGGGGAGCGGGTAAGTGTGAGATTGTTTAATAAAGTGTCAAAACGGTATCATGTTATTGGCCCCTGGCCTTTCTTTTGCTTTTCCCTGTTGGAAACATATTTCCATGGGCTTCACCTGGTAAATCGAATGGAATATTTCTCCCAGTGATTAGTTTATGCTTCACATGATGCAGAAGAGGAGGAGCGTTTATTACCACCAGTGGAGAGGAGAGAAGTAAAGGCTATCTTAAGGCGCAGTCTTATATGGTTTCTGGTGAGTGTCCATTACCAATGGGGGAGCACAAGTGGTGAGGTAGCGGATATCTCATGAGTCTATCACTGGAACACCGTGGATTAATATCACCTGCATTAATAAGGACACTTGTACTGTGTCAGAGACTGCATTGAGTGGACAGTGTATTTTGTAAACCTGGCATGTGTGTACACTTTAGGTGATTGATGGTTTTACATCATCTTGCATACCGTGTTTCCCCGAAAATAAGACCGGGTCTTATATTAATTTTAGTCACAAAAAACACACTAGGGCTTATTTTCAGGGTAGGGCTTATTTATTTACGGTATGTACATTAAACAACATTTATTCAAAAACCGGTACAGTCATCTCCATTTCCCTTTTAACCATTGGTTCTAATCTCTCATTTACAGCAATATATGGTATGGTAGCTCTCCCTAAACAACATTTATTCAATTACAATCATGTCATCTTCTTCTGGAATATCATTATAACTCTCCAAACCCTGATTGCCCTCTCTATTTTCTTTAAACCCTCTCTATTTTCTAAAAAACCTGTTAAAATCTAAAAATTCTGTGTCCTCTGTCTTCCCCTCAGGTCCCCCCCCCCCCCACACACACACCCCCTTATCAGGTTAGGAGTCAGTTTTTTAGATCATTATTTCTGGTACTGTATGAGGTTCAGTGCAGTTTTATACTGGTATACCGGGGTAAAAGTACCTGTTTAACAGCTTTTATTCTTCTCTGAGATCTCTGAGGTGATGATTAGAGAGAAGAGTTCAGCTGTGGTGATGTCAGCCCGCTCCGTGCACTAAAGAGGGAGGGGGGAGCAGACGTCAGCGGGAGGAGAGGAGGAAAATGAAGAGCCGAGATTGCCGCTGACTTGTGCGCTGAAGATGACACCTGGAGGGAGGAGGGGATTAAAGAGAATAGCTGTGATTCCCAGCTGACGTGCGCAGAAGAGGAAGCAGCAGCAGACATCAGTCGGGAGGAGAGAAGATGACCTCCGGCGGGGCAGTGGTGGGTGTAAACCTGTTTGTTTTAAATATAGCAGCAAACGGAGACACTAGCCAACATTTAAAAAGTGTTTTTAAGGAGATTTACTAGGTCTTATCTTCGGGGTAGGGTTTATATTGCAGCCTGCCCTGATAATCAAGATAGGGCTTATTTTCGGGGTAGGGCTTACTTTTGGGGAAACACGGTATTATCACCGTAGGTGAATAACACTCCAAAATGCACTGAATAGTGCTTCAGCGCTGCTGAGTGGGATTGAGCTTATACATATTTTTATGTTAAGACTGTCACACTTTCGGTTTTAGTATTTGCAAGTTTACAGCGGCTGCTTCTATTTGATTTAATTCAGTTTATTTTATCTTTTGTTTTAAATTTAATAATACTCTCAACATTGAGAGATTTTTACTGTTTATATTGACCAGATTTTGAGCGCTGGACGAGTGTTTGCTTGTGAAAAAACAAAACTTATAACAGCGCTTACCACCTGCATGTGAATAAAGAATTTTCCTCAAGGTGCAATATTACCAATATATGTGTAATATAATATGCAGCTGCTGTGCATCCAAAACAATTATTGGAAAAACGTGTGTGAAAATAAATTAAAACAGCGCTAGCACAAAAGGCATTGTGATATATAAAAAATTAAAAAATTAAAAAATTAAAAATATTGCAAACAATGTTATATTTTCTATATGGACAATACTATTAAAATACTGTAAAAAGTCTTTCTTTTTATTAAATATAATATTTAATTAAAGTGCTCGGGTGCAATTCCGTCCAGATAAACCAAGGTGCTCTCATGAGTGACCCTCCAGGTCCCCTACTCACAACACTATGGATATATCAGCACTTGAAGTATGGGGTAAAGATCGTGTATCCAGATATATGGAAATGAAAAGAAGGGGCCGATAGTGTAGTACGTTCGAATAATTTATTATCCCCAAAGGTTAAAAGATATACTTACAAGAAGATAAGCAATAAATCAGGAACGCTGCAATTGGCATGCGTTCCACCGAATACAGGAAGCTTGACCGGAAGTGACGTTGCGTGGCTGTACGCCGGAAGTTACGTCGACGCGTTTCACCCTGCGTGTGGGCGTTTTCAAAAGACGTGTTTGCTTGGCCTAGGTTTTGCACCTACTTTTTTACTATGTACTGTGAAATACTGAAGCAGAGCATGATCCCCTATCTTCAGAGACTGGGCCGCAGGGCAGTATTCCAAAATGATAACGACCCCAAACACACCTCAAAGATGACCACTGCCTTGCTAACGAAGCTGAGGGTAAAGGTGATGGACTGGCCAAAGATGTCTATGGACCTACTGTAAACCCTATTGAGCATCTGTGGGGTATCTTCAAATGAAAGGTGGAGGAGCGCAAGGTCTTTAACATCCACCAGCTCCGTGATGTCATCATAGAGGAGTGGAAGAGGACTCTAGTGGCAACCTGTGAAGCTCTGGTGAACTCCATGCCCAAGAGGGTTAAGGCAGTGCTGGAAAATAATGGTGGCCACACAAAATATTGACACTTTGGGCCCAAGTTCGACATTTCCACTAAGGGATGTACTCACTCTTGTTGCCAGAGGTTTAGACATTAATGGCTGTGTGTTGAGTTATTTTAAGGGGGCAGCAAATTTACACTGTTATACAAGCTGTACACTCACTACTTTACATTATTGCAAAGTGTAATTTCTTAAGTGTTGTCACATGAAATAATAAAATATTTACAAAAATGTGAGGGGTGTACTCACTTTTCTGAGTTACTGTATATTGGGCCCAAGATGCTTTGATGCATTTTTGGGACAAATATGAGATATCCTTTTCACAATTAACATGTAATTATTTACATGACAAATATACAATGATTTTTTTTTTTCAAACATTCATCACATCTACAATGTATTAGACATTTAAAGCATACTGACATTCTATCAAACCTATACATGTGCAAGTATTCTAATATTTTGTAGATGTGATGAATGTTTGAAAAAAAAAATCACAGGAATAATTACATGTGGTTTGTTGTAGAATGGATACCTTCTATGTTTTGTTTCCTGAGCAAGTGATTTGTCCACGAAACAAGTTGAGGTATCTTGGGCTCAATACATGACCTTATACAACAATAATCAGCTATTTTGATATATTGATTTATTGTTAGATAGAAGATACATTCATGAGCCCAATTTGAAAGTTTCTTGCTTATGCCTATGCTTGCTTAGTATTTTCTCTATGTAAGGTGTATTACTGTATCTGTTTCTTTTACATTTTGTGCATGGAATAAAGCATTGAATTTAAATGTTTTTGAAAAAATCATATTGGAGTGGTACCATAAAAGTCCCATTGGTTAGCTTCTTATATTTGGTTCAGTTTTAGACTAGGAATGTGATATCTTTCACTAGGGGGTTAGGCTCCATTTCCACCAATGCCTTTTTTCATGCTTTTTGCAGCAACGCAGGACATTTTTTTTTACATGGGTTCCTATGGAACACGTTCCCATCAATGCATTTTTTTGTGCCTCTGCATTTTTGGAAAGGGTCACTGACTTTTTTATAAACGCAAATCTGTGCTTTTTTTGCTTTTTTGGTTCAATAGACTTCAATGGAGAAACTGCAGAAAAGCATATGCAGTGCTTTTTACCATGTTTTTACTGCCATTTTTCTGCCATTTGCATTGTGCCTTTTTAATTCTGTTTTACCACAAATTTCTTCATGAAGCATATGCCACATAGACAATAAATGAATGGTTCAAACAAAACAACTTAAAAAATAAAATGTAATCAAAAATAAACAAATAGTTTATATAAGCAATAATTCTCCCAGTGGGTAGAAGTGAAAAGACGGCAATACATATAGTGACAGGGTGCTTTGACAGATCCCTCTCCACAGATAACACTCACCTCTTAAACAAGCAAAAAATTTGGGGGAGCATACCCATGTATTTCTAAAGCTGGTGCAGCTATGAACCAAAAGACATGTATATTAAAAAAGAATAGCGCACACACTTTTTTAATAAACACTCACCTCTTACCAGAGACTATGGGTCTCAAATGATAGAGACCAAGATTGCTTTGTTCTCCACACTCCTTCGTATTATTCAAGGAAAAAGACCGGTCATCAGCCAAGATGGTTTGGCATACAATGCACGGTACCCGATTATCAACCAGTGTAATTCAATGTGTGACCAAAAGACAATTTTCCAGACATAACGTTCCAACAGTTGTCAGACTGATCCTCAGCTTTGTTGACGTAAAAGTTGAGCTCTGACATTTCCTTGTCCAGTTAGGGTCACGAAGTCAGAGAAAATCATACCTCACAACATGGAGAAGATGGGAGTTAGAGAGCTGATGTGTCTGGCTTCTGCTAACACTCGCCTCTTACCAGAGACTGTGGGTCTCAAACAATAGAGACCAAGATCTCTTTTTTCTCCATGATGATCGGGTACTGCACGTCGTATGCTAAACCATCTTGGCTGATGGCGGTCTTTTTTCTTGAATAATACGGAGTGTGGAGAACAAAATGATTTTGGTCTCTATTATGTGAGACCCATAGTCTCTGGTAAGAGGCAAGTGTTATCTATAGAGAGGGATTTGTCAAAGCACTCTGTCACCATATGTAATGCCGTTTTTTCACTTCTATCCTCTGGGAGAAATATTGCTTATAAAGTGTGCGGCGTATGGTCGGAGCACTGACATGCTGACCCCCCCAACCCTTTAACCTCTGCAGCAATGCTGGCAGCACTCATACGTCTATTTCACAAAGACAACCTCTGGATATGACACTGAGCATGTGCACTCAACTTCTATGCGAGGCCTGTTCTGAGTGGAACCTGTCCTGGTAAACCGCTTTATGGTCTTGGCCACCGTGCTGCTGTTCATTTTCAGGGTCTTGGCAATCTTCTTATAGCCTATACCATCTTTATGTAGAGCAACAATTCTTTTTTTTCAGATCCTCAGAGAGTTCTTTGCCATGAGGTGCCATGTTGAACTTCCAGTGACCAGTATGAGAGAGTAAGAGTGATAACACCAAATTTACCACACCTGCTCCCCATTCACACCTGAGACCTTGTAACACTAACAAGTCACATGACACCGGGAGGGAAATTGGCTAATTGGGCCCAACTTACTTAGAGGTGTACTCACTTTTGTTGCCAGCGGTTTAGACATTAATGGCTGTGTGTTGAGTTATTTTGAGGGGACAGCAAATTTACACTGTTATACAAACTGTACACTCACTACTTTATATTGTAGCAATGTGTCATTTCTTCAGTGTTGTCACATGAAAAGATATAATAAAATATTTACAAAAATGTGAGGGGTGTACTCACTTTTGTGAGATACTGTATGTGTTAGCGGGGCTCCAATTTGTCTCCAGCAATGAACATGCTGGCCAAGGGCACCTCCCACTGTTGTCCTGCTCAGGAACAAGCTTGCGTGCACACACCTCTAACATGGAGGAACTCAGTCATACTTGGTCATTGGCATGCTCCAATGTAAAATAAAGTATAACTCCCCTCTGTGCTCATACATAATACATAATGTGGATGTAAATGATCTTCTGGCACTCACTTATGCCTTGCAAAAAAGGCACACCAGCCTAGAAAAAAACAAAGAATAAACATATATACTCACAAACATATATGGATTATAAGTTCATTACATATGACAGAAGGCACTGCTTCCTTCAACCCCAGATTGGCTCAGATGACATCTAAAAGTATGTAGATACTTTAAGTTTGATATGTTAGCGCATTGTATTGTTTTATTTCAAACATTTCAATAAAAATCTACTTGATGGACAAAAATAAATATTTAGCTAGGTACTTCCTCTTCCTCAGAGCTGCATATCTGCTTCTTTGTTGTACTTATATACACTGTTGCACTATATATACGTTAGGGCTAAAAGGTTTGCCCTGCTCCCAATTAATGAGGGGGTCAGGTCAGACAATCATTACAAGGTACTCCAGACTTGAGCTTTCAGGGGTAGTGAATGACAACCAAACTTTAAATAGCCATTAACACAAAAACAAAAATGACACGAAATGTATACACGCACAAGAGGCATACACATTTAGTTCCTAAAATTGTATTCATAAACCACCCGGCCACCTATCCAGAAAGTCTTTGTATGCTACAGATTACAAACTGTAACCTAAATAAAGGGAAAGTTTACCTCACTGTGCCAAAACTTTGCCAAATTATAATAATAACAAATTAATAAGGCTGGTAAAGGAAATGATAGAGAAGCCAGCATAAACCTCCTCTAGTATTAGTTAGATACATTTTGAGATGCATAGGAGTAAAAGAGGACTGTCCCAGGCCTGTGTCTTTAAAAAAACATGTCTCTCAATTCTCAGGCTATCCAAGATCTTGTCTACTGAAGTGGAATGCATGCTGAACCAAGCTGGGGCTAAGTCCCGCTGTGTATGCGTTCTTACAGTTAGATTGGGTCCTCTGTCACCATGACAAGATCCTGTTATCACAGGAGGGGGCATTTCCACTTGTAGCACACCACTGTTGTGTCCCCATTACCCATTATCAAGCATATTCTAGTAAGCCACTGCATATATGCGGCTGATACGCAGTGGCTTACTAGAATATCATTGATAAGTGCTGTGATTAAATTTGGCATGAGGTTCTGCTCATCAGTTTCTACGGCTCCACAAGATTCACTTCTTATGCTGGCCAGGACTTCCTACAATCACCTGTGCCACTCTGTGTCCCATCATACCCTATCAACAATCATGGGATAAAACCAGGACAGGAGATGTAAGAGAGAGCCCTATCATCAGTTCAGCCTCTACCAGGCACACAACAGACTAACATTTTTTCTGCAAGTGGGAATAATAAACCACAACCATGTATCAAGCATTTGAATTGTGATTGCAGCTTAGCTCCATTGATTTGGCATGTTGCATTCGATTTGCCACAACCATGATGCAAAGCATCACAGGCAGGTATAGTGAACGGCTTATTTGGCCTTTGTTCTCCGGACTTCTTTGGCCATTGTTCTGCTTTTAGGTGGGCAGCCAGAGGGCATTAAAACCACAACTTAGCCCTGTTTTTAGATATGTTTACATGTAGCATTGTATTAGTTCCATTCTGATGGTGATGGATATTTCCGTTAGCTCTGATGGTGTTCTATATTCTTATTGAGTCTTTTATTTTCCTTCTTGTAAATAGTAGATACAATGCCTGTCAAGTACTTTGTCAAAAAATTCCAGAAACCTTCTTTGACGTCATTATTTCTCAAGCTGTAGATCAAAGGATTTAGCACAGGAGTGAAAACACCATAAATTAGAGAAATATATTTCTGGTTTGCTGAAGACCTATTTATTTGTCCCATATACATGGCCATACTTGTCCCATAAAACATGAAGACAACAGTCAGGTGGGAAGTACATGTGGAAAACACTTTTATTTTTCCTTTAGTAGAAGGTATTTTTATTATAGATACAATAATACAAATATAAGACCCCACAATAAATAAAAATGGGGTTACCAAGAAAAATAGAGTTTCAACAAATAGAATAATTTTATAAAAGTCTTTATTTTTACAAGCTAGCTCTAGAAGAGCTAATATCTCACAAGAAAAATGGTTTATTATGTTTCCTTTACAGAATACAAGAGGCTTTGTAATGGTCGGAAATATTGTTAAAATAAAACTTCCCATCCACATAATGATTATGATGTTTCTACATATCATCCAGTTCATAAAGTTGGTATAATACAAGGGTAAACATATTGCAATATATCGATCATATGCCATGACTGCCAGTAATACACATTCCAGGCCTCCCAGAAAAAGAGCCACATTCATTTGTGTAAGGCAAGCAGTTAAAGAAATAGTTTTCTTCTTGGAAAATAGATCAAATAGGATTTTAGGAACTGAGCTAGAGGAGAAGCACAGATCCAGGAATGATAAATTGCAGAGGAACCAATACATGGGAGTGTGCAGTTTGGGACTGACAGCAACTGTGCAAATTAGGAAACTATTTCCCAAAAGTGTCAATATATAAAGCAGTAATAAATTGATGAAAAATAATATACAAATCTCCTGACTTTTGGAAAAACCAACAAAGATGAACTCTTCCAAGAGAGTTTGGTTTCCAAGACTCATATTACACAATGAACAATGAAAATTGCATAATCGTTTTGTAATAAAAAGTCTTTAAAATAATTCTAAATTAAAGCCAAACTCCAGGCAGATTTTAAAGACATAAATTAATACAGTTTCATATAAGAATAGTAAATACCTAAATTGCATCTGGTACAGAAAAGCTCAGACTAGGAGAAGAAGAAGCAACACAAGGAACCAGAAAGTCGTATTGTAATGGTCATGTGCTACCAACATAAAAGAAGAGACCAGAGTGACAGGGAGATAAACAAATCAGTCTGCCGCTTCTTTTTCCACTGCCCAGTTATAGGCTGGGGATGGACAAGGCCTGTGAGTGTTACAGATCATTAGAAGAGCACTGACATCACCAGAATCCCTCCTCTTTGTTAAGGTGTGTTGTATGGTGGGGAATGACTCAGTCCACAGCTCGTTGGATTACAAAATAATGCAAAGCCAAGGTTCGAGTAGAGATGAGTTTGGAGGGTGCCCAAGCTCACCTCTTTATAGCATCTGTAATGGAGAAGCATACAAATGAGTAGTGAATAAATAACACACCTCTTTTTAATAACATAGGCAATACAACCTACAGGCTAGGACAGTGATGGCAAACTTTGGCACCCCAGATGTTTCGGAACCACATTTCCCATGATGCTCAACTACACAACAGAGTGCATGAGCATCATGGGAAATGTAGTTCCAAAACATCTGGGGTGCCATGGTTCGCCATCACTGGGCTAGGCTAATGTTATTTTCTATGTAAGTCCTACTGTCAGGACTTACCCCAGTGGATGATGACACTGTTTTCCTATATCTCTTTAATTAGCACTAGTGATTAACAAGATCACATGCACCCCCATCCCTTAAAACCTATTGAAGATTAGGGAGCAGGTAGGATGAGAAAAAGTATGGATTGGTAAGTAAAACACCCTCTTGGGAATGGAGTTAACCAGAACTTGGCAGGTTGTCACTGGAGTCCTCTTTCACTCCTCCATGATGACATCACGGAGCTGGTGGATGATAGAGACCTTGCGCTCCTCCACCTTCCGTTTGAGGATGCCCCAAAGATGCTCAATAGGGTTTAGGTCTGGACACATTCTTGGCAAGTCCATCACCATTACCCTCAGCTTCTTAAGCAAGGCAGTGGTCGACTGGAGGTATGTTTGGGGTCGTTATCATGTTGGAATACTTCCCTGCAGCCCAGTCTTCAAAGGGAGGGGATCATGCTCTGCTTCAGTATGTCACAGTACATGTTGGCATTCATTGTTCCCTCAATGAACTGTAGCTCCCCAGTGCTGGCAGCCCTCATGCTGCCCCAGACTACGACACTCCCACCACCATGCTTGATTGTAGGCAAGACACACTTGTCTTTGTACACCTCACCTTTTTGCTGCCACACAAGCCTGACACCATCTGAACCAAAAAGATGAATTGGTCTCATCAGACCACAGGACATGGTTCCAGTTATCCATGTCCTTAGTCTGCATGTCTTCAGCAAACTGTTTGCGGGCTTTCTTGTGCATCATCTTTAGAAGAGGCTTCCTTCTGAGACGACAGACCAATTTGATGCAGTGTGCGGCGTATGGTCTGAGCACTGACAGCACGTGTACTCAACTTCTTTGGTCGACCATGGCGAGGCCTGTTCTGAGTGGAACCTGTCCTGTTAAACTGCTGTATGGTCTTGGCCACCCTGCTACAGCTCAGTTTCATGGTCTTGGCAATCTTCTTATAGCCTAGGCCATTTTTATGTAGAGCAACAATTCTTTTTTCAGATCCTCAGAGAGTTCTTTGCCATGAGGTGCCATGTTGAACTTCCAGTGACCAGTATGACAGAGTGAGAGCGATAACACCAAATTTAACACACCTGCTCCCCATTCACACCTGAGACGTTGTAACACTAACGAGTCACATGAGATTGGGAAGGGAAACTGGCTAGCTGGACCCAGTTTGGACATTTTGACTTAGGGGTGTACTCACTTTTGCTGCCAGCGGTTTAGACATTAATGGCTGTGTGTTGAGTTATTTTGAGGGGACAGCAAATTTACACTGTTATACAAGCTATACACTCACTACTTTACATTGTAGCAAAGTCTCATTTCTTCAGTGTTGTCACATGAAAAGATATACCAAAATATTTACAAAAATGTGAGGGGTGTACTCTCTTTTGTGAGATACTGTATATAACAAAACCTCATGTTCTGACTTCTTTACTTGTTATGGTTTGGTCACTTTTTCCTGGCTAGCTGCTAAATGTTCTAGAGAACTTTTGCATTGTTCTGCATATTGCCCTGCCACTGTCTACCTAGCCCTGTTTTGCTAGCTTCAAACTTACGATGAAGACTTCCATTGCTGTTGTTTTTTGGGATTGGAAAAATAGATATAATCTCTTCAGCCTTCTACTGTAAATCAAATCTGCAATGTAACATGCAGGCTTTGCAAGTACACGCACAATTGTATCAGTCTTCTTTGTTTTCTCCAAAGAAGAACTGTTTATAAGGGTTTGTGAAAATGAAAGGTGTACTCAAGGGCTTATCATGGGGAATTCAAGGAAAACATTAGGCCCTTGACTCTCTAGATTACTTACTGTTTCTATCATGCCTAATGAAAGAAATATGATTTCCCCAGGGTTACTTTGTCACTGAATCTTTAAAATAAACTTTATTTATTTGAAATAATTACATGTAGTAAATATAAGACTTAAAGGGTACCTCAACAAATGTACAAAATGTACTATATTGTAGCTTACCAGTCCCTAAATGTGGTGGCTGAATTTGTTTAAGTAGTAGAAAATACCAGTTTACTGTGCTAGAACACTTGTAACTGTGCATTGAACTGGTATATAAAAAGTTATCACAGTTTTCCCAGCTACCATCTGTGAATTCCAAAAGGCCTCAGTATGTAATGTAGATGAGGAGTGGAGGATGTAATTTTTAAGATTTACTGTAGTCAATGGTTGGGATTAACCACATGGAGAAATGGCTCACACACTGTCTGGCACAAACCTATACAGTAAATCCCGGAAGAACAGGAACCCCCTTTTATAGGTAGAGGGCTGTCTTATCCAAAACCCCCCTAATTAGCCCTTCCAAGTCTGCCAGCTATGGTCCAGTAGCCATGCAGCTACATTCCACCATGTCCACATTTTCAAGGCGTAATACATCTCTATTAAAAAACATAACAGAATATTTGTGTTGTTCCATCGAAGACATCACTTGACCTTCTATTCATTGAACATGGAAAATATTGTATCTGAGCACCATTTTGAGTTTAGCTATTTTGAACTAGAAACACATGCTTTCTCACCAAATTGATATATTTTGTCCAGTTTCTCACATATTACATATTAGATTGATGATACAAATCAGCACAACATATAAAACAATAAAATAAATGTAAAACAATTGTAAAATAGATGGGAGAGGGCAGAAGATAGTGAGCTTGTCTTCTCTCACAGGGATTTGTTAAAGGCTAAGTTCACCCTTTTCACCTTTTTCAGGCAGAATTTCACTTTTCATAATGAACAGAAGCCTTTTGTAATGTAATTTCTGCCCCAGGTATCCCAGTGTGCTTATCTCTGACTTATTTCATCTATAGCAGCTTTGAAATTTCATCTGTTTATTTGAGTGTTTGAAACTTTCTTTTTTGCTTCCTTTACTTCCTGTAGATCATGCAACATCCAGAAATGGAAAAGAGTTGTGCGAACAGCTCGAGTCAAGCAAAAGTTTGGCCCGAACATTTCCTGTTCGGCATACACCAAGGTTTGTGGGGCGTTCGGTGGGATGATTATCCACATTTCACCCCAGAATGCACTGCATGCTGCACAGTACATTCTAGGGCCCTAATAAAAACCATCCTCATCCTCATCATCCTCTATGACCCCGGGTGACACTAGAGCGCATTCCACCACAGCTGCCACCTTGTCCACAGCTACTCCTGTCATAGCCAGAATTATTATTATTATGAATTATTTGAACACAGCATCAGCAACTTGCTTCTTGAGGATGCACAGACATTACTGAAATCTTATGTTGGTTCTGAGGTAGAGGAAGGGAGTAACATGAGGCTACAGAGAGGGGAGAACACTGATAAACAGCAAATTGGCAGTCATGTTCCCGCAGTGTATTGCTAAGTTCGCTCCAGTGATGATGAGGATGGAGAGGATAATGATGATGAGGTCACTGAATTTATCTAAAAAATATATTATTCTTGGCCTGAGTGTACTATAATTTGGCTTCTTCACATAAGGCTTGCTCACTGTGGTGTAAAAATGTGTTTTCCCCATCCAAAGGCTGCCAAAGAGACACCAGAATTTACCCAAAAGATCTCTAATCTTGTTCTGAGTGCACTAAATTGTGGTCTCATCATTCAGATTGCTTCCCCAAGCTGCTGTTTACGAAAGAACAAAAGCTTGCAGGGAAAATCAATTTTAATATCATTTTTTTTTCTTTATACATGTCAATTTTTCTGCAGCAGGTTCTATACACGTTACAGATGCACCACTTTATGGGCAGATTAATGGGACCTCCTAGGCACTATATATAAAGTAATTGAAAGTCAGAAGGTTTTTTATCTTAATGCATTCATTGCATTAAGATAAAAAAAAACCTTCTGGGTGTAGCAGCCTCTCCAGAGCCCCCTAGTAATTACCTGAGCCCCTGGGCTTTATTGGCTACCAAGGTTGTCATTTAATGCTAGTTAGACAATCAGGAGAGAGAGGGGGCGGGGTCAAATGGCAGCCCCATGTTTGAATGGACACATGGAACTGCAGCTCTGCTCGGGTGCCCCCATAGCAAGCTGCTTTCTGTGGGGGCACTCCTCGGGAGGGAAGGGCTAGGGACCCAAAAAGAGGAGCATTCGGGCTGCTCTGTGCAAAACCAACTGCACAGAGCAAGTAAGTATAACATGTTTGTTATTTAAAAAAAAAAAAAACAAGGTTTTACAAGCACTTTAAAGTCTTTTTTTTTTTTTTTTGTTTCACTTTTACTGTCGGCATCCTGCTGTGACAGCTTGCGGCTTCACAGCCATATGCCCACTGCACATGCACAAGCAGTACTGCATGTCCTCAATGGTCCAGCAGTCATCTTGGACCTGTGATATGTCCCAGATGACTGCAGGATTGGAGGGGGAGAGAAGAACTTACACTCATTTGCCTAGGCAGAAGTGGGAGCAGGTACCTGTCAAAACTAGGTACCCCCCCCCCCACAAAAAAAGACACGCCAAATGTGGCATAGAGGGGGGGGGAGTGCTTAAAGTGAAATGTCCCCTTTTGGGTGGAGTTCCGCTTTAACCATCTAAAGTGTATCTACAGTACGGTTGAATTGTAAAATCATATTGTCATTTACATGCTGTATTTAAATTATTTCTAGCTTACTCCTATTAATCTGAGCAATCTTGAATTATTCTTTCTTTATGAGGATCCCCACACATTAACTTCCTTGGATTCTGTGACATGTAGTCACTATGCTCTGTGAGTAAGCTGTGAGAGGAGGGGTTTCAGGAGGCGGGTCAGTACAGGAATCACTGCTTGCAGGCTTCAAGGTACCATGGGATATATAGTCTTTAGAAATTGAAATTAAAAAGCAGGGGAGAACAATAAAGCATGCAGGCAATCCAGGAAGTTGTGGAAAGAGATGGCCAGCAGAACTCACAACATGAAATTCGATTTTTTTCAAGGAAGCTTATATTGGATTGTCAAAAATACCTATTGCTTGCATTTCTATTACAATGCTGATGTTAAAAAATGTAAAAAGTGACTCTAGCCCTCCTTTAGGTTTTTTATCAGGGCATAGAAAGAGTAATAATAATAATTCCCACAATGGATGAAAATGTATTCGTTTGTATTTCATTAGCTCCAGCAATGTGCATAAATAGTAATAATGCATTAGAAAAATGAGACCATCATAGTGGTAATAATATTTTATTTTTAAAACCTCACATTAAAAACAGATTTAAAAAACATACTCAAAACAAATGCTTACCCAGCACTAAGAAATAATTGCTTGAACATATAGTGGTCTTTGCACACTACGCTCACTTTGCTGTGTGGCTGCACATGCCTCTGTGTAAACACATCACTATGCTGTTGCTCAATCCAATGCGTTTCATCGTGAATTGACCTTAATGAGCAGTAATGGCATAATGATGTTTACAGTTCACAAATACTTCCCTTATTTCTACCGTTTCTTCTTTTAATACCAGCCTTACTACTTCCACCCCTAATCCATCTCCAAATATCTGTCTATTATAATTTAGAATGTTATTCAGTGGATTTGATTCAGTTTTATCCAATAGATACAGTGGATTGATACTAAAGTCTCAGTTTTTTGTTATACTTACCTGCTCTATGCAGTGGTTTTGCACAGAGCAGCCTAGATCCTCTTCTTCTTAGGTTCCTCACTGGCACTCCTGGCCTCTTCCTCCTGCTGACTGAGTGCCCCCATAGCAAGCAGCTTGCTACGGGGGCACCTGAGCCAATCTGCTGCTCCATTCAGACACAGAGCTGTGGTTCGGCCCCACCTCCTCTCACTCTTCTTTGGCTCACTGGCTTTGATTGACAGCAGTGGGAGCCAATGGCAGTGCGCTGCTGTCTCAGCCAATGAGGAGGGAGCCGAGACACTCCTTTAACATTGTTGGTTTGAGATGGGCTCAGGAAAGTATTTGGGGGGCTGAGGGGGGCCGCTGCACACAGAGATTTTTTTTATCTTAATGTATAGAATGCAAAAAGATAAAAAACCTTTCAACTTTACAACCACTGTAAAAACAAGGTAAGGGGGGGGGGGGGGAATAGTGAGGATTGTATCAAAAGATGCAAGGCCAAAAAAATGAAGATTATTTTTGAACTGTAGACATTATTATGCTGTTACCACTCTTGAGAAAGCCAGATCATGATGAAATGCATCGGGCTGAGCTATGGCTTAGTGACATCATTACGTACGGGCATGCGCATACACATATTCCATATACTGTAGGTTAATTAGACTTAATGAGTTAAAGTGTAAGTCTAGGCAAAACCTAACTAACATTAAACCTGCTCTCTGCCACATTCTAACCCTAATCTATCTAACCTTATAAAGCAAAAATCGCTGTACTTACCTATTCTGCAGCCGATTGGGTCTGGTCTCCAGCAGCAGAAGGTCTGTGCAGGAGAGGACCGACAACGGCTGTAAAATGCCTGGGAAATTACGTCAACCATAGAGTTACTATGGGGCTTCCGTTGTCGGCTGCCTCTCCTGCACCCGCCTCCACACTGAAACCGCAGCTGACAGCTGATGCTGGGACAGAATAGGTATTAGGTAATAAGTACAGCGATTTTTGCTTTACAAGGTTACATAGATTAGGTTTAGAAGGTGGCAGAGAGCAGGTTTAGCGTTAGTTAGGGTTTGCCTGAACTTCTACTTTAACCACTTGCCGACCCGCCACCACATATTTACTGTGGCAAAGCGGTGCTATTGCATGAAATGATGTACCTGTATGTTGTTTCAGTCAATGGCCACTAAATGGGGCCACCCCCCCACTGATTGACTAGCAGGGATGTCAGTTAATGGGTCCGGCGGACCTGATGTCCGCCGGCCACCCACGATCATCCCCGGGAGAGGCAGAATCGTGATCTGCCTATGTAAACAAGTCAGATTGTTGGTCTGTAAGGGAACAAGATGGAGGTCTTGTGTTACTGCTAATCAGGAACAAGGATTTATGTCTTCCCTTAATCAATGTAACCCCCCTACAATTAGTAAGCACCCTCTAGGGACACTAGCACTAGCACTGATCACTGTATTGGTGTCACTGGTCCCCAAAAAGTGTCAAAAGTATCAGTTAGATGTCCCACTTGTCTGCTACAATGTCGCAGTCCCATTAAAAATTGCTGATCGCTTCCATTGCTAGTACAGTGCAAAAAATAAAGAAAAAAAAAACACACACAGAGGTGATCAAATACTACCAAAAGAAAGTTCCATTTGTGGGGAAAAAAAGGACATCAATTCTATTTGGGTACAGAGTCGCACGACCCCGCAAACATCCATTAAATTAATACAGTGCCGTATCGCAAAAAATGGCCTGGTGATTAAGGGGTTAAAACCGGGGCAGAATTGGTTAATCCCCCAAGGATAGAATAGAGGAGACAATCCGATTTGACACCCACCCTATTTGGCAGTTTATTTGGACTTGGTCACCTTATAGACTTTATAAATTGCACTGATTTAATAGATTTTATGAATATAACACTGGAAACTATATATGCACTGCTAGTGTATGAAAAAGAGAGAGAGAAGGCCAAGCGCCGATCTAAGTGTAGCAATGCAGGTTTTTAATATCACATAAAAAGAGTGTTACTCACAAGAGGTGCATAAAAGCAGGCATCTAAAAGCAGTAAGGGGTCTCTGTGGTCACATCCAGGATGTCTTTTCCGGTTCGGCTGCAGCGCTGATGCTGTGGGGAACGAGCGGTGATCTCCTGTTGCGAGGCAGGGGACGTGCTGATCCTCAGCGGTGGTGGTGCAGCGTGGGTCCGCCGGTCGGAGGGCTATGACGTCACTTCCTGGAAACACAGTAGGGATAGAACGGCGACGCGTTGCGGAGCTCTGCTCCTTCTTCAGGCCGTGCAGGGGCCATTTTGAATGTGGTATTTATGCCAGTAGTCCGGGAGGCAGATTACAGGGGATCAGGAGGGACAAATTAGAGTAAAGCAAAGCGGCAAATGGGTATAGGTATAGATAGCGAAGGAAGAGTGTATTCTTCTTTACATATTTTTCTATATGCACCTTTACCATCCTTCACAAACATAATACATTCCTAACTGTATCAAATAGATATTGGCCCCCTCCTCTCCCCCCCCCCTTTTCTCCTGAAAATATCCAGACCATTCAGCACAGTCCTTTTCCTTTTCCCCCCCTCCCCCCCCTCCTTCTCCTGGATGTTCACATTATCCCCCTCCTTTCCAGCCTCACACTCCTTCCTTCGCTATCTATACCTATACCCATTTGCCGCTTTGCTTTACTCTAATTTGTAGAAATTCAGAAAGATGATAATGAGTGGATTAAACACAAGTTGGCAGATCTTGAAGATTGATCACGCCGCAATAACATTAAAATGAGAGGCATTGCGGAATCGGTTCAACCTGCTGAACTATTACAGTATGCATCTACTATGTTTTCCACGCTGGTGCCAGATTTGACCCCTATAGAATTGACCATCGACAGGATTCACAGACTTCCCAAGCCACGCCACCTAGAGGACTCTGTCCCTAGGGATGTGCTACTACGCATGCACTTCTATCCTGCTAAAGAAGAAATACTGCAAGTATCCAGACAACTAGGCACCCTGCCCGCACCTTATGCAGAGATACCACTTTATGCAGACTTGTCCTAACATACCCTGCAGCAAAGAAGACAATTGAAGACCCTAACTAAGGCTCTCTTCAATCATAAAATTACGTAAAAATGGCTTCACCCTGCAACCCTGCTCGTCACCTATAATGGGATCCCCCACCCCATTTCCACTTTTGAAAGCGGCATTAAACTTCTCCACTCATGGGGAATCCTACCAGAACCACCGAAAGGATTCCAAGACAGGCCAAGGCACTCTCCCTCACCTCGTTCCAGGACCCCTCAGGGGCCCATAAAGCAGAACTTTCACCCCTGACATCCTGTGCTTCCCCTCGTTAACACTACTTAGTCCGGCCGGGCTACTAATATACACCTACTCTTTTTCAGAAGACCCTTTGTCCACCTTTGGTGGAGAACCCCCCACTTCACTGTCAGCAAGCCTACAACAGGAGTTACTCTTGCTGACTACTGTTCACCACTTGGTGACCTGGTTTGCTATTGTCTTGAACTGCCCTAGTTCGTCCCCATACATACACTCAGTTATCTATTTTTGTGTTTCTCCCTTTCACTAGGGTTGCTGTGCCTGTTCTCTTCTCTGTTTTTTTTTTTTTTTTTAATTGCTTACCACACAGCACCTACAGTTAGTGGCAGTAACATCTGGATCTCAGGACCGTAAGTGCCCACCGTTGAACCTACGTGCGAGAACTATATCGTCCACATTACTCCATCGGAGAGAGGACATTCTCATCCAACATCACCTCGACGAATAAGGTAACATCACTCTCACTTCAACAGATATAGACTTCCTCTTTATTGTCGTTTCCATCAGGACACCATGTCTTTCACTATCCTATCCTTGAATGCTAGAGGACTAAACCATCCTGCAAAGAGGGCCTCATTATGGTCCACAGCCAACTCCCTAAAGAGCGACATCATTTGCGTACAAGAGACGCACTTTTCCCGATCTGCACCCCCCAAGTGCAGCTATAAACATTTCCCTGTTCTTTATATGGCCTCTGGAAAAAAGAAACAAAAAGGAGTCCTCCTAGCTGTTAGACACACTTTGGCCTTTACACATCACAAATCTATTTTGGACCCCAAAGGTCGCTACATCATTCTCCGGTGCTCGATAAACAATCAAAACTATACCATTGTCAATCTTTATGCTCCTAACAGCCACCAAATGCCATTTATTCGCTCAGTTGTTCAAAAAGCAAAGTCCCTCCAGTGGGGTAATTTACTTATCTGTGGTGACTTTAATCTAGCGCCAGACAGCACTATGGACACATCGCCCACCACTAGGAGACATAACGCATCCCTCTCCAAGTACATATGGGCTAACGATCTCTTTGATGTGTGGAGGTGCTGTCACGCAGCAGAGAGGGACTATTCTTACCTTTTCCCTCGCCATGGCACCTACTCACGCATTGACTTGTGCATATCTGATAAACAAATATAGGAACATGTTTCTGCCGCAGAGCTCCCCACGGCTACCTGGTTGGATCACTCCCCATTGACCATCTCAGTGAAACATGGCCCCCCTGCACACTCAACCTTTGTGTGGAGATTGCACAATCATCTTTTATCTAATCCAACATACACAAATGAAATCCAATACCATCTGGACAACTTCATGTCTGAAAATTGTCTTCCTGAGTCTGACCCGTTGGTCGTGTGGAATGCTCATAAAGCTGTCTTAAGGGGAGTACTTCTGCAAATAGGTGCTAGGGATAGGAAGAGGAGGACACAGCAGCTGGATGACATTACCAAAAAACTATCTTCCTTAGACTCTCAAAACAAACAAAATCCCTCTCCCACTTTACAGTCGCAAATTTTCGCGCTCAGACAAGACCTTAGAGCCTTCCTACTAGAAAAATTCAGTTATAATCTCAAGACGTGGAAAGCTACTACGTACTCCACTAGCAATAAAGCCACCAAAGCTATGGCACTTTGCATTAAGGGGCAAAGGCTTAAGTCTAAAATCCCCTACATGTATCATCCCAAATCAAAAGAAAAACTTCTCAAACCCAACCTTATACCTGATGCCTTTAGCTCTTATTACGAATCCCTCTACAACCTTAAAACTGACCAAACAACGCACCAACCTTCTCCCTCTGACATCCAAAACTTCCTCGCCCATATCAATCTACCATCTATTCCTCCCCATGACATTGAGTCACTCAACCGACCCTTCTCCGACCTGGAAATAACTGATGCCATCTCCTTGAAATCACCAGGACCAGACGGGTATTCAGCCGAATACTATAAGAAATTCAGTATCTCCTTAAATCCCCTTCTATTCAATTCTGCTGCCTCCTCCTCAACCTTCCTAAAAGAGATGTTAAGTGCCTTGATCGTAACCCTTCCCAAACCGGGAAAGGAACCGAACCAGCCCCAAAACTTTAGGCCCATATCGCTTCTAAATATTGACGTGAAAATATACGTCAAAGGTGATAGCCGCTAGATTGGTAGATCTCCTTCCCACTATAATCCACAAAGACCAATCAGGTTTTACCAAGGGCCGGCAGGCTTCAGACGCTACCAGACGCGTTATTAACGCGTCACATCATGCGGGCCTCTGTGGAACGCCTTCTCTGCTCCTATCCTTGGATGCGGAGAAGGCGTTCGACAGGGTCCATTGGGGATTCCTCTCGGCCGTCCTACAGAAATTTGGATTTCGAGGTTTCATTCACGATGCCATAATGGCCCTATACAGTATTCCACGCCTTCTGCAATAGTCCGTACAACGGAAGCAATTTCCACCCCGTTCAATATCTCGAATGGCACAAGACAAGGGGTCCCCCTCTCCCCCTTGATATTCAATATGATTATGGAAACCCTAGCTGAACATATCCGCTCCAATCCTAAAATATAAGGCATAAGTATGGCAGACCAACATCATAAAATCAGTCTCTTCGCGGACGACGTAATCCTTATGATTACTAACCCCACCGCCTCCTTACAGGAAATTCAGAGGATTCTAAAATGGTTTGGGGAGGTCTCATTCTATAAAGTTAACGAATCAAAGTGCAATGTATTGGGAATCGGTATTAACGCTACTATGAGTAATCTGTTACAACAGCAATTCCTATATACGTGGGCAGACCATAACATATCCTATTTCGGCGTGCAGCTGACTCCATCCACTGAAACATTGTTTAATCACAACTTCATTTCAGCGCGCGCTAAACTACAGGACAACCTTAAGCAAGTGGCCTCCTCTGAATTCTCCTGGTTAGGAAGGCTAGCAGCCTTTAAAATGATGTATCTCCCACAGCTGCTCTATTTATTCAGGACTCTCCCAATCCCAATCCCGAAATAATACTTCCGATCTCTCCAAACCTTACTATCTACGTATATATGGCAGGGCAAAAAATCCAGATGTGCACATATTAAACTAATCAAACATCGCTCTGCGGGGGGCGCCGGGGATGTAGATATATATGACTATTATCTAGCATCGGTCCTCACTCCATTGCAGGACTGGTTTAAACCAACCCTACCACTTTGTGGAGCACCATGGAATAAAAAAGACTTATTTGCTTGGCTCATGGCAACTACCTTAGGTGCAAAAATTCCTTCCTACCTTCCCCCATTCATGGTGGCTGCAGCCAGGGCGTGGAAGACACTAGTGACACAAGATCCCTCCCCTCCTCTTCAAATCCCACTTAAGATTCCATTATCAGCCCTGCACTCACTGGACCAAGTATATTTCCTAGATTGGCAGAAAAAAGGCATTACGCACATCAACGACCTATATCATGACTCCAAACTTCTCCCATTTAGGGCCCTTCAGACCAACTTTAATCCTCCACACTCTGCGTTATTTACCTACATGAGAGTGTCCCATTTTCTAACATCCCTCCCTCCTTGGCTAAAATATATCCATGCCCATGCATGGCTATACCTCACAAGCAGAGGGCCTCCTAAACAGAAAGGAATAACCACCTTTTATAACCTCCTTCAACATAAAACGTCTTTTGTTAAAATCTCCCCCCATTTCCTATGGGAACATGGATACACAGTATACGTACAAACATGGATACACAGTATACGTACAAACAATGGCTTCAAGCACTACAATCCGTATATATGGTTACCAGTTGCTCCAATTTATGGGAGCTTTCCATTAAATTCTCCCTTCAATGGTATCTAACACCTTCTAGAATCCACAAATTTGATCCAAATAATGATGGTACATGTTGGCGACTTTGCGGACATAATGATACACTATTTCATATACTATGGCAATGCCCGCATCTTCTCCAATATTGGAAGGCCGTCTTCACAATTATCTCTGAAATCACACGCATTACTATGACTCCTACTCCTGGACTTGCATTACTATCCCTAGAAATAGATCAGGTTCCCAAACCCCTAAGACATACTGTGATCCATATCCTACTTGCGGCCAGACTCAATATTACACGAGCCTGGAAGCAAGAACTCCCACCAACAACTCAGGGAGTTATTGACCTTACCAATACACATTACATGTTTGAACGTACCCTCTCTCTTAAAAACCGATCTGCACAAACCACATCCTGCCAATGGCAACCTTGGACTGATTGGCTTGAGCGTCTAACGGTCAATTCCTCCCCCCAATAATCTTTCCATCCCCCTCTGTGTCTCTCTATTGTTCCACTACTGGAGAGCCACTGCCTCCTTTCCCCTGCTGCACTTGGGCACAGTATAGTTCCCCATGGGGGTGCCCAGGTGTAGAGGGTGATTAGGCGTCAAATTGCTGTGTTCTCTCTTTAGTAGGGGAACTAGCGTAGTTATCTATTACTGTTGGTATCTTACTTATTGCTGTATTGCTACTTAATGGTGGTTAATGATTTCGTCATATATTGTACGATGTCCTCAGATGTTACTGCTTACCACATATAGTGGCTAGTTTATAGATTCGTAATGACTTTGTTACTCTTGTTCTTTTATGTTATATTTCCAACCAATGTGAATGTCAAAATGCTTATTACTTGTATATCGCATGCTTTGCATTTACTTGAAAATCCAATAAAAACAGTTTTGAAAAAAAAAAGAAAATTAGGTGGGAGAAAATGAGTCACCTAGGGTTACCATCATTTTTCATATTTATATACACTATCCAGATGGATGGATTCCAAATTTGGTATAAATCATGTATTGAGTGATTCTGTTTTTAGTCTCCATTATTGGTATAGAATAGGAGTTTGCAAAAGTTTGCTTAGCAGCAGTACTTACCTGTAGCAATTGTTTGATTTGGGTGGTCTGTTCCAGTGGATGAACAGTGAGAAGAGCCATAAGATGGTCAGATGAGAGGTTAGTTGAAAAAAGTGTAGTATCTGAAGAGTAAAAGTATCTGAAATATGTCAGGCCAAAATTGTTGCATCATGGGGCATTGCCACCACACGTGAAGATGCGTGAACATACACAAAAACATGCAAGAGAGTAGTTGGACGCAAATTTTGCTATCCTGGCACATGTGAGGACCTTATAGTTGGTCGCTAGTGCTACAATATTTTGCTCTGAAGTTTTAGCGCCACTCCAAATATCATTCAAGGACTCTGCACCTAGGGAGATTCCAAGGTCCTATTCCCTTTGGGTTGTGTATGTAGGAAGGCAAGTATCAGCCTTAGTAAGTAACTGGGTATAGAAAAGGGAGATAAGACCTGGGGCATGGGAATATCTTTTACAGATCTATTCAAAATTTGTCATCTAGGTTAGAGTAGTCCTTGCTCGAAGATAAGGAGTATAGAAGTAGTTAAGTTGTAAATAATGAAATATCTCAGAATTGAGCAGTCTATGTGTAAAACATCTTTATTATAAACTGGATGCACCTATAAGCAGATAAACATTTTTTTTTTTTTTAAATAATCGTTTTATTGTTTTTAAAGCAAAGATATATAAACATATAAAAAAAAAAAAAAAAAAAAGAAAGACAAGAAAAAGAAAAAAAAAATAGGGTCAAAAAGAAGCAGCACACTATTAATAAAGGGGCAAAGGACAGCGCGTGTTTCCCTCTATATGTTGGGCACACACATTGTGTGTTAATCCATCAATCATATAAATTCATATAGGAAAATTCAAAACATAAAATAGAGAGTATTCCCATTATGGGTCTCTAACCCTATAGTTACATAATTCCATAATCCTACAATATAGATTACTTCCAAACTATAACATTAGGGTGACTTCCCCCAAGATTTTTAAATATCTACAAAAACATTTCAATAAAAGGCCTTCTTTGAATACCCACTACAAGATCCCATGGGTATTTTTTTTCCCTTTCCTTATCTACAACCCATCTCAAAGCAGGTAAACATGCAGTTTAAATGGTACCATTACAACACCATTAAATGCATTCAGACACTGTCAGTGTGAATGAGACCTAATGCCAACATTGTTTTTCTTTCTTTTTTTCTGTATTGATTATTTTTTGCCGCTTTGACTATTTTTTTGCAGTTAAAACACATGTGTTAAGACCAGAATCTGAATCCACAACCTCTGCCACATCTGGCTGCTCTTCTTGCTGAGCCACCTGAGATGCTGGACAACACCCTGTTGGATTATTTGAGCAATCCTGCCTTGTGCCATGTTTCTGGTGAACCTTGAACCCCTTGTACCTCCCATGAACTTCCTTTCTAATCCTTGTATTTGCTTTTCCTGTTTGCCAAATTAGTGTGCTCTTCTCCAAAGAATATCTTGCTCTTTTCTCTCCTGCTGCTGTTAGTTTCTTTACCACTACTCTTTACCCACCTTTGGCTTGTTCCTCGACTACCGCTTGATCTGTCTGCAACCACTTGTTACCAACCTTTGACTTGTTTTACTGACTATGCTTCTGCTTGAGCCCTACCTGCTACATCTGCTACTGGACCCTGGCTTGCTCACCTCCTTGTGGGTGAATAGCGGTTAGTGTTTAGATCTCACACCTCAGGTAAGCCCATGTCATCCACCAGGGTGACCTGCTTGTGTACTTATCCAGCTGGTCAGTGGAAGCCTGACCCCTGACCATGACTCAATTACACCATGTATTTACCTTATTTGTTTGCTGGCTGTATCCCATTTGAAAAATGTTCCTTTGTTTCCTGTCTACAGACAAAACAGGAAGTGTGAGAACACCTCACCTAAGTATGTGAAATCCTCTCTTTGAGAGCTGTCGCCAAAATGGTGTCCTCATTGGAAAGTTAAACATTTTTTTTTTTTAGGAAAGTAATAGATGCAGGAAGGGGAGAGGATAGGGGCCTATAGAGTTGGCAGTTTTCTTTTGCATTTCTAAAAGTCCTTTTTCTTTAGTTTTCTTAGCCTTGAGCTCTCCACAACCACAACAGGCATTAAGAGATAGGAGGGGGCTATGTGGGACTATAGCGAAAAGAGTGCTGCTCACAAGACTAACCTGATGTCAAATTTTTTTTTCAAAAGCACAAGGGCTAAAAAATAGACAATCACGTAAATATAAGTTTTACCACCACTCTAAACCCCCGCAATCAGGTCACATTCTAAATAGGGAAACCACTCACCCACTATTCAAAGCTGCAATAAATCTCCAGCAGTGGAACCAAGACAGACAGGGTGGCCGTCAGATGGTCAATGTTGGGGCTGAGTGGTCCCATCTGTTCCTGGAAAGCTTTTATGTGGCGAATGCATAAGAGATGCGGCCATGGATAAAGAAGCTGATGTACAAGGGTAAAACAAACAATAACCTAAAAATCACTTAATGTGTTCATCATACTTTAGTGATAGATAAAGTGCTCAGGTGCATATATAAGTGTCCTCTGTGCTTCACAGAAAAATAAATCGCGGTCTGGGTGTAAATAAAGTCCCAAGACTAAAAAAAATTTGTGCAGGTGAATAAATATAAGTCCACAGGTGCTATTCCTTCACCAACCACCGTGCTATAAAAAATGGGGTGCTTCTCCTTCCCCTCAGGGTGTCCAAGCCTCTCACCTTAAAGACTAAGGGTAAAAGCCTTAATAGTCATCCAGGGGGCTCCTCTCCAGTTTTATGCCGTACTCCACTAGTGTCAGATATCTGGGCTACTGCAGATGATAAGACTCCCTCTCCCACTCCAGATTCTCCACAGTTCCAATGGCTCTCAAAACAGAATGCTCAAAATAGTGCAGTATGTCTGGATAATGGGTTCTTTATTAAAATTAGCTTTAAAAATACTCACATTTGTTGAGTATAAACAGCGCATAAGCAAAGGATAGCGTCGGAGTGGGATCGCAGTCCTCACTTCCGCGATGTGCGTCACTTCCGGTCCGAACGTCCCTACGCGTTACGCCACTTCCGCGTCACGTGGCTTCTTCAGGGGTCAGACCCCTGAAGAAGCCACGTGACGCGGAAGTGGCGTAACGCGTAGGGACGTTCGGACCGGAAGTGACGCACATCGCGGAAGTGAGGACTGCGATCCCACTCCGACGCTATCCTTTGCTTATGCGCTGTTTATACTCAACAAATGTGAGTATTTTTAAAGCTAATTTTAATAAAGAACCCATTATCCAGACATACTGCACTATTTTGAGCATTCTGTTTTGAGAGCCATTGGAACTGTGGAGAATCTGGAGTGGGAGAGGGAGTCTTATCATCTGCAGTAGCCCAGATATCTGACACTAGTGGAGTACGGCATAAAACTGGAGAGGAGCCCCCTGGATGACTATTAAGGCTTTTACCCTTAGTCTTTAAGGTGAGAGGCTTGGACACCCTGAGGGGAAGGAGAAGCACCCCATTTTTTATAGCACGGTGGTTGGTGAAGGAATAGCACCTGTGGACTTATATTTATTCACCTGCACAAATTTTTTTTAGTCTTGGGACTTTATTTACACCCAGACCGCGATTTATTTTTCTGTGAAGCACAGAGGACACTTATATATGCACCTGAGCACTTTATCTATCACTAAAGTATGATGAACACATTAAGTGATTTTTAGGTTATTGTTTGTTTTACCCTTGTTCACTATGATTATGAATTTTATGTATATGGTTTAGTTCCCATGTGTATACACTGTGTTAGTCACATACACCAGTTTTAGTTCATTTTATTTATTTATTATTCAATATTATTCACTTACCCAGAAGCGCAGTACCCCCCACCGTTTATATATCTCACACTGTATGGTCACCAGTTCCGGTACTAGCAGCATCTGGGGTCTCCATTTTATCCCCTATCACCCTAGTTTAGACAGCGCAGGACTCATTGTACTATACGAAAGAAGCTGATGTGCTGAGAGTTAAGGACCGCATTCATTAAAGGGGTTGTAAAGTCAGAAGATTTTTTTATCCTAATGCATTTTATGCATTAGGTTGAAAAACCTTCTGTGTACAGCCCCCCTAATACTTACTGAGCCCCATCTTGATCCAGCGATGTCCACGAGTGTTTCAGCTGTCCAGGACTCCCTCTCCTGATTGACTGGGACACAGCAGCGGCAACATTGGCTCACGTTGATGTTAATCAAACTAAGTTAGCCAGTCAGGAGAGGGGGGGGGGGGCAGGGGTTAAACGGCAGCTCCGTGTCTGAATAGATACACAGAGCTGCAGGAGGGAAGGGCCAGGAGCTCCAGCCAGGGACCTGAGAAGAGGAGGATCTGGGCTGCTCTGCGCAAAACCAACTACACAGAGGAAGTAAGTATAACATGTTTGTTGTATTAATAGGAAAAAAAAACAAGACTTTACAATCACTTTAAGTAGTACCTGAAAGTATACATTTAGTCTCCAGCACAGAACCTAAAGCAAGTACCTCCACAGAGCAAGGACACAGATTTCCAAAGGTGTGGGAAATTCCATCAGGATCATCTGCCTGAATATCTGTTAGATTTTCACCTGATAGACCCATAGATTACAACCATAAAAGAGGCCATAGATTGGAATCAGGACACTCGACCTCCAGAAAAGGTAAAGAGGTTTTTTACAAACCTCAGGAACCAAGGAGCTTTTTTTCCATTCAAGGATGAAATTGGCGAAAAAATGGAGGACGAATGGGACAAAAACAGAGAAGAAAGTGAGAATCCAGAATTGGTTTGCAAAAGGAAATTCATTCAAACCCTTGGGAGTCAGCTCCAGGAGTAGATGCAGCCCTACAGCACAGGGCAAGGTCTCTCCTTATGAAAGATACCACCACTTTCAGAGATCTAATGGATAGTTGAGCAGATGCTGAAGTTAAGAAGATTTATGCAGTCACAGGAGCAGCCTGTCATTCAACTATAGCTCTAGCATCTATTTCAAGGGCTTTAAAAGTTTGGGTCTCAAATGTTAAGCCAGCACTGTGTTCAGGAGTTGAGACAACAAAGATTATTGCAGCTCTTGAAAAGCTCAACTTGATGTCAGCCTTCTTAGCTAAGTCTTCTATAGACTTGGCAAAACTGCTAGGAAGACTTATGGCACACTCAGTAACAGTGAAAAGAGCACTTTGGTTGCGATACTGGACTGTGTACGGGGCATCAAAGCAAGAGTTATGCAACTTCCCATACAACAACAAGATGCTGTTTGGAAAGACCCTAGAGAAAACAATCTAGTGGGTCACAGGCAGAAAATTGGGTTTGCTACCTGATATTAAGGAAAAGACAGCAACCCTTTTGGTCAGGACAGTTTGATTTCAGAAGGGCCCGGGAAGCTAAATTGCATAGGCCAGACTGGGAATATACTATACCCCAATTTAAAGGGAAGCAACGTTCCTTCTGGGGGGTTGTAAAGTCCAGAGCAGGACAGGTGGCAAAGAAGACAGAGAAACCTTTTTATTGCTCAGTCTGTCCAACCCCTCCAAGTGGGAGCCAGACTGGCAATATTCTGGAGGGTATGGCCGGGGAAGGTCAGGGACTACTGGGTCCAGGGAACAGTAAAACATAGATATAGGATAAAGTTTCAGGGAAAACAATGAAATATTTTTGTTGGGATACATTGACTTCAAGAAGGAACACAAGTTTTTACGAGAATACATGACTGAATTATGTCAGAAACAGGCAATTATGCAGATTTCTTGGGGGCAACAAGAAAGAAGGTTATATTTACCAATTTTCTTGGCACCCAAAGCCTCTGGAGAGTTCAGACCAGTGTAAAATAAAGAAATTGCTCCTGCGCTTAAGGGATTTTTATGCGACTAGTTTCCTGGAGATGCGACTCAGCTATTAGGGTCATTGTTCCAGTTGTGCTACCACTCTCAACAGGTTATGGAAACCCAAAATTAGACTCTAAAAGGAAAACATACAGAGGGCGTACCAGCCTAGAGCATTACCTTTAAAACAATTTATTAAATTAAACAATATACACACCATACTCACAAAGCTCTGAGGAAGGGGAGACACCCCCGAAACATTACGGTCTGTGTTTGTGGATGAGGCTCAGTGGACATTTCCGGTGGACCGATTATTGCATATCTTGCATATATCTCACTTCCACTTTGTGAGTATGATGTGTATATTGTTTAATTTAATAAATTTTTTAAAGGTAATGCGCTAGACTGGTGCGCCTTCTGTATGTTTTCCTTTTAGAATTCAGACCAGTGTTGGAACTGAGGTCCTTGAATAATTGAATAAATCCCAGAAGTTTCAAGATGGAATTAGTTTATACAATTATATCAATAATTCAACCGGAAGATTGGCTGATTCCAATCAATTTTGTGGATGCATGTTTGCATGTCCTGATCAACAAAAATCATCAGAAATACCTCAGATTCATAGTAGGGGAAGGCCATTATCCAATCCAGGTGTTTGCCATTCAGGATCAACACGGCACTCAGAGTCTTCTCCAAGATCTTACTAGCCACCATAGCGTTTATTCGTATGTAAAGGATAAAGATCTTTCATTACCTTGACTATATCCTGGTTGTGGCCTACTCAAGTTAGGAGCTAACACTACAACACGCCAGGGTAATGGGGATTTTGTCCAGATTTGGATGGCTGATAAACAACCAGAAAAGTAATATCATCCTCACCCAATAGATGGAATACTTAGGTATGATATTCAAAATACATCCAGGGCAGATCCTTCTGCCTTTTCGTAAAATACCTGAACTGAAGGCATGTGTTGCTGACACTATTGGCAAGAGACTGTATGATGATGTGGGGATATTCACTGCGGCTATCCTGGCAGTGCCATGGGCAAAATTTCAAATGAGGGCATTCTGTTTCTGGTGTGGATTCCACAGGGTCTAGCTTGCTGGACATTACCAGAGACCCTGTCACAGGGCATGCCTCTCAGCCAAAGAGACTGGGTCTTGATAACCTCAGACGCCAGTCTCCGCCTAAGGCAGATGGCAGACAATGCAGACCAGACACTCCAAGCAAGCAGGGTGCACCAGCCTAGAGAATGAAATAATAAACATACAGTATATACTCACAAAAATAAATGGATTATACACTCATGACATATGGCAGAAATCACTTTAACCAGGACTGCTGCCTATGACCCCAAATTGGCTCAGATGACATCTAAAAGCATTTAACAGATGCAGATGCATTCCTAAGGTACCCCCTCTACTTCAGAGCTGGATGCTTGCTTTTCTATGCTTGCTTTCCCATTGTACCTTTACATATACCATTGAACTTTGGGCATGTTAGGACTAAAAGTTTTTTCCGCACTCTAGACTTAAGCTCTCAGGACTTGCAAATGACAACCAAAAGTTGAAAAGCCATAAACACAAGAGGCATATACGTGCAAGTTTAATTCATAAGCTACCCTGCAACCTATTCATACAGTTTCTGTATGCCAATGATTATAGACTGTAACCTAAATAAGGTTAAAGCTTATCGTATTGTGACTCAGTGATAAAACTTTTATAATAATTACTTATTAATTAGGCTCATAAAGGAAAGGATTGCAGAAACCAGCAGAAACCTCCTACAGTATTAGTTTAATGGGGACTTACTCTCCTATACAGAGGCACCTCTGAGATTCATAGGAGTAAAAAGAGACCTCCTCTGGCCTATGCCTTTAAAAACTGCAACTCTTAATCCTCAGACTAGGCAAGATAGCACCTGCTGTAGTGGAATGCAGAACCCAGTATTCCTGCATGCTTATGCATTCCAAAAGTTAGATTAGCTTCTCTGTCACCATGACATGATCCTGTCATCACATGAGTTAGCATTTCCACTTGCAGCGCACCACTGCTGTGTCCCCATTTAAAATTATCAAGGCTCTTTTAGTGATCCACTGCATATTTGTGGCTGATATGCAGAGACTCATTAGAATATCCTTGATAAGCTCTATGCTGATATCTGGCACAATGTCCTGTTTATTGACTTCTACTGCTCGGCAAAGTTTGGTTCTTCTGCTGACCAGGTCTTCCTACAGGCACCTGTGCCAGTTCATGTCCTGTCATACCCTATCAACAATCTTGAGAGAAAACAAGGAGGTGTAAAGCCCCTTTCACACTGGTGTTGCATCTGTCTCATTTTTCATCCATCCATTGATGGATGAAAAATGGACAGCAATGCACTCCTATGGTCAAACATATGTAAACGGACGATCATCTGCTCAGGTCCATTTTTAAAATGGAAGAGTCCTCTCATCAGTCGGGCCTCCACCAGGTACATGACAGGCTGTTTTCTTTTTCTGTGAGGTTTATTTTGGGGTTAATGTGCCGAAACCATGAGCCAAGCCTTTGGCTTGTGATTGTGGCTCAGCCCTATTGACTTGCCTTGTTGTATTAAACTTTCCACAACCGTGACGCAAAGCATCTCGGCCAAGCATGTGAATGGTCATTAATTTGGTTTTAGGTGGGCAGCCATGTTTACATGTAGCATTTTATTAATTCCATTCTCATACATAGTCATATTTCAGTTAGTTCTGATGGTGTTATATATTCTTACTGAATCTTTTATTTTCCTTTCTTGTGAATAATAGATAAACTGCTTGTTAAATACTTTGTCAAAATATTCTGAAAACCTTCTTTCACATCATTATTTCTCAAGCTGTAGATCAAAGGATTCAGCACAGGAGTGAAAACGGCATAAACTAGAGAAATATATTTAAGATTTGCTGAAGACTTATTTATTTGTCCCATATACATGGCCATACTTGTCCCATAAAACATGAAGACAACAGTCAGGTGGGAAGAACATGTGGAAAATGCTTTTATTCTTCCTTTAGCAGATGGTATTTTTAATATAGACACAATAATAAAAATATAAGTCCCCGCAATAAATAAAAGTGGAGTTATCATGACAAATAGAGTTTCAACAAAAAGAACAATTTTATAAAAGTCAGTATTTGCACACGCTAGCTCTAGAAGAGCTAATATTTCACAAGTAAAATGGTTTATTATGTTTCCTTTGCAGAATGCAAGAGGCTTTGTGACGGTCGGAAAGTTTGCTATAATAAAACTTCCTATCCACATAATGATTATGATATTTCTGCATATCGTCCAGTTCATAAGGATAGTATAATACAAGGGTAAACATATTGCAATATATCGATCATATGCCATGATCGCCAGTAATACACATTCCATGCCTCCCAGAAACAGGCTGATATTCATTTGCATAATGCAAGCGGTTACAGAAATAGTTTTTTTCCTGGAAAATGTGTCAACTAAAGCTTTAGGAACTGTGCTGGATGAGAAACAAAGATCCAGGAATGATAAATTGCAGAGGAACCAGTACATGGGAGTGTGCAGTTTGGGGCTAACAGCAACTGTGCAAATTAGGAAACTATTTGCCAAAAGTGTTAATATATAAAGCAGTAATACAATGATGAAAAATAATATACAGATCTCCCGTCTTTGGGAAAATCCGGCAAAGATGAACTCTTTTAAGAGGGTTTGGTTTCCGAGACTCATATTACGCAAGGAATAATGAAAATATCAGAATTTGTTTACTAAAAAACCTTTAAAATCTTTCTAATTTAAAGTAGAATTCCAGGCAGATATTAAAGACATATATTAATACAGCTCCATGCAAGCAGTGTAAATACCTAAATTGCATCTGGTAAAGCAAATCTCAGACTAGGAGAAGGAGAAGCAACACAAGGATCCAGTCAGTCATGTTGTAATGGTCATGTGCTATCAACATACAGTAGAAGAAGAGACCAGAGTGACAGAGAGATAAGCTAATCAAGCTGCTGCTTCTTTTTTCACTGCCCAGTCATTGGCTGGGGAAGGGACAGGACCTGTAAGTGATACAGATTAATAGAAGGGCACTGACATCACCAGCATCCCTTCTCTTTGTTAGCGTGTGCTGTACGGTGGGAAATGACTCGGTCCACAGCTCACTGGATTACAAAATAAAGCAAAGCCAAGGTTTGAATGGAGATGAGTTTGGAGGGTGTCCAAGCTCATCTCTTTATATCATCTGTAATGGAGAAACATACAAATGAGCAGTGAATAAATAACACACATATTTTTAATAACATAAGCAATACAACCTGCAGGCTAGGCTAATGTTATTCTTTAAACAATGCAAGTATATACATCTTTTTCCTTGCCTCCCAGAATCCACCTTGGGTAAGCCCTACTGTCATCACCTCAGTCGATGATGGTCATTGTTGTCCTATATCTATTTGATTAGCAGTGGTGATTAGCAAAATCACATGCTCCCCATTCCTTAAAGCCTATTAGAGATTAGGGAGCAGGTAGGATGAGAAAAAGTATGGATTGGTAAGAAAAACTTGATGAAGACAGTGGATTTTCCTTAGACAATGTTACTCCTTAGATAATGTTTTCTGTGTTGTGCTGCCCACATCTACCTTTCCCATTTTTTGCAAGTTTCAAACGGATCAAAGGGACTTTGTTGTTTTTTATTTAGTGGAATTCTTTAGTTACTTTGGATGATGACTTAGCTTCCGAGGACGTCATATCTCTGACGAAACGCGTCAAGCTGTAACGCACGCTGCCTCGCTTTGAGCCCACCGGTGAACCGCACGCCAAGTCCCCATTTCCGGATACGGCGGCACGATGCGAGCTCTACCTAAAGACACCGGAAAACAGCCGCAAGGCTGGGCACAGTCTGTAAGAACACGAGCGGACTATTTGTCTTCTGTTTTATTCCGCTGTTTGCGAACGATTTGCAGTGATTTTTTAACGTTTGATGTTCATGTGAAGAGTTTTTTAAAATAAAGACATTTTTTTAACCTTCTACACGATGAGGAGCCTTCTTTCTTATATATTTGAGTTACAACATCGCACCCGGAGGACCCTTACAGATCTACAGGACCCGGGAGTGCACAAGATTAAGCGCTATTTGATTCCTGCAGGCGTATGCCGACAGGAATCCAAGGGATCTGGTAAGTGAGCTACCTTACCATTCGGCACCTGAGGTGAAGTGGAGGGTTACACCACTACTGCATCAACCTTTGCACTAAAGGACTTATTGCACTCTTTGTACTTTCTTCTTTTTCCAATAATATAGAATCACGGACTTTATGTAAATCACTAGCGTTTGCCATTGGCTAATTCATAGCATCTATTCATTCACTATTAAGCACTTTATGTTTGCCAACTATATGTTTTCTAATTTAATATTTAATTGTTAGCACATGGAATGCACTTTATTGATGGTATTTAGTATTTTAGGTTTTTAAGCCAACAGTTCCACTTTAATTATTTATGGTGATATTTTTATGCTGTCCATTTTTTGGTGACACCACCATCACACAGTACACAGGATTTTAGGATTTTAGGATTATAGTAAGCACTAAATTATCACAGTATACCAGTGGTTAGCGCAGTTTCTTTTACCATTTGCACAATGTTACTCCTTAGATAATGTTTTCTGTGTTGTGCTGCCCACATGTACCTTTCCCATTTTTTGCAAGTTCCAAACGGATCAAAGGGACTTTCTTTGCCTTGACACCGAATCTGGTGTAGCTGGGCATAGTAACCAATCAGCTTGTTCAATTAAGCTTTGACAATTTAAACCTAGAAGGTGATTGGTTACTATGCATAGCTGCACCAGATTTGGTGTGTAAAAGTTTTAGTAAATCTCCCCCATAGTTTAGCATTAGCGACCACAACTTTCAGAGGTGCCTTAACCACTTACCGCCCGCCCGCCGTCATATGACGGCGGGACGGTGCGGCTATTATCCTGGGCGGACGTCATATGACGTCCGCCCATTCAAGCAGGGCAGGCGCGCGATCGCGGGCGCGCCGCCGTGCACTGCTGGTGTCGTCGTGTCCCCGGGACACAGCCGGTCACCGGCAGGGGGGAAACAGCCAATAGGCATGGCTGTTTCCCACGTGATCGGCTGTGTTCCAATGACACAGCCGATCACAATGGAGGCGCCCGGGAGATGACCGCGCATGCGCGATCGGGAGCGCGCAGCGCGGTCATGTCGGTGGCACTGTGTTCCGTAGGAACACAGCTGTCACCGGCGGTAGTAAACAGTCACTGACAGTGACTGTTTACTATGTGATCGGCTGTGAATCCATTCACAGCCGATCACAAAATGTAAACAAAGAGCAGTAACTCAGTGTTACTAGCTCTTCTCTCCTCATACAGTTTCCAGTGTGAGGGGAGAAGAGCTAGAAACATTGAGTTACTGCTCTGTACCCCTGTAAAAAGTAAAAAGCACACAAATAAATGTCCCCACACAGTCCTCAGCCCCCCCCAATGTCCCCTGTCACCCAACAGTCACCTCATCAGTGCCCAGAAATTGACACCCATAAGGCTACCTTCACATGTGAGCGTAGCGATCGCAGGCAGAATCACCGCGATTCTGCCCGCAATCCGGAAATCATTGCAAATTGCGGGACGCCTGTGCGCTGCCCGTGATTTGCAATAGCACCCCAAACGCTGTGCGATGTTGTCGCCATTTCCGCCTGCCGAATTTCGGTAACATCGCGCAAACATCGCATGACGCCCAAAAAAGGTACAAGAGTTTCTTTGGGGCGTCATGCGCTGTTTGCGTGATGTTACCTCGATTCGGCAGGCGGAAATCGCTGCAACATCGCACAGCGTTTGGGGTGCTATTGCAAATCACGGGCAACGCACAGGCGTCCCGCCATTTGCAATGATTTCTGGATCACGGGCAGAATCGCAGTGATTCTGCCCATGATCGCTACGCTCACATGTTAACGTAGCCTAAAGTGCACCGGTCACCAGAGACTGCCATCAGTACCGCCGTGCACCATCGCCCGTCACCTGTCACCCATCAGTGACCATCGCCCGTCACCTGTCACCCCATCAATCACCGTCACCTGTCACCCCATCAGTCATCGTCACCTGTCACCCCATCAGTCACCGTCATCTGTCACCCTATCAATCATCGTCACTTGACACCCCATCAGTGATCGTCACTTGTCACCCCATCAATCATCGTCACATGTCACCCCGTCAGTGATTGTCATCTGTCACCCCATCAATCATCGTCACTTGTCACCTCATCAATCATCGTCACCTGTCACCTCATCAATCATCATCACCTGTCACCCCATCAGTCATCGTCACCTGTCACCCCATCAGTCATCGTCACCTGTCACCCCATCAGTCATTGTCACCTGTCACCCCATCAGTCATCGTCACCTGTCACCCCATCAGTCATCGTCACCTGTTTGCCATATACATGCAATCACTTACTGACCGCCTAACGACTATATGCGTCGGTCATTAAAAGCTAAATACTGGAGTTATGGCAGCAGATAGCCCCCATAACCCCGGTATTTTTTGAAACGGCGGGCGGTTGGCTTTCAGATAAGGGTGGTCCCAGTGGCGGATTCGCCGCGGAATTACCCTTACGGTGCAGGGGAAGAGGTGCCCCCCCCCTCCTGCCGCGTCCCAGACATTTTCCCAGCTTACCGGACCCGCCGGCAGCGGGGAAAACTATCCGGTCCCGGATCCTCAGAGACAGGAAGTTGAGTGAGGGCAAGATGGCCCTCACTCAACTCTATGGTCTTGGAGGACCGGAGCTACGTCAAAAGACGTTGCCTAGCAACCGGTTTAAAGGGCCGCTTTTTTTTTTGCTTTTTTTTTTTTCCTTTTTCAACAATTTTTTTTTTTCTTTTTTAGTGTAGTTGTGAGGTGTGAGGTCTTTTTGACCCCAGATCTCACAATAAAGAGGACCTGTCATGCCTATTTCTATTACAAGGGATGTTTACATTTGTTTACATGATCAAAACATTTTTTTTTTTAAACTGTGTAAAAATAAAAAAATAATAAATAAAATAAATAGGAAAAAAAAAAAAAAATTAAAGCGTCCTGTCTCCGTTAGCTCGCGCGCAGAAGCAAACGCATACGCAAGTCCCGCCCACATATGTAAACGGTGTTCAAACCATACATGTGAGGTATTGCCGCGATCGTTAGAGCGAGAGCAATAATTTGAGCCCTAGACCTCCTCTGTAACTCTAAGCTAGTAACCTGCAGAAATTTTTAAAATGTTGCCTATGGGGATTTTTAAGTACCAATGTTTGGCGCCATTCTGTGAGCATGCGCAATTTTGAAGCATGACATGTTGGGTATCTAATTACTCAGCGTAACATTATCTTTCACATTATGGAAAAAAATTGTGCTAAATTTACTGTTTTCTTATGTTTTAGTTCAAAAAAGTGAATTTTTTTTTCAAAAAAATCGCACATTTGGAAGACTGCTGCGCAAATATGGTGTGATAAAAAATATTGCAACGATCTCCATTTTATTCTCTAGGGTCTCTGAGAGATTGTTTGGGGGTTCCAAGTAGTTTTCTAGCAAAAAAAAAATGATTTTAGCTTGTAAACACCAAGTGTCAAAAATAGGCCCAGTCTTAAAGTGGATAAATGGACAACTTTGTGTAAAGCGCTACTTGGATGTTAGGCCTATGTATGTGGCCAGGCTGTGAAAAAGTGTTACACATGTGGTATCGCCATACTCAGGAGGAATAGCAGAATGTATTTTGGGGTGCAATTTTTGCTATGTACATGCTATGTGTTAGAAATATTGGATAAATGGACAGCTTTGTGTAAAAAAAATGTGTTTTCATTTTCTTTCCACATTTTCCAAAAACTTGTGGAAAAAAATGACATATTCAAAAGACTCATTATGCCTCACAAATTATAGGTTGGGCTGTTTGCTTTCCAAAATGGGGTCATTTTATGGGGGTTTCCATTGTCCTGGTGCTCCAGGGCCTTCAAAAGTGCGATAGGTTGTCAGGAAATTATATGTGTAATTTGTGCTCCTAGAATGCCGGACGGGGCTACTTGGATGTTAGGCCTCTGTATGTGGCCAGGCTGTAAAAAAGTCTCACACATGTGGTATCGCCATACTCAGGAGGAGTAGTAGAATGTGTTTTGGGGTGTAGTTGCAAGTATACATGTGCTGTGTGAGAGAAATAACCTGTTAATACGGCAATTTGTAAAAAAAAAAAAAAAAAATCTTCATTTTGCAAAGCATTGTGGGAAAAAATTACAACTTCAAAAAACTCACCATGCCCCTTATTAAATACCTTGGAATGTCTACTTTCCAAAAAGGGGTCATTTGGGGGGTATTTGTACTTTCCTGACTTTTTAGTGTCTCAAGAAATGAGATAGGCCTTCAGTACATCAGGTGTGATCAAGTGTGATCAATTTTCAATGATTCGCACCATAGCTTGTGGACTCTATAACTTTCACAAAGACCAAATAATATACACTTACTTGGGTTATTTTTACCAAAGATAAGTAGCAGTATAAATTTTGGCCAAAATTTGTGAAGAAAAATTACTAATTTGCAAAATTTTATGACAGAAACAAAGAAAAATGCGTTTTTTCACGATATTTTCAGTCTTTTTTTATTTATAGCACAAAAAATAAAAAACCCAGTATTGATCAAATACCATCAAAAGAAAGCTCTATTTGTGTGAAAAAAAGGACACAATTTTTGTATGGGTACAGTGTTGCATGACTGAGTAATTCTCAGTCAAAGTGTGAGAGCGCTGAAAGCTGAAAATCGGTCTGGGCAGGAAGGGGGTGAAAGTGCACTGTAGGCAAGTGGTTAATTCAACAAATTGACTTTACATGTATTTTCAAATGTATATATACAACAAAACCTCAGGTGCTGACTTCCTAAATTTTTTATGGTTTAGTAATTTTTCCTGGCTAGCTGCTAAGTGTGGTGGAGAACTTTTGTATTGTTCTGCATATTGGCTTGACACCGTATACCTTTCCCTGTTTTTCTAGCTTCAAACTGACCATGATGACTTCCATTGCTGTTTTGGATTTGCAAAATACATATAATCTCTTCAGCCTTCTAAATCAAATCTGCAATGTAACATGTAGGCTTTGCAAGTACACACAATTTAATCAGTCTTCTTTGTTTTCTCCAAAGAAGAACTGTTTATAATGTTTTTTGAAAATGAAAGGTGTACTCAAGGGCTTATCATGGGGAATTCAAGGAAAACATTAATTATGTAATTGGCCTTTACTCTCTAGATTACTTATCTATCATGCCTAATTAAATAAATACTACTTTGTTTTAACTTTGTCTTAAAATAGGCATTATTTATTTGAAAGAATTATATGTAGTAAATACAAAAACTTAAAGGATACCTCAGCAAAATGTACAAAATGTAATATATTGCAGCTTACCAGTCCTTAAATGTGGTGGTGGCTGAATTGTTTTAAGTTGTAGAAAATACCAGTTTATGTGCTAGAACACCAGTGTCCTTGTAACTGTCCACTGAACTGGTATAAAAAAAAAAGTTATTCCACTTTTCCCAGCTACCATCTGTGAATTTCAAAAAGGCTCTCTATGTAATGTAGAGGAGGAGTGGAGGATGTCATTTCCCAGATAATTAATAAGTCTCACGGTAGTCAATGGTTGGGATTACCACATGGAGAAATGGCTCACACACTGTCTGAACAGGGCCCCCCTTTTAGAGGGAAAGGGCTGTCTTATCCAAAAGCCCCTTAATTAGGCCTTCTGAGTCTGCTAGCTATGGTTCAGTATCCATGCAGTTACAGTACATTCCCCCCCAGTCCACATTTCCAAGGCGTATTACAGCAGGTTTTACTAGAAAAAATAACAGAATATTTGTGTTGTTCCATGGAAGACATTATTGTGACCTTCTATTTATTGAACATGTAAAATATTGTATCTAAATACCACTTTGAGTTTAGTTTAGCTATTGTCAACTAGAAACACATCCTTTCTCATCAAATTTGTATATTTTTCCAGTTTTTCACATATTACATATGGATTGATAAAACTAATCATCACAACATAAAACAATAAAATAAATTAAAATAAAATTGTAAAGTCGATGGGGCAGGGCAGGAGGTAGTGGTCCTGTCTTCTCTCACAGGGATATGTTAGCCACTTGCCTACTGGGCACTTTCAACCCCTTCCTGCCCAGGCCAATTTTAAGCTTTCAGCCCTGTCACACTTTAAATGACAATTTTGCTGTCATGCAGGTCTGGACCCAAATGAAATGTATATCTTTTTTTTTTTTTTTTAACACAATAGAGCTTTCTTTTGTTAGTATTTAATCACCACTCTGTTTTTTAATTTTTTGCTTAACAAACGAAAAAAGACCAATATTTTTTTTTAAAAAAAGTTTTTCTTAGTTTCTGTTATAAAATTTAGCAAATAGGTTATTTTTCTCCTTCACTGATGTGCGCTGATGAGGCTGCCCTAATGGGCACTAATAGGCTGCACTGATGGGCACTGATGAGGCTGCACTGGTGAGCACTGATGAGGCTGCACTAATATGCAGCATTGATGAGCACTGATAGGTGTCACTGATAGGCGGCACTGATGGGCACTACTAGACAGCACTGAAGGGCAGCACTGATAGGCAGCACTGATGGGCACTGATAGACGGCCCTAAAGAGGGGCACTGATAAGCAGCACTGATGGGCACGGATTGGCAACACTGATGGGCACGGTTGGGGCTGTACTGATAATTAAGACACTGATGATGAGTGCCCTGATTATCATTGTGGATCTTCCCTTTCACACTCCTGCTCTCTCCTCTTATCATGCTGTGACATTGTGAGGAAAGGAATGCTGATAAGCAGCAAGCACATTTATATTATGATCAGCTGTGATTGGACACAGCTGATCCATGGTAAAGAGCCACCGTGATTGGCTGTTTACCCTGATTTGTGATCAGATATGTCCGAAAAACACAGCGATCACAGAGTGTGCCAGGGGTGCACTACAGCGGGCATGCAGGGGGCACAGTTCTGGGAGGACGTCAATAGACGACCTCCCAGAACTTGATGAACTATGCTGTAGCCATCATTTGGCTATCTATCACTTCCTGCAGAATATGTGGCAACCAAGAAGTTTTCAATCCCAGCATGCAGCGGCTTGGCACAACCCAGAAGAGGGTGTGATAGGTCCTGTTTACCTCTCTGGACCACACCTCCCCCATTACTATACCACCTTCCACTCACTTTCTGTACAATCTTATTGTACAATATCCTTTAAAAAGGCAAAGACCCCGGTAGGTACGGGCATTTATAAAACTTAAGCGGATTTCCTTTGACTGATGATGGGATACATGTGTTGGGTAGGGGTCTAAATTTTTCCCCTATCCATAACCTTAATACATTTCAAACATATATTAACATCCAGAAATTAATTTGGGAACTTAGCATTAAGAAACATTTTTTGTTCAACCCTATTCATAGAAATTCTGCTCTATCTTGGGTTGGCAATTGTAGCCTTAGTAATACGTCTACATTTATTCCTCCTGGATTGGACACAAAACATTTGGATGTTTTCAAAAACATGGTGTGCAGTGATTTAGACTCCCTTAGGGTGAAAAAAGTTCACGATTCGCAATAGAATAAGAGAGGTATTATGTCGCTGGAAAATAGGAATGATATTGTTATTCGGCCAGTGGATAAGGGAGGGGGGTTAGTGGTGTTGAGTGGTACTTATTATAGGGAAGAAATTAGCTGTTTACTTAAGGATCGTGACACCTATCAGGTGTTACCTGGGGACCCTATGCTGAAATTCAAGGAGGAGTTGAATCCCCTAGTTGAAAAAGGTGAGAAACAGGGGGGTTTTGAATCATGATGAGGCTTTAGATCTTGATCCATTATTCTGTAGAACCCCCCGATCATCCATTTCCTGCCCAAAATGCATAAAAGCATAGATTGTGCCCCTGGTCGCCCGATCGTAAATGAGATTGTCACGGCAAGGTTGGGTCAATACATTGATTATTTTCTCCAATCTTTAGTCATTAAAATGGAGGCCTACCTCAAGTATACCAAACATATTATCCAGATCCTCCATTCATTAACCAGTACCGCTTCTAGTATTTTGATTACAGCAGACGTTGGGTCATTATACACTATCAATGGCCATGAGGATGCCTTGGCATCAGTAAAATGGGCCTTGTTAGACTCCCAATTATCTAGAAAACACAGAAAGTTTTTGTTTAAGAGTTTGAATTTTCATTTGCTGAAAAATTATTTTTGGTATGACCGTCAATATTTCCTGCATACCAGGCGAGTGGCGATGGGCGCTCATTTTTCCCCCAGTGTGGCCAATCTTTTCATGGCCCAGTGAGGAGGAGGAAGTTGTGTCTAAGGTATGGCTGCCACAATTGGCCTGTTACAGGAGATATATCGATGATCTGATCATGATTTGGGAGGAGGATATGTCTAGTCTCCAAGTATTCATCAATAAAATCAGCCTTACTTGGAATATGGACATGCACCAAATGTTTTTTTTGGATCTGGAAATTTATAAGAAGGAAGGTGGATTTAGGACCCGGAATTATTTTAAGCCCACTGACAGAAATTCATATATCACCATTAACAGCTGTCACCATAAAATGTTGTTCTGTGGCATACCAAGGGGACAATTCATGCAATAAAGATGCAATTGCACTTCGGAGCATGATTACCTCTCTCAATCCCAGGTGCTAGTTAATAGGTTACAACAAAAGGGCTACGATCAATTGACCATTGACAGTGAGATAGAGAGCGTTAGGACCTTGGACAGGGATATGATTTTAGCCGGTACCCAGAGGAATTTGAATAATACTGAATATCATATGGTATTAAATTATAATATCCAATATAAAAAATGTGAGCAGATTGTCTCTAGACATTGGGCTATACTTAAGCACAATAGAGTGCTTGGTCCACTTCTTCCATCACGTCCTCAATTAATTTATAGAAAAACACCTTCATTACGAGATCGCTTAGCCCCAGAGGTTGTGGATTCACCTAAGAACCCAGGTAATTGTTTTTTTTCTTTTTTGAAGGGATTCTATGCATGTGGGAAATGTTCGGCCTGTAAAAGTTCTAAGGCTAACTTTAAGAAGCGAAAGAGTTCATGTCCACTGCCATACAGAAATCTTATCTCATTAAGGATCTGATTACTTGAACCCAAGGTGATAGTTATATGCTCGAGTGTGAGTGCGGGCTCCAGTACATTGGCAGGATGTCTAGGGCCCTGCATGTATGTATAGGTGAGCATATAAATAACATCAAGAAAGGTCACACTAATCACAGTGTATCAAGATATTTCAGAAATTGTCATCAGCGGAAACCTGATGGCCTCAAATTTTGGGGTATAGAGAAGGTTTCTCTGCATTGGAGGGGAGGTAATTATATACGACAATTAAGCCGCAAGGAGTCGTTTTGGATTTATGATACTCAGGTCCTGACCCCTGCAGGCTTGAATGTTGATTTTGATGGTTGATGGTATGTGCAAATGTTTTAGATATAACTTTATATTTAATTATTTTATATGTATTTATTTATTTGTTTTGTGATGATGGCCATGGTTTATGTATTTTAATAAATAGTTCTGTGAGATCAGGCACTGATTTCCTTTATTTTTGGCAATACAAATAAAAAAATTACATTATTGGTGGAAGAGTATCCCTTTAACCTGCAAAGACCTATTAGTATTTTGGGTAGGCTTTGTCTGTAATCAGCATTTGTGAGTCAGCAAGTATTAGACATTTGTCTTGGAGCCTCCACGGCACCTAATCTGCAGGAAGGTAGTTTCTGTCTGTAATGTGGGAGGCGTTTCCTTCCTCCTTGATGAGATTGATTGTTCAGCGTCTTGTAGCCATGGCAGCGTGTATTTAAGAGCAGGTTGCTCAGATATCGCTGATGAAATCCCCCCCAATGGACGTAACGCGTACGAGGGGAGGAGCAACATAGGACGTCACCCACGGTCATCACATTGATTTGATTATTCACGCTGGTCATATGCACTGTTTAGTGCTTTCATTATAAGTAACATTTTATCGTTATTTGAATAAATTGAAGAGTACACAGAGAGCATTAGATTGTGTCTTTTGTATTTACATATACACACGGAGTCACATGGAGATTCTCCTATCCATGTTGGGACTTCCATACAGGAGTTTGCATCAGTTGTCTTGGGATTATGCTGTGTGACCTTTTTGATCGAGTCTGGGATGTGAGAGGCAGTGTTTGTCTGTGGTGGATGGGCTGAGTTTCACCATACACACTAGCATGGTTTATGGAATCACTATTCATCCCACGGTGGCTGTGTCATTTCCCTGTCAGTTTCCGGCTGCCTATGGACTTATTTATATGTGTGCTGTAATTACCTAATTTCGGTCCAGTTGCTCATGGACTGTTTTTTTACTGTGTTTATATTATTGGCTGTTCCCTTTTATTAGTCTTTAACCACTTTAAGACTGGAAGGATTTCCTCCCTTAATGACCAGGCCACTTTTTTCAACTTGGCTATGCGTGAATTTAACTGACAATTGCACGGTCATGCAATGCTGAACCCAAACAAAATTTACGTCCTTTTTTCCCCACAAATAGAGCTTTCTTTTGGTGGTATTTGATCACCTGTGCAATTTTTATTTTTTGCACTATAAACATAAAAACAGCAACAATTCCGAAAAAAAGCAATATTTTTCACATTCTGCTATATAACATTCCCCAAAAAAAAGTAAAAATCAAAATGTTTTAACATTTTAGGCCAAAAGAAAATCGCAATAAGTGCATTTTGATTGGTTTGCGCAAAAGTTATTGCGTCTACTAACTACGAGAAAGATTTATGTCATTTTTATTGGTTTTTTTTTACTAGTAATGGCGGCGATCTGCATTTTTTTCAGGACTGCGACATTGCGGCGGACAGATCGGACCCCTGACTGACATTTTTGACCCTTTTGGGGGTATCAGTGACATTACTACAGTAATCAGTGCTAAAAAATATGCACTGTTACTGTAATAATGACACTGACAAGGAAGGGGTCAACATTGTGGGTGATCAAGGGGTTAAATGTGAGCCTAGGGGAGTGATTCTAACAGTGGGGGAACGTGGATTGTGAAATGACCATAGAGACATGAGATCCCATAAAGAAGGATTACATGGGCTATATGATCATTCCAGGAAAAAGAACAGTCAGCGGGGAACGATCACGGGTGTCAGGCAGCAATCTGAGCCACCTGCCCGCTGCATCGGCTTCCCTGCTGATGAATGGGGGTGGGAGCGTGCTGCTGCCGGCGCGCGCTTGCCCCCTAGCCTCGTGCTCGCAAGCGCCGTACATGTACTGCGATTTGCCTGGGAGTGGCTGCCTGCTGCATTACATCTGCGGCGGGCGGTTGTAAAGCGGTTAATATGCTGCACTTTATTTTTTATTATATGTTTTATGAGGTTTTTGGCATTCCATTTATGACAATTTTTCTGTATGTTTGTGCTGAATATTGTTATATTTGTCATTTTTACAGGGTGGACTCCTCCCATCAGAATACACTGATCAGGGGCAAGAGACCGAGGAGCGCTCACTCCTTTTTGATTAAGCGTTGGTCTGCAGGGGGCATGGGCATGATTGACATCAAGGACTACCTTGTGGCCTCACATTTGGCCCAATTAAAACACTGGGTGTCCCCAATGTCCCCAACGGTATGGAGCACTATGGAAGCTGAAATCTGCTCCCCCCTCCCCCTGCGGACGGTGCTTTTGGCAGATATATGGCGCCCAAGAGCATTGAAGACGCTCCCCATTTCGATCCAAGCCTCTCTTTTGGCCAGGCGTGAGTTCACGGTTCACTTGCTCCAGCCCTGCTCAATGGTAAGAGTCCCAATCCCGGTGGGTGTGTTGGAACTTGTTATTCCTCACACCTCACTTAAGAGCTGGACTAGTAGAGGTATAACTACTGTGGATCATATCTTGTCGGGGGACGTATTGAAACCATTTGCAAGTTTACAGGAAGAATATTCGCTCCCAACCACCGACTATTACCTATACCTTCAGATATCCCATTTCCTTCGATCCTTAGCATCGCCCCATATCTATATACCGTCACAGGGCTGGACGTTCCTACTGGGCAGCCTACGCTCGGTTAAGGGAACCTTCTTTTTTACAATTTTCTCCAATGCAAAGTGGAGTATTGTAAAACTGCTCCCTTCATGAAGTGGGAAAAGGACACATTTACTGACAAACAATGGCAAGCAGCTTTTCGATCAGTTCGACAATCCTCATCATGTACTAACCACTGGGAATTGTCGCAAAAGATAAATCTGAGGTGGTATCTCACGCCATATAGATTGTCTAAATTTGTGCCTGACTATTCACCCCTGTGCTGGAGGGGAGATACGGTGAGGTAGCCCACATCACTCATGTGTTTTGGTCATGTAGACACCTGAAAGGTTTCTGGAACAAACTGTTCTCCATAATCTCAAGTATTACAGGGGTGCTGACCCGCCCTTCTCCAGCACTGGCAATACTGAACATAGGGATTGAAATATTTCCCATAGATTGCAGCACTGTGGTCACTCACATACTGCTGGCTGCCCGCAGCCTCATAACTAGACAGTGGAAATCTAATGCGGCGCCCAAAGCCTCGGAGGTTATTGCGCTGGTCAAAACTAACTACAATTATGAAAAGTTGCTTGGCTACAAGTCAGGACATGGTACCAGATTTGATCAAGCTTGGACCAGGTGGTCCTCCTGGATTTCGGATAAGCAATGACATACATGTTTTATATGGATGCTGGAAACTGTTGATGCTCTGCTGACCTGTTATTGTTTTTATTCTTTTGTCATTATTGTGCATATGTCACTTGCACATATAAGAGCTACTCAAGTAGTTGTGGCATCCTGAGGTAGCGATACCATGTCATATCTCATATTGAGTTTCTGAGCTGTCTTTCCTGGGAATTCGCAGCATCTCTCCCCCCCCCTCTTTTACTACTCTCTCTCTTTTCTCTCCCACTCTCTTCTCCCTGCTTCTCTCCTTCCCGCCTCTTCCTCTAGTACTACTCCTGCTTCCTCTTCAATTTCCCCTATATTCCTCCCTTCATTTTCCTCTATCTCCCCTCCCCCCCTCCATCTCTCCCTTCAGGTCCTCCCCCTTCACCCCTCCCCCCCTTACCCTCTTCCACCTTCCTCCCCTCCCTTATCCTTCCCCATTTCCTCCCCCCACTTCTCCACTCTCACCCCTCTCCTATGCTCTCCCCCCTTCTTCTTCTCCTCCCCCTCTCTTTCTCTTTCTCCTTCTTCTTCTTTTCCTTCTTCTTCTTCTTCCTCTTCCTCCTTCCCCCTCTCCCCCCCTATCTTTCCTCCTCCCTCCCCTTCTCCAGTCTCTCCCCTACCCTCCTTCTTCTTCACTCCTCTCATATCTCCTCATCCACTTTTTCCAACCTGACCCCTCTCTTTCATCTCCGGAGTTCTGAGCAAATCATCTCAATGTCTCAATATCCCGGACTAGTGGTAAGATGCTCGCTTGTTTGATTGTTCTATAGTTTTATTGTCATAATGCCGGTGAGATATGTAAGACTAACTTCTTTACTAAGTGTCATACTCGCAACTCTAATTACTGCTAATGTCCACGCTACAAATTGACATTTGATGTATTTGCTATGTTGACTTATGTTATGACTTATGTTATGTTTGTACTCCTTAAACTTAATAAAAATTTTAATTGAAAAAAAAGAATACACTGATCAGCACACACTACACTGTGTGCTTGATCATAACCACGGTTATGATCAAGCACACAGTGTAGTGTGGGAAACGCATCTACCTTGTCACTATTGTCACGTTGGGATGTCCAGTCAATAAATCTGGATTTTGACTTCATCTGGAGTGCTGCCAATCCTTTCTTTTTCATTCGTATATCCACGGAGGCGAGCCGCGGCGTGCACCGGTGGGTGTCATCAGGCCTCTACACCACCTTGAGCAGTGAGTTATTTTTCCTTAGATGGAGATGGTTGCTGAGGAGGCTGTCAGTGGACATTGAGGGTGCCCCCTTGTCTGGGGGGGGGGGGGGTGACCTCGGGCCTGGGGCTTGGGTGCTGGAAGATTCCTACAAAACACACAGCGGAAACCCTTCCTGGAGGCACAGGAGTAAGGAGAGAGGGCAGCGGGAGCAGGTCAGCACATCTGGGAGATTTCCTGAGAGTCAGCCATGTGGGCTGCTGAGTGTCATTCTGGAGGACTGTGGAGAGATAGCCTGGAGGGCTGGTGAAGAGGCCAGCTGTAACCAGGAGGGTTGGCAGTGCCTGAGGAGGTGGCGCTGGAATCAGTAGCCACAGGAGTGATGTAAAGTGGACACTGAAATTCTACTACACACCTAAGGGGCTTCGGGTTCCTGCCTGTGATGGGTTTTCTGCTTCACCTGATTAGGTGACTGTCAGGCATTTACAGAGTTTCAGTTTGGTTCAACACATAAGTGTGAGTTGGAGGAAGAAGAGGAGCTGTGTATATAGACTATATATAGGAAGAGTTGTCCCTGAAGCTCTTGTTGAAGCCAAACGGGCATCTCATAACTTCCCATCCCTTTCCAAGTTATTGCCCTCAATAAAACAAAAAAAAAAGAACTCAAAGCCACAGACTGTTCTCTGACTGAAGTGTTCCCTGTGACGATTCAGTGTGCCTGAATATGCGGGGTGGGGGACCCCAGTTTTTCTGCAGCCCTTAAGGGGGGGGGGGTGCTACAGATATATTTAAGGCTGAAAGAAAGATTTTTTTGGGGGGGTTTTCCCAGATACATGGTCATGCTTGTCCCTAAAAACATAAAGGCCACAGTCAGGTGAGAAGAACAAGGTAGAAATGCTTTTAATCTTCCTTCGATGGATTGGATCTTCCTTTGATAGATTGAATTTAGTAAGTCATCACAATAAACACAACGGATGCTTAAGGAGTAAATAAACTAACAACAAATGCATATGTTGCAATTATTTTATAGAAAATGAGGTTACTACAAGCCAGCAGTGCTAACATCTCACAAGCAAAATGATTCAATGTGTTTTATGTACAGAAGATCAGAGGTTTTGAGTGAGACAACTGATATTAAGAACCCTCCTAACTACGTATTGACCAAACGTGATTCCTAATGATGGTATACTACAAGGGGAAAACATCTGGCAATGTATCAAATATAAGCCATCACTGCCAGCAGGCAGCTTAAACTGTATTATTTTTTTTTTTTTGTTTATTGCTTAGAAATCACATCAATCAATATTTTTGGCACAGTACTAGAGGAATAGCACAAATCCAGGAATGAGAGACTGCAGAGAAAAAAAATGCATTGGCATATGCAATTTGCAAATAAAAATAAAAGTGCAAATCAGAGAACTACTGTATTTCCAAGAATGATCACTATATAAATTAGCAATAATGCAACAAAAAATAATATGCAGATCTGTGTGTTTTGAAAGAAGCCAAATAGGTTGAATTATATAAGGAATGTGTGGTTCCTCATACTGAAATGTTCACATTTAAAAGAACTGGATGGTATTTTTAGTAGGTAAATACAGTAAAACCTTGGATTGCGAGCATAATTCCTTCCAGAAACATGCTTGTAATCCAAAGCACTCTTATATCAAAGCGAATTTTCCCATAAGAAATAATGGAAGCTCAGATGATTCGTTCCACAACTATTTATTCATAAGTCTTTCAGTTTATAGTCTATATACAAAGATTATAGCAATTTGATAGGTTGTGTAACCATAAAATGTCCATCCACAAATGGCAGCCTCCACAAGGGGATTAGAAGCAAAATCCAGCAGGAGCTCCAGAGTATAAAAGAGAAGAGAGGCGCCTCTAAGTGTAGCAGTATGGGGACATTTAATGAAGGTTCAACATTTAGCAACTCACATGGTTGATGATTAAAGAGGCACATCTAAGTATGCAGGCATCCGGGGTAAAGCTGTCCACATAGACCATCTTCTGAACCACTGGCTCTCACTGATGTCAGTCTGCAATTGTGATTGGGAAGACTACCCTGCACTAGAGTGATCTGAAAGCGAGACTTTGGAGCGCAGCGTGGAAGGGTGTGATGAAGATTACAGTGCGGAGGATGGTCTATGTGGAAAGCTTTACCCCGGATGCCTGCATACTTAGATGTGCCTGCTTTAATCATCAACCATGTGAGCTGCTAAATATTGAACCTTCATTAAATGTAACAATATTGCTACACTTAGAGGCGCCTCTCTTCTCTTTTATACCCAGTTGTGACATGACGCTACTTGTATATCAAGACATCGCTTGTATATGAAGTCAAAATTTTTTAAAAAAATTTGCTTGTCTTGCAAAGTGCTCTCAAACCAAGTTACTCTCAAACCAAGGTTTTACTGTATTTAAAAATGAAACTGAATTATCTAACATGAAGTCAATGTATTCTATTTTAGAAAACCATCAGCACTGTAAAAAAATAAAATAAAAAATAAATAAAAACAAAAACATTAATTATTGTTTAATCTTATGATCCCTTAAAGCTGAACTCCCATGTAGTTTGAAGCTTGTAGCCCCCCCCCCCCCCCCCAACCCAACATTTCAAGGGCTAAATGCTTACTTATTCTAGGGGTAGAAGAATAAGCACCCAGAGTAGGCCCACACCCAGAATGGTAGTGGGCCTACTCTGTCCTTACATACAATGCAAGACTGTAGGTTCTAAATTGTATGTGATATTGTTGGAAAGCAACCAATGGAGTTGCAGAGGTGCGCAACTTTTGGATTGCAGTAAGGAATAATGTTAATATTACTGTTCGTTCCTCTACTCCTAGACTAAATTACCATTTTTGCAATGCAGGGGTGAAGGAAAGGGAGAGTGAGTTCAAAGGCCTGCTACAAGGGTAATTTTTCTGCCACCTGAAGTTTGGCTTCAAACATTTTAAGCAGGTTAAATAAGATCAATGAATGGTTGGCTATTTGAGTTAATTAATAGAACAGCAAAGGATTGAAAAAAGTTATAGTATTGAACCCTGAAAATATCATGATTTTTTCACAGAAATGTATGGGTGTCTGAGTGGATATTATCAACACCACATCCCAAAATGGATATGGATAGAAGAAAAGAAGAAAAAGAGGAAATGGAACTTTCAAGGTGTTCCCTCTCAAAAAAAATAATCAAGATGGACTGTAGCTACTGCTAAAAACATCACTCTTTTATTGATGAAACCAGACAAATGTAAAATCCCAGCTATAAAAATAAAGTGAATGTGTCCTTATATACCATTACAGGTACACCTTCCTAATGACCAGCCTGCAGTCACTGCCTGAAAGACTCATTCTTTTCAGCCATATTGTTATATCACCAAACATAACATTGGAGATTGGTCATCAAGCAGTAGATTTGTTGCAATAATTATATACATGGTCAAGAATCTGCTAATTTCCCATTGTGCTTCTTTGGGAGAAGGGAGGAGCTAAAATCAGCAACATCATGTGCTTCCACGTGTTCATGTACATTTGCCGGTATTATACTGATCATGTATATACATCAGTGCCTTATGCTGTTTGTCTTTTTTTGATATAAACAAATCTTAATGAACCACTTAAGGACCGCCTGCCGCAGATTTATTGCGGCAGGCAGCCCCTCCTGCGCAAACCGACGTAATTGTACGTTGGTCGCGTGCCTTCAGCTAGGGGTCATGTGCACACAACTGGCAGCACGCTCCCACCCCCACTCGGCAGTGGGTACTCCGATGCAGGGGGCCCGTGGCGCTGATTGCCGCTGGGCACCCACGATCGTTCTCCACTGAGAGAGAAGGACGGTCAGCTGTTCTTCTCTCTGGACTGATCACAGAGCATCTGTGATCCTTCTATGTAGGATCACAGTTCTCTGTGATCATTTCAAAAGCCCAGCCCCCATACAGTTAGAAACACTCTCCTAGGGACACATTTAACCCCTTGATCACCCACTGTGTTAACCCCTTCCCTGCCAGTGTCATTATTACAGTAACAGTGCATATTTTCAGCACTGATTACTGTAATAATGTCAGTGGCACCCCCCAAAAGTGTCAAAAATGTCAGTTGGTGGTCCGATCTGTCCGCCGCAATGTCGCAGTCCCGCTAAAAATTGCAGATCGCCGCCATTACTAGTAAAAAAAAAAAAACAATAAAAATAACATAAATCTTTCCCGTCATTAGTAGACGTGATAACTTTTGCACAATCCAAACAAAATACGCTTATTGCGATTTTGTTTACCAAAAATATGTAGCAGAAAACAAATTGGCCTAAAAAGAAAAAACAATTTGATTTTAAATTTTTTTTGGGGGAATGTTATATATATATTTTTTTGTTTCAGAATTGTTACTCTTTTTTTGTTTATAGTGCAAAAAAATAGAAATTGTAGAGGTGATCAAATGCCACCAAAAGAAATCTCTATTTGTGGGAAAAAAAGGACATCAATTTTATTTAGGTACAGCATCCCACGACGGCACAATTGTCCGTTAAAGTAACCCAAAAAATGGCCTAGTCATTAAGGGGGCAAACCCTTCCGGTCCAGAAGTGGTTAAAAGAGATTAAACATAAAATTAGCAACATATAATCATGACATTTCTGATATATAACCTTACACAAAGTCACATATACAGTATGAATACAGAGCTTAGATAAACGTACAATATCTGTAATTTAACTGTCCAAAGGAGAATGCAGTCTGTCAACCTCACTTTGCTTTTCGGGGTATGGTCAGTATTTTCTTAAATGCATATTTTACATCCTTATTTCTCAAACTATATATCCAAGGATTTAACATAGGATAAATAAGACCATAAAAAATAGAAGTATATTTTACATTTGAAGAAAAACCCCGACCTGTATACATGGTTACACTTGTACCATAAACCATAGAGACAACTGTTAGGTGAGAAGCACAGGTAGAAAATGCTTTGGATCTTCCATCTGTAGACCTAATATTTATGATTGATGAAATGATGAGGATATATGACACCACAATGAACACTAGTGGTAGTACAAGTGTAAAAAAACTCACCACAAATATAGTTAATTTATAAAAGTGGAGGTTTCTGCATACAAGCTCTAAAACCGCCAGTAACTCACAAGCAAAATGGTCCAGTTTGTTTTTTCTACAGAATACCATAGGCCTTGAAACAATTGGAACAACAGATAAAAAGAAATTCCCTGACCATATAATGATTATCATGTTTCTACAGACTTTCCAGTTCATAATATGATTATAATACAAAGGTAAGCATATTGCCACATATCGATCGTATGCCATCAATGCCAGTAGCAAGGATTCTGTACTCCCTAGGAAGGTTCCGATGTTCATTTGCACCATGCATTCGGTGATCGATATTGTCCTTCTACTAGAACATATATTACTTAACAGTTTTGGTAGTGAGATGGATGAGTAACACACATCTATAAATGAAAGATTACATAGGAAATAGTACATAGGCAGGTGAAGTTTAGGACTGACGATAACAGTAATCATTAGAAAAACATTAGCAAAAATAGTAAAGGCATAGATTAGTAATAATGCGGCAAAAAATAATATACAATGTTGCGTGTTCTCAGCAAAAGCAGTTAATATGAATTCCTTTAAGATGGTTTGGTTCTGGGCTTCCATGCTTTAATAAACTATGTTTGAAAATGTCTTATGTAGTTCAAATGCATTGATATCCCGCAGCCCGCGTAATGAAATGCATTAGTTATGTTTGCCCTCACATCAAGCTGGAGGGATAGAGACAAAAAAAGGAACATCAGACCAAATGTTGAGGGACCATAAATATATAAATGCAATGGATTGTCCTTCTGACAAAATACTACTCTCTCGTGACTGCCCATTTTGCCGCCCCTTGTCTACTAACCCTCACGATTTGCTGTAGTTACAGTTATTGGTCATGCTTTGTTACCGAGCTTTGTTTACTCTACTTCGCATTATTCTGAGTGTCACACATTGTTACTTACTTGCATTATTCAATAAAATACTTGGAAAAAAAAAAAATCTCAACTTTTGTGTACCAAATAACACCAAAATCACACAAATTTGGGAAATTTGCACTATTTCTATATATCTATATTAATATGTTTGTAATGATATACATATATACAATTATGTCCAGCGCTTGAAGTTCTGAATTAAAGTCTCAATGTACATCAAACAATCAATGCCAATGAATGAACATCAATGTACATCAAACAATCAATGCCAATGAATGAACGTCCCTCCCCTGCTGGTGCAGCCCTCCTCAGAATAAGGGATCTGTAAGACTGTAAAAAAGCACACAGAAGGGCTTAAATGTCTATTGCATTACTGTAAGTTTATTGCATCTAAAAAATTAGCAATTAATACTCACAAATGAGGATGTGTGTGCTGACCAATTTAGCCAGCATGCATGCCCCAAAACTTGTTAGCTCACCAGCACAGTGGTATTGCATGTCAGGCACACAATTTCCACCCTGGATTGTCTTTGGTGTTACAGTCAGGACTGCTGTTAGAAATCATGGGCCCCATGCAGCCTACCTGGCAGGGCCCCCCCCCCCCCGAATATATGAAGACAATATCTCACTAAAAATACACTAAAATCATTATAAGCGGACACAAACATAACCGGGAACCTGTGTGAATTAGCCCTTTTTAATTGTTATGTAAATTTTTTTTACATTAAAAAAAATTATAATTTTTGTTAAAAATTTTAAAATTTTGATACAATTTTAGTTCACAATTTTTTAAAATGATTCATTACATTGTTTAATTATCATTTTTTTTTTTTTTTACAATTTGGTTTTTTCTACAGCACAGGGCAGCCTGCAGTGCCATGGGGGGGTGGCGGCACAGTAAAAGGGGGTCACACAGGGGGGGACACAGTGAAAGAGGGGCACACGGGGAGGCAGAACAGGGGAAGGGTGATCGGTGTAAGAGATGTAATTACAGGAACAATGCCCTGTGTCTGTGTCTCTCCCTGCAGCAGCTTAAAACTGGCAGGAGGGGGGGGGGTAACTGGCTTTCAGCTGCTGCAGAGGGCCGCACAGGACATCCTTCTCTAAATGCCCCTCTGCCTGACCGCACTGATTCCCCATGCTGTTGGGACTCCCCTGTTTGCCTGGGCCCCCTACAGAAGGACTGGTGGTCCCCCCCTATCAGCGGCCCTGGTTACAGTATATCATGCTTACAGTATATATCCTCCTCCTTTGTAAGTATTTATCTTGCTAATATTTTAGATTTAACAAATGTAACGCAGCAGGCGTTTGCCCCCTCCCATTTGCTTTTTTTACAATAATATAAATCGTTTTATTGCAACAATGAATATAAATGCTGTATGTGCGTGGACACATACATTTATAAATGTACATTAAAAACATTTAAAATGTTCTCGTTTTTTGAAACGTGGGGGCTGGATGGCAACCCTATAGCAGGCTTGCTCCAAGGACAAACCACTATCCATAGATGACTTACGTCAACAATTAAGACAATTATATTAAAAAAGAATAGCGTGCAAATGCAAAAGAAATTACTACCAAATCTGAAGAGAATCCATCAATAAAAATGGGGATTTGGTCCCACCATATGGCCATATCGTGCTCAAGCCCACTACTGCGTCAAAGTACCCCATTATTAAGACAATTAGCTATGGATTTCCAGAGATACCACCAGCTGTCACACTTCTCCCATCCTAACAATCTAACCCTGAGATCAGTCAACACCCTCAACCCATTCGAAAAAAAATGTACATAGACAGTCCAGACAACTGTCATCCTCTGTCAGCCATGTACATACTATTGTTGTAGTATAATGATTTTATTTACAACATTTTATATTTTTTTCTCAATTTGGTACTCTTTTCATTTACTTTCTTTCACTTTCCCTCTCTGCGTATTTTTGTATGTCCTGTTATGGCTCGCAGAAGACATGCTCTACTGATCAGTTCCCATTAACCCTTTCTCTCCCTGTCTGTGGACTGCTGTTTTTAATATTTTCTGTAGAATATATATAAAGTTATGACTCTTCAACCATCTGTAAATACACGTTCACAAATGAATAAATAATATGTTAGCGCCTAGTGGTTAGAAAAGAGCTGCCTGCAATAAGTGTTGCTCTACAAAAATCAAAATAATGAAAAAATTAAAATAAAAAATACAATGCTCAACAAACATAAAGAGTAATTGGTAATATGCTTTAACATAAGTCCAGTATAATGAAAAAATGATACAAAAAGTCTGGTGACAGAGTGATTGCTGAAAATTTTAGTCCTCCACCACCAATGAGGTAGTTACACCCTGTGTCGCCTTCACCTTGAGCAAAAATGCACACTCACTGAACTCTTTCACTGTCTAGTGTGGCAGAACCGCTTGGGCACCCCACTTAGGTTCCCCCTTCTGCCTCCTGCCCCCTAAACCTTTACAGCAAACCTAGAGCTAATACCAGCCCCGGTACCCCAATTATTGTGCACAGACAAAATGTTGAGGTAAACTCCAAAGGAATGACTCTTTATTAAAACTCAGACACATACTTTATACCCCACAGGAGGACATTCCCCTCTCAAGGATATTACCATGATAATGCAACTTCAAACACCAATCCAGTTAACAGCTAACAACTAACAGTGATCTTCATTAACCAGTAATCTAATTAACAAACATATAACATCCCACAATAGTTTGCTAACAAGGTGGAGTCGGCATAATACTAGCAGACTGACAGAAACTATGGGTGACCCAATTAACAATGGGATAGACACAACATTGTGTATTCTGTCCACTAGAAAAGTCATCAGAAGACAAACAATGTCCCAGCAGTCTGATACAGTGGAATTAATGTATCTTCATAAATAAATAAAAGATTGCAGCGCTAAACAATAATATGAAAAGTGTCTGAAAAAAGTGTCTGAAAAATCAAGTCCATCAATGGAACATATGTCCAAACAACTCATAAATACAAGTGGAAGACTATATTCTGTGTCAATGTAAATTCAATACCGACATCAGCTGCGTTTCTCCGCCAAAGTAAAAAGTGAACACTCACCAGACTCATATGCTGTCTTGTCAGGACAGCTGAAAGCGTGCGAGATGAAGCCAGAGGAATCAAGCGGGGAATGATCTTCTTATCTCTTCACCGGACATGCTTTCCTCAGATGTTAAATCCAGAGTGCAAATTAACAGGGAGAAGAGAAAAGAGACCTCCTCATGGTGTAGTATTTATTTAAACTTCCACAATGATTAAAAACAATGTACAAAACACAAATGGAGATCCATACAGTGCATCTACATATATGGCACTTACATATAAAGCCACCAGACTAAACCGACTGGTGGCTTATGGACCTCTGGCATATAACCCTGCTCTACAGCCGTTTTGCGCCACGCGCTTCTTCAGGAGCATGCTAGTTCCCCTAGTCCGGCGAATCTATTCATGTCAATATATAATAAACAAAGGAACAATCTACTTTTCTACAAATGTTACATCTGCTAAATTGTGGAGACTAAACTCACACCTTATTCACAATCCTATATATGAGCAGCAAGTCAAAAAGGAACTAGAAGAATTTTCTTGGACAAAATGCCAACTCTGAACAATGCACATACCTTATAGGCAGCCCACAAGGCCTTTATGAGAGGCCTCTTTATCAAACTTGGAGGTCAGGAGAAGTGTAAGAGGATGCAGAAATTCACTGATCTTACAAAATACATAGATACACTAGAATCCCAGAACAAAACTCAATACTCCCCAGATAGGGACAAACAATTGAAAGATCTTCGCCAACAGCTCTCACAGTGCTTTATCACACAGTAAGACATTCTCTTAAAACAACTCAAATTACATTTTTATTTGGCAAGCAACAAAATAGGCACATACCTTGCGATCCAGATCAAACACAAGTACAGCAGAAGTAGAAAAGATTTCCTACTAGATAAACATGAGAAAAGACTCACTAATCCACTCCACAAAGCGAACAAGTTTTTAGAATACAACAAGGATCTCTACAATCTAAACTATACTCAAGACCTCCCTGCCCCTACAGCCACCCAAATGCAATCCTTTATCTCCTCATTACAAAAATATCCAGGGAACATCTCACTGAATTATCCACCCAGTTCTCAATACAAGAGATCACCAAGGCAATTTCCAAATTACCCATGCATAAAGCTCCAGGCCCAGATGGCTTCAGCAATGATTATTACAAAAAAAATCAGTTCCTAGCCCAATACATACAAACTGTATACAACTTGGCAGCAAAAGGGGCTTAATTCCCTAAAGAGGCCTTGGAGGCAATAATAATCACCCTACCAAAGCCCGGAACCCCCCCCCCCCCATCTTCTAGCTAACTTTCTTCCCATCTTTCTCCTCAACACTGACATAAAAATGTACACAAAAATCATCGCTGCTAGATTAGAAAACATTATCCCCATCCTAATACACCCAGATCAAGTGGGCTTTGTGAAAGGTCACCAGGCATCTGATGGCACCAAACGCATTGTAAACCTGCTTCAATGGGCAGAATCCAATCAAACAACTTCTCTGCTCCTCTCCCTGGATGCAGAGAAGGCATTCGACTGGGTTAATTTGTTATATCTACAGGAGGTACTACACATCTTTGGCCTCACAGGTTTTATTAACTCAGCCATCACTGCTTTATACTCCTCCCCCAGTGCAAAAGCTTTTTATATCACTAATGGCACCAGGCAGAGCTGTCCCCTATCACCAATAATCTTCGCCCTGGACACATAACCACTCACCCAAGCTATTAGAAGCCATCCTGAAGTTTCAGGCATAACAATTGGCTCTGCAGAATACAAAATATGTCTATATGCAGATGATGTGATCCTTTCGCTAACCAACCCCACATCTTCCCTCCCAGCAGTTACCACACTTTTACAAGAATTTGGTCACCTTTCCCTGTACAAAGTGAATATCTCCAAATCACAAATGCTCCCTGTGGCACTTTCCAACAAATTGAAAGATCAGATAACAAAGTCATCCGGCTTCTCCTGGGCTCCACATTCATCTATACAATATTTGGGTGTTAAAATAACTTCCCCCAGCTCCTCACTCTTCAAGGCCAACTATGAGTCTCTTCTAAGCAAAATACGACAACAAACAAGTTCTTACTCTAACTTTCAAGTCTCCTGTGTGGGTAGATGAGCAGTCACGAAAATGTCACTTTTACCAACAATACTATACTATTTCAGAACATTGCCTATTCCACTCACCATATCTTATCTTCAGAGTTTGCAATCCACTCTGGATCTTTTTATAAGGGGAAAACAATGCCCCCAATTCAGGAAAAAGATCTTATACAAACCTAAATCAGCAACTGGATTAGGAGTGCCTAACTTAAAATTCTATTACCACGCAATCATCCTGGACCAAGTTAAAGCATGGTGGCACCAACCACCCGACAAACAATGGGTTTATATCGAACAAGCAATACTTGCCCACCTGTTAAAAGGGCTGTTAGGAGCACTGTCATTGGGACTTCCTGCCCCATCATCCAATTACTTCACCATGGTAGCCGCTGCAAACTCCTGGAATTTCAGTTGTTCCTCACAACTTTGTCAAACCCCCTCAAATTACAGCACTCTTCCTCTCTGCTCCCTCAAACTCTTCACAAAAGATATTTCTCTCAGCAAATGGATGAAGTAGGGAATCCATACCATTGGTCACCTTTATGAAGGTGCAACACTGAGGTCATACTCAGAACTACAATCGCGATTCAAACTTCCACATAAAGACTTCTACAAATACCTACGTATCAGACATGTCATTGACTCCATCCGTAAAGAAGAGATCGAAATTCCACCAGATCTTCTTTCCTTTATCCAAGACCACTCCACTAACCAAAAAGGAATATCATATTTCTACCATTGGTTTCTTTCTCCCTCTTCAAAGGAAAAATCTAATTCTATGACGGTGTGGGAAAAAGATCTCTCCCAAACCTTTCACACTCTACAATGGTACAACACCACCAACAATGTACTTAAACATTCAAAATGTACTACACATTGGGAATCCCAACTTAAACTTGTCCACCATTGGTACGACACTCCAACATGCCTATGCAAGTTCTCTCCCTCATACTCCCCCCTTTTCTGGAGACAGTTTGGAGAAAAAGGATCCCTGCTGCACACATGGTGGCACTGTCCTAAATTACTTCCGTTCTGGGTCAGTGGTTTTCAATTCATCTCCTCAGTAATCGGATTGAAACTGGATCCAAATCCCACATCAGCACTCCTTCTCCTAAACTATGAGTGCTGGCCCAATCATCAATCACCTCCCTCTCATCACACATTGCATGACCGCAGCCAGGAGATCTATCACATCTTACTGGAAACAAATTGAACCCCCAGACCTCTCTTCATTCACAGTTAATCTCAACACTCAAACCAAATTTAAACTTATGTTCTCCATCAAGAATGGCAAAGCCCAAGCCTTCTGGTCTCAATGGTCACCTTGGTTACATCATCCGCCCTGTACAGCGCATTCTTAATGATGGCACGATAACACCCATTGTTTCACTGGAAAGCCATCCTTTATGTTTCCCAAGCCTATCATTGGCGCCCCCCTCTCTTTTAGAAGCACCCAGCTAGGTTCTTCTCCCTGGAGTTGTTAAAACCTGATAATACAATTCTAGATTTATCCTCTTATTACCTGCTACTGTATAACGCTTTGTACACCTGAGAGTAAAGAACTTAAAGAACTTGTCATAATATAATACATCCTAAAGAATGTTTGGGTCATTGCTCACCTTCTTCTTTTTCTTTTTTCTTTTTATGTTGAAATGTTAAACATTAACTTATGTCTAAGATTGCATTCTACCCCCTTGGAATGTTAATATTTGAATTATATGTTCCTTGCTCATCTGTAGAAAAATTGTATTGATAATACTTGTTTCATACCTTCAAATTTGTTAAAATATGATTGAAATAAAAAAAAATAAATAAATAAACAACAGGGATTTGTATTTCTAACCCTTAAGCTAGATGCCTCAATACTGTGACCCTTTTGTATGTATCCCGCTTGAGATCATAACAAAAATATCAATATCTGTTGTTATTGGTTTGTATTCCGTACTGTATCCCTTTTTTCAAAAATAAATATTATACTGTACAAAAGAAAAAAAAAGTTTACATACAATAACAATTGGAACATGGTCCTAAGCAACCCCAACCATTAGTGAGTGTACACCAAGTAACACTAGCTGCTTAAAGATTTAAAAACCTGCACTAGTTTGAACTGGTTCAATGTATTTAAGCACAAACCAAGGTAAGTTAAAGTACAGATCACTGGTGGAGCTTGAGGGGTCACCGGGTCACAGGGGTCACACCGGTGACCCCACCAATGCTTCAGGAAGCCCTTGTCATATTAGATTTTTCCTCTTTTAACCCACGGACAGCCAAGATAGCACCAAGGCCATGGCTTCAGCAGCCATCCCTGCTCCTCTTCCTGCATCCCATCCTAACACAGAGGCGGCCTCTCCTGAGGGCTGCAAAGAGGTTCAGAAATCGACATCCAGCTCCTTCTGAATCACCCCCAGGCACCCATGTTACCAGAAACCCCACAAAGGCAAATATGAGGCTGGATTCTCTTGCTTCTGCCATCCCTGAGGTTAGCCATTTCAATATTTCTTCTGGGACCCACCAATATTCAACTGGTGATGGACACTACCCTTAAGGACATGTTAATGTCTCTACGGAGCTCTCTGCAGTCAGACGTGCTTACCTTCATGCAGCAGTTTAATCATGAATTCACGTCTCTAGGGAACAGAGCGATCCATATTGAAAAAAAAATGGGGGACTTCGCATCCATCGTGAATGATCTTATAGATGCCCATGAAGAGCATACCAAGGAGCATACATGGATCAAAGATACACTGGCAGACCTAGAAGATGGGTCCCACCTTAGCAATTAAAACTTGAGGGATCTCAAAAGAAGTACAGGCTTCTGACCTTTCACCCTATGCATGCCCCTTGATCAAAACATTATTGCCTGAGCTGAAAAATATACAGCTGGTCATTGACCGCATTCACAGGCCTCCCAAACCACAACACCTGCCATCCTATGCATTCACTTTTACCATGTCAAAAAACAATTTAAACAGAAAGCGAGAATCATAGGCTTTCTCCCTGACCACTACACTCACCTACAACTGTTTGCTGGCTTATCACAGCACACGGTCCAATGCCACAAACAGCTCAACACCATTACAAAAGCCCCAAGGAATCAAAGTCCAGTACCAATGGGCTAACCCAGTGAAACTTCTGATCACACACAATGACTCCAAACACACAGTGTCTTCGCTAAAGGAAGGTCTGTGCCTATTGCATTCCTTTCTTAAAAATGCCAATCCACTGTCCTCACAGCAAAGAAGAGATGGAGCACTTTCTCCACTGCCTCAACTCACCCATGGTTCTTGGTCTTTTTGACTCTGCGCTTTGGATTACTCCCCAATCCACATCACATACACATGGTCCGGTGTTTGTTAGCCTTCGGCTTTATTGAACTCTTTACCCCCTTAAAGCTGGTTATGGACCATTAAACCCATTTTTGTTTTAGTTCTCCGGTTTATTTTCCGTTTTCTTTCAATATTTCTCTGCAGATACTTGGATACCTTCTCGCATCCACATTACTCTAGCAGCCCAATCTACTTAAACGTGCATCCCTTTCAATTACCTGGTACACTCTGCTGGCCGACTCCCTTGTGGGAATTGCCCATCCCAGGGTGACTATCTTTTGCATATCTTCCCTGAACAGACTGGGTTTACCAAAGGGCCACAAACATCCAATGCCACATGCCACATGATCAATATCATCCATCACACAGAACGCCACAGATTGCCTTCTCTGCTCCTTTCTTTGGATGCAACAGAGTCCTTCAGACATATCTAGCGTTGACACTGCAAAAATGTGGTTTCCAAGACCCCATCTTACCTGCAATCATGGACTTGTACTCATACCCTTCTGTTCAAGTCTACTGCTTAGCGATGTTATCCTAATTTTTTGTATATCAAACTGCACTAAACAGGAGTATTTACTCTCCCCTCTCATTTTCAATCTGGTCATGGAACCCCTAGCAGAAAGCATTAGATCAAACAAAAACATCTCAGGATTTTGCATAGGCTCCAAGGAACATAAAACAATTTTATTTGCTGACTATGTCATTCTTATTTTCCTGCTCCTTCCTTGGCTACGGTACAACATGTCTTGTCTACTTTTAGTGTGTTTTCGTACTATAAGGCAAATGATACCAGTCCTCCATTTTACACTTGGGGATACCTACCTCGCAGAAAAATTTGCTAGAGGAAACTTACCCTTATCTTTGGGCTGAGGAAACCATAACATACTTCGGCGTAAAACTCACCAAAACTGTATCTTCTCTCTACTGGGTGAACTATGCACCTTAACCTTCCAAGAGAGCTTCACCTCCTATTTAAGACGACACTCTCATGGTCAGGGTGATTGGCAATATTTAAAATGCTTAAATTACCCCAACTGCTATGTGTCCTCAGGATAATGCCTATCCCAGTCCCAGCCTCATTTTTTAGGACCTTACAATCCCTGCTACGTTGTTATGTGTGGCAGAATAAAGAATCCAGATGTTCCTGTGAGAAACTTTTAAAGCACAAGTTCATTGGAGTTATGGGATTTACAGTATTTAGAGATTTTTATAATGCAGCCATTCTAGCAAAACTTGGTTCTCCCGGGGCATAACTTAAATACCTGGCTGCTCAGTATAACCTGGGCTAAATTAATCAATAAGCTTGTATCTCCAACTACCTCGGTCCTTGCCTTTTGATACTTTCTTCAAAAAGACCCACCAGGACCAGTTCAACTGCAACTACCCCTCTAATTTTTCCACTTGTTTATACCCAATATCTCCTGACATACCTGGATAGATAAATGAATTATGTAGGTTTCAGACCTCTAATCTCATCATCTACTCAAGCCCTTTTCTACACTACAAGCCACCTATGTCTTACCCACACCAGAATACTATTGCTACATACAATGAACTCATTGGCTGTTACATAATACTCACCTACATACACCTGTGCATATCCAGGAAATATTTATCTGACAGTGCTATGAATAAAAAAGGCATTCCACTTTTCTATAATCTTTCACAGGACAAACTGGCCTTTTATAAAATGTTATAAAATGCCCCTCATGCCCCCGATGATCAAATGGGATATAGATCGCCCTTTTACTGACTCCCAATGGTTGATGGCTTTCAAAGCCACCTCCAAAGTCACTCGCTCTACTAAACTTTTTTGCTAATGAGGGCCTCACGATGTACTTGGACCACATTCTAGGGTGGTTTAGGCCCATCGATGACGTCCTCGTTTTATGGTCTGGTTCGAGTCATGATTTCCAGGAATTATTTGTAAAACTTGAGGATAAAACCTACAACCAAAAATTCACCATGTCATATAGCAACTATCGAATTGACTTTCTTGACACAACAGTAATTATACAACAAGATGGATCAATTGGCACTACCCAATATAGGAAGCCCACGGCAGGCAATACAATTCTACAAGCTGATAGTGCCCACCCACAACCACTTATTAACAGTAGGGATGATCAAACTTTTCAAAAGTTCGGTTCGGCCAGAACATCCGAACTTCCCAAAAGTTCGGCCCGGATTTCAGAACCCCATTGAAATCAATGGGACCCGAACTTTGGTAATCAAAAAAAACAATTTTGAAGCCCCAAAACCCAATAAATGCCCCTAAAAAGTGCATAGGGTTCTGGGTCATGCCCCAGGGACTATTAATCACGCAAAGAAAAGTTCTTAAAAATTGTCATTTTTGATAGAGAGCCAATTCTAGAAAAAATTAAAAAAAAAAGAGAAAGAGAGATTTTTTTATTTTGACTTTGGATTTAGTATCTGGGGGGTCTGAAAAGTGTACCTGTGAAGTTTCAGCTCTGTAGCATGTCCAGAACCAGAAAAAAAGATAATTGTTCAGTAGAGCAGGGATGATCTTTTTTTGGGGGTTCTGGACATGCTACAGAGCTGAAACTTCACAGGTACACCTTTTAGACCCACCAGACACAAAATCACACAAAAAAAAGCTCTTAAAAATTGTCATTTTTGATAGGTTTTTGATAGAGAGCCAATTATTGAAAAAAAAAAAAAAAAAAATTTCTTTAGATTTAGTATCTGGGGGGGGGGGGGGGGGTCTAAAAAGTATATCTGTGAAGTTTCAGCTCTGTAGCATGTCCAGAACCATAAAAAAAAGATTGTTTGTATTTTGTCACTTAGAACACAGGTTGTTGGCTTCTCCCTTTTCACACATTGCCGGTTTAGTAGCAAGCGTTTTTTGGGGCATTTTTTGGGTTCTTTGGAGTCAGGAAAAACATCTGAACTTGTGTATAGTGGTATGTATAAATGATTTAGTGCCAAAAAAATGCCCAAAAAATGCTAGCGTCAAAAAAAAAAACGCCCAGGTGTGTTGTTGCAAGCATTTTTTTGGGGTTTTTGGAGGCAGGCTAAACATCTGAACTTGTGTATACGGGTACATATACACACATACTTATATGTATATACACACCTAGACATATATAGGTGTGATAGTAGCAGAAATATATGCTTGCGCTAATTAAATCATTTACACTAATATAGTTACGCTCCTATAACACCTATATATGTCTAAGTGTAAAATACATATAAGTACGTGTGTGTACACAAGTTCAGATGTTTTGCCTGCCTCCAAAAACCCCAAAAAAATGCCTGTAACAACACACCTGGGCGTTTTTTTTTTGGCGCTAGCATTTTTTTGGGCAGTTTTTTGGGTTCTTTGGAGGCAGGCAAAACATCTGAACTAGTGTATAGTGGTATATATACCACTATACACAAGTTCAGATGTTTTTCCTGACTCCAAAGAACCCAAAAAATGCCCAAAAAAACGCTTGCTACTAAACCGGCAATGTGTGAAAAGCGAGAAGCCAACAACCTGTGTTCTAAGTGACAAAATACAAGCAATCTTTTTTTTTATGGTTCTGGACATGCTACAGAGCTGAAACTTCACAGGTACACTTTTTAGACCCCCCAGATACTAAATCCAATTTTTGTTTTTTTTTTTTTCAATAATTGGCTCTCTATCAAAAATCTATCAAAAATGACAATTTTTAAGAACTTTTTTGTGTGATTTTGTGTCTGGGTGGTCTAAAAGGTGTACCTGTGAAGTTTCAGCTCTGTAGCATGTCCAGAACCCTAAAAAAAAGATCATATAGGTGTAAAAGGAGGGTCCCACCATCCCTGCTCTACTGAAAAATTATCTTTTTTTCTGGTTCTGGACATGCTACAGAGCTGAAACTTCACAGGTACACTTTTTAGACGCCCCAGATACTAAATCCAAAGATTTTTTAATTTTTTAAATTATTTTTCTTTTTTCAATTTTTTCAATAATTGTCTCTCTATCAAAAATCTATCAATTGTTAAGAACTTTTTTGTGTGTGATTTTGTGTCTGGGGGGTCTAAAAGGTGTACCTGTGAAGTTTCAGCTCTGCAGCATGTCCAGAACCACAAAAAAAAAGATCATTTGTATTAGTGCAATTATAGATCTGTAATATGGCTTCGCTCTTTTCACACCTTGCCGGTTTAGTACCAGGCGTTTTTTTGGGCATTTTTTTGGGTTCTTTAGAGGCAGGCAAAACATCTGAACTTGTGTATAGTGGTATATATACCCGTATACACAAGTTCAGATGTTTTGCCTGCCTCCAAAAACCCCCAAAAAATGCCTGCAACAACACACCTGGGCGTTTTTTTGTGTATAGTGGTATATATACACACATACTTATATGTATATACACACCTAGACATACATAGGTGTGATAGGAGCCTAACTATATTGGTGTTAATTATTTCATTAGCCCAAGTCGTTTTTTCTGCTCCTTTCACACCTATGTCTAGGTGTATATATATATACAGACATGGGTGTGTAGATATACCCCTATAGACATGTTCAGATGTCATGTCTGACTCCAAACATGTCCTCAAAAAAGCACTAGCAATGCCTGCAGCATAAAGAATGCTGACAGGAGCAAAGCCATATTCCTGCAGCGAAAGTGACTTGAGAGAAACTAGCTTTTCTCTACAGCGGTTACCCTGCTATGGAAGGGTTTGGTCACCCTGCCATAGCAGTCACTGTCAGTTCACCTTACACTACATTACGGTCACCCTGATATGGAAGGGTTCGTCACCCTGCCATAGCAGTCAGTTAACCCTACACTACATTACGGTCACCCTGACACTTCACACTTTCCCTGCAGAAACTAAATTTTTGAAGCTAACTAAAGTGTAAAGGAGCACTCTAACTACACTAGATATCACTTTCCTCACACTAATAAATGCTAAATGACACTTTTAAAGTAAAATTAACAGAACTGCTTCCACTCTCTTCCATGTCCTGTATAACAATGCTAGGAATTTGGCGGGGGCTATCTTATATACTGGGGGGCATATTCACTAATGATTGGCCTAGGGACCCCCTAGTCACTCCAATCACATTCCTAGCATTCTCCTGCCCCCTCAATTGGCTTTTGCTAATGGTTCTGGTCCAATCACAGGCTTTTAAAGCCCATTTCCTGAACCATTGCATTTTGGTCGGTTCTGGTTGCCGAATTCCGAACCTTTTGGGCAAAAAGTTCTAAATTCGGCCGAACCTCGAACACCCAATGTTCGGGCCGAACCGATGGTCGACCCCAACCGTTCGATCATCTCTAATTAACAGCATTCCTTACTCTCAATGTCTGAGACTAAAATGTAACTGTTTTACAGAAGATATGTTTGGAAGTGAAGCCAATAAATTATGGGACCTGTTATTGGTCAGAGGCTATACAAAAACCACACTACGAAAGGTATTCAACAAAGCCAAAGGAAAAACTCAACATGAATTACTGTTTAAAAAGATATGGATAAGAAAAGGGATAGAGGGACAACTAAAATTATCACTACTTATTTGAACCAACAAACCCAAATTAGAAATCTAATACAAAAAATTGGAGTCTCCTCACGAGTGGCCCGATTGCATGCAAAAACACCGGGGACACTCTGGAGATATTATATAGGCGCTCTACCTCGGTTCCGTATGGTAAACTAGCCACTACATGACACCCAAAATTTATAAGACTGATGACCTGGGTCTGTTTAGATGCAGGACTTGTTCATTCTGCCCTTGGATTCTGAAAGGATCTTTTTCAGATTACCCTATGGTAGAATCAAACATATTTACCAGCATGTTACATTTCAAACAAGGGGAGTGGTATATATCTTGTTGTGCCCTTGTGGAGCATTTTATGTGGGTAGACAATCAGACCGTTTTGAAAGAGAATATCTGATCACATCTCGTATATTCAAAATGGCCAAATTATTACCCCAATTGGAGGTCATGTCGGCCTACGACATAACTTTGATGAGGTTGTCATTAAATTTACAGTCATTGAAGTAATAGCAGAGGACCCTAGAGGGGATGATATAGACCCCCAGGTATTACGTAAAGAAGCAAGATGGATTTACAACCTTAGGGCTGCCATCCCTCTGGCCTTAAATGATATGCTGAGTTATAAGCCCTTCCTGTAATTTTCTCTCCTTAGGTCTTAGAACTGTGACCAAATACTGTCTAATGTCTCTACACAATCAACAGTGGGATGACATAATGGGGTCCAATGATTGTGGATGAAATATTAACCTGTTAATATATAATGTTGTGTACTTTCTCTGGTAGCCATGGCTGTGTTCTATGCACTTGATAATGTAATTTTGATTTCTAGTATCATATTATAGATACATTGGTTGTATTTATATTTTTTTGCTTTACTTTTTTTGTGCTTTCTTTTCTGTTTTCTTTTTTTTGTAGTCTGGCATATGTAGAAGCAGTCTGCGGATATACAGATGTGTGATATTCCAGTTCTTCATGACTGTGCATGTGCAGTGATTGCCATTATGTGGGTGTTTGGTCCATGCCATCAGTTTTTCTGAGTTCATTGACAGAGTCTCATTGGGCCTCTCTCCTATCATCTTGGTCTCCCCTTGCTCCCATGGATGCAGGTGGGACCATAGGACCTGATGTCACAGCATTGCCGACAGGCTCTGCATACTCAGTTTGACTGAGTCCTATGGAGTCTGGTGTCGGCAGGCTAGTGCCATCTAGTGGTATGGCCCATTCCACCCTACCCCAGTGCGCATGACGCGGCCACGCCAGCGCACATGAATGATGCAGGCTGCAAGTCTCTGCCTAATGGGCGCGGTCTCAGGGTGGAGGAAGTCACCTGGCGAGAAAGTCTGTTATCGCTAGTTGACCGGAGAGATTGGGAATACTCACAGAGACACACTGGATGAAGGTAGTTAGGGCTTATACTCTTGTCACAGATGGAGACAATTATGTGATGTGGTGTTTATCAGTGTTGTTTAGTTGGCCATTTTTGTTCTTGTCTTGTTTGCCCAGCGATTCAGGTATTTTAATGCACAGGCACATGGAACACCAGCCACTCTGTTAAATAACCATCATCTTTCATCTCTAAAAGAGGGGACCTAGGTATATTGAGGATTTGATCCAGCAATGGCATATATGGTTTTGCCTAGTTATATACAAACAAATGAAACAGGTATGTGATGAACAAGGATCTCTATACAGGCTTGGGAAGCATATGTACTTGTTGTCTAATTATCTGTTTTCTGTTTAAGAGCCATATAATGCATGTTATAGCCACACAATTCCTACTACACCTGATCTTATGGATGCCTTAATCACTTCTAGACCGGAAGATTTTTCCCCTAATGACCAGGCCATTTTTTGCGATTCGGCACTGCGTTACTTTAACAGAGAATTACGTAGGCATGCAATGCTGTACCCAAATAAAATTGATTTTTTTCCCCACAAATAATGGTGACCACATAAAATATTGACACTTTGGGCCCAGTTTGGACATTTTCACTTAGGGGTGTACTCACTTTTGTTGCCAGCGGTTCAGACATTAATGGCTGCGTGTTGAGTTATTTTGAGGGGACAGCAAATTTACACTGTTATACAAGCTGTACACTCACTACTTTATGAAAATTTAAGGGTTGTACTCACTTTTGTGAAATACTGTATATATATATATTTTTTTTTTATAATATGTTCAGGATCTTTCCTCCTATAGTTCAGTGCCCACCCAAGGAGACTATATACATATGTGGTTGTTGTACTGAGGTGGATCTCATGCATATGTTACATGACTGTAGCTATATACTTTCCTTGCTATAGATGAGTAATGTTTGGCTCCTCAAGCTCTGATGAAGCAACAATATGCGAAATGCGTTGGAGATAGAGGACTCATCTCTTTAGTACTCGCTATGTAGCTACAACCACTTGTTTCTTTATTTTTTTATGTTGGCTATGTATTGTATGTCTCTTGAAGAGATGCATATTAGCGTCTTTTTTACATATAATTAAATAAACTTGATTTTTTATTATCTGATCTGTGCTCCCTTCTGGCCTGTACAGAACCTTTTATCTCCCCCCTTTTTTTTTTCATGTACATTACGGATGAAGGCCTATGAATGCCTCAATATTTGTAGATATAATCTTTAGGAACTAGCTCACAAGATCAATCTCAGATAGTATATAACTCCAATCACTATGCACAAAATGTAGTCATCCACCTTGCCCCTTTGCTGGAGGGAATCAGGTAATCTGATACACATCCTTGGGGTATGCACAAAGCTTTCTAAATTTTAGGCAAATTGTCTCCCATCTAATTTATGTCATCACAAATATACCTTTAGTACTCACTCCAGAATAAGCCCTCCTAAACATTGGCATCGATGATCTCCCCTACCATTTTCAACACATTATCACTCACATTTTATTAGCAGCCAAAATGGCAATAGTTTGCCACTGGAAATTGAACAAACCTCCTTTTAAAAACAATGTTATCACCCTGGTGCACACCCACATTACTTATGAACCCATGTTGGCTTCTAGCAAGGGTCAAAAGGCAGAAATAAACTGGTATTGCTGGTTTCACTGGTATACTGTAAACAGATGTAAAATTCCAAAACCTGAATGTTTCCACCCATTGTTCTTTTTACCTCCTGATCTGTAATAAACAATGTCACATTGATAGCATTATTGTATCCAAGTGTACTGTACTCACTTGTACTCACTTGCTGCAAATTCGTTTTATCTACTACTTCTGGCAATATGTATTGGATTAATGTTAAACTTTGTACTCTTTGAAACTAAATTAATAAAAAATATTGAAAGATATATATATGCAATAATATTGTATAAAATCTTTTAAAGTGCATGTTTCCAAATTAACGAGGATATGCATACAACAGGACACAGTCACTGTCTTTTGTTTATTGTCTTATATAAATGCATTTAACATCATTGAGAAAAAAATACCTTTAATGATTAGCAAAAAAATAAATGTGTTAAATTCTCCTGTGAATTATTTTCTTGCTGTAGAAAAATAAAATAACAGGATAATTTAATCTCTTGGCACAGAGTCATATTCCCCTATTATCGTAAAAAAATACATCAAACGACTCATTCAAACTGGTACTCCCGTGTTTAACTTTTTTAAATGCATGGGAAGTTATATGGGAAGTAAAAACAACTTGTTGCCTACCAGAAAACTTTTTTTCCTGCATTTGAATATGCCTGTTTTAAAGTGGATTTAGCCACGTTTAGCCATGTTTGTAAGTGTTTGGCAGTGCTTAGAGATTCTAATTCTATTCCTATAAACATAGTTTAACTAACTACACCTTGGCATCGTTCATAGATCTGTGCTCTTAATTCCTCAACCTACACTGTCAGCTACTGTAAGTATGTCACTATACAGTATATATTTACTGTATGTATATATATATATATATTTTTTATATATATATATATACAGTATCTCACAAAAGTGAGTACACCCCTCACATTTTTTGTAAATATTTTATTATATCTTTTCATGTGACAACACTGAAGAAAAGACACTTTGCTACAATGTAAAGTAGTGAGTGTACAGCTTGTATAACAGTGTAAATTTGCTGTCCCCTCAAAATAACTCAACACATAGCCATTAATGTCTAAACTGCTGGCAACAAAAGTGAGTACACCCCTAGGTGAAAATTTTCAAATTGGGCCCAATTAGCCATTGTCCCTCCCCAGTGTCATGTGACTCCTTCGTCTTACAACATCTAAGGTGTGAATGAGGAGCAGGTTTGTTCAATTTTGGTGTTTTCGCTCTCACCCTCTCATACTGGTCACTGGAAGTTCAACATGGCACCTCATGGCAACGAACTCTCTGAGGATCTTAAAAAAAGAATTGTTGCTCTACATAAAGATGGCCTAGGCTATAAGCTTGCCAAGACCCTGAAACTGAGCTGCAGAAGGGTGGCCAAGACCATACAGCGATTTAACAGGACAGGTTCCACTCAGAACAGGCTTCGCCATGGTCAACCAAAGAAGTTGAGTGCACATGCTCAGCATCATATCCAGAGGTTGTCTTTGGGAACTAGACATATGAGTACTGCCAGCATTGCTGCAGAGGTTGAAGGGGTGGGGGTATCAGCCTGTCAGTGCTCAGACCATACGCTGCACACTGCATCCGTTAGGTCCGCATGGCAGTCGTCCCAGAAGGAAGCCTCTTCTAAAAATGATGCACAAGAAAGCCCGCAAACAGTTTGCTGAAGACAAGCAGACTAAGGACTAGGGATGATCGAACTTTTGAAAAGTTCGGTTCAATCAGAACACCCGAACTTCCCAAAAGATCGGCCCGGATTTCAGAACCCCATTGAAATCAATGGGACCCGAACTTCGGTAATCAAAAAACACCATTTTGAAGCCCTAAAACCCAATAAATGCCCCTAAAAAGTGCCTAGGGTTCTGGGACTATTAATCACACAAAAAAAAAGTTCTTAAAAATTGTCATTTTTGATAGAGAGCCAATTATTGAAAAAAAAAAAAAAAAAAGATTTTTTGATTTTGACTTTGGACTTAGTGTCTGGGGGGTCTAAAAAGTGTACCTGTGAAATTTCAGCTCTGTAGCATGTCCAAAACCAGAAAAAAAAAAGATTGTTTGTATTATGTCACTTATAGAACAGGGATATGGCTTCGCTATTTTCACACCTTGCCGGTTTTGTAGCAAACGTTTTTTTGGGCATTTTTTGGGGGTTATTGGAGGCAGGCATAACATCAGAACTTCTGTGTAGGGGTATATATACACACACACTTATATGTATATATACACATACACACATATAGGTGTGAAAGTAGAAGAACCGTACACTTGCGCTAATGAAATAATTAACACCAATATGGTTACGCTCCTATCACACCTATATATGTGTAAAATACATATAAGTGTGTGTGTATATAAACCCCTATACAGAAGTTCAGATGTTTTGCCTGCTTCCAAAGAACCCAAAAAAAATGGCCAAAAAAACGCCAGCGCCAAAAAAAATGCCCAGGTGTGTTTTTGCAGGGTTTTTTTTGGGCATTTTTTTGGGTTCTTTGGAGGCAGGCATGACATCTCAACTTCTGTATTGGGGTATATATACACACACACTTATATGTATATATACCCATACACATATATAGGTGTGAAAGTAACAGAACACTATACTTGCGCTAATGAAATAATTAACACCAATATGGTTACGCTCCTATCACACCTATATATGTGTATGTGTAAAATACATATAAGTGTGTGTGTATATATACCCCTATACAGAAGTTCAGATGTTTTGCCTGCCTCCAAAGACCCCAAAAAAATGCCTGCTGCAAAAACACACCTGGGCGTTTTTTTTTGGCGCTGGCGTTTTTTTGGGCATTTTTTAGGGTTCTTTGGAGGCAGGCAAAACATCTGAACTTCTGTATAGGGGTATATATATACACACACACTTATATGTATTTTACACTTACACATATATAGGTGTGATAGGAGCAGAGCCATATTGGTGTTAATTATTTCATTAGCGCAAGTATAGTGTTCTGTTACTTTCACACCTATATATGTGTATGGGTATATATACATATAAGTGTGCGTGTATATATACCCCTATACAGAAGTTGAGATGTCATGCCTGCCTCCAAAGAACCCAAAAAAATGCCCAAAAAAAACCCCTGCAATAACACACCTGGGCGTTTTTTTTTTGGCGCAGGCGTTTTTTTGGGCATTTTTTTGGAGGAAGGCAAAACATCTGAACTTCTTTATAGGGGTATATATACACACACACTTATATTTTTATATACCCATACACATATATAGGTGTGAAAGTAGCAGAACACTACTTGCGCTAATGAAATAATTAACACCAATATGGTTACACTCCTATCACACCTATATATGTGTATGTGTAAAATACATATAAGTGTGTATATATATATATATATATATATATATATATATATATATATACCCCTATACAGAAGTTCAGATGTTTTGCCTGCCTCCAAAGACCCCAAAAAAATTCAAAAAAAAACGCCTGCTGCAAAAACACACCTGGGCGTTTTTTTTTGGCATTTTTTTGGGTTCTTTGGAGGCAGGCAAAACATCTGAACTTCTGTATAGGGGTATATATATACACACACACTTATATGTATTTTACACATGCACATATATAGGTGTGATAGGAGCGTAACCATATTGGTGTTAATTATTTAATTAGCGCAAGTATAGTTTTCTGCTCTTTTCACACCTATATATGTGCAGGTGTATATATACAGACATGTGTGTGTATATATACCCCAATACACAAGTTTAGATGTCATGCCTGACTCCAAACTTGTCCTCAAAAAATCCCTATAAACGCCTGCAGCCAAAAAGCAGGCTGACCGGCGAGAGGCCATATCAGTGCTCTGAAAGTGACCTAAGAGAAACAATGTTTTCTCTATAGCGGTCACCCTGATATGGAAGGGTTTTGTCACCCTGCCATAGCAGTCAGAGTCAGTTCACCCTACACTACATTACGGTCACCCTGGCACTTAACACTTTCCCTACAGAAACTAAATTTTTGCATCTAACTAAAGTGGAAAATAGCACCCTAACTACACTAGATATCCCTTTCCTCACACTAATAAATGCTAAATTACACTTTTAAAGTAAAATTAACAGAACTGCTTCCACTCTCTTCCATGTCCCTGTATTATAATGCTAGGAATTTGGCGGGGGCTATCTTATATACTGGGGGGCGTATTCACTGATGATTGGCCTAGGGACCCCCTAGTCACTCCAATCACATTCCTAGCATTCTCCTGCCCCCCCAATTGGCTTTTACTAATGGTTCTTGTCCAATAACAGGCTTTTAAAGCCCATTTCCTGGCCCATTGCATTTTGGTTGGTTCTGGTTGACGAATTCCGAATTTTTTCAGCAAAAAGTTCTAAATTCGGCCGAACCTCGAACAGTCAATGTTCGGGTCGAACCGATGGTCGACCCGAACCGTTCGATCATCCCTACTAAGGACATGGATTACTGGAACGATGTCCTGTGGTCTGATGAGACCAAGATAAACTATTTGGTTCAGATGGTGTTAAGCGTGCATGGCGGCACCAGGGTGAGGAGTACAAAGACAAGTGTGTCTTGCCTACAGTCAAGCATGGTGGTGGGAGTGTCATGGTCTGGGGCTGCATGAGTGCTGCCGGCACTGGAAAGCTACAGTTCATTGAGGGAACCATGAATGCCAACATGTACTGTGACATATTGAAGCAGAGCATGATCCCCTCCCTTCGGAGACTGGGCTGCAGGGTAGTATTCCAACATGATAACGACCCCAAACAAACCTCCAAGACGACCACTGCCTTGCTAAAGAAGCTGAGGGCAAAGGTGATGGACTGGCCAAGCATGTCTCCAGACCTAAACCCTATTGAGTATCTGTGGGGCATCCTTAAATGGAGGGTGGGGGAGCGCATGGTCTCTAACATCCACCAGCTCCGTGATGTCGTCATGGAGGAGTGGAAGAGGACTCAAGTGGCAACCTGTGAAGCTCTGGTGAATTCCATGCCCAAGAGGGTTAAGACAGTGCTGGAAAATAATGGTGACCACACAAAATATTGACATTCTGGGTCCTAATTGGACATTTTCACTTAGGGTTGTGCTCAATTTTGTTGTCAGTGGTTTAGACATTAATGGCTGCGTGTTGAGTTATTTTGAGGGGACAGCAAATTTACACTTTTATACAAGCTGTACACTCACTACTTTACATCGTAGCAAAGTGTAATTTCTTCAGTGTTGTCACATGAAAAGATATAATAAAATATTTACAAAAATGTGAGGGATATACTCACTTTTGTGAGATACTGTATATATATATCTTTCAATTTTTACTGATTAACTACCCCCAAATATATACTCTAACTCAGCAAATAAGATGAAAATAGATAAAAATTCTTACTACAGCTCTAGAAGATGAAGGGGATGTGCAGAGCTTGAATACGATATACTTTATGAAGGTATTTAACTGCTTGCCGACCGCCCACCGTATATATATATATATATATATATATATTAAACAAGTTTTACAGCACAAAAAAAATCCTCTGTATCCCACATAAAACCAACAAAAAGTCCTCCCCTCAACACAAAAAAAGGCGTATGTTCTGAATACCCGATGTACCAAAAATGTATATATTAACCACCTGCCTACTAGGCACTTTCACCCCCTTCCTGCCAGGCCAATTTTCATCTTTCAGTGCTCTCACACTTTGAATGACAATTGCGCATCCATGCAACACTGTACCCATATGGCATTTTTTTTTTTTTTTTCAAATATTTTATTTTAGAAAAGGAACAACAGTTGAGAAAAGAGCTGAAACACGTTCCATACAGATATTTGTAACTGAAATTGCATAACACAGAAAGGGAAACAATAACATCACACCGAAATACACAGGAGGACCCGGTATATTCCAATAACCAACCCTGGATTCGGGGAAGGTGCGGGCACCTCCACCCTAAGCCATGAATGACCAGGCCCCACACAACTATGCGAGGAAACCGTATTATATGAGAAGGGAAGAACCGTTCCCAACCGCCGCTCCCTACTTTATTCTAATAGAAAGAAAAGGAAAAAGAGAACGGGGTCCCAGACGGGACCACAAACAAAGACAACAAGACGGGATAATAGAGGAAAGGGGACGAGAGGGGGGGGAGGGGGGTGAGAGGGCCAGATGGGGAAACTCCCCGCATGGACGAACCCACGGGCACACCCGGAGCAATAATCAACCGCAAATCAGAGACCTGCCCTTGTCGGATAGCACAAAGGCATTCCAGAAACCCCAAATCTGAGTATATCGTTCCCTGCGATGCTGCCTCGTGAGGGTGAGGTCCTCCATCCTGTTTATGTCCTCCATCCTGTGCATACAGTCCCCAATAGTCGGTACTCTTGTCGTCTTCCAAAGTACCGGAATGCAAGCCTTCGCGGCGCTCAGAACATGAGGGATAATTGATTTTTTGCACTTCGAGATAGGCATAGGGGAAACCTGGAGCAGGAAGAATTATGGCATTTTTTTTTAAACAAATAGAGCTTTCTTTTGGTGGTATTTAATCACCACTGGGGTTTTCAATTTTTACTAAACAAACTAAATTAAAGACCGAAAGTTTTGAAAAAACAAACAAACATTTTTCATGGTTTGTTAAAAAATTTTGTAAACAGGTAATTTTTCTCTTTCACTAAAAAGTAGAAAAGGTATGTGCATTAGCGTGTGTAAATTGTTGCAATATGTTTTATAATAGCTAATAGTGTTTTGCCATACTAAAATGTCATGTCCTTGTTCATACATGTATGAAATGAATACGAAAAAGAATATGTAAAGAATACATACACAGAAAAAAATTGTTTTCAAATCTTGCAAGGCTATTTAAAAACACCTGCTCTTATAAAGTAAATATGGGGATTTGGTCACACCATATGGCCATACTGTGCTTAAGCCCACCACTACGTCAAAGTACCCCATTCTCAGTGGGTACTACACCAGCTCCTACACTATTCATAGAGAAAATAATCCCACTTCTCAAGATTTGAAAACAATTTTTTTCTGTGTATGTGTGCGCTATTATATTGTTCAATTTGTATATTGGTCTTTTGGCAGCACCAACCAGAGAATTGTGCGTTTAGGGTGTGCCCCCCAATATCCTTTTTGTTTAATGTATAGTCCTGACCAGACTTATGGGCGGAGCGCTGCTCACCTGGTTGCTGCGACACACGCCTGACACCATCGGAACCAAATAAGTTTATCTTGGTCTCTTGACTGTAGGCAAGACACACTTGTCTTGATCTCATCAGACCACAGGACATGATTTCAGTGATCCATGTCCTTAGTCTGCTTGTCTTCAGCAAGCTGTTTGCTTTCTTGTGCATCATCTTTAGAAGAGGCTTCCTTCTGGGACGACAGCCATGCAGACCACCTTGATGCAGTGTGCGGTGTATGGTCTGAGCACTGACAGGCTGACCCCCCACCCTTTCAACCTCTGCAGCAATGCTGGCAGCACTAATACATCTATTTCCCAAACACAACCTCTGGATATGACACTGAGCACGTGCACTCAACTTCTTTGGTCGACCATGGCAAGGCCTGTTCTGAGTGGAACCTGTCCTGGTAAACCACTCTATGGCCTTGGCCACTGTGCTGCAGCTCAGTTTCAGGGTCTTGGCAATCTTCTTATAGCCTAGGCCATCTTTATGTAGAGCAACATTTCTTTTTCTCAGATCTTCAGAGAGTTCCTTGCCATGAGGTGCCATGTTGAACTTCCAGTGACCAGTATGAGAGAATGAGAGCGATAACACCAAATTAAACACACCTGCACCCCATTCACACCTGAGACCTTGTAACACTAACAAGTCACATGACACCAGGATAGGAAAATGGCTAATTGGGCCCAATTTGGACATTTTTACTTAAGGGTGTACTCACTTTTGTTGCCAGTGGTTTATACATTAATGGCTGTGTGTTGAGTTATTTTGAGGGGACAGCAAATTTACACTGTTATACAAGCTGTACACTCACTACTTTACATTGTAGCAAAGTGTCTTTTCTTCAGTGTTGTCACATGAAAAGATATAATAAAATATTTACAAAAATGTGAGTGGTGTATTCACTTTTGTGAGATACTGTGTGTGTATATATATATATATATATATATATATATATATATATATACATATATATATATATACATATATATATATATATATATATATATATATATATATATATATATATATATATATATATATATATCACCACATATGGTGTCATTTCTCCAGTGTTGTCACATGAAAAGATATAAAAAAATATTTACAAAAATGTGAGTGGTGTATTCACTTTTGTGAGATACTGTGTGTGTATATATATATATATATATATATATATATATATATATATATATATATATATATATATATATATATATATATATATATATATATACATATATATATATATACATATATATATATATATATATATATATATATATATATATATATATATATATATATATATATATCACCACATATGACATAGAGACATATCCTAAGCATTTTATGAATTGGTGTTTTTCCCATGTCATCTTCAAAGTTGCGTAAAATGGAGGGCCCTCTCCATGCTGAGCTGTATTTCCAAAAAATTTTATTTTCATTTGTATATGCCCCCCATGGCACTACCCAGCTCTCCATGCCCTTTGACTGGTAATCCTTTGACTATTAGCATTGTAAACGGCCAGAATTTGAAAAATGGCCCTTGAATTAAGCCCAAGCATTTTTATCATCACTAGTTCTGAGATTCAGGTTTTTAATTCATGTATTTTTGTCTTAAGCTTGATGGACATGTTTTTTTTTTTAACCTGACTGACTATGTAACTATGTAGCTTGGTAATGTAAGTCCATTGCCTTTGGAAAAAATGAAAAAAACTGGGCAAAGAGTGCAAAAACTGCTAGTAGATAGTCTCTAATTTACAGAAAGCACTATTTTCATGGCACAAAATAAGTAAGAATACCACATTCTGTATGACTGAATTTAATTTATTTTAGGGAAAGCATTTACAGGAATGTTGGGCCCCTTGCATATTAGACTTTTAGCCATGTGTGTCCAATCCCAGCCTTTTAGTGCGCATAAGTTCAGCATCCAGCCTCACTGCCTGCAGCCTGTCAAAGTCTGCAGCTGGACGGGGTTAAACACTATACTGAGAGATCCTCACACTTAAGGGCCCTTTGCATTCAGACACATATGCCCAGACTGCAGAATAACTGTCTTGCAGGCAGACATCCCTGAATGCACACAGGACAAATGCATAGGAGTTGATTTGGAAAGTCCAAAATCTGGTGCAGCTATGCATAGCAACCAATCAACTTACAGTTTTTTTTGTTTTTTTTTCCAGAGCTTATTTGAACAGCTTTGAAAAGCTAAAATTAGAAGCTGATTGGCTACCGTGCACAGCTGCACCATATTTTACACTCTCCAATGTTAGTAAATCATCTAGAATGCAAGGGGCTTAAAAGGCAAATACAAAGGCCAATGTTGAGATTAGCTTTTGATATTCATCATCTGAGGTGCAAGCCTCTCTGGTACTAGCAGTTGCTTAAAAGCATTGCAAGTATGGAATACCTCAACATTCGGAATTCATGATGTTGGTGGCCATCATCCCAATAGTACCACAGTAAGCAGAAAAAAAACCCTGAATGGGTGGAACTATGTGGGCAACCAAACATCAGAAATGTTGTAAAAAAAACTTCTTTATTTCAATCGTATAAAAGTAAGAGTAACATAACTCAATGAAGTCATAGAAAAGATTACAACATAAAAATAATCAATATATATATACACAATTGAAATATTTTCATGGCTTGTAACAGATGATCATCAGAATATATGGAACATCAGTTTCACAGTGTCTCCAAGACCCAACGCGTTTCAGGTGAAACCTTTCCTCAGGGGTATATTAAATGGAGTTGTGTGTATTCGTGAATCATATTAATAAAAAAAAAACATCAATTTATTCATGCAACAATTGTGTTTACATGTACATATAGTAGGTCTTCATTGTACAGTAAATAGTTACATACCAGCTAGAATATTCCTGGTGACCAAAAAGCCTTGTAAATTAAAACCAAAGAAAAAAAAGGAAGGGAAAGAGCCAGGAGACAGATATAGTTGTCACACCACACGTGTCAGGATGGGGGCATCACTGCCATCGGGTATCGATCAATAACTCACGGAGGTCCTCACTAAAAAGTGAGCCAATGGTATTGCTGCATTCTAGAAGTGAGCCTTTCTATAGGAGACATCGATATAGAGTGCATTAGGGACAAGTTAAAAACAACGGCTTAAAGTAATTCGAATTTAAATGACAGAAGCTCACTATATACAGTGGGGATCGAAAGTTTGGGCACCCCAGGTAAAAATTTGTATTAATGTGCATAAAGAAGCCAAGGAAAGATGGAAAAATCTCCAAAAGGCATCATATTACAGATTACACATTCTTATAATAGGTCAACAAAAGTTAGATTTTATTTCCATCATTTACACGTTCAAAATAACAGAAAACAAAAAAATGGCGTCTGCAAAAGTTTGGGCACCCTGCAGAGTTAATATCTTGTACTGCCCCCTTTGGCAACTATCACAGCTTGTAAACGCTTATTGTAGCCAGCCAGGAGACTTTCAATTCTTATTTGAGGTATCTTTGCCCATTCTTCCTTACAAAAGTCTTCCGGTTCTTTGAGATTTCTGGGCTGTCTGTCACGCACTGCTCTTTTAAGGTCTATCCATAGATTTTCAATTATGTTGAGGTCAGGAGATTGTGAAGGCCATGGCAAAACCTTTAGTTTACGCCTCTTGATGTAATCCCCCGTGGATTTCGAGGTGTGTTTAGGATCATTATCCATTTGAAGAAGCCATCCTCTCTTTAACTTCAGATTTTTCACAGATGGCATCAAGTTACCATCCAAAATTTGCTGAAATGTTATTGAATCCATTTTTCCTTCTACTCGTGAGATGTTCCCTGTGCCACTGGCTACAATACAACCCCAAAGCATGATTGATCCCCCCCCATGCTTAACAGTTGGACAGAGGTTCTTTTCATTAAATTCTGTGCCCCCTCTTCTCCAAACGTACCTTTGCTCATTCAGGCCAAAAAGTTCAATTTTAACCTCATCGGTCCACAGAACTTATTTCCAAAATGCATCAGGCTTGTCTATATGTTCATTTGCAAAGTTCAAATGCTGATTTTTGTGGTGAGGACGTAGAAGAGGTTTTCTTCTGATGACTCTTCCATGAAGATCATATTTGTACAAGTATCTCTTTATAGTGGAATAGTGTACCACAACTCCAGTGTCTGCCAGATCTTTCTGGAGGGATCGTGCAGTCAAACGTGGGCTTTGAATTGTTTTTCTCACAATCCTGCAAGCTTTTCTGTCTGATATTTTTCTTGGTATTCCAGATCTTGCTTTAACTTCCACTGTTCCTGATGACTGCCATTTCTTAATTACATTCCGAACAGAGGATATTGACATCTGAAAACGCTTTGCTATCTTCTTATAACCTTCTCCAGCTTTGTGAGCGTCAACTATTTTCAGTTTCAGTTTTCTAGACAACTGCTTAGAAGATCCCATGGAGCTGATTGTTGGGGCAAGGTCAGATGAGTCTGGGCATTTAAAAACGTCTTCCCAGACGATGATTGAGAACAATCCATGACACTGGCAGGTCTCAGCCTTGTAAAGGGGGCAGTGCATGCTATAAATTATGCAGGGTGCCCAAACTTTTGCAGACACCATTTTTTTATTTTCTGTAATTTTGAAAGTGTCAATGATGGCAATAAAATATAACTTTTGTTGACATGTTATAAGAATGTCTAATCTGTAATTTAATGCCTTTTGGAGATTTTTCCATCTTTCCTTGGCTTCTTTATGCACATTAATACAAATTTTTACCTGGGGTACCCAAACTTTCGATCCCCACTGTAGTAGAGGTTTATAAAAGGGGTTATAATCAATGATAAGAGGTATATATCTGGGTTTGAAAAATAAATAAGAAAGGTTAATACCTAGGTGTGGAAAGTGTGCAGATATATCAATGCATGTTTCCTCTGTGTTGTCGATTAACACTATCAGAAACTCCAAGGATCCCCTAACACCATTTAGCTCCTAAAGGATACTTATAGTGAGGAGTTATCATCAATTTGAACTTATGTGTGTCTCAACACAGGATCGAAGTCCTCAAGCCAACAGAACCCCCCCCCCCCCCCAGAAATGCACAGCATAGACTGTGATATATACGGATCTGTCAGGGCTCGTCTGTGCAGTATATCTGGTCAAGTGCATAAACCTGCAATGTCTACAAGTAAGCCAGCTAGTGCGCTGGTTTAAATAGGGTGATCGGTGCTCACGCATGTGCGGTAACACATGTAAACACGCATTCGCGGGGGATATGGCCGAGATATGGAAACAGCAGCATGAGCACATTAGTAAATATACCACTCCGGCTGTCCTACAGTTAGTATAATAGATAATATAATAAATATTAGACTTCCTAATGGCAGGATGTATAGACCCCAACATTATGCTCACTGTAGAACAGCCGGAGTGGTATCTTTATTAATGTGCCCCTGAGGCTGTTTCTTTGTTGGCAAAACCAAATTAGAATATCATAAAAGAGAGTATAGGCACTTAGCAAGCATGAGAACTTCCAATCCCGACCTACTCCTAGGCAGACATGTCAGTGATGTTCATCTAGGTATATGCCCTCAGACCAAATTTTTAATTTTGGACAGAGTCCACCAAAACAACGGGAGGCGATTGGAATAAAAAATTGTTGCAAAGAGAGGAACGATGGATAGTAGACCTTAATGCCAACCCCCCCTCCAGGGCTGAATGACTCTCTCAGTTATCAACCACTCCTGGATGGATTCATATCAGGAGGATGTGAGAAATGACCTTGTTAATGACCCCCAGGCTTATATTTATACTTATTTTGACGTTTACCATATATTGTTTTACATTCAGGTTACATCTTTTTCTCACAAAAAGGGACAATACTATATCTCTCCCAAATTCTCGGTATAATGCTATTGATAAGATACCAGTATATGTGGCAACAAACACCTGGGGGACTGGCTACCTTACATTGATTTGATGCCTGGTTCATCTATGTCAGCGGTCCTCAGCTCCGGTCCTCAGGGCCCACTAACAGGCCAGATTTTAGGTATAACCTTGAGGAGATGCAGACTAGAGTACTGCAATCACTGAGCAGCAAATGATATCACCTGTTATTTTGCAAACCGGGCCTGTTATTGGGCCCTGAGGACCAGGGTTGAGGACCACTGATCTATGTGACTTTGATTTCACTACATTATATCTGTTCCTTTTTTGTTCAATGTAGGATACATTGGATTGTAGTGACAATTTAATGCAAACTGTTTTCTTATTCAACTATGACCAGCTTTGTTCTCCGTCCAATATCCCTAATTCCCTATGGGTTTGTATTACTTTCCGATCTACTCTTCACATAAGTACATCTATTCCTCTCCCTCTTTCCCCTGTGCCCTATATAATTGTGATTGTGATTCTGATTGTGTCATGTCCTTCTGTGTCATACACAGTCATTTTGGGGGGAGACAAGCTTACGCCAATGTCAACCAATTCTCTCCTGACAAGCGGGGGCCCCACCATGCAGCGATTTCACTTTAGCGGTTGATCCATTGCTATGCAATGGACGCCGTCTGTGGCTGTGAGATCACATTCGCGCACTGGTGCCTGTAGAACGCATCCCTGCATCGGGGAGGCACTGTGCGTTCCAGAGTCAGTTGGTCCTAGCGGGCGCTTACTTGTAGACATTGCCGGCTTATCCATTGACCAGATATACTGCACAGGTGAACCCTGAGAGATCCATATATAACACGGTCTATACTGTGCATTTCTGGGGGGGGTTCTGTTAGCTTGAGGACTTCGGTCCTGTTTTGAGACACACACATGTTCAAATTTATAATGACTCCTCACTGTATGCATTCCTTTAGGAACTAAATGGTGTTCGGGGATCCTTGGAGTTCCTGATAGTCCTAATTGAAAACACAGAGGAAACATGCATTGATATACGTATCTACACACTCCTAACATCTAGGTATTAACCTTTCTTATTTATTGCTTTAATCCAGATATATACCTCTTATTATTGATTAGAACCCCTTTTTTAAACCTCTACTAAATAGTGAGCTTCTGTCATTTAAGTTAATATTATTTTTAGCCATCATTTTCAACCTGTTACTGATGCACTCTATATATATCAATGTCTCCTATAGAAAGGCTAACTTCTAGAAAGCAGGGATATCATTGGCTCACTTTTTAGTGAGGATCTCTGTGAGTTATTGATCGATACCCGCTGGCAGTGACATCCCCATCCTGGCATGTGTGGTGCAGCTGAGACAACTATATCTTTCCCCTGGCTCTTTCGCTTCCTTTTTTTCTTTGGTTTTAATTTACACAGCTTTTTGGTCACCAGGAATATTCTAACTTTTATGTAACTATTTATTGTACAATGAAGACCTACTATATGTACATGTAAACACAATTGTTGCATGATTAAAATGATGGGTATTTTTATTAATATGATGCAGGAATACACACAACTCCAAATAATATACCCCTAAAGGAAAGGTTTCACCTGAAACAAGCAGGGTCTTGGAGACACTGATACACTGATGTTCCTTATATTCTGATGATCATCTGTTACAAGCCGTGAAAATATTATAATTGTGTATATCTATTGATTATTGTCTTGTTGTAATCTTTTCTATGACTTCATTGAGTTATGTTACTCTCACTTTTATATGATTGAAAAAAATATATTTTTTTTTTTTGCTATATTTTTGATGTTTGGTTGCCCACATAGTCCCACCCATTCAGGTGGTTTTTCTGCTTAAAATTATTGCGAAGTCTGTTGTATCCTGACGTTTCATTGTTTTCTGAAGATCCTTTTGATGGTCTATTTGTACTCACATATGTTGTCATGACATGTTGTTTTATTTTGATACTGTATATACCAATAAATAAAGAATTAAAAAAAAAACACCATCTGATGGTCATCACTCAGCACTGTAACTCAGGTCTCTATTGTCAACAGCCGACCCTTGTTAAGTAAATGGATATCAGATCTTTTTTCATATTATTTGTATATACTTTATGCCTGATTACTAGGTTTGTCTCGGCCTTTTGGCTAAGATCAAGTGTAGTATCTGTTCTTATCAGTTGGTATGGGCCTTAGCTAGTACCAGTATGACCGAAACCCGGAGCGCTCTCAGTTGGTGAGGTATGAGGAGTAGGTCATCTGGGAAAGCATGTGGGGCCTGCCGCCTTCTGATTCGAATGGGTTGAACTGTCCTAACCAGTTTGAAGGGGGCAGGAAAGCCGGTCTGACTGGGTGGCCGGTGGAACTGCTCCTGGATGTAATGGGCTGAGGAACAGGATGGCGAGGGGAGGGCTTTCTCTCCTGGGTTTTGATCTGGCCTTGCAAAAGGCCTGTCCCCAGTGGTAGGCAAGCTCTCTCTAAGCTGTCCAGGTTCTGATGTCTGCTGGTGGGGATAGGCTACAATCGGTCTGGCCGGGGGCTGAGATAGAAAAAGCCTGTAGTGTATGTGCCCCTGGGGTGGCAGCCCAGGGGTGCCTTAATTTCTCACTGGTGAGGGGCAGCTCGCCTGAGTTATTTTGGCACCTTGGTCACTGCACTATGCACACCTTTTTCGCACCTGCCTCTTGGGACAGGCCTTTTGGCTTGCACCAGAGGAATTTTTTATTCCGGCTGGAAGGCCTGCCTTGGTTCCTCACATGGCACCATAGCACTTTCCCCACTTCCCCTTCCCCCACTCTTTGTTTTGTTTGTCTCTTTTTCTTTTTAGTTTTGTCACCTGCACTGTCACCTTTGTTTTCTTTTTTGCACGACTTGTAGGGTGTGAGTCCTCGGGCCCTGCCTTGAGTCTTGGGAGGGGGTGGATATGGCCTTTTGGCTTAGTTCGCCCTCTCCCATGGGGTTTCCCTTCGGGGGAGCCCCACTTAGTACTCGGGGTGGGCTGTTTCAGCAGTCCCCCTGAAGAACGGGGTCAGTCTGGTTTCGGCCAGACAGACCATGAGTACCTTAAATCCCTGTCAGGAGTCTTGTGCCCCGGGGGATCGAGGTTCGGGTCCTACCTCTTCGGAGGGAAGGCCATTTGTTTCGCACACCCTGTGCACTTTTTGTGTTCCTCACGTTTGTGTGTGTGCACTTTTTTATGCACCGGGTGAAGTCTTTTGAGTGTGTTTCACACGCTACGGGCTTTAAAAAAAAAAAAAAAACTAGGTTTGTCTACTGTCTGAATATACTTTCTGTATAAAGTATATTCACAAAGTGGTGGGTTGCATGTCCTGTGTGCTTCCATGGACAAGGGCTTGATTATTTCAACTGAAACATCTAGTGCACCCAGTGACACGTAGATTGAAAACACTTGAAGCGCTGAAAACGTACTTCTATTTACAGCTTAAACATTACTTTTGAACTCTTCGCTCAATCCTGACTTTAGTTAAACCCACTAAACTTGAAGTACCATCTATTATCTACTTTGTATTATCTACTTTATACAAGGTCTTGCATAATACCTCCATGTCCATTGGGATATCACACCTCTACATCAGGAAATGGGATATTATACTTCAACATTCTACCATGACACTCCAATGGGAAAAAAGATGGGAAATGACAATCAAGTCATCCCAATGTGTGGTGTATATATGGCAAACATCTATAAAACTTAAATGTTTTGGTATCGGATGCCAGAGGTGCTACATTCTTTTGAAGCCAAAATCTCAGAAAGTTGCTGGAGAAGTCATTGTTTTTTTCATGCCCAGTAATCACCCCATTTTGGAAGTCAGTGTTAGAGCTCTTGAAATTACTTCTTATAGTTTCACTCCCAGCTGACCCCCTTCACTGTTTACTGTGTCTACCCTTTGCTGGTATAGCAAAATTTTCCAATCGATTGACTGTATACATTTTAATGATGGATCAAATACTTATTTCTCTTAATTTAAATCTTTTCAGCCTCCATCTAGACCTAAACTTCTAAGAGTATTTGCAGAAATTAGGAGAATGGAGTACCTCACAGTCCTTCAACTACCAAACCTAGACAGTTTTCATCGAATTTGGGATCCTTGGGATGAATATGTTCTGAGTTCTGACCCTTTATATACTACTTCTATCCAATGCTCTGACAAGAGTCATATATCTTTTTGAAACTTCATCTCTGTTGTCTTATGGGTGGAAAATTTGAACCATGTGGATTATTACTAATGTTGATTATTTTTTCTGTTTAAGACCTATCCTATGATATCTAGTGCACTATTGTTTATTGATTCATTACCACTGTGTTTTTCTTTATGAATACATTGACTTTACCCTAGTCACTCCCTGGACATCATTGGGCTGAACTGACTACGTGATAGTCGGTTAACATTGGTCAGGTTCTGTAACGTGTCTGTTGGCAAATCCACTTGTAGCCTGCATCAGGGGTTCATGTGGCAGGTTGACAATACAGGACCACAACAGTTTTCAACCTATAACAGGAAGTGCCTAAACAAGGACCTTCATGGCAGGATCCCTAGTGATTATTTAATAAAAGCTGCAAATATAAAAAAGATTAAAAACAACTTTAGAAACTACATGAACAAAATAAAGTTAATGTGTGATTTTCTTTTTTATTGGTTTTAGGTCTACCATAGGTAAGTAAAAAAAAAAAATATATATATATATATATAATTAACTTGTCAACATTTTTTGAATTGCTTCTTTCACATCATTATTTCTCAGACTGTATATCAAAGGATTTAGCACAGGGGTAAAAACACCATATATAAGAGAAATATATTTCAGGTTTAAAGAAAAACTTTTTGTTTGTCCCATATACATAGTTATGCTTGTCCCATAAAACATAGAGACAACTATGAGGTGAGAAGCACAGGTTGAAAAAGCTTTGGATCTTCCACCTTTAGACTTGATCTTTAATATTGATGAAATGATAAGAATGTAAGATACCACAATGAACCCAAGTGGAAATACAAGTGTAAAGACACTCATAACAAAGATGGTTAACTTATAAAAGGCAAGGTTGCCACATGCTAGTTCTAGAACTGCCAGTATCTCACACACAAAATGATCCAGTTTATTTGCGGTACAGAATATAAGAGGCCTTGACACACCCGGGATCACAGATATAAAGAAATTCCCTAACCACATTATGATTATCATGTTTCTACACATTTTCCAGTTCATGATGACATTGTAATACAAGGGTGAGCATATTGCCACATAACGATCATACGCCATTACTGCCAATAGCAAACACTCAGTACTCCCAAGGAAGGTGCCGGTGTTCATTTGCACCATGCAACCAGTGACAGATATTGTCCTTCTCAGAGAAAATACATCTTTTAACACTTTTGGAAGAGAGCTGGAAGAATAGCACAAGTCTATGAATGATAAATTGCAAAGAAAAAAGTACATAGGCAGGTGAAGTTTGGGACTAAAGATAACAGCAGCGATTAGAAAAAGATTTCCAAAAATTGTAAAAATATACATCAGTAATAGAGCACAAAAAAATAATACACAAGTCTGCATGTTCTGGGAAAATCCAACTAAGATAAACTCTTTCAAGAACGTTTGGTTCCTGAGTTCCATGTTTTGCAATACATTTGGGAATGTCTATTCATTTAAAGGGCATAATAATATCCAGGGAGCTGTAAAAAAAAGTGTTGATAATATTTGCCATATTTGATAAACCACGTTTTGAGCATTTGAAAATAATATGTCAATGTAACACTTTCAGATACTTACATACTTTACAGTAGGGATAGACCAATATGTTTTTTTCAGGGCTGATACCGATATTTTGGGCACAACGTATCGGTATCTGCCGATATGGACCGAAATTTTGTACATTTAAAGTTTTGAAAAATAAAGACAATCTTTGACACAAATCTCGTACTGAACATGTTAATTTTTGTTTAATGCTTAATGGCTGACTTGCTGACACCCTGTGGTGGGTGGCTGGCTGGCACCCTGTGGTGGATGGCTGGCTGGCTGGCACCCTGTGGTGGGTGGGTTGACTGGCACAGGGGCTGTGGGTGACTGGCTGGTACAGGGCCTGTGGGTGGGTGGCTGGCTGGTACAGTGCCTGTGGCTGGCTGGTACAAGGCCTATGGGTGGCTGTCTGGCTGGCACCCTGTCTGTGGGTGGCTGGCTGTCTGGCACCCTGTGGTAGATGGCTGGCTGGCTGGCACCCTGTGGTGGGTGGGTGGCTGGCACAGGGGCTGTGGGTGGCTGGCTAGTACAGAGCCTGTGGCTGGCTGGCTGGTACAGTGCCTATGGCTGGCTGGTACAGGGCCAGTGGGTGGCTGGCTGGCTCGCTGGTACAGTGCCTGTTGCTGGCTGGCTGGTACAGGGCCTGTGGATGTGGGTGGCTGGCTGGCACCAGGCTGCTGTGGGTGGGTGTATGGCTGTGATACACTCCCGCGAGACTAGTCCCGACTCCAGATCAGACTGTCCAGGGCGAGGGAGGCGGCCTAATAAGGCAGAATGATGTCACAAAAATATCGGCAATATCAGCTAGTTCCGGGGCCAATACTGATACATCGGAGAAGTGCATATCGCCCCTGATATATCGTAACCAGCTTAGCAAGAACAGTCAGCACAAGACGACTGAATCAAAAGACTCAGATCACAGTGACCAGCTTTTATTGAATTTAGCTGGACATCCCCTTTTGCTATAGGCAGCTTTGTAAAATGGCAATGCAGAGTTTACCACAATCTTCCAACAGTTTAGAGTGGGGGGAGCTTGATCGTTCCACCGAAGGATGATCTCCTTTCTGGCATAGAAGAGTAGGAGACTGAGCAGAGTTCTATTCATCCTTCGATTGGTCAGAGGTTCCACTAAACCCAAGAGACAGACTCCTACATCTCGTGGGATTACAATGCTGGTAAGATCAGATATATAGTGTAAAATCCTAGACCGGTCTTTAAAGATCTTGAGGCAGGGCCAAATAACATAGCTAAAGTCTGCCGGGGCATGAGAGCATCTCCAGCAGGCGGCCGAGTACTGAGTAGAGCACACTGAGCCTTGCTAGGGTAAAATAAAAATGATATACCATGTTATACTGTTTGAGTCTGTCTCTGGCCAAAATCAAATTTTGGAATGGGTAATCCAAGACATCCTCCCAGTCATCGTTATCCAAAATCACAAGGTTTCAAGCCAATTTCTCTCTGTATTTAAGTATTGCCGGGTGGGCAGAGTGGTGCAGTGCTTTGTAAATACTGGAATGTACCTTAGGGAGGGACTCAGATCCCAGTAGAGACTTCAGTCCTGTTACAGATAGGTACGATTTTGGGGGCCCCATTGAGCATTGCAAGCATGATGGAGATGTAAATAGCGGAAAAAATTCCAATTGGGCAGAAAATGCTTACTTTGTAGTTCCAAGAACTGTAAAAACTTGTTCTGTTCTGATTCCTTTGTTTTAATGACATTTTATTTTCCTGTTGTTCTAAATTATATCATTACTGATTTATAAAAACACTCCAACAAAAATGTATTCTTTCAAATTTGATAATTTAATTTATAAAACTGAAGTTTTTTTTGGCACACAAACATCTGTAAAATTTATAATGGGGCCTTTTGTGCTGGAAAGTTTGAAGACCCCTGCCATAGACCATAAATCAAGACCCAGTTTGTCATTTAACCAGTGTTAGGGTTTTTTTTTTAGAATAAAAACTATAGACTTACTAAAAGGGAGGGTGGGAAATAGGTAATATTTTTTGGGAGGGGGTTGGGGATCATATTTGCATAAACATTTTTAGATGGGGTTCTGCTGAAGTATTTTTTCAGCTACCATGCAATCAAGTCATTACAGTAGTTCTGAGTTGCAGATTAATTGGCCATTTGGTGAGCAACTTGAACATAGGATACTTCTACACTTCACAATCAAACAAAAAGCACAGCAAGTTGACATTTAATGAGATTATGTTTTACTTAAAATTTATTTGAGCCCTCACTTTGTAAAACAACCCAATCAGTTTAAAAAAGAAATGAAAGGCAAAAGATTTGTGTATACATATAAAAAAAACACTATAAATACCTTTTTTTAACTCTTTTTTAAATGCTCACATACCCTCTATTCTCAGCTGCATGAGGAGCTCAGGGAGCTAGGGAAGGAGAAACAGCAGCACACTGGTCTTCCCAGTAAAGGGCTGTGTGTGTGTGAGGGGGGGGGGGGGGGCTGTCAGTAATCAGTAGAGGAGAGCAGGCTGAGTTCTAAGCACAACTAGAGAACTTCCAATAATAAACAAAGAGTTTATCCGCGCTTGAACAACTGACAATATCAGGAAGCTGCTAGAACATTTGTTGGTCACAAACATAAATAGTAAAAGGCATACATTTCAGCACTCCTAAAATTAAATTACAATCAAATCAAGTCCATTATCCTAAAAAGAGTGACAGTAAATCATAATCAAGAATCCAAATTGTGGTGATATTACATAATGCGTGAGTCCTTCAACTTTGAAACGAGATGGTAGCTAGACAGGAAACATAGATGCAGACTGGAGACTGCCACCTTTAAACACCACCACACACAGCCTCTTACCGGATTTTGTTGACCCCCTATTACACAGTGCAGGCTTCAGGTGGAGCTTCAGTGTCCAGTCTCCTAATATTTGTAGCTGACCAGTGCTTGAAGCAACAATAGCCTCTTACGGAGATACTCATTGCGGACCCAAGTTGCGTATGGGAGATCCTATATTGGCATGGTGCAAAAATTTCGAACCCTATTGAAGGGATACCAGTTGAAGGGAGCCATACTGGAGGTTGCCTGGGATAACTTATAAGCATGTTTGACCCTGTGTAATAGAGGGTTAACCATATCTGGTAAGAGGCTGTGTGTGGTGGTGTTTAAAGGTGGCAGTCTCCAGTCTTGATCTATGTTTCTTATCTAGCTACCATCTTGTTTTAAAGCTGAAGGACTCCATATGTGTTATCTAATATCACCACAATTTGAATTCCTTTATTATAGTTTGCTGCCACTCTTTTTAGGACGATGGAATTGATTTTATTGTAATTTAATTTTAGAAGTGCTGCAATGTATGCCTTTTACAGCTAGAGAACTGACCAGGCTGTGCTCTCATGCCAAGCGCGGTCAATTTTTGATAGGAAAGCAGAGGGACTGGGAACACCAGAGGATTTCACACTAAGGAAGCAATACAAAGAGAACAAGATACCTTTTCATACAAGTACATGGTACAGCAGGCACATATCAGGAATATAAAACATTGGGTTTACATATTCTTTAAGGATGGAATATCATGTAAACTGCTGGGATATGATGAAGAAATCCTGTTCTGAAACTGAAGCCAATTATCCAAGAAAAAAAGTCCATTCAATTAGCTTTTTCTTTAAACTGGCGGAACAATTTTGTAATTTTTATGAACCATTTTCTGAAACGTGTCATCCTTATAATAAGGCATTTTCCATTGTGAAAAAATCTGTTATGTATGCTCAGTCATTTTATTGCTTCTATTGAGGATTTGCATTGTCAGTCTAGAAAGGGAAGAGGTTTAGGACTAAAGAACACCTAGCCACCTCCTTATCTCCATAACATAGGGGGGGGGGGATATTTTGTGCTACACATAAATGAACTGGGCATGGTAGACAAAATTGTTTGGGATTTTTGTACAGTAGAAACATGAAGTTTGGAGTTTACTGAATTTTTAGGATCAACGGGTATATTTTCTGTACTTGTAGCATTTTAAATGGCAAAACACAGGGAAATGTGCAGGCATTGGAGGTGTACTTAATACATTTTCAAATTTGACATATACAGTACATGTAAATATTTGGAGGCTTAAAACCTATTAAGTTATGCACTCCTACTTTGGGTCACTAATTACTTTGATTTAAAAAAAAAAAGTTGAGTATAAGCCTTTGGTAAGTCGTATCAAACTGTGTACATTTCAATATTAGTAAGGAAATACACATACCCAAGGCAGCAAAAGCACGGCCTTCCTTCATTTTGTTTTAGTCATCTCTTTCTGACTATATAAATCATTTTTGATCCTGTGAAAAACACACCTTAGAGATTAATCAACAGAGCAAATGTTGCTTTTTTTCCCTGTTAGGTGCATTTTTAATAACTGCTGAGAATTATTTCCCTATTGAACAAAACATGGAAAAAAAAGTGATCCCGAACCAAAGAAAATGTTTCACCTGTTGTTGACAAAGGTACTATTTTCGAGTCTTAGGCTTGGTATTGTAAAAAGTTCAGATCACAGTCAAGCACATGAAGTCTATCGCTTACCTAAATATAAAAACTTCAAGAGACTTTATTGAAACCCAACCACTGGTTAAAACGCAGGCTTTGCTATTATGGAAATGTTTTTAACCATTTGAGTTTCAAAAGGTTTTACCCCCTTTAATGACCCAGGCACTTTGTTTCTATTCAGCACTGTCTGTCTGTAACTGGCAATTGCGCGGTCAAGCAATACTGTACAGAAGCTCTATTTTTTCACACAAATAGAGCTTTCTTCTGGTGGTATTTGTTTACCACTGGATTTAAAAATTTTGCCATATACAGTTTCTCACAAAAGTGAGTACACTCCTCACAATTTTGTAGATATTTTATTATATCTTTTCATGTGACAACACTGAAGAAATGTCACTTTGCTACAATGTAAAGTAGTGAGTGTACAGCTTGTATAACAGTGTAAATTTGCTGTCCCCTCAAAATAACTCAACACACAGCCATTAATGTCTAAACTGCTGGCAACAAAAGTGAGTACACCCCTAAGTGAAAATGTCCAAATTGGGCCCAAAGTGTCAATATTTTCTGTGGCCAGCATTATTTCCCAGCACTGACTAACCCTCATGGGCATGGAGTTCACCAGAGCTTCACAGGTTGCCACTGGAGTCCTATTTCACTCCTCCATGATGACATCACAGAGCTGGTGGATGTTATTAGACCTTGCACTCCTCCACCTTCCATTTGTGGATGCCCCACAGATGCTCAATAGGGTTTAGATCTGGAGACATGCTTGGCCAGTCCATCACCTTTACCCCCAGCTCCTTTAGCAAGACAGTGGTCATTCTGGAGGTGTGTTTGAGGTCGTTATCATGTTGGAATACTGCCCTGCGCTCCTGTCTCCTAAGGGAGGGCATCATGCCCTGCTTCAGTATATCACAGTACATGTTGGCATTCATGGTCCCCTCAATGAACTGTAGCTCCCCAATTCCAGCAGCACTCATGCAGACTCAGACTATGACACTCCCACCAGAATGCTGGTTGCCGCCATACACACTTGACACCATCTGAACCAAATAAGTTTAACTTGGTCTCATCAGACCTAAGGACATGGTTCCAGTAATACATGTCCTTAGTCTGCTTGTCTTCAGCAAACTGTTTTGTGTCTGTCTTGTGCATCATCTTTAGAAGAGGCTTCTTTCTGGGATGACAGCCATGCAGACCAATTTGATGCAGTGTGTGGCACATGGTCTAAGCACTGACAGGCTGACCCCCCACCCCTTCAAACTCTGCAGCAATGTTTGCAGCACACATAAGTCTATTTCCAAAAGACAACCTCTGGATATGACACTGAGCACCTTCAACTTCTTTGGTCGACCATGGTGAGGCCCATTCTAAAAGGAACCCGTCCTGTTAAACTGCTGTATGGTCTTGGCCATCATGCTGCAGCTCAGTTTCAGGGTCTTGGCAATCTTCTTTATGTAGAACAACAATACTTTTTTTCATATCCTCAGAGAGTTCTTTGCCATGCGGTGCCATGTTGAACTTCCAGTGACCAGTATGAGAGAGTGAGAGCGATAACACCAAATTTAACACACCTGCTCCCCATTCACACCTGAGACCTTGTAACACTAATGAGTCACATGACATTGGGGAGGAAAAATGGCTAATTGGTCCCAATTTGGACTTTTCCACTTATGGATGTACTTACTTTTGTTGCCAGCGGTTTAGACATTAATGGCTGTGTGTTGAGTTATTTTGAGGGGACAGAAAATTTACATTGTTATACAAGCTGTACACTCACTACTTTACATTTTAGCAAAGTGTCATTTCTTCAGTGTTGTCACATGAAAAGATATAATAAAATATTTAAAAAAATGTATGTGTGTGTGTGTGGGGGGGGGGGGGGTGTACTCACTTTTGTGAGATACTGTAAATGAAAAAAGACCAAACATTGTTTAAAAAAATGATATTTTCTACTTTCTGTCATAAAACATATCCAGTAAAATCAAATTCAGTCATACATTTAGGTCAAGATGTATTATGCTACATGACTTTGATAAAAAGAAATCCTGATAAGTGTAAATTAGTTGGTTTGTGTGAACGTTATGGTGTCTACATATTATGATATATACAGTATATTACATTAAATTAAATTATATTCAAAATTGATCAATTCTGATGTTCTGACAGGCCTATCTCATTTCTTTGGCCCTAAAATTCTAGGGAAATTTGAATTACCACAAAATATCCCCTTTTTGAAAAGTAGACAGTATGAAGCATTTATTAAGAGGCATGGTGAGCTTTTGGCAGTTGTAAGTTTTTGTCACAATTTTTTTTGAAAATGAAGACATTAAATAAAATGTATTTTTTTTTCACAATTTTTTTTTACCCACTGTTACCAGTGCAGAATAGCATCATGATTTGACTTTTGTGGCTGTGATCAGGGACACTGACTGATGACAGTATGATAAAAAAAAAAAAAGTTTTTGAAATTTTTTTAACATTTTTGTTTCATTTGTGTCTTTTTTGTTTTACATCCTGTCATCAGAGTAGTTTGGTATCACCATAGCAACACTGTACTACTCTAGGGGAGGGGGGGTGTGGCTGAACAGGGTTTTTTTTTTTACATTTTGTTTGTTGTTACAATTAATAGCATTGTAATAGCAAAGTTTTCACCTGTCATGAAAAGATTTTAATTTAAGATATCTGTGATCACTAGTGATCTGTGATTGGCTACAGCTAATCATATAGTACAGGGTTCTGTGATTGTCCCAGATACCATGTGATACCTGTGGGCTAATCATAGCTTAGTCAACACAGGTGCTATGATTTCATTAATTCATAACAGCTTTGTTGCGATTGGTGATCATGTGATCATTGCAAAACAATAACATGATCAGCGGGCCACGAGTACCGGAATCTACAATCCATGGGGGGAGGCGCTCTTAAAGTTGGTGCAGGCACATGACGTACATGTAATTGATTGTGCCTGCACGTGTCCACCTGCCGCAGTGTATGTACTGTGGGGGGGGGGGGGGGGGTCAGCGGGTGGATAGTTGAAGTAAACAGACTAGACCACATCACAGAATACTCATGATTGTAAAATATAGGGTGAGTGGGAATTTTCAACTCCACTAAGGATAAGCTAATCGTTTTACCTGGTTTAAGGTTGTAAGCAATTTTCCCAAGATAGAGATTTTCGAACTTTTGGAAATTGGGCTAAACTTTTTGCAGTAATTTGATTGGAAATCTCTCAGTAGCTTCCTTGCTTTTAGGGATGAGCAAAATTAGTTAATTTAAGCTTTTTAGGGGGTTTAAGGGTCTTTTATTTCTGTCCTGATTATTTTTTATTTTTTTGTCTTTGGTTGTAGTTTTAGCACTGTGAGTATACGTTTGCTGGTTTCTGTGTGAAAAAATAGCTGACTGCATCTCAGAGCAGCTACAAACTGAATTACTGATCACATAGTTTTTTGTTCTTCATCATCATTGGAGCTCAGATAGCCAGGTGTACTGCTCGAAACCTTTACCACTACAAGTTAGAGGTTTTCATTCTTCCGTATTTGAGTAAATCAGCAATTGCTGCAGGCACATTAAAAATCAAGAGATCAGCTTCACTCCAAGTCCTGTGTGCACATCTCCAGTCTGCAGTGGCCAAAGGCTGAGCATTTATCCCTGCTTGTCAAGGTACAACAGACATAAAAATCAAAGTCACACACTGATGACATCACACTATATACTTTATTCAACCAAGCCGGCTTCGTAGACAGTCGTCACCTGTGGCCAAGCCATTACGGCCCCACCTGCAGTTACATGCTACATTACTGGAAGTGATAGATTCAGAAAAGCTTAGAGTGTAGCTCAGAGTGCCGCTGTGGAGTTTTCCAATGCCTCATATCACTAAAGCATGATGGTATTCAAAGATCTCCTCCCGGCTCCAGAGAAGGTACATTGAAATAACGAATAAGATGCCCCATGCCAGGATGCAGATGAAGTGCATAGAAATGGGTTGTGGCTTCAGCCCGGTTCCTCCCAGGCACATGTTACATTACTGGAAGTGGTACATACAGAAAAGCTTAGAGTGAAGCTCAAAGCACCACTATGGAGTTTGCCAGCCCGGTTCCTCCCAGGCACATGTTACATTACTGGAAATGGTAAATACGGAAAAGCTTAGAGTGCAGCTCAAAGCGCCACTATGGAGTTTGCCAGCCATATTCCTCCCAGGCACATGTTACATTACTGGAAGTGGTAAATACAAAAAAAGATTAAAATGCAGCTCAAAGCGCCAATATGGAGTTTTCCAGCCCGGTTCCTCCCAGGCACATGTTACATTACTGGCAGTGGTATGTACAGAAAAGCTTACAGTGAAGCTCAAGCGCCACTATGGAGTTTGCAAGCCCGGTTCCTCCCAGGCACATGTTACATTACTGGAAGTGGTTTGTACAGAAAAGGTTAGAATGAAGCTCAAAGCGCCACTATGGAGTTTGCCAGTCAGATTCCTCCCAGGCCATCCCCTTCTGATGCATTTCACTCCACCCACAGGGCTTAGTTGTTTATTCTGATCTAAATCTGCAAAAGTTCTGTCTAATTCAAAGGTGTTTTTCAACACACACTTTTCTACTAATAGAAAAAGTAAAAATAAAATAAAAAAAAGCACTACTTGTTTTCGTTGGGCAAGAGATTTGTGTACAGTTGTACATTATTATTGATTCTATGGTTTTATGGTTTGGTGAGGATGATAAGAATCTGGGACTTGCCACATCATATGGACAGAAGGTGAATAAAATATAAAACAATTTAACTCATAGATCAACACTTTTCACCTCCCAATCAAACTAAAAATGGATTATTCAAAAAGACACATCAACTTTCTAGACACCACAGTATACATCAGGGATGACAAGCTTTTCGCCTCAATATACAGGAAACCCAGTGACAGATGCAACTATCTCCATAGTTACAGTTTTCACCCCCAACACACTAAACAGGCCATTATACACAGTCAGGCCATCAGATACCACCAAATATGTTCAGACCCAGAAGACAAAGTTAATGTCAGGATCAGGACCGGAATTGAACCTGGGACCTCCACTGTGCCTGGAAATGACTCTACTTACTGAGCAACCTGGAATACTGGACAGCTCCCTGGACAAATCCTTGAAATATCCTAATTTCCTTGAACCTTGAAACCTTCGCTCCTCCCATGAACTTCCTGATTTAAGCCATGTCTCTGCACTTCCTGGTTGCCAGAATATTGTGCCTTCACCAGCCAATATCTCGCTTGTCTCTCCTGCTGCCGTCCGTATCTTCGCTACCATTCGTTATCGACATTTGGCTTGCTCCTGGACTATGCTTCTGCTTAATCTCAACCTGCAACTACTCATTACTGACCTTTGGCTACTCCTAGACTACGCTTCTGCTTGATCTAAACCTGCAATATCTGCTACTGGACCCTGGCCTGCTCACCTCCTGGTAGGGCGATCTTGAGGACCATGACCTGGTACTAACACGCAGCAAAATTCATCTCCACCACCAGGAGCGCTGGTGAACACCGGTTAGTACTTAGATTCCGCACCTCAGGTGAGCCTGCGTCATCTGCAAGAGTGACCTACCTGTGTTCCTATCCTGCTGGTTCCTGTGTAAGCTGCTATTGCTACTGGTCTTCAAGCCTGACTCCAGACCGTGACAGATAAACATCTCAGAACACTAGAAGACTCCTTCCATAAGAAAAGTTACAAGGACAAACTATCAATGCCAGCATAAACACAGCCTTGAAAACCCTAAGATAAAATCTACCCCAATACAAAGAGAAAAAAACAAATAACTGTACCTCTAGTAACCACATACATTCCAACACAAGAATGGATAGGAAAGATAATCAAAGATGTAAAACCCATCATAACGGAGGATGAAATTCTGAAAGAAATATTCCAATAACCCCCAATACTGGCTTTCAGACAACCACCCAACCTCAGACAAAAAATAATCAGAAGGAAACTTCATTCTGATTATGAAGTCACAAATAATGGAAGCAAACCCTGCAATAAAAAAAAAAACCTGCAAACTGTGCAACCAAATTATTCTATCAAAAAGATCCACACAAAAGGTACCTCAAATATTACAAGATCATACAACTGCACCTCCTGTAATGTTGTGTACCTCATCCAATGCAAAAGATGTAGCAAAGGATCTTACATTGGCAAAACAGGACAAATGTTGTGAAAAAGGACGAATTTGCACAGACACACCATCAAGGAACATAAAGAAGAGGAGTTCTGCACACCTGTGGGACATCATTTCTCCCACCCAGACCACACTATAGAGGACCTTAATGTCTTAGTTCTTAATGAGAATTTCAAAACTATTCAGGAAAGGAAAACTTTTGAACTACGAATTATAGTTCTATTTGATACAAAAGATAATATCCTAAATTTAGCCGGGCTTTCTCACTCATTATCTAACAGTTTTAACAACCCCAGTAAGCAATTGGATATTCAACGAGAACAGCTTGATCTGCACTCTTTAAAGTTAACATTTATGTTGGTCGGTGAACAAACTCAATTTTTTACTGAATCAACCTAGCTGTCACAATGAATCAAGCATACACTTAACATCACCTTTTTACTTACTGTTAATAGTAAAAATAAAAAAGAAAGGATTTATTTATAGTGGAACACTAATAACTTTACTGTTCTTTTAAAAAAGCACCGATTTAAGCAATCTATTTAATTTTTTTTTACAACTTTCACTCAAGAATCACACATTTTGTAACTGGATTTGTTTGGGCAAATGTGAAAAACCCAAAGTGAAAGCTGTGTGAATATTATGTGAAAAAAAGTCCTTATATATGCGTAGCGCCACCCCCGCAGGAGCCGCTTAAGTATGATTGGTTCCTTATTCTGCCTCTCAATCTTAAGAACAAACTCAGCCCCTCTGGCACGCCTGGCAATAATGTAAGTGCAAAGACCAATGAAAACACACACCTTATGATAAAACACAGAAATGTCTTTACTATAAGGTTTCTGTGGAAAAGTAAAAGACAGTATATTCTTAAATGGAATAGCTGAAGAGCAATACCTGAGATTAAAAGTAATATAACTCAATATATTATATCAGGCTGCTTTCAAGGGATTCCACAACTGCAAATAACCCCAAAACCAGAGACAAACACTTCAATAACAACAAATCACAAGATGGTAACTTTATACTGGATTGGTTACCTCTGCCTAAATTGGCTCTTTGAGTCCAGGCAGGAGGAGAGAAGAAGAATGACTTTCTCTTATGTCAGACCTCTCTCTTGTACCCCCTGACACCACAGGCCCAACTACAAACACAGTACCTTATTCAGTACTTAGTGGCTTAACTCCCAAGTCAGACTTCCCCACACACATACTACATATACAGAGCCCTGAGTAGGTGTGTGCATGCCCGTATAGCATTAGTAACTTCAGTCCCTTGGAAGAAGGATGAGGCCTTGCATCTTTGGCTAGCCACTTTAGTTGGTGCACTTAGAACTCCTGCTTGGTAAAGCATAACTGTGGTCTGCTGACACTATCCGGTTAACAAGGCAGACGCTGTGACTGCTTACATAGTTGCATAGTTACATAGTAGTTGAGGTTGAATAAAGACAATAGTCCATCTAGTTCAACCTGTGTAGGTGTGTGTGGCTGTAATCATTTCTCATACCCCTTAATGTTCTGATTGTCCTTGAGATGTATGTTCAAGAGTCTTTTGAAAGTGACCATACTTCCCGCAGAATCTACCTCTTGTGGTAGAGAATTCCACAATCTTGTAGCCCTAACAGTAAACAACCCCCTGTGTTGCCTGAGGTTAAAACGCTTCTCCTATAATCGCATTGTATGTCCTCGCGTCCATATGCAATCCTTGCGACTGAATGCTTGCATGCTATTGCCTAGTCTATCCTCTACTAAGCCTCCCAGAACTTTCTCCATTTTTGATTCCCCCAAAGGTTCCCCCCCTAAATTGTGCTTTTATGTTTTTAGTCCCCAAGTGCAAAACCTTACACTTCTCCACATTAAACCTAATTTGCCATGAAGTTGCCCACTCTGTAATTTTGTTCAGGTCATTCTGTAAGATATCTGCTCATGTTGTGAAGTTATTGCCCTGCCCAATTTTGTGTTATCTGCAAAAAGTGATATCGAGCTAATGATCCCGTCCTCAATGCTGTTTATGAATAAATTGAACAAGGTTGGTCCCAGGACTGAACCTTGGGGGCCCTCACTTACCACCCCAGACCAGTCTGAGTATGTGCTATTTATTACCACCCTTTACGATATAGTCCCTTATCATCCCATCCAGAAGTTTACATACTATCGATGACAGGCTGACCGGCCTATAATTTTCCAGGACATGCCTCTGCCCTTTTTTGAATATTGGTATCACGTTAGTTTTCCTCCAATCACCTGGTACATTTCCTGTCATAATACTGTCAGCAAAGATCAGAAACAGTGGTCTAGATACAGTTTTACTAAGTTCTTTGAGTACTCTCGGATGTATGCCATCCGGGCCTGGTGATATATTTGTGTTAATTTTATCCAGCCTTTCCCTGATTTCACCTCTGTTAGCCATAGCGGCAAGTCCTGTGAAGTACTGCTAACCATACAGTCATGGTCATTGTACCCCTCCTTTTCCTGTGTAAAGACTGACGAGAAAAAAGCATTAAGCATGGTTGCCTTTTCAGTGTCCTCTGTAACCATCCTCCCCTCATTGTAATTATGTGTGGAACATGCTCTGCCCTAGTTTTTTTGCTGTTGATATATTTAAAGAATTTCTTAGGGTTCTTTTTACTATCCTCCGCTATTTGTCTCTCAAAGTTGATTTTAGCTATTTTGGTTTCGTATTTACATTATATTATTTGCTTCCTTGTATTGCTGGAAAGCCAATACCGTGCCCTCTAAATTATATTTCTTGAAGGCCATTTTTTTTTCCTTTCTCCTAATACGTTTTTTAACATTACGGTTTAGCCAGCCTGGTTTGGCTTCATCTCTTCTACATTTTTTTCCCATAGGAATGCACTGCGAGATGCATTTGTTTAATATGTTCCTAAAGCATTCCCATTTTCCCTCCATGGTCAGTGTTCCTAGGGTTTGGTCCCAGTTTACCTTTTCAATCATTGAGCACAATTTGGGAAACTTTGCCCTTCTGAAGTTTAGGGTACTTATGTTCCCCTCTTGCCTTGTTATGTTGTTATTTACACTAAATGTGATCATCCTGTAATCGCTAGAGCCCAGGTTGTCCTGGACTCCCACCTCTGAGATTAGGTCTGGGTCATTAGTGATTAATAGATCCAGCATTGCATTTTCTCTAGTAGGAGAATCCACCAATTGAAACATGTAGTTGTCCTGTAAGGTTTCCATGAAGAGACGGCCCTTCTGTGAGTGTGTAGTCCCTTCTTCCCAGTCAATATCGGGATAATTGAAGTCCCCTAATATGATGACTGATCCCAGCTTTGCCACTTTACCACACAGTGATATAAATTCCAGCTCTACCTCCTTCCTTTGGTTGGGTGGCCAATAACTAACCCCCACAATTACTTTTACCTTTACTTCTTCCCTATGGAGTTCTACCCACACTGATTCTAACTATGTACTCATCCCTTCCATAATGTCACTCCTCTCTACCATCCTTACATTATTCTTGACATAGAGACATACCCCTCCCCCTCTTTTTCCTACCCTGTCCTTCCGATACACAGAATACCTTTGGATATTGGCCAGCCAGTCATGTGAGGGGTCGAACCAAGTTTCTGTTATTCCCACAAGGTGTGGTCTCCTCATGTACTAACATTTCCAACTCATCCATGCTTAAAAGGACTTCAATAAGACCCAGGTTCTGGCAAGTGTGGGCAAAGTTAAGTAACTCTTTCTGTGTGCAGTGTCCTTGTTTCCTGCAGATGGGCAAGTGCCCTCTCACCAATCCTGTGGTCAAGGCCCAAATGAACATCTTGGAACAGGCAGGCTGTTCTGGTAACCCGACTGGTTACCTCGCACTGGAACGCTTCATGGCGTCAGTGCAGGTGTACCTGGGATCCTCCTTTCCCAGTCTGGATGTCCCCAACTGGCTGTGGATGCCTTAAACAATGCGATGGACTGACCCGGGAGGCAACACCTCTCCCCCTAGGTCCAGTCTCTTCTCCTGCCTTATGGTGACTGAATTCACCTCAACAGACAAGATGGTGTCCTTCATTCCTTCCTTGCCAGAGAATGCTGGGGTGTGTAGTCCTGTCCTCAGTGGTTAGAATTGAGCCACCTGTGTTGGGAACTACATGTCCCAGAGTTCTTTGCAGTTCCTTAGTCCTCCCTGTATTGAAACCTACATTTGTTAAAGTTGTGTTGGGTTTATTTCAAAATTATAGAGAGAAGGTAGTAGAGTGCTAGACCCTGGTATAGGGGAGTAATCTAATATGGCAACTTTCTTAGGCAGGTCTATAGTGCAGAGAAGGGCCAGTGTGGGCCCCTCTGTCAATTTGTCAGGGTTAAAGAGGAAGTAAACTTCCTCTGCAAACATTTACCTGTAGGTGACCCTATAATAAAGCTTACCTATAGGTAGTGTAAATATCTCCTAAACATGTACATTTTAGGAAATATTTACATGACATGCAGCCGATGACATCACTGGTGCATACGCTCTGAAGGAACTGTCACGGTTGCCATTCCTTCCGAGCCCCATGCCGTGAACGGTGGCTCCTGCGCACGAACCCGTAAGAAACTCTGGGGAAAATGGCAGTTGTGACAGCGATGTGCAGGCACCGCTTCGGGGGCTTCGTTCTAAGGTAAGTATTACATAATGAGCTACTATGTGATGCATATTAGCTTATTTTGCCTTTGTCTTACAGGGTTTTTTTTTAAGAGTTTACAACTTCTTTAGGAGAAAAAAGGGTACCATGCTATTTTTGACAGTCCAGATAAAGTTTATTGGTCAAAGTGATTCATTTAAACAGCCAAATTTTCTCTGGGATTTCAGAGAGTCCCCTCCATAGGGTTTCATAATGCTAGAGTGGAGAGACATGTCTGGACTAAAATGTTTGGGAATTCTGGGATTCTGATTGTGGGCACAGCACATGTGCACCCCTGGCAGGCCACTTCTGCTGTAATTTCAGCAGAAGACGATCTGCGAGTGCTGGGCAATGGATGTCTGCTTGCACCCAGGGGCAGAGACACAGAATAGAGCTCTGCCTATATAAGCAAGGCAGATCTCTGTTCTGAAAGGGGAGAGGGATGGATTCTGTGTCCCTGCAAAGTAGGGAATAATAATCCATCAATTCCCTTATTGAAAAACATGTAGCACAATACATATTTGCCAACATTTATGAAGAAATTAGATTTTTTAAATGTTTTTTTTGGATGTATTTTTTTTACAAAATTGTCAGCCTTTTTTTTGTTAATAGCGCAAAAAATAAAAATGTGGTGTAATAAAAAGAGTGGTGATCAAATACCACCAAAAGAAAGCTCTATTTGTGAGGAAAAAATGACACAAATTTTATTGTTGCATGGCCGCGCAATTGTCAATTAAAAAACGCAGTGCAGTATGGCAAAAAATGGCCTTGGGGTAATTCTTCCGGAGATCAAGTGGTTAAGTATGGATATGGTCAAGACTCCACACAATTTGCATTGTGCTTCATTGGGAGAAGTTAGGGTGCTGTTAATTAAAATCAAAATCTGCAACGTATATGAAATTTCTGATATATAAAATGAACTTACATAGATGGTAAGGTTTAATAAAGACATCAGTCCATTCAGCTCAACCGGTGTGGGTATGTGTATGAATGTATGTCTCCAACACGTTCCATATCCCTGCATATTGGTTACACTAACATAACTATCTAAAGGATGTTTTTGAATTGTCGACACTTCCTGCTGATACCACCAATTGTGGAGGGGAGTTCCACATCCTTACCGCTTTAACAATAAAGAATGCCTTACACAGTTTGAGGTTAAACTGCTTCTTGTCCAACCAAATTGAGTGAACATGTGTCCAACCTGGGACTGAACAGTTTTCTCCCTATGCTAGAATCACCTAGATATTTATATAAAGGCGTCCCCGGTTTACAAACAATATGGGGACTTTAGGTTTCTTCTTAAGTCAAATTTGTTTGTAAGTCGGAACAGGTACATTTTTTAGGTGTAGCTCCAGCCAAAATAATATTTTTTAAGTTTTTTGGATAGCCTAGGGAAGGGTTTACACCCCTGTACCATTTTTTATGCTGTCTGTACCCCTGTTAAGAAGATTTCACCTCACTTTTTGTCCCTATGACAACTGGATTTTGGAAATTTTGGGCTGTTGTGGAAACAAGGATTAGTGATAAAGCTTCAGTGGAGACACCTTCTTCCCATGAGAACTCTTACAGGAGTGAATTTCCTTTCCTAGGGCTAAAGTTCTCCTCACTTCCTGTTGTCTCCCTCTGTTTGTAAGTAGGAGTCGTATGTAAGTTGGATGTTTGTAACCCGGGGACCGCCTGTATTGCTATCATACCTCCTGACAAGCGTCTCTTCTCCAGGGAAAACAAGCCTAATGTGTATTTCTTTTCCTCATAACTGAGGTCCTCCAGCCCCTCTTATTAGTTTAGTTGCCCTTCTCTGGACTCTTTCCAATTCCAGCACATCTTTCCTGAGGAATAGTGACCAGAATCGAACAGCATACTCAAGATACAGCCGAACCAAAGTTTTGTAAAGTAGTAGAATAATAGATTTATCTTTTTATTGCAAGCTAATAGTCTGCTGGCCTTGCTTGCTGCAGCTTGGCATTGCATGCTATTGCTGAGGCTGTTATCAACTAGGACCCCCAGATCCTTTTCCATCATTGATTTCCCCAGGGGTTCTCCCTCTAGTATGTAGCCTGCATTCATATTTTCAGCCCCCCAAATGCATTTCCCTACATTAAACCTCATTTGCCATTTGCCTCATCTGCCCACCCCTCTGTTTTATTGAGGTTGTCTTGTTAAGTTTCAATATCCTGTTGTGAAGTTATTGCCCTGCTCAGTTTTATATTCCCAGCAAATATTGAGCTTGAAATATTTATACCAACCTCTATATAGTTTATGAACAAGTTAAATACAATTGGTCCAAGGACAGAGCCCTGGGGCACCCAGCTCACAACTATAGACCATACAGAAGCTACACTATTTATCACTACCCTATAGACCCGTCTCTGTAACCAATTTTCTATTCAGGTACATACACTGTCATCAGGGCCTGCCCTACCATGGGTCCCGCCAGTGGTGTATTTAGGTTTTGTGCTGCCCTAGGCCTGACTAAATTTGTGCACCCCCTTTAAATATGACCCACCCCTTCCTGTAAAGGCCAAACCCCTTCTTATTTATGACCCACCCTGTCATCTGTAAAACACAGACAATAACCACAGTCTATCCGTGCCCTTCAGCATAGCTTCATCAGTTCCCATAAGTTCAGCCTCATCAGTGCAGCCTTATCAGTGCCGCCTCTTTAGTGTCCATCAGTGCAGCTTATCAGTGTGGCCTCATCAGTGGTCACCAGTGCAGCCCCATCAGTGGCCACCAGTGCAGCCTTATCAGTGCCCGTTAGTACAGCCTTATGTCACGGGATTAGTAAGATTACTCTTTTAAGATATTTGGACTTGTGTTTGCTGCCACTGATTTTAATTATAGGATTATTTCACTTACTTGTATAATAAATAGGAAGTCCATAGTCATTTTACAAATATTGAAATATTTTTTTTGCTGCCCCCCTTGCAAAGTGCCGCCCTAGGCCCGGGCCTTGTTGGCCTAGGACAGGATACAGCACTGGGTCCCGCTGGGTCCATTGGACCCAGGCAGAACTTGTAGAGGGCGGCAAATTGACTCCCAAGAGTTTTTTTTTTTTCTAGTAGTTTTGTGTGTTATCAGTTTGTGGCGCATTACTGGTGGCATTTCTCCATCTCATACTGCCGCCCATAGTGCAAACTGATGAGTATGATAAGGCGGAGTGTCTCCCCCAAGGAACGACCTTCGTGTGACCGTGGTGTGCGCATTGACGCCAGACATCAGCGCACTCCATCTCACACAGGGCAGGCTGGATCTTCTAGGGCGGTGAGCACAGCAGACACATGAGTGACAGGAGGACTGAGGACAGACAGTGGATGTTTGGTGGACTGGTCCGGTGGTGAGTTATGGAAGATAAAACAGTATATATAACATACAGTATAATATTTTCTAAATTTTATATTTATATAAAATAATGGATGTGGGGGCCTTTTGTTGGGCGTGATTTTTTTTTGTTGGGGGGGCAGCATTTCATTCTTGGACCCAGGCAGCACAATGTCTTGGACCAGCCCTTACTGTCGTTGATGCCAACAGACCTCATTTTTTTTTTTAATTAGGCATTTATGGGGTACCATATTAAGTGCTTTGGTGAAGTCTAGATTCAGTAAATCCACAGGCATTCCTCTATCTAGATTATAGCTCACTTCCTCATAGAATGTTAAAAGGTTGGTCTGGCAAGAACATTCTTTGGTAAACCCATTTCAACACTATACCAGTCCTAGCTTCTCAGTTGTTGGTACTGTAAACATTTTTCTACTTCAAAGGTTTGGCTACTGCTTCTTTATTTTTTTCTAATCACATCTCACATGGGTTGTAAACAGCAGCCATCTTTGAATCCTCCATTCAGACTTTGCCCAATATACATTTGCTAGATACAGTGACCAATTAGGGAGAATTATATTAGCCACAGTACAGAAAGGAGAGGGGAATATAATGCTTTTTCACCAAGTGTTTCACTCTCTTTTGTCCTTGGAAATCAGTATGACCAGACCTAAAGTTGAGAGGCAAATTAACTTCATACTTGTATTGTACATTATTTTTTAAATATGGTTTTGGGTGTAATTTGTAAATATCATGTAAGCCAGGGGACTTATATATTATGTAACCCTATCAAGTAATGTGTATTGCAGATGTGTAAGAATCCTCAGCTCTAGCTGTGTACAGTGCATCCAGAAAGTATTCACTTTCCACTTTTTCCACATTTTGTTATGTTACAGCCTTATTCCAGAATGGATTACATTCATTGTTTACCTCAAAATTCTACAAACAATACCCCATAATGACAATGTGAAAGAAGTTTGTTTGAAATCTTTGAAAATGTATTAACAAAAAAATGAAATAAGGCCCATGTACATAAGTACATAAGGCCCATGTTTACAGCCTTTGCTCAATACTTTGTTGAAGCACCTTTGGCACCAATTACAGCCTCAAATCTTTTTTGAGTATGATGCTACAAGCTTGGCACATCTATTTTTGGGAAGTTTCTCCCATTCCTCTTTGCTCCATCAAGTTGGATGGGGAGCGTTGGTGCACAGCCATTTTCAGATCTCTCCAGAGATGTTCAATCAGGTTCAAGTCTGGGCTCCAGCTGGGCCACTCAAGGACATTCACAGAGTTGTCCTGTAGCCACTCCTTTGTTATCTTGGCCATGTGTATAGGGTTGTTGCCCTGTTGGAAGATAAACCTTCCCCCAGTATGAGGTTTAGAGCTCTCTGGAGCAGGTTTTCATCAAGTATGTCTCTGTACATTGCTGCATTCATCTTTCCCTCGATCCTGACTAGTCACCCAGTTCCTGCCGCTGAAAAATATCCCCACATCATGATGCTGCCACCACCATGCTTCACTGTAGGGATGGTATTGACCAGGTGATGAGTGGTGCCTGGTTCCCTGCAGACATTACGCTTGCAATTCGGGCCAAAGAGTTCAATCTTTGTTTCATCAGACCAGAGAATTTTGTTTCTCGGTGTCTGAGAGTCCTTCAGGTGCCTTTTGGAAAACTCCAGGTAGGCTGTCATGTGCCTTTTACTGAGGAGTGGCTTCCGTTTGGCCACTCTACTATACAGGTCTGATTGGAGGAGTGCTGCAGAGACGGTTGTTCTTCTGGAAGGTTCTCCTCTCTCCACAGAGAAACGCTGGAGCTCTGTCAGAGTGACCATTGGGTTCTTGGTCACCTCCCTGACTAAGGCCCTTCTCCCCCAATTGCTCAGTTTGGCCAGGCGTCCCACACTAGGAAGAGTCTTGGTGGTTCCCAACTTCTTCCAGCTATGGATGATGGAGGCTACTGTGCTCATTGCTGCAGAAATTTTTCTGTACCCTTCCCCAGATCTGTGCCTTGTTACAGTCCTGTCTCGGAGGTCTACATACAACTCCTTGGACTTCATGGCTTGGTTTGTGCTCTAACATGCACTGGTAACTGTGGGGCCTTATATAGACAGGTGTGTGCCTTTCCAAATCAGGTCCAATTTTCTGAATTTACCACAGGTGGACTCCAATCAAGTTGTAGAAACATCTCAAGTTTGATTAGTGGAAATAGAATGCACCAGAGCTTAATTTTGAGTTTCATGGCAAAGGCTGCGAACACTTATGTACATGGGATTTTTTTGTTTTTTATTTTTAATAAATTTGAAAAGATTTCAAACAATCTTCTTTCATGTTGTCATTGTTGGCTATTGTTTGTAGAATTTTGAGGAAAATAATGAATTTAATCCATTTTGGAAAAAGACTGTAACGTAACAAAATGGGGAATGCATTGTATATCTAAATGCTCCTACAATAATTGAAGTGTATTCACATATACATGTAACCTAGTTAACAGGTACTACTAATGATATTATTTTTATCAGCGAATTCTTGGATATGAATTGTGTACAATCTTACACAATGTCACATATATCAATACAGAGCTTACATAAACTCACAATATCTGTAATTCAACTATCTAAAGAAGAATGCAGTATGTCAATATAAGGAGCCCATACAGCCCCACTTTGCTCCTCTTATTATGGTCAATATTTTACCAAATGCTTCTTTCACGTCGTTATTTCTCAGACTATATATCAAAGGATTTAACACAGGGGTGATAAGACCATAAAAAATAGAAATATATTTTACATTTGAAGAAAAAATTGAACTCTGACCTATATACATGGTTACACTTGTCCCATAAAACATAAAGACAACAGTCAAGTGAGAAGCACAGGTAGAAAATGCTTTGGATCTTCCATCTGTAGACCCAATCTTTAATATTGATGAAATGATGAGGATATAGGACACCACAATAAACACTAGTGGTAGTAGAAGAGTAAATAAACTCATGACAAATATAATTAATTTATAAAATTGGAGGTTTCTGCATACAAGCGCTAGAACTGCCAGTATCTCACAAACAAAATGATCCAGTTTGTTTTTTCTACAGAATACCATAGGCCTTGAAACAATGGGGACAACTGATAAAAAGAAATTCCCTGACCATATAATGATTATCATGTTTCTACAGACTTTCCAGTTCATAATATGATTATAATACAAAGGTAAGCATATTGCCACATATCGATCGTACGCCATCAACGCCAGTAGCAAGGATTCTGTACTCCCTAGGAAGGTGCCAGTGTTCATTTGCACCATGCATTCCGTGATCGATATTGTCCTTCTACTAGAAAATGTATTACCTAACACTTTTGGAATAGAGCTGGATGAGTAACACACATCTATAAAAGATAGATTACATAGAAAATAGTACATAGGCAGGTGAAGTTTAGGACTGGCAATAACAGTAATCATTAGAAAAATATTAGCAAAAATAGTAAAAGCATAGATTAGTAATAACGCGCCAAAAAAGAATATACAAAGTTGCATGTTCTGAGAAAAAGCAGTTAATATAAATTCCTTTAAGATAGTTTGGTTCTGGGCTTCCATGCTTTAAACTATGTTTAAAAATGTCTTATGTAGTTAAAATGTATTGATATCCTGCAGCCTGCAAATAAAATTAAAATGGCATTAGTTATGTTTGTTCTTACATCAAGTTCGAAGAAAAGGAGCGCCAGACCACATGTTGAGGGACCATAAGGACATAAATGCGATGGGTTGTCCTTTTGACAAAAAAAAAAAAAAAACTTTTGAAATAAACTCTTAAAATAAATTCTTAAAATAAATTCAAGTTGAAAGGGTACAGACAAAGAAAAGGAGCGCCAGACTACTCAGGTCACGACTACCTGACGCTGCAGCACATTGGACCCCCGATCCACTCACCTCTTTGAGGCTGAGACCTCCCCCCTATTCTTGCCTTTTATGGTAACTTGGCCTGCTGCGCACCCTGGCCCGGTCCAGTATTGACCAGCCTCCGAGAGCACGCAAAAATACCCCCTGTCTTCCAGGACCTGGGGTGGTTTACCCCTGCCGCACATGCACATCATTACCCTAGTTGCTGTTTAAGCACAATCTTTCTTATATTGAACCATTGAACCACTTGAGAGGTCACAAAAACCTTTGGTCCCTGATGAAGCCTACGGAAATGGCGAAACATGTAGGACCCTGGTGACCCCAACATATCTCTTGGTTCCCAGTATCACATGATACCACATTATATATGTGATTTTAATCATTGTCACTTTTTCGTCAGATTATGATTTATGTCTTATGCATTTTGTATTTTGTATAATCAGAAATAAAACCATGTATTTTTAACTGTTGCAATCTTTGACTATCTGTCTTTTCCTAATACAATGCTGCCTTCAAAGTCCCACAACCTCCTGGTGGTTTTATGGCTGTAGTCACGGCCATTCAACACCTTTTATCATTTTACTATTGTACCAGGGATGTGGTGGTAATTGTTGGCGAACGGTGAACCAGTGTCGGTCTTCCAACCCCTTTTTTCCCGCCAGACTACATGTTGAGGGACCATAAGGAAATAAATGCGATGGGTTGTGCTTTTGACAAAATAAACTATTGAAATAAACTCTTAAAATAAATTCTTAAACAACTCTTGTTACACCAAACGCTTCTTTAACAGGTGGCAAAAATGTATGGAATTTACATTTACCCAAGCGGACCTGGTCCAGGCCATCCTTCCTTTCAGATACACGGAATGGTACTTAACACACCAGCTCTCCAACTCTTTAGGCAAACTAAAACTACCCAACACCAATGAGTCCTTTGATATTCCCACCCCTACCTCCTCATCTTCGTAAGGATCTTCAAGCTCCTTTTATCCCCCATGCTCCCGATAGACAGCTCTAATTGTCTGTTTATGCTGGCTTTTGAGATCACTGTACATTTGGTGTACCTTACACAACCATCTCTGAGGGTCATAAGACTTTTTTCTACTACTCTTGTAATTGTTATTGTTTTTTGGTTACAGGTAAACTGTTCTCATCCTTTCCTCTTCCCTTTCCTTCCCACCGCCCCTCGCTCCCCCCTAGCTAACTCCTATATGCACTGTATATATCTAATGGACATTTTCTCTGTTTCTTTTCACTGTTGAGTTCTGAGTTATTAGATGTACTGCTGTATCTAACTATGTTCTGTAATCTTTAAGATAACTCAATAAAAATGTATTTAAAAGAAAAAAAAAAAAAAATTCTTAAAATAAATTCAAGTTGAAAGAGTACAGACAAAGAAAAGGAGCGCCAAACCACATGTTGAGGGACCATGAGGACATAAATGCGATGGGTTGTCATTTTGACAAAATAAACTATTAAAATAAACTCTTAAAATAAATTCTTAACATAAACTTCAAATGGTATGTCAACATTTGATCTACCAAATTACACCAAAATCACAAAAATTTGGGAAATTTGCACTGTCACTAATTAGGTCAATAGATATGTTTAGAATTATATAATTATAATGTATAATATATAATGTGCAGGGAGACATAAATGTACAAATTAACATAAAAAAATATGTACATGGTGGCTGCATGCCATTTAACACCCTACGGCAGGCTCACTCCAAAGGGCAGAGTGCTATCCTTACATGACTTACATCAACAATTTGAACAATACCTTATGGATTTCTGGAGACACCCAGCAGTTGTCACACTTCTTCCACACTAACAATCTAACCCTGAAATCGAGCAACAACCTCATCCCATTCGAAAAAATGTACATAGACAGTCCAGGCAACTCTCATCTCCTGTTAACCAAGTACAAACTTTTGTTGTAGTTATAATGATTTTATTTAAAACAGTTTATTTTTTTCTCTCAGTGTGGTACTGTTTTATTTTATTTCTTCACTTTTACTCTCTTTTTTTTTTGTTGTATGTCATCTGATCAGTGCCAAGCGACCCTTTCTTTCCCTGTTCGTGAATTGCTGGTTTTAATATTCTATGTAGAATATAAATTATGTTATGACTCTGTTCAACCATCTATGAATACATTTACACAATTACCGGCTAAGGCAATCAACAAGGATTTGTATTTCTAATTTTTATTTCTATGCCTCAATACTATGACCCTTTGTATGTAAAATGCTTGAGATCATAACAACAATATGCATACAGCAATTAATATCTGTTGTTATTAGTTTAAATTCTGTGCCGTATACCTTTAAAAAAAAAAACCAATATATATATATATATATACACAAAAAAAATGTTTATATATAAAAACAATTAAAACAAACTCCTAAACAACCCCAGCCCTGAGTGACTGCATGCCCTTTAACACTAGCTGCTGAAAGACTCAAAAAAGAGACCTGCAATGGATTGACCTGGGCCAATGTATATAAGTACAAACCAAGGTAAATCGCAGTACAGATACAGTGCATTGCAAAAGTATTCGGCCCCCTTGAACTTTTAGACCTTTTGCCACATTTCAGGCTTCAAACATAAAGATATAAAACTGTAATTTTTAGAATCAACAACAAGTGGGACACATCCAACCTCACTGAGCTCGAGCTGTTTAGCAAGGAGGAATGGGCAAAAATTTCAGTCTCTCGATGTGCAAAACTGATAGAGACATACCCCAAGTGACTTACAGCTTTAATCGCAGCAAAAAGGTGGCGCTACAAAGTATTAACTTAAGGGGGCTGAATAATTTTGCACGCCCAATTTTTCAGTTTTTTATTTGTTAAAAAAGTTTGAAATATCCAATAAATTTCGTTCCACTTCATGTTGTTGATTCTTCAAAAAAAAATTACAGTTTTATATCTTTATGTTTGAAGGCTGAAATGTGGCAAAAGGTCGAAAAGTTCAAGGGGGCCGAATACTTTCGCAATGCACTGTACATATGTAAAATGGGTTGTGCAAGTTAAGGAATATAACATGACCTAGGGTGTTACAATATTGAGTGTCACTTATGATGTTTAGGTTTCACTTGATTTGCTTTACATATGTAACATATGTCATTTTACATTTTTATATCTGGATAAGACTATTTTTAAATAATGTAGTAATAAAAATAAACTTTTTAAATTGTTTATTTGGTGTTTGGGTACTGAGATAGTCCACTTCTTCTTTTTGCTCTCTGGCGACCATTGGGGTGTGAAAAAGTGAATAAAGTAGGTTATCTTGACATAAAGTGAATACTTGTATGTGATGTGTATCAACAATGCTAGAATCTTGACAAAAGATTAAAAAAATCTATTTAACAGAATATATGGATACAATGTGAATATAAATGAAAGTAAAAAAAAAACATCAAACTATTAAAAACAGATCGGTGTGTTATGAAAAATATCTCAGAATATGCGCCTGAATATAAATCAGTATTCAGGATAACCTCTGCGATAAAAAACAAACAGTGAAAGAAACGTCCAGTCCCATGAAGTGAAAGAAACATCCACATCCAGTGACTCAATGTAAACCATGCTAAATTAGATAGCCTTCCAGGTGCCCAGTGTTCCACTTTCGTGCTGATTAATAAAAATTGGCCGCTTACCACAAGGCTGCGGTCATACTGCTTGATAGAACAATCCACCAACTATACAGCTCCAGAACGGGCTCCAACACAAATCACGGGCCCAGCCACAAAAATATGGAAACAGGGCAACCGATTCTCTCGCAATAGGATAGAATCCTAGAATATAGTGAGATTGATTTGGAATTCCTGCAAGTGTTTTTAAATTGTGGGGGATAATAAATAGTTTTAAACGGAGAGCACTATGGTTCTGCTTTTTTGTCCCATCTAATATGTGGTGGTGATCATGAGAGGAGAGCAGTCGGGTGGAGGATCTGTTTCCAGGAGACTGGAAGAGCAGTGTGTTCTCCTGGAAAGACTATTTTTAAATAATGTAATAATAAAAATATACTTTTTAAAGAAATTGTATTTGGTGTTTGGGTACCGAGATAGTCCACTTCTTCTTTTTGCTCTCTGGTGACCATTGGGGGTGGTCTCCGGTTTCAGTTCATTGTCATAACAGGATGATGGAACCCCTTTTTGAAATTACTTGATTATCTCAATCTGATGCCTCATTATTTATAATAAGATAAGTGATAAATAGAGATGTGCCTGAGGTTCGATCTCAACATGTGGATATACTGAACATCATGGGGTTTTGTTTTACTAAATCATTTGTCAAAAGCTGTGTGCTTGTTTTTTTTTTTTTTTTTTTATGTATAGATGTTTTTCTGAATGAATAGTGGTACTATGTACCCCTTTTCAATTCACAGGGAGGGGAGCATTTTCTGACAGATGTGTATTATTATAGGGGGCATACGCCCCTTATCCACAGACTCCCACAACCACTGGGTCAGGGTTGTGGGAAAGAGGCCTTTTTCCTCATCAACATGGGGATGAGGTGCTTTGCCAGGGGTGTCCCCTTGGCAAGATCCCCCCCCCCCAAATGTTGAAGACATGTAGCTTGATATGCTTCAGAAGGGGATACAGAGTTGTCCATCCCTTTTCTGTCTGGGCAGGCTACATGTTCAGATAAGGGTCTGGTATTGATTTTTGGAGGGACCCCCATGCTTTTTTCTGATTTTAATGTGGGGTTCCCCCTTACAATTTATATCAGACTTGAGTGGCCTGTTATGAATTAGGGAGGAACCCCACTTTTCAGTATTAGACCCTCATCCAGGATAAGGTTCTGGTTAAGGTAATCCACTGTGTTTAGAATGAAGCAGTTTAGAGCTGTCATTTTAATACCAATGTAACTTCTTCATGCCGACAGTACACATATATGCAGCCACTGGACTGGGCTTTTGTATGGGGCCACATATATGCATATGTTTCGTTATGCTGGGAGTGAGCCCCACAGCATGCTCCCAGCAGAAACAAGGGTCTTGGTAGGAGCACCAGGTCCCATACTAAAAATAGGGATCCATAATTTCCAGTTCTAGGTCACCTGATCACTGGGATAACCTCTGATTGGCTATCGCAGTGATCAGTCACTGTGAAGCCAACCTCTGCGTTTCTCTCTCTGTGAATGGAGAGGGAATATACATTGTATCTCTCACTCTCTCCTCACAGAGAGAGAGAGAAAAGAACAGCTGTGTGTAAAATAATAATAATAATAAATTAATTAAACAATACCTAGATCAAGGTTGGATCTAGGTCAGTGCCAGTTAGTGTTTGGGTCACTATATTTTGGGCAGGATTTTATTTTTTTTTTTTTAATTAGTATCAGGTAGGTAGGATAAAAAGCAAAACGTGCACTATTGTTTAGGGGCTTTACTATGGGTACAAACAAAATATAATATAAATATATGTGTTATCGCTGCAATCGTCAGGAGCAGGATCATTTATTTTGGGTTGTTTTTTGGTGGTAGGTAATGTTAGTGACAATAAATATACAGCTAATAACAAATTATTTTTTTTAATGTTTTCGGCCAGTTTTCCTTTGAAAATAAAAAAAAAATCAGGAGATATCCATTACCTTTACCACCAAATGAAGCCTACTTTGTCCTAAAGTTGTGATGATATTTACAGTTTTATGAACACATGTCAAAGTTAAAAATTTGGGGGAGCATACCCATGTATTTCTAAAGCTGGTGCAGCTATGAACCAAAAGACATGTATATTAAAAAAGAATAGCGCACACATGCAAAAGGAATTATTACCAAATTTTCAAGACAATCCATGAATAAAAATGGGGATTTGGTCCCACCATATGGCCATATAGTGCTCAAGCCCACCACTGCGTCAAAGTACCCCATTATCAGTGGGTCCTCCAAGGGTTAGAAAGGCTGGATTCATCTCTTTTTCATGGACAGTGTAGGACCCACTGATAATGGGGTACTTTGACGCAGTGGTGGGCTTGAGCACTATATGGCCATATGGTGGGACCAAATCCCCATTTTTATTCATGGATTGTCTTGAAAATTTGGTAATAATTTCTTTTGCATGTGTGCGCTATTCTTTTTTAATACACATGTCAAAGTTGCAAAATTGTGCTTAGGCAATAAAATAATTTTTACCCTTAGGCATGAAGCATTAAACACACTTTGACTTCAATGGGGTTCAGATTCAGCATGTGAACTTTAGTAATGTTTGATGAACCTGCTCGAACTGAACCCTGGTAGTGATAATGAACAGTCCATAAATCTCTGCTGAATAATCGGAATAAGAAGTGAGTTGTGCCTTCTGGTATCACTAGTGAGCACTTTTGCATAATTTTATATAGGATACAGCTCAATTGTGAGATCAAAAAAATGTTGTATCCAATAGAGGCTTAAAGTGGTTGTTTTAACACACATTACAGAGGCATGATCCACTGTTGTCACCATCAGGAAACCCACCCTGAGCAATGCCATGAAGCCATGGTATGTATGCAGGAAATTGATACAAAGTGACTGCCGGAGATCAGCAGCATTGAGATGCAAAAAAAAGCAAAAAAAAGGTGATAACAGAATTTCATTGATGACAATTTTGAAGAAACAAATGGCTTTAACAAACTAACAGTCATTCAGTTAGGGTTCACATCTATTTAAGTCTAATATTTCTATAACATAATACCATGATGATGAAAGTTTAGGTTATAAAACATGGAAAAATATAAAGAAAAAACATCAAAATACAACATGCTAAACATCTCAATTGTCCATTAAGATATGAAAGGCGCATGTACCAAACTAGTAGAGCCAAAAAATCCTTACAGCGAAAATAATGCCATACAGGGATTTATCATAACAACATAAAGTCATATTGAGATGCATCTTGTATTGATTCTTAATAATGAGACACATTTTATAAAAATAATTTATGAATATTTTTTTCTTTTCATAAACAAAAACAAGAACAAAATGATGTGAGCCATTTTTTACATTATTTTGTTTGCACATGTTTCATAAATATGCCATAATATTGCATAAAAAAACAATTAAAGTGCATGTTTCCAAATCAATGAGGATTTACATGGAACAGAACACAGTCTTGTCTTCTTTTTCTTCCCTGTCTCTCATGTATTGCCTTTTTATAAATGCCCTTAACATGATTTAATAATATATACCTTTAGTGATTAATTAACCAAAAAAAATAATTAATTGTTTTAAATGCATTTTTAATATCCTCTGTGAATTATTTTCCCACTGTAGAAAAAAATAACAGGATAATGTACTCTCTTGGCACAGAGCAATAATCCCCTTTGTCGTCAAAACTACATTAAAGAAAGTGTAGAGGTGATAGTACACAGAAGCACAAGGCAAAATATATCAGCCAATTGCAAGGAATTTGAGACACTTTAAAATACTTTTAAAGGAGATGTACAGCCAAAGCTGGTTTGGCTGTACTTTTCCTGTGCATCACAGTAGTGCAGTTCATCCCACATGCCTGAACCAGCACCCCGGCTCGGCATCCGGCTCAGCCTCTCAGCAAGCCGCTATACCTAAATAAAATTGATGTTCTTTTTTCCCACAAATAGAGCTTTCTTTTGGTGGTATTTGATAACCTGTGCGATTTTTATTTATTGCGCTATAAACAAAAAAAGAGTGACAACTCTAAAAATATATATATATATTTTTCACTTTCTGCTACAGTATATATATATATATATATATATATATATATATATATATATATACAGTATCTCACAAAAATGAGTATACCCCTCACATTTTTGTAAATATTTTATTATATCTTTTCATGTGACAACACTGAAGAAATTACACTTTGCTACAATGTAAAGTAGTGAGTGTACAGCTTGTATAACAGTGTAAATTTGCTGTCCTCTCAAAATAAATCAACATACAGCCATTAATGCCTAAACCGCTGGCAATAAAAGTGAGTACACCCCCAAGTGAAAATGTTCAAATTGAGCACAAAGTGTCAATATTTTGTGTGGTCACCATTATTTTCCAGCACTGCCCTAACCCTTTTGGGCTTGGAGTTCACCAGAGCTTCACAGGTTGCCGCTGGAGTCCTCTTCCACTCCTCCATGACGACATCACGGAGCTGGTGGATGTTAGAGACTTTGTGCTCCTCCACCTTCTGTTTGAGGATGCCCCACAGATGCTCAATAGGGTTTAGGTCTGTAGACATGCTTGGCCAGCCCATCACCTTTACCCTCAGCTTCTTTAGCAAGGCAGTGGTCGTCTTGGAGGTGTGTTTGGGGTTGTTATCACGTTGGAATACTGTCCTATGGCCCAGTCTCTAAAGTGAGGAGATCATGCTCTGCTTCAGGATGTCATGGTTCCCTCAATGAACCGTAGCTCCCCAGTGCCGGCAGCACTCATGCAGCTCCAGACCATGACACTCCCACCACCATGCTTGACTGTATGCAAGACACACTTGTCATTGTACTCCTCACCTGGTTGCCGCCACGCACGCTTGAAATCATCTGAACGAAATACATTTATCTTGGACTCTTTAGCCCACAGGACATGGTTTCAGTAATCCATATCCTTAGTCTGCTTGATTTCAGAAAACTGTTTGCGGCTCTCTTGTGCATCATCTTTAGAAGAGACTTCCTTCTGAGACGACAGCCATACAGACCAATTTGCTGCAGTGTGCGGCGTATGGTCTGAGCACTTTATAGACTGACCCCCCACCCCTTCAAACTCTGCAGCAATGCTGGCAGCACTCATACGTCTATTTCCCAAGGACAACCTCTGGATATGACGCTAAACACGTGCACTCAACTTCTTTGGTCGACCATTGCGAGGCCTGTTCTAAATAGAACCTGTCCTGTTAAAATGCTGTATGGACTTGGCCACCGTGCTGCAGCTCAGTTTCAGAGTCCTGGCAATCTTCTTATAGCCTAGGCCATCTTTATGTAGAGCAACGATTCCTTTTTTCAGATCCTCAGAGAGTTCTTTGCCATGAGGTGCCATGTTGAACTTCCAGTGATCAGTATGAGAGAGTGAGAGCGATAAAACCAAATTTAACACACCTGCTCCCCATTCACAACTGAGACCTTGTAACACTAACGAGTCACATGACACCATGGAGGAAAAATGGCTAATTGCGCCCAATTCGGACATTTTTTCACTTAGGGGTGTACTCACTTTTGTTGCCAGCGGTTTAGACATTAATGGCTGTGTGTTGAGTTATTTTGAGGGGGCAGAACATTTACACTGTTATATAAGCTGTACACTCACTACTTTACATTGTAGTAAAGTGTAATTTCTTCAGTGTTGTCACACGAAAAGGTATAATAAAATATTTACAAAAATTTGAGGGGTGTACTAACTTTTGTGAGATACTGTATATATATATATATATATATACAGTATATATATATATATATATATATATATATATATATATATATATATATAATATATTTATATACAGTGCTGTGAAAAAGTAATTGTTTTTTTGCATGTTTGCCACACTTAAATTATTCTGATCATCAAACCAATTTTAACATTACATAAAGATAGCCCGAGTAAGTACAAAAAGCAGTTTTAAATGGTTATTTCATTTATTAAGGGAAAAAAGCTGTTCAAACCTGCTTTGCCCTCTGGCCCTATGTGAAAAAGTAATCCCGCCCCCCCCCCCCCCCTGCTAAATCATGAATGAACTGTGGATAGCCATTTTTTTTGGGAAGCTGAGTTAAATTTCACTTGTCACATCTAGACCTGATTGCTTCCAGACCTGTTAAATCAAGAAATCACTTAAATAGAAGCTGCCTGACAAAGTGAAGCATGCTAAAAGATCCCAGATTACTAGGAGTGGCCGGCCTACCAAACTTACGCCAAGAGCACAACGATGACTCATCCAGGAGGTCATAAAATAATCCAGAACAACATCTAAAGAACTTCAGGCCTCACTTATCTCAGTTAAAGTCAGTTTTTATGATTCAACAATAAGAAACAAACTGGGCAAAAATGGCATCCATGGGAGAGTTCCAAGCCCAAAGTCACTGTTGACCAAAAATAACACAAATGCTTGTCTCACAGTTGCCAAAAAACATTTTGATTATCCCCAAGATTTTTGGACAAATATTCTGTAGACTGATGAGACAAAAGTTTAACTTTTTGGAAGGTGTGCGTCCGTGTACATTTGGTGTGAAACTAACACAGCATTTCATAAATTAAACATCGTACCAACAGTCAAACATGGTGGTGGTAGTGTGATGGTCTGGGGCTGCTTTTCAGCTTCAGGAATGGATGACTTGCCATAATTGATGAAAACATCAATTCTGTGCTCTACCACTTGGTTTATGCAGCAGGAAAATAATCCAAAACACACCAATAAGTCCACATTCAAATTGCTTAAAAAAAACAAAAACAAAATTAAGGTTTTAGAGTGGCCTGGTCAAAGTTCGGACTTTAATCCAATTGTGATGCTGTGACATGACCTTAAACAGGCCGTTCATGCTTGAAAGCCAATGTGGCTGAATTAAAATTCCTCCACAACGATGTGAAAGACTCATTGCCAGTTATCGCACATGCTTGCAGTTGTTGCCTCCAAGGGTGGCATCACCAGTTCTTAGGTTTAGGGGGAAATTACCTTTTCACATAGGGCCAGGCAGGTTTGATGCTATACTCTACGCTATACCTACATTTGGACACTGTCAGTCTGAATGAGGCCTAATGAAAAAACAAATGTTTTTTTTTTTTTTTTTTGGATAGGGTTGGTAAGGGATAAATTAACTGCAAAGCAGATCCCAAATACAAGAGCATCCTGTACAAAACAAATAGTGGGGGAAAAAGTATGAAATCAGCCTAATAGATAGGTATTCTATGTAAGCCAAACAGCATGTAAATGGGTAGAAACATCCACATGTGTGGTTAGTGAGCATACGTTTCAGAGACAGCTCTGAGAGCGGTAAGAAGAGTGAGAGTCTCTGTTATCCAAGGCTTGCTTGCCATTGTGGTGAAGGCCTAACTGGCGAGGGCCTATCTATGATGTAATCTGACTCTTGTGGAATAAGACCCCACTGAGGCAGGGGTTCTAGGCCCTGTTTGAGAGGGAAGATGGAGTTTGAAAAATTATTCTTTTTAATAAGGAGTTTAGCAGGAAAGCCCCAGGATAGATAATTTTGTGATTGCGCAACATTTTGGTGGTGGAGATGAGATTTTTTTCTGCACCAGCACGATTGCCTGGGAGAGATCTGTATAAAGTGTAACTCCAAAGTAGGGATCAGGCAGAAAGGGTTGTTGCTGGGTGAAATGCATTACTTTCACATGATAGAAATGAATCCTGGCTAACATGTCCCTAGGTACTCCCTCTGGAAGGTGTGCAGGTTTAGGAAGCCTGTAAGCCGGATCTATAATTATATCTTGGGGAGAGATAGAGGGCAAGATGTCAACGAACATGTTTTGCAAATAAGGTCACAGCTCGGCATCCTTAATGGATTCCACAATTCCTATGAGTTTGATATTGTTCCTGTGGGATCTGTCCTCTAAATCAGCCACTTTGAGCTTAAGGAATTTGACCTCCTCCTCCAGGTCATTGTGGGAATTTACAAGTTCATTAAGGGCCTGCATGAACTCTCCCATTTTATGCTCCACATTGTTCATCCTGTCTGCCTCAGCCTCTGTGTATTGAGCATGAAGACTGCCATATCGTGTTGTAGAGCCCTCCCGCAAGGTCAGAAGCATATCTTTTAATGTGTTTTCTAACACAGGCTACCCATTAGTAGGAAAGGAATTCAATTGCTCCTGATAGTCTTCTGTGTCTATCACAGTGTCAGAGCCCTGCCTCAGCTAAAAATCTTGTCCCTCAGCATTAGTAAGCTTTCTCCTCTGTTTAACAGGGCTATTTGTGGCAGAGGAAATGTGGTAGTTATCTGAGCCCTTCATATCTGTGGCTGAGTGGGTACTGTGTCATCCTGAGAGGTCCACTGTTGCTGCATGAGAAGGGCAATGAGAATAAATACTTCCGCACCATCCACTCCTACCTATTCATCAAATATGACCAACCTGAGTCCAATGTCGCATTATTTTCCATGGTATCTCCTTTAATAGTGAAGGGTAAATGACAGAAAAAACTGCCTAAACTTAGATTAGTGTGAGGACTTGATTAAAGTGCTGTACCAGTTTTTGAACAATTGCAATAACTCAAATACATCAAATGTGCATATATATAAGTGCATAAAAAATACCAAAATAGTAGTAACAATAATAAATATAATATGTGACAGTAAAGTGCTTCAATAATAGTCTGTAATACTGCTGGTTGAAAGAAAGGTGCAATAGTGCTGTAAAGTCTTCTGAGTGCAAATAATACTGGTGTGGTGATAATACGACCCTCCACTTCACCGCAAAGTGCTAGATGGTAAGGTAGCTCACTTACCAGATGGCGTGGATTCCTGTGGCGCATGCCAACAAGAATCTAACTGCGCTTGTACACCGCTCCAGCTTTGGCTGGTAGATGAATAGGATCCTTAAGATGCTGGTGTAGACTCAAAATGAAAGAAAAAAGAAGCTCCTCATCGTGTAGAAGGTTAACAACCTTTATTGAACTCTTCACACGAACATCAGTATATATAAAAACTTCAATAATTAAAACAGTCCGGTGATGAAAAAACTTGTCACTCCAAAGCACTGCAAATAAAAGTCACAACAACATGTGCCCGACTGCAGCTAAGTGCAAAAAGTTGCAAAGATAGTAATGGTTGAGTCTCCGCTCAAGCCACTTCTGAGCTCCTTTCAGCCTCGCGACTAGTGTTTTAGGACGCTGCTATGTGAACAGTCGCATGGTATGCCGTACCCGGAAGTGGGGACTCGGCGTGCAGTTCCGCAGTCTGCTCAGAACGAGGCAACGTGCTTACCAACTTGACGCGTTTCGTCAGAGATATGACGTCTTCGGAAGTGGAGTGAATAGTGAAGACCAGATGCAGTTATATGGCCCTCAAATGTAAGGGGAACTCTAATGTAAGGGGGACTTTAATAGGGACTGATGTAAGGGGCACTCTGACGGAGACTGTGCTGTAAGGGGGGGGAGTCTCTGATGGTGACCCTGATGAAAGGGAAGATTCAAATGAGGACCCTGATGTAACTCTGATTGGGATCCTGATGCAAGAGGGACTCTGATGTAAGGGTGAACTTTGATGTTAGGGGGACTTTAATAGGGACTTTGATGTAAGGGGCTCTGACGTAAGGGTGAAATTTGATGTAAGGGGGGACTTACATGCAGACTCTGATATAGGGGCGACTCCAATGGACTTAAGTTTATTTGGAATTTTATTACTTTGTTTTATTGAAATTGTTCACTGTTGTTCTAAATTAAATATCATGCTGATTGACAAAAAAAAACCCCAACTAAAATATATTTATTCAATTTTGATAAGTTAATTTATAAAACATTTTTTTTTTTTGCAACATTTAAAAAAAATACTGTATATGATGTGGCCCTTGTACTGAAAGCTTTGGAGACCTCTGCCATAGACCATAAGAAAGAGCAATTGGGACCCAGTTTGTCATTTGACCAGTGTTAAAAGGTAAGAAAAACACTTTTTTAATTCAATCAAAAAATAAAAAGGGAGGGAGGTTCAAGATCATCCTTACATAGAACTTTTTGGATGGGGTGCTGTATTTTTCATCTTCCGGTGCAATTCATCAAGTCATTACAGTAATCTTGATGTACATTTGATGGGCAACTTAAACATAAGCTATTGTTACACTTCGCAAACAGATAAAAAGCACAGCAGTTTTTTTTTTTTACCTGAGGTTAGGGCTCATTCAAGTATGGAATATCATGTAAACTGCTGGGATATCATATAAATTGCTGCACCGATACTGAAGCCGATTATCCATTGAAAAAAGTCCATGGAATGTGGGTATTTAAACTGGCTGAAAACATTTGCAATTTCATTAAGCATTTTCTGAAATGTGTCATATTTTAATAAGGTATTGTCCATTGTGAATGCAGCACTACTCCTTTGGGAGTTGCTGGTTACGGATTCCCCATGGTTCCCCTTCGCAACAACTTGACAATAAAGCATGTTCAAAGTACTTGGCTCAGTCAGAAACAGTCTAGGGGTTTTGTTTTTTTTGTAGTTTTATTTGAGAACATGGATAAAAGAGGGGATGAGTGGGATACTCCAACTTGAATAACTATGCACAATTTGCTGGGACTGCTGAATAACTGAATGCTGCAAGGTCACTGCTTCACATTGACTATGCAGTGAAGAAGTATTTGGATAAGCTGTACTATACTGTAGAACACTCTTCAGGGCCCTTCCTGGTACCCCCTTTGTCCTTATTCTTCAGGGTTCTCTACACGGCACCCCCTTTACTGTAACTCTCTGTGTGAGCTGGCTCCCTGATCCCCTGACTTTGCTGGAGTGGTCCCCCTTCCTGGGCAGACCCTTTGGCAAGTCCCTTAGTACTCACGGATACTGTTTTTCCCGAGAGACTCTGCCAGCAGCTCCACCGTCAGCTTCACTGGATCCTCTGCAGCTCAGCTCCATACCTGATTCACTAGGCCGACTGCCTAAGACCACCTTTCTCATACACAGCAGGATAACAGACAGCCATCTGCCTCCTCCTGGGACTCTGCTTCCCACCAAAAACGCCCTGTCACATGCCCCCTCAGCTTTTATGAGCAATCTCAGGATGCATTGCATGAATGCCCTCCCACTGGGACTCCCACAAAAGCTAATGTGTCACTGGCTGGGTTTCCTCCACTGTCCAACAAGCTCCCTCATTGAATACAGTGGGGATACTCCCTCAGACCCAGTGAATCACACCTGGAAACATGTGACAGGCAACCTAATAGATCAGGCTCCCCTGATAAGTAGAAGGAGCAATATATGCATTTACCTAGCACCTACCTACGTAGGAGGGGGCTATATTTATGAAATAATTTATGAAATAATATGTTAAAGTATGTATTTTAGCTTTACATGAGCAGAATAGAATATGCCCTTTTCAAGTCAGCAATAGGGATGATCGAACGTTTGAAAAGTTCGGTTCGACCAGAACACCCGAACTTTCTGAAAGTTCGGCCCGGATTTCAGAACCCCATTGAAATCAATGGGACCCGAACTTCGGTAATCAAAAAACACCATTTTGAAGCCCTAAAACCCAATAAATGCCCCTAAAAAGTGCCTAGGGTTCTGGGTCATGCCCCAGGGACTATTAATCACACACAAAAAAGTTCTTAAAAATTGTCATTTTTGATAAAGAGCCAATTATTGAAAAAAAAAAAAAAATCATATTTCTTTGGATTTAGTGTCTGGGGGGTCTAAAAAGTGTATCTGTGAAGTTTCAGCTCTGTAGCATGTCCAGAACCAGAAAAAAAAAGTTTGTTTGTATTAGAATTGCATTTAAACAGGCATATGGCTCCACTATTTTCCCACCCGGCTTTTTGTTGCAGGCGTTTATTGGGCTTTTTTGTGGACGTGTTTGGAGGCAGGCATGACATCTGAACTTCTGTGTAGGGGTATATATACACACACACACATATATGTATATATACACATATATAGGTGTAAAAGTAGCAGAACACTATGCCTGCGCTAATGAAATAATTAACAGGCATAGGACTACGCTCCTATCACACCTATATGTGTGTATGTGTATAATTACATATAAGTGTGTGTGTATATATATCCATATACAGAAGTTCAGATGTTATGCCTGCCTCCAAAGACGCCCAAAAAATGGCCAAAAAAAACTGCCTGCAACAACACACCTGTTTTTGTAGCAGGTGTTTTTTTGGACATTTTTTGGGTGTCTTTAGAGGCAGGCATAACATCTGAACTTCTGTGTAGGGGTATATATACACACGGTATATATACACACACACACATGTATGTATATATCCACATACACATATATAGGTGTGATAGGAGCGTAGTCCTATGCCTGTTAATTATTTCATTAGCGCAGGCATAGGGTTCTGCTACTTTCACACCTATATATGTGTATGTGTATATATACATACATGTGTGTGTATATATATACCCCTACACAGAAGTTCAGATGTTATGTCTGCCTCTAAAGACGCCCAAAAAATGCCCAAAAAAACGCCTGCAACAAAAAGCCGGGTGTCACAGGGGCGAAGCCACTATCCTGCTCTATTGCAATTCTAATAGAAACAATCTTTTTTCTATGGCTTTCTATGGCGGTCACCCTGAAATGGAAGGGTTTGGTCACTCTGCCATAGCATTCAGAGTCAGTTAACCCTACATTACACTATGGTCACCCTGACACTTAACACTTTCCCTACAGAAACTAGATTTTTGAATCTAACTATAGTGGAAAATAGTACCCTAACTACACTAGATATCCCTTTCCTCACACTAATAATTGCTAAATGACACTTTGAAGCAGGAGTAGCAGAACTGCTTCCACTCTCTTCCACATCCCTGTATTACAATGCTAGGGATTTGGTGGGGCTATGTTATATACTGGGGGGCGTATTCACTAGTGATTGGACTCTGGACCCCCTAGACACTCCAGTTAAATTCCTAGCATCCTCCTGCCCCCTCAATTGGCTTTTACTGATGGTTCTGGTCCAATCACAGGCTTTTAAAGCCCAGTTCCTGTTCCATTGCATTTTGGTCAGTTCTGGTTGCCGAATTCCGAACTGTTAGTTGCCCATTCCAAGCTGCAGAGGTGCGTTCATAAGAAGCATGGAGCTTAGTAAGAGCCACTACTTCAGATGGGTTGGGGGTGTCATTAGCTTTCCAGCTCCAGGCAATCATGAGTCTGGCAGCTATAAGTAGGTGCGTTATTACCGTGCGCAAACAGTGGGGAACATTTTCGATGCCTAGATTCAGGATTGCCAAATGCAGGGAGGGAGTTATTATTATTCCTGCAATTTCAGATATTATATAAAATATTTTGTTCTTGAAACTCAGGATACATTTACATGAACACATGAAGAAGATTTGCAGTTTGTCCGCATTCTCGCCAACAGAGAGAGGAGTGCACAGAAGAAATCCGGGACAGTCGTAATGGTGTAAAATACCAATGTAATGATATTTCTGGGTTAACTCCCAGTGTTTGACGCAGTGTGTCACTTTATAATTTGTTCTAAATGCAGTACTAAATTGTGTGGGGGAGAAGGAGGAGTTTAATTCCAATTCCCATGTTTGCAATGATTTAGATTCGTAAAGGGTTAATTTATTTTGTAAAGTATTGTAAATAAAGGAGATTCTTTTACTTTTGGAGGGGGTGGAGAGGTAAAATTATAAAAGTGGTTTGGGTAACTTTACTTCTGGGATTAAATAGTGTTGTGTGAGGTGTAAAATTCTATGATAAGTGTAATGATCACAGGTTCCTAACCCAAATCTCTTCTGCAGCACATCACAGTCTTGGAGCTTGCCATTTACAGTTATGTCATTAAGTTGCCGGATGCCTTTGGCTATCCAGTGTTGTAATTAGTGATGAGCCGAACACCCCCCTGTTTGAGATGTTCTGGTGCGAACCGAACTGGGGGGTGTTTGGCTCATCACTAATTACAGGAGGGGGGGCGAGTGCTCCCCCTCCTGTATCATACCAGGCCACATGCCCTCAACCTGGGGGGGTGAGGGGGTGAGTGCTTTGGGGCGGGGGGGGCTCTGCCCCTCCACCCCAAAGCGCCTTGCCCCAATGTTGATGGGGACAGGGGTATCTTCTCGACAACCATGGGCTGTGGTTGTGGGGGTCTGGGGGGGAGGCTTATTGGAATCTGGAAGCCCCCTTTAATAAGGGGGCCCTCAGATCTGGGTCCCCTCCCTATGTGAATGAATATCCGGTACATTGTACCCCTACCAATTCACCAAAAAAGTGTACAAAAAAAATAAAGACAAAAGCCAGTTTAAGTCCTTTATTAAAAAATAAAAATAAAAAAATATTGTCCCCCAATGATTAGTCCCCGCCTGCAACCAAAAACTAGAAAAACAAAACAAAAAAGAAGCTCTTGCCTCTTCAGATGCTTCCCACGCTAATGAGCTGTTTGAGTTAGACTCTCGCTCGCCCCCCCCCCCCCCCCATCCTGGCCAGCCAGGCTGCTTGTTCGGATAAGAGTCTGGTATGTATTTTGGGGGGGACCTAACGCCGTTTTTTTTTTTTTTTTCAATTTTGGCGTAGAGTTCCCTTAAAATCTATAGCAGACCCAAAGCGCCTGGTATAGATTTTGGGGGGACCCCATGCCATTTTTTTTTATTCTGTCATAGGGTTCCCCTTAACCACTTAAATACAGAGCACTTTCACCCCCTTCCTGCCTAGACCAATTTTCAGCTTTCAGTGCTCATTGGAATTAATGGGAAATCTCGGTCAGCTTGGCATGGCACTGCTTACGAATTATAAGTGACAGGGACACAAAACCTTGGGAGCACTGAGAGGGGACCCAGGACTACAACACATCTACATTATAAACAAAATATGTGTAGTAACCGCGCTAGTGTAAGTATAGAATAAGCAGCAACTTCAAGTGTGACCGCACCCAAACAATATGTACAATAAAAAAGTTGCGCTAAAGTTAAATATAAATTAAACAAATATCAAATGTCCATTAGTGAGTCCATAAAAATTATAATGTGATGTGAAAATACAGGAAGTATTCAAATGAAGATTCCTGATATCTACATTATAAAAGTGGGGTATGCCTATTCACTACACCGATTGCACTAAATTAACTCAACTCACTATCCACTAACTACCTGCCTAACCTCTATTATCACATACTATACATGGCTGCCATGTAAGCAGCAACCTTATATAGTGTGGGGCGTGGACTTAGCCCCTGAGCCATGATTGGCTAAAGGCAGCCTGCCTTTGGCCAATCATGGCTCTGACAGGACACTGTGCTGTGATTGGTCAAAGCATTTAGGTCATGTGTATTCTTTGGCCAACCATCAGTAATTTATTCACTGCACCAGTGCAGTGCATTATGGGGCTCTCATCAGCGGGGGAACTTCCCGCCAAACGCCCCATTTGTTTGTGTGTTCAGCAAACACACGAACAGCTAATGTTCGAGTTAAACTTAAGTTTGACTCGAATATCAAGCCCATCTCTACCCCTGAGGTCTAATCGGAGTTTGGAGAGGGTTGAGGATAGTTGAGAGTCAGGTTGGGCTTTGTTAAGTGTTTCTATTGTAGATTGTAAAACTTCTACTAGTATAGCATCTAAACACTGGGAGTATCGTCTCTTAGCTCGGGCGCAGCATTAGAGGTTGATTCCTCATATGGAAGCCTCATGGGTATTCCAAACTAGAAAAGGGTCACTAGAGGGGCAAGCATTGTTGTTGAAGTATTCCCTGAGATTTTAAATGAGCATCTGGGCGGTGGTAGGTTCAGAAATGACTTTAGAGTTACAACGCCATATGCGTATTGGAGAGCAGGTGTCCCATTCCTCCACAGAGATGGAGATTGCAGCATGGTCCAACCAAGTAATGTCTGCTATGGAGGAGGATGCCTGCTGGAGCAGCAACTTGTCAACTAGAAAAAAAATCAATGCGAGTATAGGTGGTATGTCCGGGCAAGAAGTAGGTGTAGTCCCTCTCCATCATATGGTGGCATCGCCAGACATCAAACTGGTCTTCTTCCTGGAACAGGAACGAGTCTGTTGATGGGTCCACCAGAATGTTAAAGTCCCCACATATTATCAGACGGCCATATCAGATCTTTGAGACTTTGCAGTGAGTCTTGTGAATGAAGCAAAGTTGGTCAGAATTTGGAGCGTATAGGTTGAATAAGGTGTAGGGTTAGGCATTGATTTCACAAGTGAGGATGATGTATCTACCTTGTGGGTCCAGTATAGAGTCCTTAATTTGTAACGCCAATGTGCTTTTGATAGTGGTTAGGTTGCAGGGAGCGGAGGCCAAGGAAACATGTGAGAAGTCTTTGTGGGAGCACCTTGGAGTTTGTTGGGCGGGGAAATGTGTCTCTTGGGCGCAAAGAATGTAAGCTTGGAGTTTGGTGGCTTCTCTCCACATGGAGATCCTTTTAGCTGGGTGGTTTAGGTCTCTGGTGTTAAATGAGACTATTTTGAACATCATGAGAAGATAGTGTGATAATGGGTTAGGAACTCAGTAGACTAGCTTGGTGCTATACCAGAACACTGTGCCATAGAAGCAAAGTAGCCTGTTAAGGTTAAATAACTACTAGTAAATAGGCTTAAAAAAGGGCTCAACGTGAGGGGGAACTGCTGCTGAACTGGAGGGGGAAGGAAAAGAACAAAAACAGAGCATCATACGCTCATTGGCTGCTGAATGTTGTAGAGATGGGTGAATAGCATGAGCCCTCTTGTGAGAAACAATTTGCCAATCTTGTGAGACAGCGTTGGAGCTTGCTTGAGGTGGAGTTGGGTCTGGTAAGATATCCTATCTTCAGAGCATCTGAATGACATCTTCAAGTGTTTTGATTTGGGTTGTCTCTCCATCGCGGGTCACCACTAATGTGCTGGGTTAGTGCCAATGATGGGTAATCTTGTGATTCCTGAGTGCTTTCGTGATAGTTGCCAGATTCTTACACTTCTGGAGGGTATGTTGGGAAAGATCTGGAAGGAGTTGTAGTCTGGAGTACTGTTCTGGGAGAGGATCCATACGGTGGAAGGCTTCCATATCTGCCACTTTCTCCTTAAGCCAGTGTATGTCTTCCCTTTGTTCCTCATGGCAATAAATGAAGTTGAAGGCGGACGCATACTCTTTCATCCTGTTCTCAATCTAACTTACTCTTCCTCCCAGTACTTTAAGATCTTTTTGAAACCTATGGATGCATTAAAGCATGTCTGCTTGCAGCGATGCTCGGAGGGAGAGGAGCATGTCTTTTAAAGTGCAATCGGAGACAAGCCTGCCACTGGGTGTTTTGCGAGGTATGTAGGTTGCTTACCTTCATGGTATTCTGTATCAGGGGATCATCCTCCTCTTCTAGCGGGGCTTTGGATTTGGCAGGGCTCCTGGTGGATGGAGTGGAGATTCCAGAGGAGGTGGATGGCACTGGATGGTGTTGTGTCTGGTCTCCCAGGCTCAGGAATGCTGCTGATGAGGCCTCCGAGCCGCGGGTCTCTGATGGTAAATGGCAGCAGCCACCAACATTTTTTTGATGCCTCAGTGGCAGGGTAGGAAAGAAGTCGTCCAGCTTCTGCTGGGCCGGGACTGTCTCTCTGGCATCCGGTCATGCTCCGGGGGCTCTGGTGAGGATGGGGAGTCAGTGTTGTGGTCTGGCTGTGCTTTGGGCATTCCGAACAGGGTGGTTGTAGCAGCTGACGAGCGGAGCTCCTTTAGAGTATGGCTATCACTGAGCACGGTCACCACGCCCCCCCCCCCCACCCTTAATGCCCCATCTTCACCGTCACTCCACTGCACAGCTACTGCAGTCTTGCACAGTTCAAAAATGAAGTACTGTCTCTTTATGGGCTGCAATACACAATGCACATTTCCTTAGCAGGTACACCACCTTCAGCACACACAGCAGAGCATAAACAGTCTCTGTCAAATTCATTGTTCTGATGTGTGAGGATCTTGAACTCCACTCTCTTGCTCACACCTGAGCACCACTTGTGGTATTCAGGTTATTATACTCATGTGGCAGATGCTTTTTCCCAATTGGTTGCCCCAGTCCAAACTGTATGGCAGCTCACTTTTACTGAACAAACAGAATGTTCACATAAACATGATTTGCCCACTCAGGGGTTCTTCCACATCAACAGGAAATGTCAACTGAAAATGCAGAGCCATCTGGCTCCCTTGTCAGGAGCTTCTCTGCTCTTCTTACCCTTCCCTCTGACTGTGTTGCCCAGCTCTCCTGGTTAACTTAACACAGCTGCAGGAAGGAGACAAACAGCGAACAGCCGACCTCCTGTGATAACGTTTATTTGAAAACACAAAACACATTACAGGAATTGCACTCACATGTCCAATCACATAGACAGGCGCTTCAGCAAAGACCTTCTCCCTTTCTCCCTCTCGGATGGCCTACGGTACGCCCTGCAGATCTCACAAGTACACTATATATGTATAGTATTTCTGATCACTATCTAGACTCATCACCAATGGTGGAACTGCACTGGATCAGCCAAGCAGGGGATATTCCCTTCATGAAAAATACATATATTCTCTACTTCCCAAGCAGCCTAACCTAAGTGAAGAATGTATTGTATCTGGCTAATAGAAGAACCCATTGTGCTTCATGTCATTAGAGACTGCAGAGAGTCTACTGTTTTCAATCAAACACAGTGGGGTTGATTTACTAAAACTGGAGAGTGAAAAATCTGGTGCAGCTCTGCCTAGAAACCAGTCAGCTTCCAGTTTTTTTTTTCCCCAAAGCTTAATTGAACAAGCTGAAGTTTGAAGCCGATACTGGTTAACTTGGCTCACTTAGCTTTTAGTTGCAGCTCCCTACTGCATATCTCACTCCTGGCCTCTGGATAGGTGTTCTTTGGACACCACCAATAGAAGCCCACCTGACTCCTGTGATGAGACCTCCTGTCTCCTATATGGGAGCTGTCTCTAAACTGAGAGCCCTGAGCTACCTTCAGGCTTGAGTATATAACGATCTTGCACACCTGTGTACTCACACAGGCTGCAGGCATGCAGTGAAATATGGACACAGAACTTAAAGTTCTGTCCCACACAATATATTTTAGAAAGCTTAAAGCTCCAGGCCCCAGTCCAGGTTTACAGAATCCAGAGAAGCCAAAAACACAGCTTTCTGTGCTCATAAAGGATAGACTGGAACAATTAAATGAGAAGTACAGTGATACCTCGGTTTAAGAAACCTAATTCGTGGACTGACTCTGGTCACGAACCGAATTTATCGTGAATCGAGGCACATTTTCCCATAGGGTTCAATGTAAATCTGGTTAATCCGTTCTGACCTTTTTTTGGGGGTTTTTTAAGCACAAGAATATGAAACAAATTACAATACACATTAGTACAGTATAGTAATGTATAAAGAGAGAACACTAACCTTCCTTGAGATGACTTCTGGCATGCAGGAAGGCAGGTGGGAGGTGGTTATTGTTTGGAGGGAGAATCCCCCTCCATAAGGACATCAGGGGGATCTCCTTCAGGGATTTCCTCTCTCCTTTGTCTCCTAGCTGCAGGCTCAGTTTTGCTGAAAAATCTGTCCAATGTCATTTGTTTCTTCCTGCGCTGCATAACCCTCCAGAATTGAGAGACCACATTATCATTCATGACGATTTAACACTCTGTTTGTGACAGTTATGGTGGTGCTTTTCAAAAAAATCAAAGCACTCATTCCATTTTTGCATAATGGATTTTATGGCATCACTGCTAACCTCCTCCCTTTCTTCCTCTTCCTCAGTGGAATGCTCCTCAAGAAGTGCCTTCTACTGCTCACTGTGGAGTTCAGAAAGTTCTTCCGTGGTCAGCTCCTCCCTATGTTCCTCAACAAGCTCTTCCACATCAGCACCATCAACATCCAGACCCATACTCTTGCCCATGGACACAATTTCCTCCACTACCTCTGCATCAGACCCTTCATGTTCACGTTCAGTTCACGTTCAGTGACACATTATGGCCACAGTTTCCTCCAGGCTGAATTTAGGGTTCGGGGAGTGACCTCTTCCCAGGCTTTGTCAATGAGGTTAATGCAGTGGACAACATTGAAATGTTTCTTCCAGAAGTCTTTCAAAGTCAAGGACATCAAGTCAAGGACTTCAATGACATTAAAACACCTAGTGAAGAGCGCCTTTGTGTACAGCTTGTTCAAGTTGCAGATGACTTGCTGGTCCATGGGCTGCAGAAGTGGTGTTGTGTTGGGGGGGGGGGACTTTACCTTGATGAAGTCATACTCAGCATCCATATCATCCACCTAGGCTGGAGGGTGTGCCGGGGCATTGTCCATCAGAAGAAGGTACCTTTCAGGCAGATGGTTATCAGAAAGATATTTTCTGACTGTGGGTGCGAACACCTCGTGCAGCCATTCCATAAACAATTGCCTTGTGACCCAAGCTTTGGCATTGGCTCTCCACATGATGGGCAGTCTGGCCTTGTTCACATTTTGTTCCCTAAATGCATGAGGGGTCTGAGAATTGTACACCAGTAGTGGTTTTATTTTCAGATCGGCGCATGCGTTGGCACACAGCAAAAGGGTCAATCTGTCCTTCATGTGCTTGTGCCCTGGTAGTGCCTTTTCCTCCTGCGTGATATAGGTTCTGTTCGGCATTTTTTTCCAGAAGAGCCCTATTTCATCACAGTTGAACACTTGTTGAGCGATGTGTCCTCCTGTCTTCATGAATTCCGCAAATTCTAACTTGTAGGCTTCTGCTGCGGCCTTGTCAGAACTGGAAGCCTCACCATGTCTAATCACACTGTGGATGCCCCTTCTCCTGCAGAATTTTTCAAACCACCCGCTACTGGCTTTAAATTCATAACTTGCTGCACTTGTAGAGGGGCTTCTTTGCAGTAAATCAATGTGCAATTTCCTGACTTTCTCACAGATCATAGCTTCACTAACGCTATCACCTGCCAGCTGTTTCACATTCAACCACACGAACAAAAGTTTTCCACCTCTTCCAGCACTTGCGTCCTCTGCTTGTTTAACATTGTTACTCCTTTTGCAACATCAGCTCCTTTGAAGGCGGCTTTGTTTTTCAAAATAGTCGAGATTGTTGACTTTGCCATCTTGTACTCCGAGGCCAGATCAGTCACAGGAATCACAGGTCATGCTTTTCTACAATTTCCATCTTCAGCTCAATGGTTATTTTCTTCACAACCTTGCTATCACCTTTACTACTGCACTGCACTTTCTTTTTGCCACCATGCTTGCGCTGCACATTCTTGTCACTTGCATTTCCACTTGGCACATTGTCACTTGCATTTCCACTTGGCACATTGTCACCTGCTTTGCTGTTCTTGTCACCTTTATTGCTGCTCCGCACTTTCTTCTTTCCACCATGCTTCTTGGGAGCCATATTGGGAATCCAGTACAGTGCAGTAAGCACTCAAACGGGTGAACTGTACAATACAGTAAGTACAGTATTGTACAGAAGTACTGTACAGTATTGTACAGTACAGGACAGTAGTACAGTACAGTACTGTATGTGCTAAAAAGCACACCAAAAAGCAAAAAGTCACTGAAAGTGTCTTCCCAGTACTCACAGTACTTCTTTCTGTATCTCTTCTTCTCTCCACGATCTTCCTACAGGAAGTCACGACCATGTGACAGCCTGAAAATAGCCGCGGCTCCTGTTCGTGAACCGAAGCGGAGTTCGTGAACTGGAGCATATTTTTATGAACTTTTCTGTTCGTGAACCGAGTTGTTCGTGAACAGAAGCGTTTGTGAACCGAGGTATCACTGTATAGCCAAAGCTAGTTTGGCTGTACTTCTTCTATGGATCACAGGAGTGCAATCCGTTTTGCACTCCTGTGACTCATTTTCAGCAGAGAGTGGGCTGAAGTCCGCTCACTACTGATGTCACAGAAGTCAGTCCAGGCACCACGTCATCGTGACAATGAAATTCGGGATCTGCCAAGTGCCTGGACTGACACTCGACTCAGCATCTCAGTGACTCACAGTCAGCAGCTCTCTGCTCTGGGAGTTGTTAGAACCCAAGTGATGGGCGGTGTTGGTGTTCTTAGTGCAGAGGCGCTGGAGGACAGATGCAGCATCGTTCCGATGCTCCATCCACCTAGGTAAGAATAATTGTGGAAAAACACCAAAAGCCATACTTCTCTATTCACTGCTAAGGCAAATTCTGTGTCATTTTCCTTTACATTTTCACAGTTTGAGGGCCTCGCACTATCACTAAATATATATATATATATATATATATACAGTATATTTATATACACACTACTGTGTAAATGTTTTGGGGAGGTGTGAAAAATGCTGTAAATTGAGAATGCTTTCAGAAATAGAAGTGTTAATAGTTAATGTTTATCAATTAACAAAATGAAAATTAAATGAACAGAAGAGAAATCCAAATCAATATTTGGCGTAACCACCCTATGTATTCAAAACAGCATCAATTCTAGGTACACTTGTACACAGTTTTTGAAGGTACTCGGCAGGTAGGTTGTTCTTGGAGTACTAACAACAGATTTTCTGTGGGTGTAGGCTGCCTCAGATCCTTCTGTCCCTTTATGTAATCCCAGACAGACTCAATGATGTTGAGATCAGGGGCCAAACCAAGTCAATCCAGGACTCCTTGTTCTTCTTTATGTTGAACATCTTAATTAGATTGGCTGTATGTTTGGGTTGCTATTCTGTTGCAAAAGAAATTTGGGACCAATTACACACCTCCTTAATGGTATGGCATAATGGATAAGTGTAACGGAACCGCGACCCACACTGTGTTTGTGGGCTTCCGTCAGAATAACTTTCCTTCAGTCTTGAACATAAATATCAGATATTACAGTGCTTCATACAAAATTATCCGGAACTTAGCTTGTATTGATCTGGAACCTTTATTGAACAAACTCACACACAATATATATACCACACAGAAGGACATCCCCCTCCTGATCAGATTACCCCACCAGGTCAGGTGCCTGATTACATTATCCTATGCAGATGAAATTGTGTACAGAAATAGAGTTAACATATCTAAGGAACAACCAACACAAACAGTATTTCACCAGAAACTAACAGATGATAGTGATACAATCAACCATAGCCAATTAACTAGCAGACCCGCCATCATCGAGCTCCTGAAGCACAATAAACACTGTTAAAAGTGTAAACACATCCCCACAGTAGACAACAGGTGAGTAAATCAGCACAATCAACAATGTGTGGAAGACAGGTGGTTGAACTGATGATATTAGCATCTGCTATGAGTCTGAATGTGTGGAGTAGTCTCTTATTAGCAATTGACAGCCAGGCCTTCAACATGGATCCTTCATATATTCCTTCAGGTACATGGTTGATAAATATTACTGTCCCATTTGAAGTAATCCAAACCATATTCTCAGTGTCCATTAAGTAGCTGTCCATCATTTTCTTGGTGTGTCCCTAATAGACACAGGGTGACTTACACATAAGAGGGTCCAAGGGAGCTGAGAGAGGGATTTCTCAACCTCTCCAAGGCAAGCTGGGTTCCACGGGCCCCCCCAACCAAAATGACTCCCGTCACAATAAGTATCTGCTTGTATTTCTCAGCATTGAGGACACCATTGATCATGACCAAATCCCCAACTCATTTTGCAGAAATGCAGCCCCAAACTTGCAAGGAACCTCCACCATGCTTTACTTTCGCCTGCAGACACTCAATATTGTACCTGTACCAGTCTGTTCAGGATATCAGTGATGCCCTGGTCTAGATCTAGGAAGAAATACCCCAGGACACCAATCCGTTTGTCTCAAAAGGAGCATGCCCCCACATTATCAGGCATGCATACAAGCATGTGGGTGCCAATACAAACTACTGAGTACCATTTTCAGTTGCTGCAATGAACTGTCAGCAAAATGGACTAGCCAGCAGCATCATTTTGTCACTTTGATTTTGGGGGTGTCTTTGAATTCAGCCCTCTGTAGGTTGATAAACAATGTGGCATCCTTTAGTTCCTAACACATTACCCAGTCTATATCAGTATAGATATCCAGCATGATATTTTTCCCCATTAAGGTCCGATGTGTTTTCAAAGTGTTCCTTTCATTTTTTTTGAGCAGTGTATATATATATATATATATATATATATATACATATATATTTTTTTAAATTTTCATACATCTTACTAATAGGGATGATCGAACGGTTCAGGTCGACCATCGGTTCGACCCGAACATTGTCTGTTCGAAATTCGGCCGAATTCCGAACTTTGTGCTGAAAAAGTTCGGAATTTGGCAACCAGAACCGACCAAAACGCAATGGGACAGGAACTGGGCTTTAAAAGCCTGTGATTGGACCAGAACCATCAGTAAAAGCCAATTGAGGGGGCAGGAGGATGCTAGGAATGTGATTGGAGTGACTAGGGGGTCCAGAGGCCAATCAGTAGTGAATACGCCCCCCAGTATATAAGATAACCCCGCCAAATCTCTAGCATTGTAATACAGGGATGTGGAAGAGAGTGGAAGCAGTTCTGTTACTCCTGCTTCAAAAGTGTCATTTAGCAATTATTAGTGTGAGGAAAGGGATATCTAGTGTAGTTAGGGTACTATTTTCCACTATAGTTAGATATAGTTTCTGTAGGGAAAGTGTTAAGTGTCAGGGCGACCGTAGTGTAGTGTAGTGTGAACTGACTCTGACTGCTATGGCACAGTGACCAAACCCTTCCATGTCAGGGTGACCGCCATAGAAAAAAGATTGTTTGTATTAGAATTGCAGTAGAGCAGGGTAGTGGCTTCGCTACTTTCACACCTGGCCGTTTTTGTTGCAGGCGTTTATTGGGCTTTTTTGTGGACGTCTTTGGAGGCAGGCATGACATCTGAACTTCTGTGTAGGGGTATATATACACACACACATGTATGTATATACAGTGGGCACGGAAAGTATTCAGACCCCCTTAAATTTTTCACTCTTTGTTATATTGCAGCCATTTGCTAAAATCATTTAAGTTCATTCTTCTTCCTCATGAATGTACACATAGCACCCCATACTGACAGAAAAACACAGAATTGTTGACATTGTTGCAGATTTATTAAAAAAGAAAAACTGAAATATCACATGGTCCTAAGTATTCAAACCCTTTGCTCAGTATTTAGTAGAAGCCCCCTTTTGATCTAATACAGTCAGGAGTCTTTTTGGGAAAGATGCAACAAGTCTTTCACACCTGGATTTGGGGATCCTCTGCCATTCCTCCTTGCAGATCCTCTCCAGTTCTGTCAGGTTGGATGGTAAACGTTGGTGGACAGCCATTTTTAGGTCTCTCCAGAGATGCTCAATTGGGTTTAAGTCAGGGCTCTGGCTGGGCCATTCAAGAACAGTCACGGAGTTGTTGTGAAGCCACTCCTTCGTTATTTTAGCTGTGTGCGTAGGGTCATTGTCTTGTTAGAAGGTAAACCTTCGGCCCAGTCTGAGGTCCAGAGCACTCTGGAGAAGGTTTTTGTCCAGGATATCCCTGTACTCGGCCGCATTCATCTTTCCCTCGATTGCAACCAGTCGTCCTGTCCCTGCAGCTGAAAAACACCCCCACAGCATGATGCTGCCACCACCATGCTTCACTGTTGGGACTGTATTGGACAGGTGATGAGCAGTGCCTGGTTTTCTCCACACATACCGCTTAGAATTAAGGCCAAAAAGTTCTATTTTGGTCTCATCAGACCAGAGAATCTTATTTCTCACCATCTTGGAGTCCTTCAGGTGTTTTTTAGCAAACTCCATGCGGGCTTTCATGTGTCTTACACTGAGGAGAGGCTTCCGTCGGGCCACTCTGCCATAAAGCCCCGACTGGTAGAGGGCTGCAGTGATGGTTGACTTTCTACAACTTTCTCCCATCTCCTGACTGCATCTCAGGAGCTCAGCCACAGTGATCTTTGGGTTCTTCTTTACCTCTCTCACCAAGGCTCTTCTCCCCCGATAGCTCAGTTTGGCCGGACGGCCAGCTCTAGGAAGGGTTCTGGTCGTCCCAAACATCTTCCATTTGAGGATTATGGAGGCCACTGTGCTCTTAGGAACCTTAAGTGCAGCAGAAATCTTTTTGTAACCTTGGCCAGATCTGTGCCTTGCCACAATTCTGTCTCTGAGCTCTTTTAGGCAGTTCCTTTGACCTCATGATTCTCATTTGCTCTGACATGCATTGTGATCTGGAAGGTCTTATATAGACAGGTGTGTGGCTTTCCTAATCAAGTCCAATCAGTATAATCAAACACCGCTGGACTCAAATGAAGGTGTAGAACCATCTCAAGGATGATCAGAAGAAATGGAAAGCACCTGAGTTAAATATATGAGTGTCACAGCAAAGGGTCTGAATACTTAAGACCATGTGATATTTCAGTTTTTCTTTTTTAATAAATCTGCAACAATGTCAACAATTCTGTATTTTTCTGTCAGTATGGGGTGCTATGTGTACATTCATGAGGAAGAAGAATGAACTTAAATGATTTTAGCAAATGGCTGCAATATAACAAAGAGTGAAAAATTTAAGGGGGTCTGAATACTTTCCGTACCCACTGTATACACATACACATATATAGGTGTGAAAGTAGCAGAACCCTATGCCTGCGCTAATGAAATTATTTGCAGGCATAGGGCTATGCTCCTATCACACCTATATGTGTGTATGTGTATAAATACATATATATGTGTGTGTGTATATATACCCCTATACAGAAGTCCAGATGTTATGCCTGCCTCCAAAGACGCCCAAAAAATGCCCAAAAAAAAGCCTGCAACAACACACCTGGGCGTTTTTGTTGCAGGCGTTTTTTGGGTGTCTTTGGAGGCAGGCATAACATCTGAACTTCTGTGTAGGGGTATATATACACACACACATATGTATCTATAGACATACACACATATAGGTGTGATAGGAGCGAAGCCCTATGCCTGCAAATAATTTCATTAGCGCAGGCATAGGGTTCTGCTACTTTCACACCTATATATGTGTATGTGTATAAATACATATATGTGTGTGTGTGTATATATACCCCTACACAAAAGTTCAGATGTTATGCCTGCCTCCAAAGACGCCCAAAAAACGCCCAAAAAAACGCCTGTAACAAAAACGCCCAGGTGTGTTGTTGTAGGCGTTTTTTTGGGCATTTTTTGGGCGTCTTTGGAGGCAGGCATAACATCTGGACTTCTGTATAGGGGTATATATACACCCACACATATATGTATTTATACACATACACACATATAGGTGTGATAGGAGCGTAGCCCTATGCCTTCAAATTATTTCATTAGCGCAGGCATAGGGTTCTGCTACTTTCACACCTATATATGTGTATGTGTATATATATACATACATGTGTGTGTGTGTATATACCCCTACACAGAAGTTCAGATGTCATGCCTGCCTCCAAAGACGTCCACAAAAAAGCCCAATAAACGCCTGCAACGAAAACGGCCGGGTGTGAAAATAGCAGAGCCACTATCCTGTTCTACTGCAATTCTAATACAAACAATCTTTTTTTTTTTCTGGTTCTAGACATGCAACAGAGCTGAAACTTCACAGGTACACTTTTTAGACCCCCCCAGACACTAGATCCAAAGAAATCTCTTTTTTTTTTTCAACAATTTTTTCAATAATTGGCTCTCTATCAAAAACGACAATTTGTAAGAACTTTTTTTTGTGTGATTAATAGTCCCTGGGGCATGACCCAGAACCCTAGGCACTTTTTAGGGGCATTTATTGGGTTTTAGGGCTTCAAAATTGTGTTTTTTGATTGACAAAGTTCGGGTCCCATTGATTTTAATGGGGTTCTGAAATCCGGGCCGAACTTTCGGGAAGTTCGGGTGTCCTGTCAAACCGAACTTTTCAAAAGTTCGATCATTCCTACTCACTAATATGCGTAGAGTTCCTATTAAATCCAATTTGAAAAATGTGTGCATCTTCGTTGTGTGAATCTTGAATATTTCCAGTATGAAAAAGAGATTTTTAATCATTACAAATTATAAATACATTTTTGAAACCCAATACTGCTGATCTCCTGCAGTCTATTTAAGCCATTACCTGTCCACATCCACTGGTTCAAGCCTCAATTGCACAAAATTGGTATCAACCAGCTACCTGAAAGTGACAACACTGGTCCATTTCTGTACAATGTCTGTTGGCAAATTGAGTTGTAGGCTCCATCAGGGAAGCAGGTGACAGGTTGACAACACAGAGGCACAGCAGTTGTCACCCTATAACAGGAAGTGCCAAAACAAAAAAATTCATGGCAGGATCACCATTGATTATTTTAATAAAAGCTGTAGATTTAAAATTATTGAAAACAACCTTACAAAACACATTAACAAGGTCAATTTTTTAATTGGTCTTAGGTCTACTTTAGGTAAGTAAAAAAAATTATAAGGATGTTTTTGAAGAATACTTGGTCAATATTTTATTAATTGCTTCTTTCACATCATTATTTCTCAAACTGTATATCAAAGGATTTAGCACAGGGTTAATAACACCATATACAAGTGAAACATATTTTAAATTTGAGGAAAAACTTTTTGTTTGTCCCATATACATAGTTATGCTCGTCCCATAAAACATAGAGACAACTATGAGGTGAGAAGCACAGGTTGAAAAAGCTTTGGATCTTCCATCTTTAGACTTGATCTTTAATATTGTTAAAATGATAAGAATGTAAGACACCACAATGAACCCAAGTGGAAATACAAGTGTAAATAAACTTACAACAAAGATGGTTATTTTATAAAAGGCAAGGTTGCCACATGCTATCTCTAGAACTGCCAGTATCTCACACACAAAATGATCCAGTTTATTTGCGGTACAGAATATAAGAGGCCTTGAAACACTCGGGATCACAGAAATGAAAAAATTTCCTAACCACATAATGATTATCATGTTTCTACACATTTTCCAGTTCATGATGACATTGTAATACAAGGGTGAGCGTATTGCCACATAACGATCATACGCCATCACACCCAATAGCAAACACTCAGTACTCCCAAGGAAGGTGCCGGTGTTCATTTGCACCATGCAACCGGTGACAGATATTGTCCTTCTCCAAGAAAATATATCTTTTAACATTTTTGGGAGAGAGCTGGAAGAATAGCACAAGTCTATGAATGACAGATTGCAAAGAAAATAGTACATAGGCATCTGAAGTTTGGGACTGAAGAGAACAGCAGTGATTAGAAAAAGATTTCCAAAAATTGTAAAAATATATATCAGTAATAAGGCACAAAAAAATAATACACAAATCTGCATGTTTTGGGAAAATCCAACTAAGATAAATTCCTTCAAGAAGGTTTGGTTTTTGAATGCCATGTTTTGCATTACATTTGGAAATGTCTATGCAGGTCAAAGGAACATTGATATCCTGGTAGCTGTAAAAAGCATTGAAAATATTTGTCATATTTGATATATCACATTTTGGGCATTTGAAAAAATGATGTCAGTGTAACACTTTTAGATACTTACAGACATCACACTCCTCCCTCTGTCAATGTCTTCATCTTTACAGAAAATGAAGCCATCTTTGTTCAGGCATCATCCACGGTCCCCATCTACTTCCTAGACTGAGATGGTGGCTCAGAGATGACACTGTCATGTAAATCGTTGTACCTGTGCTGTGAAAGCAGTACAGGCAATCTTTGTGCCTGTACTGCTTTCACAAATGTCTGACAAAGATCAGCTCCTGTTGTACCCTCTAAATTTTTTTCACCAAGATTGTATTTGGAGTTCTGAAGTTTACAGGAGGATGCATAAATACAGGGATAAAGATGGTGTACTAATAGTTGCACTCCTACAAAATGCCATAACATATACTATATTATTAACCAAATACAGACCAATAGGCTCAACAGCATAGCAACTTTAGGTGGGGTTTATCGAAATGGCCCAGAAATTTCTGGGAAAATCCCCACTTAGGGAACTACATAACAGTAAGTGACTGAGAAAAGGGGGCTAGAGCTTATACAGCTTGCATCACTTCTCACATTGTAGTTTGAAAGGAAGAAAATGGAAAACAGGAGAAGATAATGGGAAAGAGAAAACATTAAGGAAAGAAGAGGGAGGAGAAATGTAGTGGAACAGGGTTTGGGTTTTACATTAAGGGAAAGATTGGACAGTGTAAGGGGGGAGGGAGAGACGATATGGAGTTTGTGATTCCTGGCTGGGCAGTAGGCTCATATATTGTAAGTAAGGAAGGTTAAGTGAGAGTAGGGAACAATCGAGATTTAAATGGTTTTTATTTAGTTTAGTGTAGGTATTGTTAGGTATTGCAGTAAGCTTCTCATGCACATGATACCCATCAATTTATTTTCACCTCTGAGAAGTTCTTAGTGGTTTGCTTCCATGCTTCTGCCAGGCAAATTTGCTGTGCTGGCTTCAGGGCAATGCCAACACATATGTAAAAAGTGTGCCATGATCCCTGCAGCCTTGAAAGCAAGGCAAAGTTGCATTTAGGACAAACATAGCGATGTGGTATGGTGTCCTATACCATTTTAAAAGAACCTTGTATGCATTCCTTTGAGCCAGGATATTAGGTGAGTGTTTTAAGATTTTTTTCCAGCCTGCTTGGTCTAAGACCTCCTCTAAATCTTTTTCCTAATTGTCAATGTATGGAAGTCTTTTAGAACAGGTGGTATCTGTAAAAGCCACATACAGGCCTAAAACCAAGCCCCTGGTATGTGGTTCTTTTAGGCATTCATTTTTGAAGGGTGTCTTTTGTATTAGGGAGTCTGTGCAGTGTGCTATGAGGCTATCAATCAACTGTTTTATTTGTGTATATTGATATGCTTCTGCATTAGGCAATTCCCAATTCTCTTTGAGATACAGTATTGTTGAGATTTTTTGCCATTTATAGTCAAAAGTACATAGGTGTGCTTAACAGCTCTTGCCTGACACCATTAACCACTTTACGACCGGCGCACGACGATCTACGTCGGCACTCAGCCCCGGCCAGGCAAACTGACGTAGGCCTACGTCAGCACAATTTGCCGGCCCTGTGCGCGCTCCCGCGCGTCCCCGCCGCCGATGATGACTCGATTGGGTTCAGAACCGATCAGTCATCAGGTCCAGGCCAATCATTTTTGGTCTGGACCTGTTGATCGGTCCTGCCCAATCAGATCATCCTCTAAGCCTGTGAAATGTAAACACAGGCTTAGAGGAGATGTGCCCTCCCCCCACAACGGTCTTTTTGGATCCAGCGTGAGAGGAGAGCACATCTTACTGTGAGTATTGCACCAAGCACACCCACACACAGTTAGATAGGCACATTTCACCCCCGATCGCCCCTCCAATTAACCCCTACAGCACCTGACACAACACACACTATATACAGCATATAGCATATACCTATATACCTGTATAAGTGTGATTTGTGAACAGGTGTAGCACTTGCGACCCCCCCTTTTCCACTCAAATTACCCCCCACCCCCCCTAATAAAGATTTAACCCACTGATCTCCCCTGACCCCCCCCTGATCACCGCCGTTAACCCCTACACCCTCTGTCACATCAGCACTAATACAAACGCAATATACGGTGTTATTGTATTTTTGTATTAGTGTCATTGTGATCAGAATTAGCGCAGGCGACTAAGTTTCTGTCCCAAGAAGGTTTAGGGTCCCCGCCACCCGCCCAATAAAGATTTAAGCCCCTGACCCCCCCCTGATCACCCCTACACCCCCTGCCATAACACACACCGTATACAGTATATAGCATTTTGCTATATACCCGTATAAGTGTGATTTGTGGTAAGGTCTAGCGCTTGCGACCCCCCTTTTTCCACTTGAATTACCCGCCACCCCCCCCTAATAAATATTTAAGCCCCTGATCCCACCTGATCCCCCCCTGATCACCGCTAGTTAACCCCTACACCCTCTGTCACATCAGCACTAATACAAACGTAATATACTGTGTTTTTGTATTTTTGTATTAGTGTCATTGTGATCAGAATTAGCGCAGGCGACTAAGTTTCTGTCCCAAGGAGGTTTAGGGTCCCCGCCACCCGCCCAATAAAGATTTAATCCCCTGATCCCCTCCTGATCACCCCTACACCCCCTGCCACAACGCACACTGTATACAGTATATAGCATTTTCTATATACCCGTATAAGTGTGACTTGTGACCAGGTTTAGCGCTTGCCACCGTTCCTTTTATCCTTAGGATACCCGCCAGTCCCTTCCAATAAAGATTTAAACCCCTGATCCCCCCCTGATCACATCCTGTTAACCCCTACACCCTCTGTCACATTAGCACTAATACACACATAATATACTGTTTTTACTGTATTTTGTATTGGTGTCATTGTGACTTGAGGTTGCGCTAGCTAGCTAGTTTCTTTCCCAAAGGAGGTTTAGGGTCCCCGCCACCCCCCCCCCAGATCCCCAGCGCATAGTTTAGAAGTAACCCCTTGATTGCCACACACGCACGCACGCACGCACGCACGCACGCACGCACCTACACTTCCATTTCTAGTATAGTGTTTGAACAGATCAATATCTGATCTGATCAGAACTATACTAGCGCCCCCATAGTTTAGGGTTCCCAAAACGCGGTGTTTGCACGATCAGTACTGATTCCGGCCAGCACCTGCGTTTAACCCTTTCACCCAGGCAAGTGTAGTAATCAATAGATTACTGTCACTTGCAAAAAAACACAAGACACAAAACCGCTGTGTTAGCAGAGTCAGGCCTGATCCCTGCTAGCATTAGCAGTTTTTTTTTGTAGCGCTTGAAATAATCTTCGACAACCAGGTGCTTTTATTACCTGTGAGTCGCATCACTGTACGAGTAAATTTAGTTACCAAAATGACCAAACGTTCGTACAGGGATGAAGAGCTTATCAGTTATATGCTGACCGAGTCATCTGATAGCGAAGGGGAAGCTACAATGACCGAATTAGTGTCAGTATATGAACCTGATGACGGCAGCGGCTCCCTGACAGATAGCTCCGACGACAGATGGGTCCCTGTTAGACCCAGGCGTACCCGACCCCATTCTGAAGTTGTTGTGATGCAGGAATCGCAGGGTGCTCGTATGGAGCAGAGTGTGGGTACTAGTGCCGCTCATCCTTCTGGCGACCTGGCAAGCGCCAGCGGCCTAGTACAACCTGGACCTAGTACAACCAGCACTGCAGTAAGACCTGGTGACGTGGCGAGTCCCCTAAGTGCAGTTGAAGCTGGTGCGGTGGCTAGCACAAGTAGTGGCCCGCGGCCACCGCGTATTCGAAGACAGGCCCGTAGAGCCCATAGTGCCCTCCCTGATGCGCTGGCATTTCCTAATTGGCAACCCACTGATACTACAGCGCCAGTACTTCCCCCATTCACCGCCCAACCTGGAATCCACGTGGAGACAGCTGGTTTTACGCCCCTGAACTTTTTTGAGCTGTTCTTCACGGAAGATCTTTACAGATCTATTGTGGATCAATCAAATTTATATGCACAACAGTTCATCGCCGCCAACCCAAATTCACCCCTTGCCAGACAATTCGGCTGGAAACCTATAACGGTTTCCGAATTTAAGATCTTTCTGGGCCTTTCCCTCCACATGGGCATAACTAAACAGAGTGAATTGCGGCTATATTGGTCCACTAGCCCAGTTCACCATATGCGCATGTACTCTGCCTCTATGTCCAGGACGAGATACGAGCAAATTCTGCGATTTATGCATTTCAGCGACAATGAACTCTGTCGTCCTCGGGGAGACCCTGCATACGATCGGCTCCACAAAATTCGGCCCCTCATAGACCACTTCAATCAGCGGTTTGCAGCCTTGTTTACCCCCGAACAAGTTGTCTGCGTTGACGAGTCCCTGATTAAATTTACTGGCCGCCTTGCTATGAAACAGTACCTCCCCAGCAAGCGTGCCAAGTACGGGGTCAAACTGTATAAATTGTGTGACAGGGCCACAGGCTATACAGTTAGTTTCCGGGTCTATGAGGGAAAAGATAGCTGTGTGGAGCCCCCCAACTGCCCAGACTACATAGGGAGCAGCGGTAAGATCGTTTGGGACTTGGTGTCACCCTTATCCGGAAAGGGGTACCATTTGTACGTGGACAATTTTTATACAAGCGTGCCACTATTTAGTCACCTTCTCGATTTGCAAATTGGCGCATGTGGCACCGTGCGACCTAATCGCCGGGGCTTCCCCCAACGGCTTGTAGATTCCCGTCTTAGTCGGGGGGCGAGAGCCTGCTTGAAAACGGACAAATTACTTGCGGTGAAGTGGAAGGATACACGGGATGTTTATGTTCTGTCCTCCCTTCACTCAGACACGACGATCCAAATTCCTACGGCAACTGGCGTTATGGAGAAACCCCTCTGTGTCCACGAATATAACCTTAATATGGGAGGGGTGGACCTTAACGACCAGCTTTTGGCGCCGTATTTAGTTGCCCGTAAAGCCAGACGCTGGTACAAAAAAGTGTCTGTTTACCTATACCAATTGGCTATGCTGAACGCCTTTGTCCTATACAGGGCGTCTGGACGAACTGGATCTTTCCGGGAATTCCAGGAAGAGATCATCCTTGCCTACCTGTACCCAGGAGGCATGCCTGCCCAACTTCCCCTTCCAGATGCAGTGAGCCGGCTGCATGAGAGGCATTTTTCACATGTCCTCCCGAGTACCCCTACCCAAAGATGGCCCCAAAGAAGATGTCGTGTCTGTAGCAAGCGCGGATTTAGGCGTGACACCCGTTATTATTGTCCCAAATGTCCTGACCAACCTGGTCTCTGCATCGGGGAATGTTTCGAGCGCTACCATACACTAGTGGACTCTCCTAGGCCCAGCTGAGCGAGGTTGACAGCAGTTGCATGCGTGTGGAGCATTGGTGGTTCAGTGGTAGAATTCTCGCCTGCCACGCGGGAGGCCTGGGTTCAATTCCCGGCCTCTTTGTGTTTAGAGCCCCTCGGGTAGCTCACTGCCCACATTTCAAGTCTGGTGCAATGCGTCAAAGCACTAGGGGTTTATTGGTCAGTCGGCGTGACTGTTTTTGAAACCTGCATTTATTGCGCATAGCACATGAGAGAGCAGGGATCAGCCATAACACAAATAAGAGCCTCCAGCGAAGGGGGATTAGCTCAAATGGTAGAGCGCTCAATTTGCATTCGAGAGGTAGCGGGATCAATGCCCGCATCCTCCAAAGAAAGCCACGCTTCCCGCAAGCGCCTTGCTTTTGATTTTGTTGTGGAGGCTCGGAACCGAGCGCAGTGAGCATTGAGCATTGCCAACCCCTCCTGTCTCTAGTTTTTGAAACCTGCATTTATTGCCCATAGTACATGAGAGAGCAGGGATCAGCCATAACACAAATAAGAGCCTCCAGCAAAGGGGGATTAGCTCAAGTGGTAGAGCACTCGCTTAGCATGCGAGAGGTAGCGGGATCAATGCCTGCATCCTCCAAAGAAAGCCACGCTTGAGAGACCCAAGCTGGAAGAGAAGATCGCAGAAGATCGCAGTCCCTCCCAAATCAAGAAGTAAAGGAACAGTTAGAAAGAAAAATAAAAGGATCCAAAAACTGTTGTGGTGTCAGTAATTTTATATGTCCTTCTACTCCTTCCTACTATACTTTTTTCAATGTCCTTTGTTTGTTTTTTCATTCTTTTGTGACCTGTTTCTCTTGCAGGTACTTGTCGGCTACCACGCATTGATTTTATATATTCTGACACAAACAGTGTTTGCGCTCAGCATATATGGATACCTTTGCTGATAGCAGCTGTGGTGATTTTCTGATTTCAGCACTGCAGTTAAAATCCTATTTTGGTATACGTGGATAGCGCCGTGTATACCCATCATTAAATTCAGTGGGTGGTTGTTTGGGCGGTTAATGATGAAGATCCAAAAACTGTTGTTGTCAGTCATTTTATATGTCCTTCTACTCCTTCCTACTATACTTTTTTTCAATGTCCTTTGTTTGTTTTTTCATTCTTTTGTGACCTGTTTCTCTTGCAGGTCCCTCGTCGGCTACCACGCATTGATTTTATATATTCTGACACAAACAGCGTTTGCGCTCAGCATATATGGATACCTTTGCTGATAGCAGCTGTGGTGATTTTCTGATTTCAGCACTGCAGTTAAAATCCTATTTTGGTATACGTGGATAGTGTCGTGTATACCCATCATTAAATTCAGTGGGTGGTTGTTTGGGCGGTTAATGATGAGTAATACTACGCATTATTCCTGTGCTGATTTCTGATAGGTTCTCTTTTTTTCCGTTCAGCCCACAGGCTGCATGAAAAAAAAAAAAACCTATATGCCAAACAAGGACCAGCAATGTACTGGTACGTTGCTGGACTTTGAGTGGTTATACCAGGATGATGCCTGCAGATTTAGGCATCATCTTGGTATCGTTTTTTACAGCCAGCGGTCGGCTTACATGTAAAAGCAATTCTAGCAGGTAATTGGCCGCTAGACTGCTTTTACATGCAGTGGGAGGGGCCTCCCCCCCCCCCCACCGCCGCCTTCCGCAGCCTTCCATGGTTTTTCTCTGGCTCTCCTGTCCCACCGGTTAACCCGAGAGTGCAGCCGGTGGTTCAATTATCTAACCATAGAGCTAATTGGAGATGAGAATGGCTCCAATCATCTCTATGGCCTAAGATGCCGGAGGCTACGAGCATTTTATGACTTCTGTTTCGCCAGAAATAAACAGGGCCATTGGGAAATTGGGAAAGTATTTTATCACACCAATTTTGGTGTGGTCAGATGCGTTAAGGTCAGAGGAGAGATCTAGAGTCTAAAAGACCCCAATTTTTTTAAAAAAGAGTACCTGTCACCACAGATTGCTATCATAGGGGATATTTAAATTCACTATGATAACAATAAAAATGATTTAAAAAAAAAAAAATTAAAGGAAAGGTGTCAAAATAACATAAAAAAGCAAAAGAAAAAAGAAAAAAAAAAAAAAATTGAGCCCCCCCCCTTACCCCCGGTGCTTGCGTGCAATGGCGCACGCAAGCGGTGGTCTAGTGTCATATGTAAACCACAATTGCAGCATGCATGTGAGGTATCGCCGCGATCGCCAGATCGAGTGCAGTAATTCTTGCAGTAGACCTCCTGGTTTTCAAAAATGTACATACGTTTTTGTCGCTGCGCAGGCATGCGCAATTTTTAAAGCATGTCATGTTAGGTGTCTATGAACTCGGCATAAGATCATCTTTTAAATTTTACCAAAAAAATTGGAATTATATAGTGTATTTGTGCAATAAATTAAAAAAAAATGTATTTTTTTCGCAAAAATTGCGTTTGGAAAATCTGTGCGCAAATACCGTGTGACAAAAAAATTTGCAACATCCACCATTTTATTCTATAGGGCCTCTGCTTTAAAAAAATATATAATGTTTGGGGGTTCAAAGTAATTTTCTAGTAAAAAAAAAATATTTTTTCATGTAAACAAAAAGGCACAGAAAAGGCTTGGTTTTCAAGTGGTTAGAAGAGTGGGTGATGTGTGGATAAGATTGAGCATAAAATGCCGGGACTGTTCAAACACCCCCCTAATGACCCCTTTTTGAAAAGTAGACACCCAAAGCTTTTTTCTGAGAGGCATGGTGAGTCCATGGAGTATTTTATATTTTGCCACAAGTTTCGGTAAAATTATTATTTTTTTTTTTTTTTGTTGTTTTTTTACAGAAAGTTGTCACTAAATGATATATTGCTCATGCATGCCATGGGAATATGTGAAATGACACCCCAAAATACATTCTTTTGCTTCTCCTGAGTACAGGGATACCACATGTGTGAGACTTTTTGGGAGCCTAGCTGTGTACGCGCCCCCGAAAACCAATCCACATCTTCAGGTTTTCTAATGGCGTAAATTGCTGATTTTACCCCTGACTACCTGTCACAGTTTCAGAGGCCCTGAAATTTCAAGATGGCACAAAACCCCCCCCAAATGACCCCATTTTGCAAAGTAGACACTCCAAGCTACTGGCTGAGAAGTATGGTGAGTCCATGGAATAGTTTATATTTTGCCACAAGTTTCGAGGAAAAAAAATTTTTTTATTTTTTTTTATTTTTTTACACAAAGTTGTCAGTAAATGATATATTGCTCACACAGGCCATGGGTATATGTGAAATGACACCCCAAAATACATTCTGCTGCTTCTCCTGAGTACAATGATACCCCATGTGTGAGACTTTTTGCCAGTCTAGCCGCGTACAGGACCCGGAAAACCAATGCGCACCTTTAGGCTTTCTAAGGGCGTAAATTGTTGATCTCACTCCTTACTACCTATCACACTTTTGAAGTCCATAAAAAGCCAAGATTGCACAAACCCCCCCCCCCCCAAATGACCCCATTTTGCAAAGTAGACACTCCAATCTATTTGCTGAGAGGCATGGTAAATATTTTGCAGCTCTAATTTTTTTTGGAAAATGAAGAAAAAACAGGAAAATTCATTTTTTTTCCTCTTTTTTCAATTTCCAAAACTTTGTGACAAAAAGTGAGATCTGCAAAACACTCAACATGCCTCTCTGCAAATAGCTCAGGGTGTCTACTTTCCGAAAAGGGGTCATTTGGGGGGGGGGGGTTGTGCTGTCTTGGCATTTCATGGCCTCCAAAACTGTGATAGGTAGTCAGGAGTGAAATCAACAATTTACGCCCTTGGAAAGCCTGAAGGCGATGATTGGTTTTCGGGGTCCTGTACTTGGCTAGACTGCAAAAAAGTCTCACACATGGGGTATCCCTATACTCAGGAGAAGCAGCAGAATGTATTTTGGGGTGTCAGTTCACATATACCCATGGCATGTGTGTGCAATATATCATTTACTGACAACTTTGTGTAAAAAAAAAAAAAAAATATATATATATATATATTTCCCGGAACTTGTGGCAAAATATAAAATATTCCATGGACTCACCATGCCTCTCAGCAAATAGCTTGGGGTGTCTACTTTCCAAAATGGGGTCATTTGGGGGGGGTTTGTGCTATCTTGGAATTTTAGGGCCTCCGAAACTGTGATAGGTAGTCAGGAGTGAAATCAACAATTTACGCCCTTGGAAAGCCTGAAAGTGGGGACTGGTTTTCGGGGACCTGTACTCGGCTAGACTGCAAAAAAGTCTCACACATGGGGTATCCCTGTACTCAGGAGAAGCAGCAGAATGTATTTTGGGGTGTCATTTCACATATACCCATGGCATGTGTGAGCAATATTTCATTTACTGACAACTTTGTGAAAAAAAAAATATATATATATATATATATATATATATTTCCCGGAACTTGTGGCAAAATATAAAATATTCCATGGACTCACCATGCCTCTCAGCAAATAGCTTGGGGTGTCTACTTTCCAAAATGGGGTCATTTGGGGGGGTTTTGTGCTATCTTGGAATTTTAGGGCCTCCGAAACTGTGATAGGTAGTCAGGAGTGAAATCAACAATTTACGCCCTTGGAAAGCCTGAAAGCGGGGACTGGTTTTCGGGGACCTGTACTCGGCTAGACTGCAAAAAAGTCTCACACATGGGGTATCCCTGTACTCAGGAGAAGCAGCAGAATGTGTTTTGGGGTGTCATTTCACATATACCCATGGCATGTGTGAGCAATATTTCATTTACTGACAACTTTGTGAAAAAAAAAAAATATATATATATATATATGTATTTCCCGGAACTTGTGGCAGAATATAAAATATTCCATGGACTCACCATGCCTCTCAGCAAATAGCTTGGGGTGTCTACTTTCCAAAATGGGGTCATTTGGGGGGGGTTTGTGCTATCTTGGAATTTTAGGGCCTCCGAAACTGTGACAGGTAGTGCAGAGGTGACATGCACAATTTACGCCATTAGAAAACCTGGGAGTGTTGATTGGTTTTCGCGGTCCTGTACACAGCTAGGCTCCCAAAAAGTCTCACACATGGGGCATCCCCATACTCAGGAGAAGTGGCAGAATGTATTTTGGGGTGTAATCCCACATATACCCATGTCATGTGTGAGAATTTTATCTTTTAGTGACAACGTTGTGTAAAAAAAAAAAAATAAAAAAAAAAAATAGTAATATTCCCAAAACTTGTGGTAAAATATAAAATATTCCATGGACTCACCATGCCTCTTAGCAAACAGCTTGGGGTGTCTACTTTCCAAAATGGGGTCATTTGGGGGGGTTTTGTGGTATCTTGACATTTCAGGGCCTCCTAAACCGTTAGAGGTAGTGAGAAAATGCAATGAAAGATGTACGCCCTTTGAAATTCTGATGGTGGGGATTTGTTTTTGTGGTCCCGTACACAGCTAGGCTCCCAAAAAGTCCCACATATGTGGTATCCCTGTACTCAGGAGAAGCAGCAGAATATATTTTGGGGTGTAATTACACATATACCCATGGCATGTGTGAGCAATATATCATTTCAATGACAACTTTGTGTAAAAAAAAAAAAAAAAAAAATTTTTAGTCATTTTTCAAACACCTGTGACAAAAAAATGAAATATTCAATGAGCTCAACATGCCTCTCAGAACATTCCTTAGGATGTCTACTTTCCAAAAAGTGGTAGTTTGGGGGGGTTTTGTACTGCCCTGCCATTTTAGCACTTCATGAAATGAGATAGGCAGTCAAAAATTAAAGCTGCGTAAATTTCTGTATTTACACCATAGTTTGTAGACGCTATAACTTTTGCGCAAACCAATAAAAATACGCTCATTGAATTTTTTTTTGTCAAAGACATGTAGCTAAATATATTTTGGCCAAAAAAAAATACATAAATTGAGTATTGGATATTTTTTAAAAGACAAAGTTGAAAATGTCATTTTTTTGCAAAATTTTCGCTCTTTTTTTATTAATATCGCAAAAAATAAAAAGCGCAGAGGTGATCAAATACCACCAAAAGAAAGCTCTGTTTGTGGGAAAAAAAGGACGTAAATTTCGTTTGGGTACCACATTGCATGACCGCACAATTGTCAGTTAAAGTCACGCAGTGCCGAGTCGTAAAATACCCCCTGGTCGGAATGGGGGTAAAATCTTCCGGGGCTTAAGTGGTTAAAAGGGTTTTCACATGCAAGGGTGGATGAGGGGTTGTGAAATATTCCTACTAATGGCTGGCAAAGTGGGGAGATATAAGATTACTAGAATATTTTATAGGGTGTGACTCAGACAGATCTTACATTTGGATTCTTTGGGGGGGGGGGGGGGTGGGTAGCTGTATTCAATTATAAATGGAGTAGTGGATAGAACTCAGCTATGGTAAAGTTTGTCCAGATGGGTTCTTGAGGAATACCAGAGGTGCAAATGAGGCTGCTGCAAAATAGTTTGCTAGGTTCAGCACTGCTAAACCACCAGATATCCTACAGTAATATAGTAATGAGGCACCTAGTATAGGTCTGCCATGCCACCAAATAAAGTTGAGAATTTTCCTCTGATCAATTAGTAACAGTTGGCTAGATATTGGTATTGGGAAAACCCTAACGTAGTAGAGAAGCTTGGGTAAATAAGTAATATATTGTGCTGGTTTGGATTCTGCCAAACCAGGATAATTACAGAGTTTGTCAGTTGGTGACCAATGTTGTTAGGTCCTTAATAGGTTGGGGCAGCCCCATTGGCTTTCTTATAATGAATCAAAATATGATGGGGATGCTGATGTAAAGGAGGTTTCTGATGCTGATCCTGATGTAAGGGTGGACTCTGAAATGTTATTGCTTTGTTTTAATGACATTTTTCACTGTTCTTTATTATATATCATGCTGAATTAAAAAAACACTCCAACTAAAACATATTCATTCAAATTTGATTATAAATTTGATTTGCTTTTTGTTTTTATATTGGCCCACAAAGATTTGTAAAATATATAATGGGCCCTGGTACTGGAAAGTTTAGAAACCCTTGCCATAAACCATAAATCAGGAGCCAGTTTGTCATTTACCTGGTGTTGTGGATAAGAAAAAAAAAATTGTTATTTTTTTACAATATAAAAATGTTGAATTACTAAGAAACAGGTATTTTTTAGGGAGGGGCATCATAGATCATCTTTGCATAACATTTTTGAAATGAAGTGTTACTGAAGTATTTTTCAGCTACCAGTGCAATCCATCTAGCCATTACAGTAATTATGAGCTTTAGATTGTATGACAATTTGGTGGGCAACTTGAACATAGGATAATTCTACACTTCACAATCAAACAAAAGGCACACCAAGATGACATTACCCAAGATTAGGGTTTATTATGGATAGAATATCATGTAAATTGCTACACGGAAACTGAAGCCAATCATCCAAGAAAAAGAGTCAGCTTCTATTATTTATGCTGGATAAACAAATTTGTAATTTCATTAGACATTTTATGAAAATTGTCATCTTTATAAGATACCTTCCATTGTGAAATAATCTGTTATATATATATATATATATATATATATATATATATATATATATATATATATATATATATATATATATATATACTTAATTATCTTATTGTTTCATTGTTTCTATTGAGGATTGGCATTGTCAGCCTAGGAAGGGAAGAATTTTAGGACTTCAGAACACCTCCCCATCTTCTTATCTCCATAACATGGGGGGAGGGGGGCATTTTGTGGTCCACATAAATGAAATGGGCATAGTGGACAAAATTGTTTGGGATTTTAGAGCAGTAGTGACAGAAAGCACGTGAAGTTAGGGGCTCACAGAATTTTTAGGATCAACAGGTTTTTTTCTGTACTTGTAGCATTCTCACAAGACAAAACACAGGGAAATGTGTAGGTATTGGAGATGTACTGAATACACTTTTTTTAATTTGACATATACAGTACATGTTAAAGATATTTGGAGGCTTAATACCTATTAAGTTATTCACTCCTACGTTGGGTCACTAAATACTTTGATTTGAAAAAAGTTGAGTTTAAGTCTTTTGGTGAGTCATATCAAACTGTGAACATTTCAATGTTAGTAAGGAAATACACATACCCAAGGCAGCAAAAGCACGGCCTTCCTTCATTTTGTTTTAGTCATCTCTTTCTGACTATATAAATAATTTTTATTCCCATGAAAAAACACACCTTAGAGATTAATCAACAGAGCCATTTTTTTTTCTTGTTAGGTGCATTTTTAATAACTGCTGAGAATTATTTACCTATTAAACCAAACAAGGAAAAAAAAGTAATCCCCAATGAAAGAACAATTTTCACCTGTTGTTGAGAAAGGTTAACTTCACTATTTCCTAATCTTGGTATTTTATTGGGTTCAGATTAGAGTCAAGCACAGGAAGTCTATGGCTTACCTAAATCTGGAAACTTCAAAAGACTTTATAGAAACCTAACCATTGGTTAAAATGCAGGCTTTGCTATTCTGGAAATGTTTTAATTGAATTAAGCAGACTAGACCAGATCACAGAATATTCATGATTGTAAAATATAGGGTGAATGTGAATTTTCAACTCTACTAAGCATAAGCTAATGATTTTACCTGGTTTAAGGTTCAAAGCAATTTTCTCAAGGTGGAGATTATCAAACTTTTGGAAATTTGGGCTAACGTTTTTTGCAGCAATTTGATGTTGGAATGATATCTATCTGGAAAACTCTAACTAGCTTCCTTGCTATAAGGGATGAGCACCATTAGCTGATTTAAGCTTTTTATGGCTTCATGGGTCTTTTGTTTCTATTCTGACTGAATTTTTTTTTTTTTTTTTTTTATTGTAGTTTGCCAACATCTCCTTTGTCTTCCTGCTCTGTGTACAAGCATACTACTTTTAGCACTGTGAGTTTGCTGATTTCTGTGTGCACAAATAGCAGAGTGCATCTCAGAGCAGCTACAAACTAAATAATGGTCATATAGCTTCTTGTTCTTCATCATCCTTGGACCTCAGATAGCTAGGTGTCCTGCTAGAAACCTTTACCACTACAAGTTAGAGGTTTTCACTCTTCCTTATTTGAGTAAATCCACAAATACTGCAGGCACATTGAAAATCAAGAGATCAGTACCACTCCAAATCCTATGTGCACATCTCCAGCTTGCAGTGACCATGTGCTGAGAGCTCATCTTTACCCGACAAGGCACAACAAACATGAAATCAAGGGCACACACACTATATACTTTATTCAACCAAGCTGGCTATCTAGACATTTCCCACCTGTGACCATGCCATTGTGGTGCCCCCTGCGGACACAGGCTAAATTACTGGAAGTTGTGGAGTTTGCTAGTGTCTCACACAAATAAAGGGTGCTGATATCCAAATAGCTTGTCCAAGCCCCAGAGAAGGTACACTGAAAAAATGAATGCTATGCCAGCTACCAGGACCCAGCCAAAGTGCAGAGAGATGGATTTTGGCTTCAGCCCAACTCCTCCAAGGCCACACCCCAGTGATGAAATTCACCCCACTCATAGGGCTTATTCATAGAGGTCTATGACTAATCCTTCTGGGTGGGGAAAAATGCATCAGAGGGGAGTGGACTGGGAGAAGCCACATCTCACCTCACTGCAGTTTGCCTGGGCAGTGGCGTAGCGTGGGTTGTCAGCACCCGGGGCAAGGCAAGTAATTTGCGCCCCCTACACAAACCTACTAGACCACTACACAGACCTACCCCCCCATACACTGACACCTACACTGACCCCCCTTCACTTACCCCCACTACACTGACACATACACTGACCCCCCATACACTGACCCCTACACTGACTCCCCCTTACATTTCTATACACTGACCCCCCCATACACTAACACCCCCTACACTGACACCTATACAGACCCCCCCTACGCTGACCCCTACACTAACACCTATACTGACACCCCTACACTGACCCCCCCATACACTGACAGCTACACTGACACCTATACTGACCCCCTTACATTCCCACATACACTGACCCCCAATACACTGCCCCCCCCCTACATTTCCACATACACTGACCCCCTACACTGACCCCTACACTAATAGCTATACTGACCCCCCCTACACTGACCTCCCCCATACACTGACACCTATAATGACCCCCCTACACTGACCGCCACATACACTGACACCTATACTGACCCCCCTTCATTTCCACATACACTGACCCCCCCTACACTGATCCCCCCCATACACTGACACCTACACTGACACCTATGCTGACCCCCCTACACCGACACACCCTCCTCTACACTGACCCCCCCATACACTGACACCTACACTGACCCCCCCCCGTACACTGACAGCTATACTGACCCCCTTACATTCCCACATACACTGACCCCCCCATACACTGACCCCTACACTGACTCCCCCCTACATTTCCACATACACTGACCCCCCACTACACTGACCCCTACACTAATAGCTATACTGACCCCCCCCATACACTGACACCTATACTGACCCACGTATACTGACCCCCTTACACTGACCTCCCCCATACACTGACACCTATACTGACCCCCCTACACTGACCTCCCCCATACACTGACACTTATGCTGACCCCCCTACATTTCCACATACACTGACCCCCCGCCTTACACTGACACCTACACTGACACCTATGCTGACCCCCCTACACTGACACACCCTCCTCTACACTGACCCCCCCCATACACTGACACCTACACTGACACCCCCCTCCCTCCCATGTCCACTTCCCCTACACTGACACCTATGCTGACCCCCCTACACTGACACCCCCCCCCCCCCACTTCCCACTTACCTTGTTCTGTGCCAATACACTGGCGACTCGAGGAGGGGAGTGACAGCATGTCGGTGGCCGGCCGGACAGCAGGGGGAGACTACGGAAGCGGTGCTGCACATGCACCGAGCCACAGACTAGCATCTTCATCCTCGACCAGCCCCGCCCCCTGGCTGCATGACACCTTCAGCGGCCCGCCACTCGTCTTGCACAAAGCGGCGGCCACTGAGCCAAGAGGTGGAGTGCGGGCGGGCGCTGGGCGGGCAACTTCAGAATAAAGGGACACTTTGATCCCGCTGATTGCGGGCGTGGGATGCGCCCCCCCTGCACCCCCCACGCTACGCCACTGTGCCTGGGTCCTGGTGTGTGGCATCTTATGAGTTATTTCATTGGAAGTAAAAGATGCTGCTAATTCGTGTTATCGGTTCTTTTAGGTTTGTAGAGGATTTAGTCACTGTCACATACTAATGGGGTGATAATGTTGTGGTGTATTGTACTGTTTAGGGCAACTCTAGGTTAAAGATGAGTCTTTCACTCAAAGCTGCTTTTAACTTTATGGTTTAATGGGCTTTTCTGACTGGATTTATGCGTTAACCTGCATTTAAAAAAAGCGAACATTTGGAGTTATTGGGAAAGAAAGTGTGCTTTACAATTTTTCTGTAAATGTGTTTATTTAAATTAAAGCATTTTATTTCACATAATTTAGTCGGCAGTGAAAAATGTGTCCTAGTCACCTTTAGTACACCATTGTGAAGCAGAGAAAAAAACAACCATGTCATGGTTCAACAATACTTTTTTAAAGGTTATTACCCAAAAATATATACTTATATACTGTATATACATACGTAAATACATTAATTAATAAAACATCCCCCTTCCACATATTATAATCTTCATTTTTTTCCCTGTCTAATTCAAAGGTGTAATTTGTAATGCACACTTTTCTACTAAAAGAAAAAAAGAGCAAGTAAAAAAAAAAAATCATCACTTGTGTTTGTTGAGTATAATTGTACGTTATTATTGATTCTGGTAGTCTTTTCAACTCAATTAAAAGTATAGAAATCTTTTATGGTCATACTGTGGTTTATTTCCAGAAGGAATAGAGACTGTAGACCTAACAAAGTTGAATGCTGATTTTGGAAAGTGTATCTTCACTTTGCAAATTGGATGATATTAACCGCTTGCCGACTGCCCACAGTAATATTACTGTGGCAGTGTAGCTCTCCTGCTTCCAGTCACGTAGTACTATGTGACTGAAGTGCATGTGATTCCGGAGCCATGCCCCCACTGTGTTTAGACACAGCGGGAGGCGGGCCGCGGAGGAGAGGCAGCGGTTGCCGCCTTCCTCCCCCTATCGTCCGGTAAATGGAGAGAAGACCCGCCTGCTTATGTAAACAAAGCAGGCGGATCTTCTGTGAGACAGGCAGGGACAGATCATCAGTTTCAGCTAAGCTCAAACTGCGATCTGTCTGTGCCTGTCACAGAACCCCTCCCACACACACACACAGTTAGTAAGCATCTAGGCATACATTAACCCCTTTGATCACCCACAGGGTTAACCCCTTCCCTGCCAATGGCATTATTACAATAACAGTGCATATTTGTTGCACAGATTACTGTAGTGATGTCACTGGTACCCCCAAAAGTGTCAAACATGTCAGTTAGGGGTCCGATCTGTCCACCGCAATGTCACAGTCCTGCAAAAAAAAAAATGCAGATCGCCGCCATTACTAGTAAAAAAAAAAATCAATAAAAATGACATAAATCTTTCCCGTAGTTAGTAGATGTGATAAATTTTGCGCATAGCGATAACAATACGCTTATTGCGATTTTTTTTACCAAAAATATGTAGCCGAAAACAAATTGGTCTAAAATGTTAAAAAATTTAGATTTTTACATTTTTTTTGGAAATGTCCTATAGCAGAATGTGAAAAATAACGGAATTTTTGTAAAATCTTACCTGTAAAATTCCTTTCTCTGAGTCCTCCGACAGTCGCCGCCTCTTCATATTCGTCACATATGGGGTATTAGACTTTGCTCCGAAGGAGTAGCTAGGCAACAGAATATGTTAACAATAAAGCTTTAACATATCCCACCCTCAAGGGGTGGTCCCCTCAGTCAATACCCTCCTACTTCCTGCAACCATATCTCAGTTTTAGTGGAATAGCAGTAGAGTATACATTCAAACCCCAAAAGAGGGGCGGGGGCGGCGACTGTCGGAGGACTCAGAGAAAGGAATTTTACAGGTAAGATTTTACAAAAATTCCGTTTTCTCTTACGTCCTCCGACAGTCGCCGCCTCTTCATATTCGTCACATATGGGGACGTCCCAAAGCAGTGCAAACATGAGGGGTGGGAAACGCATCCGCGCCGAAAGGCAACGCAGTCTCCACATCAAAGAAAGGAACCTTACCAAAGGAAGGAACCCAGCTGGGCAACAGCAAAAATAAGTGCTCAACAGGAGCAACAACCCAGGAAAAGACAAAAAAACCAGGGGATACAAAAAACTATCCCAACAGCCAGGAGTCCCCAACAAGGGACCCTATGGAACAGCCGCACTAAGAACCTTGCGGCCAAAGGAAGCATCAGCCGATGCCTGAACATCTACTTTGTAGAATTTTGTGAAAGTGTGCACGGTCGACCAAGTCGCCGCCTTACACACCTGGGCTACAGAAGCCCCATGACGGCAGGCCCAAGACGTACTCAGAGATCTAGTAGAGTGCGCCTTCACAGGCACAGGGGGAACCTTCCCCTGCAAGGCATAGGCCTGTTCAATGGTCTGCCTGATCCATTTGGCGATGGTAGAGGCCGAAGCCGCCATGCCCTTCCGAGGACCCTCTGGAAGAACAAACAAGGAGTCCGACGTACGAAAAGACTCAGTCGATTTAAGGTAAACCCTTATCGCCCGAACAACATCCAGAGAGTGCAATCTCACCTCCTTTGGATGTTTAGGCTTCGTGCACAACGAAGGCAAAACAATATCCTCGTTAAGATGGAATTCCGAAACTCGTTTCGGCAGAAAAGAAGGATTAGGTCGCAAGACCACCTTATCCAAATGAACAACCAGGTACGGAGACTTGCAGGACAAAGCCGCCAGTTCCGACACTCTGCGAGCCGAAGTGATCGCCACCAAAAAGGCGACCTTTTTGGACAACATAGACAACGAGATCTCCCTGATCTGTTCAAAAGGAGCACGTTGTAACACAGGTAGAACGAGATTCAAGTCCCAAGGGGGCAAAGGATCCCTCCTAGGAGGATCCAGATGCCGCACACCCTGAATAAAGGTGCCAACCAAGGAGTTGGAAGCCACGGGACGTTGAAACAGAACGGCCAGCGCAGACACCTGACCCTTTATCGTAGCCAGCGCCAAACGCTGAACGACACCCGTCTGAAGGAAAGACAGCACACGGGAAACCGAGTACGTGCGGGGTGAAAACCCCCTGGACTCACACCAGGCAAAATAGGCCTTCCAAGTACGGTAATAAACCTTCCCCGAGGAAGACTTCCTCGCGTTGATCAAAGTATGAACGACCTCTGGAGAGAGACCCTTCTCCTTCAGGACCTCGGTCTCAACAGCCAGGCCGTCAAAGCCAGCGACTGTAAAGCAGGATGGTAAATCGGTCCTTGAGACAGTAGATCGTCTCGAAGAGGCAGACGCCAAGGGGCGTCGACCGCCAGATTCACGAGGTCTGCGTACCAGGACCGGCGAGGCCAGTCCGGTGCCACAAGAATCACCGTGCTGCGTTCCGAGTGTAACCTGCGAAGGAACCTGGACAGCAACTGAATCGGTGGAAACGCGTACATCAGCCTGTACTGATGCCACGGGGCCACTAACGCGTCCGACGCGTCTGCCCGAGGGTCGCGCGTCCTTGCCACGAACCTCTTCACCTTGTAGTTGAGGCGAGACGCGAACAGGTCCACATCTGGAAGACCCCACTTCGCGCACAACATCTGGAAGACAGCCGGGTGGAGAGACCATTCCCCCTGATCCAGGGTCTGGCGACTCAGATAGTCCGCCTGCCAGTTCTCCACTCCCGGAATGTGAACCGCCGTTATCGCCGGGACATGAGTCTCGGCCCAAGACAGAATGTCGGCCACTTCTCGGGCCGCACGGGCACTCCTGGTGCCCCCTTGGTGGTTGATGTAGGCCACCGCCGTGGCATTGTCCGTCTGCACCCGAACCGGGCAGCCCTGCAGCCGGTCCGTCCAGCGATGAAGACAGAGCCTTATCGCACGCAATTCCAGAATGTTGATCGGGAGGGAAGACTCCCCCTCCGACCAGGTCCCCTGGGCGGACAGAACGCCCAGAACACCACCCCAGCCCGACAGGCTGGCATCCGTGGTGATTACCGTCCACGAGATCGGACGAAACGACTTGCCCCCGGACACCAACGGGGACTGGAGCCACCACAGAAGGTTTTCCCTGGTGCGATGACTCAACGAGATCTGAAGATCCAGAGATTGAGGTCGCCCGTCCCACCTGGACAGGATCTCCGCTTGGAGACCCCGCGTGTGAAACTGCGCGAAAGGAATCGCCTCGAAGGCCGAGACCATCAATCCCAGACATCTCATACACGTCCGCAGAGACGAGTGTGGAACGTCCCTGAGGGACCTGACTTCCTCCTGAAGAGTCCTGAGTTTGTCTTCCGGCAGGAAGACCTTCGCCTGCACCGAGTCCAGTATCATTCCCAGATAGGGGAGACGAACCGACGGACTCAGTGTCGACTTTGGAACATTTATCGTCCAACCAAACTCCTGCAGAGTTTGCATTGTGACAGACAGGTCCTTCTCCAGACCCTGTCTGGTCGCAGACCGAACCAGAATGTCGTCCAGATACCCCAGGACAGAAATGCCCTGGGCCCTCAATAATGCCAGAACCGGTGCAAGCACCTTGGTGAAGACCCGCGGAGCCGAGGCGAGACCAAAGGGCAACGCCACGAACTGGTAGTGATCCTCCGCAATGGCAAATCGAAGGTATCTCTGATGACCCACGAATATGGGGATGTGAAGGTACGCATCCTTCAAATCGATGGAGGCCATGAATTCCCCCGGAACCAGGGCAGCCACCACCGAGCGCAGGGATTCCATGCGGAACTTGCGAACCCGCACAGAGCGGTTCAGAGCCTTCAAGTCCAGAATCGGACGAACCTTGCCCTCCTTCCTGGGCACGGTGAACAGATTGGAATAAAACCCCCGAAATCTGTCCCGATGAGGCACCGGAACCACCACTCCCTGAGCCCTCAGGTCCCGTACCGCCAGGTGCAGATCCCGCAGGCGCTCTGGAGACAGTTGAAGATTTGAGGGAAAAAATCTGCTCTCCGGCCGAGAGAGAAACTCGATCTTGTAACCAGATCGAACGATTTCCAGAACCCATCTGTCCCGCACACGGGCCAACCAGGGCTGAAGAAAACCGAGCAAGCGTCCCCCCACCCCAAAACTGGGTGAGGGCGCCCCTTCAGGCCGAACTGTTATGGGCAGCAGGTCCGGATTGGCCGGACTTCTGTTTCCCAGACCAGGGCTTCTTCTGAGAGCCTTGGCCTTTGAACGGTTTGCCCTTGTAGTGCGGCCGAAAGGCACGAAAGGACCCCTGAGGGGGCCGAAAATTTGCATGCTTCTTCCCAGAAGCCCCCTTAGCCTTGGGGAAATGGGGCAAGAGAGTGCTCTTACCCCCGGTGATCCCCTTAATCAACACATCCAGGGACTCCCCAAAAAGGCGAGACCCATCATAAGGTAGATTGGCTAAGGTCTTACGTGAAGATTGGTCCACCGACCAACATTTCAACCAAACAAGGCGGCGAGACAACACCGCCACGCTGTGCACACGTGCAGCCAACGGAATCAGGTCCAGGTCCGCATCACACAGATACATGACACCCTGGTGGATCTGATCCACCATATCCAGGGTCGCCGCCGAGGCCGAATCGGCCACTAGGACGCGCCTAAGCATCTGCGTCCAACTTGCGATCGCCTGGGCCGCCATGAGAGAAGCAAACAGAGCCTTAAGCATAGAGCCCGTAACAGAATAAGTATGACGGGCAAGAGACTCCAGTCTCCTATCCGTGGCATCACGGAAAACAGGGGAACCCTCTGCAGGAATCGCAGTGGCTTTGTTCAAAACCGCAATTGCATGATCCACTGGCGGAGGCACACACCACCGTTCATCAGTGGCAGGCGAGAAAGGATAACGCAGCTTGAATTTACTTGGTACCGCAAAAGGCTTGCGCAGATCGCGCCATTGATCCTTAACAGCGCGCTGAAAATCAGCATTGCAGGGAAAAACCTGCGGCGTCCTGCGTTTTCTCTGCGTCCCATAAGCCGCCAAAGCAGCGGGGGGACACACTTCGTCCTGCAAACTTAGCGTCTGCTTAATGGAAGCAATCAACTCATCCATGATTGCAAGCTCTTCAGGCGAGCCAGGGGGAGAATTATCAACCCCCTCAACTTCAGCCTCTACCTCAGACCCCACTAGATCAAGAGAGGAGCGGGACCCCGATAGGGGGGTCCCTGCCAGAACAGCCCCATCACCTTCACCCTCAGAATCAGAGGACAGCGCAACTCTGGGCCGTTTAGTAGATTGAGCAGCCACCAGCATTTGCACCTGGGCAGCAAGGCCAGCCACAATAGTGGCTAAATCCCCCCCTGGGGGGGAAACAGCGGTCCCCTGGCTTTCCACCAATACTGTAGGAAACTTGCCCTCCTGAGAATCCATTGCCCCTGTAATGCCAGACAACCAAGGGTTAACTGCCCCCTTTTAGCAAGCGCGGCAAGCGCAGCCCACCGCACCACACTCAGGCACAATGAGACCCCCACAGGGAATATACAAACTGAGTACAGGCAATGGATAACAAGAACAGAAGGATAAAACCTGAGGAGACCCCGCTGCTGCTGCTGCCTCGATCGGTGTTCCAGGAGAGAGGAAGTGATGCTGCCAGGGCGCTCTATGTAAGCCTATGGAGGCTACAAGAAAATGGCCGCCGTGCATGTAAACCATGCGGCCGGAGCGGGCGCCGGTAAAATGGCGTCGATTGGCGCCGAAAACGCCGCTCCACAGTGCATAAAAAACACACACATTACATCCCAATATAAGGATACATGTTAGATCGCCGCAGCGATCGCTGTATATGCCCAAACATGCCAAGAAAAAACATGCCCCACAGCACACAGCTCCTCACACTGCCCAGCCTGACACACACAGTGTCATACAGCTCCCCCCCCCCCTTGCAGCCCACAGCATGCAGCCGAGAGATAGGGAGACAAGCAGTGTGATTAAAGGCAGGTTACACAGTCCCAGACTGAGACCCCCCCAGACAGACAGGTCCCCACATAAATACACTTACCTCACATGGCGTGGGGAACCCGCACAGGCGAACAAGCCGCTGCACATGAGGCAGGGAGAGTCGCAATTCAAGACGCACAAAATGGAGGTCAAGAAACCGCACAGCGTCCGGTGAGGTAGCCACCTCACCAATCATCCCTGCACCGAACAGGGATGGGTCGTTCACTGTGCCAGGAGCGTTACCTGGCTGAACGCTCGATGGCAGACTGGGAAGCCACTGACCCACGACCTGCGACCAGGGGGATCAGCCCGAGACCCAGTCCGCATGATCCTCTTCGTCCGAAGAACTAACTAATGCTGACAAAAATAACAGCTAAGTAAAGGTAGAGAGAAAACTCAAACAAAATATTGAAAAGAAGAAAGAGTCTGGGACAAAAAGTCCCAGCACAGAGAGAGCCAGCCACTCCTGACAAGCTAGACATTAAAACTGAGATATGGTTGCAGGAAGTAGGAGGGTATTGACTGAGGGGACCACCCCTTGAGGGTGGGATATGTTAAAGCTTTATTGTTAACATATTCTGTTGCCTAGCTACTCCTTCGGAGCAAAGTCTAATACCCCATATGTGACGAATATGAAGAGGCGGCGACTGTCGGAGAACGTAAGAGAAATATTGTTTTTGTTTTCACAATTGTCACTCTTTTTTTGTTTATAGTGCAAAAAATAGAAATCACACAGGTGATCAAATACCACCAAAAGAAAGCTCTATTTGTGGGAAAAAAGGACGTAAATTTTGTTTGGGTACAGCGTTGCACGACCTCGCAATTGTCCCTTAAAGTAACGCAGTGCCGAATCGTAAAATAGGGCCTGGTCAGGAAGGGGGTAAAACCTTCCGGGGCTGAAATGTTTAATGAATAAGGTCTTCACTTCAAATACCTAATCATCTAGGAGGGAAATGAAAAAAAAAACAAGATTTTTTATTCCAGTAAGCAATTAAGTATTTAAAGAGAACAGCTTCATCTTCACTCTTTAAAGTTAACATTCACTTTGGTAGGGGAACAAACTCAATTTCTTTAGTAAATCAACCATGCTGTCTCAATTAATCAAGTTTACACTTGAAACCACCATTCCTCTAAGGGCCCTTTCACACGGGCGCTCCGTGTGTCCGCAAATCATCCTATTTTTTTGCGGATGATTTGCGGACTTTAATGTAAGTGAATGGCACTGCGGATGTCAGCGGAATACCATCCGCTGACATCCGATTTTCCTCCTTTCAGTTCTGTTCCGTTTTTTGGAATGGAACAGAACCCTATTTTTTCATCCGTGTAAAAAACGGAAAGGAAGGAAAATCGGATGTCAGCAGTGTCATCCGCTGACATCCGCAATGCCATATACTTACATTATGTCCGCATATCATCCGCAAACGGATGGGATGATATGCGGGCACACGGAGCGGATGACACAAATGTCATCCGCTCCGTGAAAAAAAAAAGTCCCGCAGCGGACTAAAGCAGCGAAGCGGCAGTGTGAAAGGACTCTTACTGCTAATAGTAAAAAAAAAAAAATAGAAAAGTATTTATTGTAAAATAACTTTTTTGTGCTTTAAAAAAAGTACTGATTTAGGTAAACTATTTATATATTTTTTTTACATAAGATTAACTCAACTTTAACCTAAGAATCACACATTTTGTAATTGGAATTATTAGGGAAAATGTGTGAATCTTGAGTGAAAGTTGTGTGAACCTTGTATGAAAAAAATTATAAATAAACCTTCTTATATAAAGACAACATTGTCAAAAACCACTTTTGAATTATCTTGATCTAATTCAGACACACAGTTAACCACTGTAATAAATGAAAAAATAAATATAATTATAACAATTTTCATGTTGTTGTACAAAACAAGTAATTTACACAATTTATTTCAATTGTTTTTTAATGAAGCCTAAACCATATTATTTGTACATACATACATATATAGTTACATAGTTGATGAGGTTGAAAAAAAGACACCAGTCCATCCAGTTCAACCGATGATGTGTGTGTGTGTGTGTGTGTGTATGTGTTTGTGTCAATAGTACATTGTATACCCCTGTATGTTGTGGTTGTTAAGGTGCCCATCTAATAGTTTTTTTTAAACTATCAATGCTCCCTGCTGATACCACTGCTTGGGGAAGAGAATTCCACATCCTTACTGCTCTAACAGTAAAGAACCCTTTACACAGTTTAAAGCCTCGTACACACGCAACGAATTTCCGCCGACCGGTCATCGGTCTTTTGTCCAGAGTGGTGTCTGTTGGTTGGAATGTGCTCTAAACTGCACACAAATTTTCCCGCATGACAGAATTCTACTTCAGAAGTGATGTCATGTGTTGGATTGTTTTCTATGTGTTCTTTCCTCTCTGAGCATGCCTAGTCTTGCTCATAAGATTTTTCCCCATCGAAATCTGTACTAATGAGACGAAAATCGGATGTGTTTTGACGGTAGACAAAAATTTTATAGCCTGCACACAAGGATTTTTTCGGCCGAAAAGTCGGAGTCGGTTGTCGGAAGCATCATACTAACAAGCCGAAAATCGGCAGATCGGTCATCGGACAAAAATTCCCGGCCGAATTTCCACTCGTGTGTATGGGCCTTAAGGTTAAACCGCTTCTCTTCTAATTTTAGTTAGTGAATGGCTTTGTGTCTTTTTGAATTCCCTCTCGCTAAAAAGTTTGTTCCCTATGCTAGGGTCACCAGTACGGTATTTGTACATTGATATCATATCCCCTCTCAAGCATCTTCTTTTCAGAGAGAATAAGTTCAATGCTTGTAGTCTTTCCTCATAGCCAAAGTCCTCCAGTCCCTTTATTGGCTTTGTTCTCTGGACTCTCTCCATTTCCAGCACATCCTTCCTGAGGACCGGTGCCCAGAACTGGACGGCATACTCCTGGTGCAGCCGAGCCAGAGTCTTGTAGAGTGGGAAAATTATCGTTTTATTTCTGGAGTGAATCCCCTTTTTAATGCATGCCAGTATTCGGTTGGCTTTGTTTGCAGCAGCTTGGCATTGCATGCCATTGCTGAGCTTGTCATCTACTAGGGCTCCCGGATCCTTTTCCATCCTTGATTCCCTCCCAGAGGTTCACCCCCTAGTGAGTAACTTGCGTTCGTATTTTTGGCACCCAAATGCATTACCTTACATTTTCCAATATTAAACCTCATTTGCCATATAGTTGCCCACCCCATTATTTTGTTCAAGTCGTCTTGTAACGTTTCCATATCCTGCATAGAAGTTATTGCCCTGCCTAGCTTTGTATCATCCGCAAATATGGAGATTGAGCTGTTTATCCCATCCTCTAGATGGTTTATGAATAAATTAAACAGGATTGGTCCCAGGACGGATCCTTGGGGGACCCAACTTTTCACACCAGACCATTCCGAGTACTCACCATTTATCACCACCCTTTGACTCACCCCTAAAGCCAGTTGTCAATCCAGGTACTCTCCCTATAGTCCATACCTACGTACCTTAGTTTGTACAGTAAGCATTTATGGGGAACTGTATCAAATGCCTTTGCCAAATCCAGATACACCACATCCACAGGCCTTTATCTAGAGGGCAGCTCACTTCTTCATAGAAGGTTAATAGATCTGTCTGCCGCTATGTCGAAGTCTCGCAAAAAATCGCAGATCACCACCATTACTAGTAAAAAAAAAAAAAACAATAAAAATGACATAAATCTTTCCCGTAGTTAGTAGCCACAATAACTTTTGTGCAAACCCATCAAAATACACTTATTGTGATTTTTTTTTTTTTTACCAAAAATATGTAGCAGAAAACAAATTGGCCTAAAATTTTAAAAAAATTAGATTTTAAATTTTTTTTGGGAATGTTATATAGCAGAATGTGAAAATATTGTTTTTTTTTTTTTTTTTCAGAATTATCGCTCCTTTTTTGTTTATAGCGCAAAAAATAAAAATTGCACAGGTGATCAAATACCACCAAAAGAAAGCGCTATTTCTGGGGAAAAAAAGAACGTCAATTTTATTTAGGTACAGCGTTGCACAACAGCGCAATTGTCCATTAAAATAACGCAGTGCCAAATCACAAAATATGGCCTGGTCAGGAAGGGGGTAAATCCTTCCGGTCTTAAAGTGGTTAATAACATATTTTGATATTTTTTTATACATTGGGTTGGTCTCATACTCATGCAATTAAAGTCCCCCTGCTGCAGGATGGGGGTCCTGCTTTCCTTTTTTCTACAATTTGGGATGTGGCATTAATAGTGGTCATTGTTTTGTACCCCTAAACACTAGGATGATACAAAAGACAAATATTGTAAAGCTATGAAACCAATGACTACATCATTACATTTATTTTTTTAAAGTTTATGTTACCTTACCAATGGGCTTCTCTTTTTTCTCATAAAAGAAAAATTTTCACTAGTGCGCTGAGCAGATATACACTCCAAAGCTGGCTGGTAGTCTTTTAAAAGAAAAAATACACACTTTGTTCCAATGCAAGGTCGTTGCAGCTCTCCTTGTTTCCACTGGGTGATGGACAAAGGATCTGTACAACAATTCAAAGGAGACACAAGCACACAGCCGCCCTCACATAATATAGTTTTAATGAAGACAATAGACAAAACTTGTGTTTGATGCACTCACATATTTCCAGATGATACAGGGCATGTACAACCACTGATTCCCTTCTCCTCTCCTGGATGGCCCCTTCAAGTAGTACGGAGCTCGATCGCTGCTCCTAGTGTACCCGATGATGGGACCCAGGTCCTCCTTGCCAAGGCTACGGCGTTCTCAGCCCACTGCGCCTGCGGCAGAACCGCTGGCTTGGTCACCACTGCGCATAAGTGCCGTGGCCCTGCCAGAAGACTATGGATGGTGGGGGAGAGAAGAACAGGACGATATTGCACGCCCACTGTGTTGCTATGACTATGCATTTTGGAGGCGTGGCCTCCTTCCTCAGGTTACACCCACACTAATACCCAACCTCATTTTATCAGCAGTAACCCCTCCTTTGCCCCTCTTCTTAAAGGGGCCATACCAGGAAGAGTTTAATCACAATAGGAAGGGTATAAAAGGGCTAAAAAGCAACCTTACTGGCAATCAAAAATACATTGAATTATCATAACGGGTTAACCCATTTAAAAACTTTAAAAACATGTTAAAATTTATTAAAAACCCTTTAAAAAACCTTTTAAAACGGTAAAAATAAAAAAGAACTTCTGATTACAAGATTTATAATACTTTTAGACGTAGAAAAAAAAAATATACCCACATTTTTTCTTATAAATATATAAACACCGTAATTTTCAAATAAGGGTACACTGACCTCTAGTTCTTCATTTGGCCCTCTCGGGGACATGGAACTCATTTAGACCTCCTGGTGACTCCAAAACACTTAGTAATAGCAACACAGTCAGCGTGCAATATCGTCCCGTTCTTCTCTCCCACACCATCCATAGTCTTCCGGCAGGGCCGCGGTGCCCATGCGCAGTGGCGATGGATCTACCGGGTCTGGTGTGCAGGTGCAGTGGGCTGAGAACACCGGATCCTCAGCTAGGAGGACCTGGGTCCCGCCATCGGGTACACTAGGAGCAACGATCAATCTCCGTACTACTTGAAGGGGCCATCCAGGAGAGGAGAAGGGAATGAGTCGTTGTACATGCCCTGTATCATCTGGAAATATGTAAATGCATCAAACACAAGTTTTGTCTATTGTCTTCATTAAAACTATATTATGCGAGGGTGGCTGTGCGCTTGTGTCTCCTTTTGAATTTTTGTTCTCTTTTTTGCTCCCTTTTGCACAACTGAATACACAATTGGAAGTGTTTTTTTTTTTTTTTTGATAAGTCTAAAGAATACCTGTTGATCTTGCCCGAAACCTTGTGAGTTCATATTCCTGTGCTATCTGCCTCTGCTAACTGTTATCAGTTAAGTTGTTCTCACAGGACTTCAGAACTGAGGTCCTCAATATTATACACAATAGGGGTAAGGTTATATAGTCCTTTCATTTTTCTGTTATTCTGATACAGAAGGGTAAGTAACTGTTGTCATCCTAGGACTGGATAATTTACTGGGTGCAAATAAAGGAAACAGAGCTTGAAAAAAGAAAACAAATGCATCCAACACATTTTAAGGACTGGTAAGCTGTAATATATTAAATGTGTGTATCAGGTGCGCTAACCAATAAACGAGTGCTAAATAACACAAATAGTGATCAAATGTGTGCAATGTGCACAAACTGAAGAGGGTCCTGAGTTTTAACAAACAAATAACCCAATAATATGCTCTGTAAACACGAATAATCACATATTCAATCTGCCTGTTAATATAACAAAAACAATCTTGACAAAATAACGTGGAGAAGGGAATAAAGTTCCCACTTTGGTCTTAGTCGATGCCCAATCGGGAGGAAACGCATCAGGGAGGAGGCGCCACATCATCACTCACAACACAGCACGGCGGTCCGCACTGTTGGCGGCCTCAGCTACAAGTTATCCCGAGGTGGTGACCGAAAGCCTGTTTCTTTTTCATCCATGTAAGTGCATTTATGTTTGCTTAAATAAAATGGTTTAAAAGATAACACACTATTGGTGGTCCCTCTATTACCCATTCATTCTGAGGATTGAGAGCAGCCACCGACCACCAGGAAAGTGATCCATTATCGCGTCTGAGGACGGAAGAGAATATTATGTTGTCGGAACAGTTTTTTCAGCCTTTGACATATACAAATCTGGTAAGAGGCTTACCTTTCCCCCCCCCCCCCCCTCTGGATTGGAAGGTGTGGGTGGATCAGTATTTCTTCCTTTTCCTCGGCATGCGATTCCTGTTGTGGATCCTATTACACATATGCCCTTTAATGTATCTTTCTGGTAAGAAGCTCAGCTTTACAGGTGGTGGGATATCATGCACAGTCCATCTGGCTTCCACACCTTTATTTATTTGCTTCAATCACGGACATTTTCATCTGGATTTTTTTCTGTTTATAATTTTGGGATTGCTTTGTTACACCGTTTTTGTTATATATTTGCGGTTGCATCCAGCACCAGAATGGGAACTTTATTCCCTTCTCCACGTTATTTTGTCAAGATTGTTTTTGTTATATTAACAGGTAGATTGTATATGTGATTATTCATGTTTACAGAGCACATTATTGGGTTATTTGTTTGTTAAAACTCAGAACCCTCTTCAGTTTGTGCACACTGCACACATTTGATCACTATTTGTGTTATTTAGCACTCATTTATTGGTTAGCGCACCTGATACACACACTTCATATTCACGTTCACCAAAATTGGCTCCAAGGTTGCAGCTTCCCAATTATCCAATCAGCGCACCTTCACATTTTATCAAGCTGTAATATATTACATTTTTTTTTTTTTTTTGGGGGGGTTTAGAAATGCTTTAAATGTAAGCAGTGCAAGTACAGGAATTTGACCTGATACAGCAGTGTAGGAGGAAGAAGCAGTACACAAAGCCAATGTGATTACCAGGAGCATGCTGTTCTCAGGAGAGAGCTGGATGACACAAAGATGAGCTCAATAACATGCTGCTTCTCCTTTCACTATCTACTTACACTTTGTGGCAGGTCCAGGATGACCTGGGCTCAGAGGACCTGGGTTGAATGATACTGGCAATCAGACTGAGACCATCTAGCGACCAAAAAAAAATTACAATAAATCTCTGTATTGAAGGAAAAATTGCAGGAAAATTAGGGTTACGCTTCAAAATATGTGTCTGCCATAAAAAGTGTAAGTGTTACTATTTAGAAATATGTAAAAAAAATAAATAAATAAAAAAAAAAGAGTTCCTTGTAAAATAAGAGAATGAATACTTACCTGTCTGGCAGCTAAACCTCCTCTCAACACTAATACTTCTGGGTGTACCAGTAAATTCAAGGTATTTACAAGCTTGTGTTTTAAAAATATATATATATATATATATATATATATATATATATATATATATTTTTTTTTTTTTTTTTTTTTTCTTGTTAAATCGTTTTTATTAAGATTATTTCAAATAGTAACAAACAGGGAAAGGAAATCATAATAATAACAGAGGAAAGCAAACTCATAAAACATTGATATTATGGCCAGTAGTACATAGGGGCAGTTATGCAATCTAACTTCATGCCCATGAAGATAAGCCTTTACAGCATTAAGCAATCCAAATATACAAAAAGCATTAAAACTTATAAGATGGGGTCGCTGATGGCCGTTCTCTAATCGGGCCACCCCCAACCCCCCTGAACACCCCTAATGGGTACACACTGTGTCCAGTTGGGGGGGTAGACCCTTCGACAGCTAAACATCCGTGGATCACCATATATTAGACTGCCATGTACATAGTTCTACAAGATGTTATTTGTGACACTAACAGAGAATATATCAAAGGTAAAGTAAAGGGAATACTCTTTGGTGGTAAATCAAAGCAGGCTAATTGGGCTTGAGACCAGGAGCGGCATTAGGATTCTTTAACCAGTGAATCCATCATTCGCTAAAGATAGGCATTCTATGATCTTTAACAGCTAGTAACTTCTCAAAATTACATTATGTGTTTACCCGTGAAGTAAGTTCCTAAATTTTTGGTGACTCAGGTGATTTCCAATGTTGAGTGATGGTGAATCTAGCAGCAAACAAGATGTGGAGTACTATAGTCTGGTACTTCGGAGGGATCAGATCTATTCCCAAGTTCAAAAGTGCCAAACCTGGCCAGATAGAGAAGGTCGTGCCCAGAAAAACTCCAAGCAAAGCCTCACTTCCTTCCAAAAAAGGTTGAATAAAGGTGCAATCCCAAAGGATATGATACAGTGTACCTACCTTTTTGCACCGTCTCCAACACAACGCACTGGAGGAGGGATAGATATTAGAGAGCCTATGAGGCATTAAGTACGATACATGGTATATTTTCAGAAATTGTTCCCAATGATCAATACATTTAGACAATTTATAGTTGACCGTGATGGCCTTGTGCCATTGTGAATCTGTAAAGGTCAGTTGGAATTCAGATTCCCATTTAATCCTACTTGGGCCTAATGAAGGTGCTTGGGTGTTCATATACAAGTTGTAAAAAAAAAGATATGCCCCGTGTGCCAGATATAGCATGGCCCCTAAGAAAGTTCCATGCCGTAGCAGGGATGGATAACTGAAAGGCGAGTTTGTTAGTTTTGTGAAAATGGCGAATTTGTGCAGTTTTAAAGCAGTCTGCGGGGAGAGAGCTATCCTTAACGCTGAACCAATAGTTGTGGCCAGTCTTTTTCCAATCTAAAGTTGAGAAGGATGGAATGATCCATTCGTAAGCCCCCAATGGAATATCTAAGTTACACCTTTCAAGGGTCTGATGGCGAATGGACAGTAAGGATCACCAGGCAGATAGTGTGGCCGTAATAGTAGGATGTTGGATGCGGTGGGTTGAGGTGGACAAGGATAAGGCAGCTAACAATGCCCCTAGATCCTGGTGCACTAGTAGGGATCTCTCCATGAAAACCCAAAGTTTGTCCGGTGGTTCCTGTAGCCAATATTGCATTTGGTCAAGGAGTGAGGCGGTATGATAGAAGGGGATGTTGGGGAGCCCTGCACCTCGGCTGGTTCTCCGGCTCACCAGCGTTTTAAGGGTTTTAAAAATATTTTAAATGACATCTACATTCATTTGGGTATTTTATATTTGTCTAGAGTTCAGCTTAAAAACACAAGTACATGCAAAATAAGCATTTGAATACTTACTTCACCCGCTGCTGCACCACTGAACACCAATCCAGTGCAAAGGAGTCCCTGGGTTAGGTTTCTTGTTGATCTGCTGAATTCTATTCTGCATTTAGTAGTTCCTCTCGAGGCCAACTACTACGTTACAACAAGATACAGTACTGATGAAGAGGCTGGAAAGAGAAACCACCGAGTGCAAAAAGAAACACAGGAATTCCTAAACTTCCTATGTTGGGGATGTAACAGAAAGATAGTTGTTACCAAGATTTGCTATCACTTGGTGTCTTTGTGACAACTGTGATTTCCTAAAACATTTTCAAATAAAGACTGAATAGGCTTTTCACTTTGCAAGGAATTTACCTGTTGCAGGAAAATTATTCTAAGAGCTTAGTACATGCAGCAAATTTTCACTTTGCAAAGAATACCCAATCAATTGCAAGATAAATAAATTAAATATTGCTTGCACATGATTGGATGATGAAAGTCATTAGAGCTTCACCCCATTCAATAAGCCCTGTGGAAAACTCCGTCGCAAAGTGGAACTTGCCTTGAAAAGTGAACAGCCTATTTGACTTTGGAAAACCAACTCCTTTGTCTCTGAGACAGGGGTCACCAGAACAAAGAAAGTGTCCCCAGGAAGGAAACAAACTACAATAAAAACCTGGTCTGGGTTCCATCCACTCTATCCAAAACTGAAAAAAATGGCTATACATTGTACATTTTAATCTACCAAAGATAATTCCACAACTTGTGAATCTGATTTATTTCATCCTAAAGAATTCTATTTGAAATTTGAATAAAATATGGGTAATAACTATGGTCTGTTTATCTCAAGGAGTTTTAAAGAGATCCTGCCACACAAATAAAACATTCAAGCAAAACACCTAGATGTAAAGAAGAAGGAGAGCACTTTCCTATTTTGCCTTCTGGGCTGCTGAATTCACTTTATTGCTGTGAAATCATTACCCAAAATCAGTTGGGTTTGCAACAATTCTGGAAAAGTTGATCCCTTGTGTTCCCCGTCACATCTCATTGGTTACTCCTGCTGACCTCTGTGTCTTTTCAGATCTCTACAGTGATGTGGAGATCAGTGGGATGAACCAACAGGAGCTGTGAGGGACCAAGGAGGTCAGTACTCCTGAAAATGCTGGTTTCCTGGAATAAGGGAGCATTTCTCAGCATTCTGTTGTGATTCTTTAAACAATATTTGGCCATTGTGGCAAACGTACCTCTGAGTCTGCCCTCCTCCAGTGATGCAAAAGTCTAAGCTGTCTGTAACCACTATGTTGCTGCCACTGCCATATTCTTCTTTTCTTCTTGTGGACACAACATCCTATTTATTCAGTCATTGGGCAGCCATTGATGTTATTCTCCTGTGTGCATGTGCGCTTGAGTTACATTATCTTGCCTCCTGGCTCTTTTCAAGAGTGTACCTATGCACTGCAGGCAATGTAAAAAAAAAAAAAAAATAAATTAAAAAAATATATATATATATACATATACAAACAGTATAGTACTGTGCACAAGTTTTAGGCAGGTATGAAGAAATGCTATAACATAATTTAATTGGTTAGGTGTCTACCTTTATTATAAATAATATGATTAATTAATCATGTCAAGCAGGTGCTAATGATCATCAATGTTATATGTAGGTTGAAACATTCATTACATGAAATAGAAAAAGCTCTGTAGGAGGCTTAAAACTGGATGAGGAACAGGTAAACTCTGCTTCTAAGGTGAGGCTGTGGAAGACAGTTTTATGTCAGAGGTCATACACCACGGTCCTGTGGGATCCATGCCTGGTTCATTTTAATGAACGTGAGCTTGTCCACATTGGCTCTGGACAGGCGGCTGCGCTTGTCTGTGATAACGCCCCCAGCCGATCTAAATACCCGTTCAGATAATACACTGGCTGCAGGGCAGGCCAGCACCTCCAAGGCGTAAAGGGCAAGCTCAGGCCATGTGCCCAAATTGGAGACCCAGAAGGTAAAGGGGGCAGACCCGTCATTCAGTACGTCTAGGCGTGTGCACACATACTGCTCCACCATGTTAGTGAAATGCTGCCTCCTGCTTAGACGTTCAATATCAGCTGGTGGTGCTGCTGCTTGTTGTGGCGTGCTGACAAAGCTTTTCAACATTTCGGCCATGCTAGCCCTGCCTTCTGAGGTGCTGGCGGTGCCCTGGCTGTGTTGGCAACCTCTTCCTCCTCCTCTGCCTTGGCCTTGTGCTTCCACTGTTTTCCCGCTGTCAGGTGGGAATGCCACCAGCAACGCGTCTACCAGCGTGCGCTTTTACTCTTCCGATCACGCTCCAGTGAGGGAATTAAGAGCGGTACATTGTCCTTGTTATGGGGATCCAGCAGGGTGGCCACCCAGTAATCAGCACAAGTTACAATGTGGGAAACTCGGCGGTCGTTGTGGAGACACTGCAGCATGTAATCGCTCATGTGTGCCAGGCTGCCCAGAGGCAACAAAAAGCTGTCCTCTGTGGGAGGTGTATCCTCTGTGTCCTCCGTGTCCCTCCACCAGTGCACCAGTGATGGCCATGAGCTTGCCTGGATGCCACCCTGCTGTGAACATGGTTCCATATCCTCCTCCATCTCCTCCTCCTCATCCTTGTCATCCTCCACAATTGTCCAGCTGTGCCCCTGCTGGACAATTGTGTTCCTGTCATTTGTGGGTGCAGGAACCCACCCTTGGAGCCACTTGTGAATGACTGCCCTGAAAGCCTTGGAAATGATACCTCTTCATCCTCCTCCTCCTCCTTCTCATCCTGTGCCACATCCTCTTCCATTATCGCAAAAAAGTGTTTTTTCAAGAAGGCATAGAAGTGGGATAGATACGCTGAGAACAGCCTCATCGGCACTGGCCATGTAGGTGGAGTACTCGAAACAGCGCAACAAGGCCCACAGGTCTCGCATTGGTGGCCCAGTTATTGGTGGTGAAGTGGTGCTGTTCCGCAGAGCAACTCATTCGTGCGTGCTGCAGCTGAAACTCCACTATGGCCTGCTGCTGCTCGCACAGTCTGGACAGCATGTGCAAGGTGGAGTTCCACCTTGTGGGCACGTCACATATGGGGCGGTGAGCGGGAAGGCCGAAGTTACGCTGCAGCGAGCAGCAGCAGGGTGAGAACGCCGAAAGTGCGCACAGACGGCCCGCACTTTCTGCAGCAGCGCTGACATATTGGGGTAATTTCTAAGGAACCTCTGCACCACCAAATTCAGCACATGCGCCAGGCAAGGGATGTGTGTCAAACCGGCTAGGCCTAGAGCTGCTACGAGATTTTGCCCATTATCGCACACCACCACTGACAATGGGGTACTTTGACGTAGTGGTGGGCTTGAGCACGATATGGCCATATGGTGGGACCAAATCCCCATTTTTATTTATGGATTGTTTTATTTATGGATTGATTGATTTGATAGTCATTTCTTTTGCATGTGTGCGCTATTCTTTTTTAATATGCATCGCACACCACCGGGCCGGGCTTGAGGCTCATTGGCAGCAACCACTCATCGGTCTGCTGTTCAATGCCCCTCCACAACTCCTGCGTGGTGTGTGGTTTTTCCCCCAAACAGGCAAATTTTAAAACTGCCTGCTGTCGTTTACCCCTGGCTGTGCTGAAGTTGGTGGTGAAGGTGTTACACTGACTTGAAGAGGAGGCGGTAGAGGATGAGGAAGCGGAGTAGGAGGTGTTAGGAACAGGAGGCAAACTGAAGCACCCTGTAATCCTCGGTGGTGGAAGGAGATAAAACATCCCTGAATGTGCTTACCGGTCCACGTATCCGTAGTTAGGTGGACCTTGCCACAGATGGCGTTGCGCAGTGCACACCTGATTTTGTCACCCACTTGGTTGTGCAGGGAAGGGATGGCTTGCCTGGAAAAGTAGTGGTGGCTGGGCACGATGTACTGTGGGACAGTCACCGCCATAAGGCTTTTAAAACTCTGCGTCTCCACCAGCCGGAATGACAGCATTTCAAAGGCCAGGAATTTTGAAATGCTGGCATTCAGGGCCAGGGATCGTGGGTGGGTAGGGGGGTACTTCCTCTTCCCCTCCAGTGTTTGTGAGATAGAAAGCTGAACACTTCCACGGGACATTGTGGAGATGGTTGTTGGTGACCCAGGTGGTGGTGTTGCTGGTGGATCCTCTGTTTGCGGGGTGGCAGGTGCCACTGTCACTACAGAGGTGGATGAAGAGGTCGAGACTGCAGCAGCAGAAGAGGAAGCAGGAGGAGCCAGAGACCTTTCTTGGTTTTTGAGTTGTAGACTCCACTGCAGCTCGTGCTTTGCACTTAGATGCCTGGTCATGCAGGTTGTGCTCAGGTTGAGAAGGTTTATGCCTCGATTCAGGCTCTGATTGCACAGCGTGCAAACCACTCGTGTCCTGTCATCATCACATTGTCTGAAAAAATGCCACGCTAGGGAACTCCTTTGAGCTGGCTTTGGTGTGCTCGGTCCCTTGCTGCATTGGGCAGTAGCAGGTGTAGTGTCTAGGGCACGGCCGCTCCACTTTTGCACCCTGCTCCCTCTTCTGCTGTGCTGGTGGCTCTGTGCGACCACCGCCTCTTCCTCCAAACTATTCAGGTCACCTGCATGACGTTCATTCCATGTGGGGTCGAGGACTTCATCGTCCTCCACATCGTCTTCCACCCAGTCTTCACCCCTGCCCTCCTTGTTGGTCTCCACAATTCGGAATTCCACAGCAGTTGGCACCTGTGTTTCGTCATCATCCGAGACGTGTTGCGATGGTCCTCCCATGTACTCATCTTGATAGATAAGTGGTTGGGCATCGGTGCATTCAATCTCTTACACTTCTGGGGCAGGGCTAGGTGGATGGCCCGGGGAAACCATGCTAACAGAGTCATCAAAAAGAAGAAGAGACTGGTGCATGACTTGGGGCTCAGACTGCTTGGTTGATTTGCAGGGGGATAAGGTGAAATATTGATGGACATCGGCTGCAGGTGCCAACTCTGACCTTTCAGCAGAAGACTGGGTGGGAGACAATGTGAAGGAACTGGAGGCACTGTCAGCAACCCAATCTACTTTCGCCTGTACTTGTTCTGGCCTCAACATTTGTAGAGGCGCATTAGGCCCTGCCAAATACTGCTGCAGGTTCTGTCGCCTACTCGCAGCTGAGAAAGGTGTTTCACCTGTGCGTGTAGCTGGCACAGATCGACCACGTCCTCTACTTGCAAAGCGGAATACAACAACAGTATGCAAAGGGTGTATCTCACTGTAACATATGCAGACTAGGCCGCAATTACATTTTTTTCCCCTAAATAGGTTTTTATTGCAAAGCAGAATACAACAACAGTATGCAAAGGGTGTATCCCACTGTACCATATGCATACTAGGCTGCAATTTATTTTTTTCCCCTAAATGGGTTTTTATTGCAAAGCGGAATACAACAACAGTATGCAATGGGTGTATCTCACTGTAACATATACAGACTAGGCGGCAATTACATTTTTTTTCCCTAAATGGATTTTTATTGCAAAGCGGAATACAACAACAGTATGCAAAGGGTATATCTCACTGTAACGTATGAATGAATATCTGAAAAATTATTGTCCCCTTAATTGGTGCTTGTTGAATAGCAGATTTGAAATGCAGTGTCTAAACGCTGTAAGTCACAGTAAAATATGAAGGAAAAACGTTTTTTTCTTTTTTAAATGCAGATTAAGCAGACACATATGCACTGAGCTTGCATTACATGACCGCTACACACCGCATATGCCTAACAGGATGGATACTGTTGTTGTTCTAATCCGCTATTGAATAAAAAAAAAAATCATTTGAATGAAAAACTGAAAAATTATTATTTTTTCCCTAAATACTGAAAAAAAAATTTTTCCCCTTACATTGGTGCTTTTTGAAGAGCAAATTAGAAAAAGCGGTGTCTAAACACTGTATGTCAAACAAAGTAAAATATGAAGGAAAAAAGTTTTTTCTTATTTAAATGCAGATTAAGCAGACACATATGCACTGAGCTTGCATTAAATAGCTGCTACACACCGCACGCCACCCACCTAACAGACTGATGAAAGTTTTTTTTTTCTCCTTTCTCCTCCTTACTGGGCTCAGGTTAGGGCATAAAGATCATGCACTGCACCCCCACACAATATAATCAATGTAGATCGCTGTCTGATTAAAGAAGATTCTTCCTATTCTTTCCCTCAAAGCAATCTCCAGCTTGACCCTACAATAATCTCCTATCTCTCCCTCAGCAGCAGCATCAGGAACCTCTCCCTAGTATAGTTTTAGCAGAGTGATTCGTGGCGCTATGTGACTCGCACCTGTTGAAACATTAAAACCGCGCCAAAACATACTGAACAACGGACAGTGTGCCGAACATACAGTGAAATGTCCGGGTACCGAATACCCAAAAGTCCGGTACGATCCCGAACAATACAGTCCGGGTTCGCTCAACCCTAATTGAGACGTCTGCCTTTTACATGTACATGAATTTTAATGGCATCCCAGTCTTAGTTTGTAGGGTTCAATATTGAGTTGGCCCACCCTTTGCAGCTATAACAGCTTCAACTCTTCAGGGAAGGCTGTCCACAAGGAGTGTGTCTATGGGAATGTTTGACCATTCTTCCAGAAGGCACATTTGTGAGGTCAGGCACTGATGTTGGACGAGAGGCCTGGCTCACATTCTCAGCATACCAAGACATTTTGGACAATTTCATGCTTCTAAATTTGTCCCAACAGTTTGAGGATGGCCCCTTCCTGTTCCAATATGACTGAGCACCAGTGCACAAAGCAAGGTCCATAAAGACGTAGATGTGCAAGTCTGGGGTGGACGAACCCACAGACATCTCAATTGCAAGCCTGGTACTCTACCACCTATGCCACCGTTAAGCCTGCTTAAACTGAACCCACTATCCCTAACTTTTATCCCATCCACTGTGTGTAGGGTGAGATAGGAGTTAGTTAGTTTGGCAGGGAGAGTGTACTCAGCCTAAGAGTTCTTGATGGTGGTGTAGCTGGTAGAATACCAGGCTTGCAATTGTGAGGTTGTGGGTTCATTTCCCTTCATCAGCAGGTGATTTATAAGTGGAATTCTATAGTTAATAATACATTGCTGGCAGGGAGAGAGATTTTTGCTGAGATCATATATATATATAGGAACTACAGTTTATATCAGTTTATGTCAGTATTGCTGAAAAAAATGGCGTGGGGTTCCCCCTAAAATCCATACAAGACCCTTATCTGAGCACACATGTCAGTATTGCTGCAGCAGGTGACATACATCGCAAAAATGCGCCACTTTGCAGGCACATTTAGGGGCCCCTCCCAGGCACAATATTTAAAGGAATTTTTCATTTTTATTGTTTCACTTTAAGCATTATTAAAATCATTCCTCCTGTAAAAACAATCATTTTTTAAAAAAAAAAATGTTTTGCACTGATTCATGTCCCCCAGGGCAGTACCCAGGTCCCCATACACTTTTTTAGGCTAATAACTTGCATTTAACCACCTTGGCGGTAATCCCGAGCGTGACTCGGGGTGGATTTTTCATTGCAGGAGCGGTAACCCCGAGTCACGCTCGGGGTGGATGTGCAGAGAGCGCAGCGGTGTTCTCTTACCTTCTCCTGGCGATCCAGCGATGATCTCTCATTGCTGAGATTGCCAGCCGAGAGTCCCACCGCTCCTCCGTCCTCCGTCGGTGTGATCACTTCCTAGTTCCGTTCCCTGCAGCAGCAATGCTGCATGGGAGCGGAACTAGGGAGGGAAATTCAAAAAAAAAAAAACGTTGCACAAAACACATTTTATATTTTATATATATATATATATATATATATATATATATATATATATATATATATATGCATATATATATGCATATATATATATATATATATATATATATATATATATATATATATATATGCATATATATATATGCATATATATATATATATATATATATATATATATAGCGGTGTATATATATATATGTATATATGCACACACACACACATATATATATATATAAAATTATATTATTGATTCAATTATAATTCATGCGTTATATATTATATATATATATATATATATGTGTGTGTGTGTATATATATATATATATATATATATATATATATATATATATATATATATACACACACACATATATCTATATATAATATATAATGCATGAATTATAATCTAATCAATAATATAATTTTATTATATATATTATATATTAAATAATAAAATAATATTATTGATTTGATTATAATTCACGCGTTTGTGTTTCAAATTGATCACATCTGGGATATCTACTAGACTCTTGTTTTGGTCAGGTTTAAGTCAGTAATTACTAAGAATTGTAGGCCTATAATACATAACGCCAAATTTCCATGAAAACAATTGTACAGCTTTTGGTATGTAATTCCTGACATAATCATACCGCCAGGGAGGTTAAGCCTTTAAAATTAGGACTTTTGATTTTTCATGCTCGTGTCCCATAAGTTTTAATGGAGTTTGCATGTTCGCTAGAACATTTCCCCTGTTCGAGATGTTCTGGTGCGAACCAAACAGGGGGGTGTTCGGCTCATCAATACCAAATCAGCTGGGAGGGAAATAAATCTAAAAAATACTTTTTTTCCAGTAGGCAATTGGGTATTCAAAGAGAACAGCTTCGTCATCACTTTTTAAAGTTATCATTCACTTTGGTAGGGGAACAAACTCAATTTTCGATTTCCTAAAACTGGAGAGTGAAAAATCTGGTGCAGCTGTACAAGGTAGCCAATCAGCTTCTTACTTTAGCTTGTTCAATTACACTTTGACAAAAAAAAGTGGAAGCTGATTGGTTTCTATGCAGAGCTGCACCAGATATTGCACTTTACAGATTTAGTAAATCAACCACAATTTCTTTATTGAATTAACCGTGCTGTCTCAATTACTCAAGCATACACTTAACACCACCATTCTACTTACTGCTAATAGTAAAAATAAAAAATAAATTATTTATTTATTGTGGAATGCTCTTAACTTTATTATGCTTTTAAAAAAAACTGATTTAAGTGATTTGTTTTACATTTTTTTTTTTACACAAGATTCACTCAAATTTCACCTCAGAATTATACATTTTTATAATTGGATTTATTTGGAAAAATTAATATGTATCCCAAATGAGTCTAACAGTGTAAATAAAAACAGCATTTCTTGTGTCTTAAAGTGGAGTTCCACCCATTTTTGGAACTTTAGATCTTTGTAATCCCCTTTAAAATGGCTTTTACCAATGGAAACTTTTTTTTTTTTTTTTGCTAGTAAATACCTTAATTTTGGCTTTATTCCTCCTCTCCTCACTTCCTGGTCCGATCGGCGATGACGTCATTCGGCGATCCGCAGTGTCTGCTGGGATGTATTCTACTTGCAGTAGCTGTATCTGTACTGAGCCGTGCCTGCCCCGCCTCCGCCCCGCCTCCTCTCATTGAATTGCATTGTATGAATGTATTAAGGCTGTTCTCTGCCCAGCCTCCGCCCCGCCTCCTCTCATTGAGTTGTATTGAGAGGAGGCGGGGCGGAGGCTGGGCAGAGAACAGCCTTAATACATTCATACAATGCAATTCAATGAGAGGAGGCGGGGCGGAGGCGGGGCAGGCACGGCTCAGTACAGATACAGCTACTGCAAGTAGAATACATCCCAGCAGACACTGCGGATCGCCGAATGACGTCATCGCCAATCGGACCAGGAAGTGAGGAGAGGAGGAATAAAGCCAAAATTAAGGTATTTACTAGCAAAAAAAAAAAAAAAAGTTTCCATTGGTAAAAGCCGTTTTAAAGGGGATTACAAAGATCAATGTATTCCAACCTATTAAAAATGGGTGGAACTCCGCTTTAATAGTGTAATACTTTAACAATGTCTTGCCTACATATGCAGTGCAGAAATTCAATTTTTCTTCTGGCATCACTATCTGTAGGGTTGCTCTTGGTAAATAGCTTTGAAGATATTGAAAGTGAAAATAGTGATGTCACAAGAAAATGGAATTTCTGGACTGCATATTTGTTCTGGTTCAGTGACTCAAAGTATTGAAACCTCAACAAAAACAAATAGAGCTATCAGCCATATTCCAAATGAGAGGTCAATAATAGGGTGTTATATATTTTTTGTACAGGAAAAAAATGAATCTCTGTTAAACTTATTCATTAGTAATAAAACGGGAATTAAATTGAACCCCCATGCCAACATTTTCTTAAAAATGGTGTGAGGTCCCACCCAAAATCTATACCAAAATCCATACCCATCCGAGCATGCAGCCTGGCAGGCCAGAAAGGGGGGTTGAGTGAGCACTCCCCTCCTTAACCATACTAGGCCACATGTTCTCCATGTGGGGGGGTTGCTTTGGGGTAGGGGGGCTCTGCCCCCCACCCCAAAACACCTTGTTCCCATGTTGATGGAGACAAGGGCCTGTTCCCCACAAGCATGGGTGGTGGCTGTGGGGTTCTGCGGGCAGCTAAACCTTGTGGGCAGCCTTCCCAGAAGAGTTGAAGCTGTTATAGCTGCAAAGGTTGGGTCAACTCAAAATTGAACACAACAAACTAAGACTGGGAGGCCATTAAAGTTTACGTGCGTTGTAATATTGTAATATGGGGGACAATCAGCTCAGCGACAGATGCATTTCTCCAGTGATTCACTGCAGTCAGGTATACATTTTAAGGGCATGGCAGCCCATTTTTATTAAAAGGCCAACATAAACAGTCTGTAACATAGGTTTTCCCTCGCAGGGGTTCTTCTCCAGTCGATACAAAAACTGAAAATACCAGCCCACCTGGCTCTCACACTCTCGTGCAGTTTTCCAATAGCAGTACCCCTGCTCTTTTCACTGGTCCCCAGACCATGAACTCCATGAAGCTGGCAGCTTCACTCTGGCCTTAGTCCTCAGGCTGTCTCCTGTCTCTTCAGACACACACACACACACACATGTGCTCCGGCTACCACCTGCAGCCACTGACTCCCGGAGAGTATCGGAGTCCTCCTGACTCCCCACGAACAGACCTCCTGTCTGTTGGCTAAAGCAGTCTCCAACTGGGAGCCCTGATGTCTTCCTAGACCTTCACTATAAGGGCTGTGTGCACCTGACTCTGAGCACACACCCTGCTGGTCATCAACAAAACATGGACACAGAGTTGGAGATTCCGTCCCTTCCAAGACACTTTGAAATCTCCAAACTACAGAGCCCCTTTCAGGTAAACCAAAACCCGGAGAAAGCTGCAGCAGCAGTCTTCTCCACTGCACATCTATGCGCTGTAGTCTTGCACAGAACCACTGTGCACACTCTGTGTCCTTTATGACCACTTTCTCCGTGACAGAGTCTCCACCTGTCACAGCGTATAAAGGCAGGCGTTTCAATACTATTGATAATATGGTGTATATGCAGATATAGACTTATGTATTCTAGAGATTTGATGTTGAAATTGGGGCTCTGTTGGGGCTAAGCCATGACTTCCAGGACTCCTTGTTCTTCTTTACACTACAGATAGTTCTTAATGACAGTAGCTATATGTTTGAGGTTGTTGTCCTGCTGCAGAATAAATTTGAGGTCAATTGCACGCCTCCCTTATGGCATGGCATGATGGATACATATCTATCTGTGTTTCTCAGGTTTGAGGACACAATTCTGACCAAAACTCCAACTCTATTTGCAGAAATGTAGCCCCAAACTTGCAAGGAACCATCACCATGCTTCACTGTTACCTGCAGACATTCCTTATTGTACTGATCGCCAGCCTTTCAGCAAACAAACTGCCTCCTGCTACAGCCAAATATTTTTAATTTTGACTCATCAGCCTAGAGCACCTGCTGCCATTTCTCTGTACCCCAGTTTCTACGTTTTTGTGCATAGTCGAGTCTTGTTTTCATGTTGCAGTATAGCTTTTGGGCTACATTTTTTCCATGAAGACCACTTCTTGCCAGACTTCTCCAGACAGTGGATGGGTGTACCTAGGTCCCACTACTTTCTGATGTTTCTGTGCTTACGGCACTGCTGGACATCTTCCAATGTCAAAGGGAAGTAAACATCATGTGTATTTCATCTGCTGCATTAAATTTCCTTGGCTGACAACTGCGTCTATGGTCTTGCTTGTTTCTTTGTGCTTTCTTAAAAGAGCTTGAACAGCACATATTGAAACCCAAGTAAAAACGAAAAAAAGAGAGAAAAGCACTCTAAGTGCAGACAATATTTATTCTTAGATAAGGCATAAAATGTAGCAACTCACTAGAAGCCATGTTATACTTTTAGTGTAAATTCAAAGATTGTAGGTTTTTCCTCTATCCGTCTATGCCGTCTATCCATACATGAAGCAGTCCATGGCTCAGCGGTCCACCACAGGAGAGAGGGAGCCAGCTAACTCCAGCGGCGGTTTGCGGTTGGCGTCCGGAACAGCCGCTGCAATGTACAGATGAAGGGTGTAATGCGGCCCCGTCACCAGGGAGACTGGAATGCTAGGCGTGCACGACGCGTTTCTGAGCATGCGCGAGGTCCCGTACGGACCTGCGCACTCTTTCATCAGGTGCTAAAGTGCCGTGATTCTCATAGGGTTTTTATAAGGCAGGACTATTTTACTAGAGGACAGCCCAGGGGGAGAAAAAGACTGATAACCTAAAGATTCATATAAGCCAGAACAATCATATATAACACCACAATAGCACACATTAAAAATTATATAATATATTAAAAAGACTTATATATATGTATATATATATAAAATAGCAAAGCTGGTTAATCCTATACAAAACACATGGATAATAAAAGCAGGGGTAAAACCAATCACCCTAGAAAGAAAAAATGATGGTATATCCCACCAAAGCTTTATATAAACAGGCAAGCAATGCAGGGTAGACACCATCATTAAACATAGGTCTATTGATGTAAAAAAGAAACAGTGAAACAATATTACAAAATTACAAAATGGTATGTACATCTAGCTCTTCATTTAACCCCCGAGGTGAAAGAGCATCCAGGGTATAGATCCAGAACGTTTCTCGCATACAAAGTTTTGAGAAACGTTCTGCTTCTGACAATTCTTTTGGAATAGATTCGATGACCCAAATTTTTAAGCCATCAGTAGACTTGTCATGGATTTCTGAAAAATGTCGCGGAACGCTATGGAGATCACATCCACCTTCAATGAGGCGGCGATGCTTGCCAAACCTCTGCCTCACCGGTCTAATGGTGCGACCCACATAAAGCAGCTGACACGGGCATATTAGACAGTATACCACATATTCGGTTGAGCAGTTATAAAAGCCTTCCAAGACATAAGTTTTATCTTTATGTGTAAAGTCTTTTTGGCCATGTTGTACAAAATTGCACATTTTACACAACCTTTTACGGCACGTATACATGCCCTTAAGGGGAATCATCCATAACAGGTTATTAGTAGAGTTGAGCGGACACCTGGATGTCCATGTTCGGCGGGTTCGGCCGAACTTTAAAAAAAAGTCCGGGTCCGTGTCCCGGACTTTTGCCAACTTTTCCCGGACACTGAACCCCATTGAAGTCAATGGTGACCCGAACTTTCAGGCACTAAAATGGCTCTAAAACACCAATGGAAAGGGCTAGAGTGCTGCAAATGGTAGCAAAACGTTGTTAAGAGCATGGCAAGTGCTCTGCAAACAAATGTGGAAAGGGAAATAACTTAAAACAACAAAAAAAAACTGAAAAATAAAACAATGTTCTTCATCTCTGAAGGACGAGGCCCATATGGAGTAGGAGGGAGGTTGAGGTGGTGGTGGATGTGGCGGTCTCATAGGCGTGCGCACAGGGTGTGCCGGATGTGCCTGGGCACACCCTAATCACCTAGGGCACATAGCATTATCGCTCTGTTTGCCAGTGAGGAGATGGGAAAGATCTCCCTCGGACCTGCTCTGCTCTATTTATCTTTGCCAGCAGGGAGAGTAATGTATCAGGGCCATGTACATGTAGGCAAACACATGCATGTGTATTTCAACTTTGGGGTGCACACCCTAATGCAATAGGCTGCGCACACCTATGGGCGGTGTAGGTGGAAGCGGCGGGGGAGGAGGACCAGGGCCGGATTAAGAGCATCATGGGCTTGGTGCTGAGGATTTTGAAGGGCCTTAGCATGCACCCAGAGGAGGAAGGGTGAAGCCATGCATGCCTAATTCAACATGGGATGCTGTCTCTGAAGCCCATAAACACATCCATGCATCGGCAACTGTCCCTCCTTGTCCGGCCTTCGGGCTGTGTGGGGAGGTTCTGAGGGAGCTGCCTGGGGAAGCGAGCATAGAAGCCAGACTTCTGTGTTTACAAGTGACAGAAGAGCGGTAACAGTGAATATGGCCAACCCGGGGCCTATATAAAGGTAGGGGCCTGGAGCTGCAGCTCCAATAGCCCCTACGTTAATCTGGCCCTGAGGAGGACGAGGTAGCCAACACTGCTTCTTTTCAGAAATTTTAAATGAGGGTAAACCCCAAAACAGTGAGAAAGAGCAAAAATAGAACAATGGCTGGGTAAGGTCGGTATCCATCCCTATTCTGCACAAGGTACGGAAAAGTCCCGTGGGATCCATGCCTGGTTCATTTTAATGAACGTGAGCTTGTCCACATTGTCTCTGGACAGGCGGCTGCGCTTGTCTGTGATAACGCCCCCAGCCGTGCTATATACCCGTTCAGATAATACACTGGCTGCAGGGCACGCCAGCACCTCCAAGGCGTAAAGGGCAAGCTCAGGCCATGTGCCCAATTTGGAGACCCAGAAGTTGAAGGGGGCAGACCCATCATTCACTACATGTAGGCGTGTGCACACATACTGCCCCACCATGTTGGTAAAATGCTGCCTCCTGCTAAGACGTTCCATACGAGCTGCTGGTGCTGCTGTTTGTTGTGGCGTGCTGACAAAGCTTTTCCACATTTCGGCCATGCTAACCCTGCCTTCTGAGGTGCTGGCGGTGCCCTGGTTGCGTTGGCGACCTCTTCCTCCTCCTCCTCTGCCTTGTGCTTCCACTGTGGCCCCGCTGTCAGGTGGGAATGCCAGCAGCATCGCGTCTACCAGCGTGCACTTGTACTCGCGCATCTTGCGATCACGCTCCAGTGAGTGAATTAAGGACGGTACATTGTCCTTGTAATGGGGATCCAGCAGCATGGCCACCCAGTAATCAGCACAAGTTAGAATGTGGGCAACTCGGCGGTCGATGTGGAGACATTGCAGCATGTAATCGCTCATGTGTGCCAGGCTGCCCAGAGGCAACGAAAGGCTGTCCTCTGTGGGAGGTGTATCGTCCGTGTCCTCTGTATCCCCCCAGCCACGCACCAGTGATGGCCATGAGCTGGCCTGGGTGCCACCCTGCTATGAACATGGTTCCATCTCCTCCTCCAGCTCCTCCTCCTCATCCTCCTCATCCTCCAGAACTGTGCCCCTGCTGGACAATTGTGTCCCTGGCGTTTGTGTGTGCAGGAACCCGCCCTCGGAGCCCCTTGTGAATGACTGCCCTGAAAGCCTTGGAAATTTTACCTCTTCATCCTCCTCCTCCTCCTCCTCCTCATCCTGTGCCACATCCTCTTCCATCATTGCCCAAATTGTTTTTTCAAGGAGGCATAGAAGTGGGATAGTTAAGCTGACAACGGCGTCATCGGCACTGGCCATGTTGGTGGAGTATTCAAAACAGCGCAACAAGGCACACAGGTCTCGCATGGAGGCCCAGTTATTGGAGGTGAAGTGGTGCTGTTCCGCAGAGCGACTCACGCGTGCGTGCTGCAGCTGAAACTCCACTATGGCCTGCTGCTGCTCGCACAGTCTTTGCAGCATGTGCAAGGTGGAGTTCCACCTTGTGGGCACGTCACATATGAGGCGGTGAGCGGGAAGGCCGAAGTTACGCTGCAGCGTTGACAGGCTAGCAGCAGCAGGGTGAGAACGCCGAAAGTGCGCACAGACGGCCCGCACTTTCTGCAGCAGCTCTGACATATCGGGGTAGTTTTTAAGGAACCTCTGCACCACCAAATTCAGCACATGCGCCAGGCAAGGGATGTGCGTCAAACCGGCTAGGCCCAGAGCTGCTATGAGATTTCGCCCGTTATCGCACACCACCAGGCCGGGCTTGAGGCTCGCTGGCAGCAACCACTCATTTGTCTGCTGTTCCATGCTCCTCCACAACTCCTGCGCGGTGTGTGGTTTTTCCCCCAAACAGGCAAGTTTTAAAACTGCCTGCTGTCGTTTACCCCTGGCCGTGCTGAAGTTGGTGGTGAAGGTGTTACGCTGTCCGGATGAGGAGGCGGTAGAGGATGAGGAAGCGGAGTAGGATGAGTTAGGAACAGGAGGCAAACTGAAGCGCCCTGCAATCCTCGGTGGTGGAAGGACATGCGCCAAATTGCTATCCGCCTCAGGCCCATCCGCCACTTCATTTACCCAGTGTGCCGTTAGGGAGATATAACGCCCCTGACCGTGCTTACTGGTCCACGTATCGGTAGTTAGGTGGACCTTGCCACAGATGGCGTTGCGCAGTGCACACCTGATTTTTTCCCCCACTTGGTTGTGCAGGGAAGGGATGGCTTGCCTGGAAAAGTAGTGGAGGCTGGGCACGATGTACTGTGGGACAGCCACTGACATAAGGTTTTTAAAACTGTGCGTCTCCACCAGATGGAATGACAGCATTTCATTGCCAAGAATTTTGAAATGCTGGCATTCAGGGCCAGGGATCGCGGGTGGGTAGGGGGGTACTTCCTCTTCCTCTCAAGTGTTTGGGAGATGGAAAGCTGAACGCTTCCACGGGACATTGTGGAGATGGTTGGTGACCCAGGTGGTGGTGTTGCTGACAGATCGTCTGTTTGTGGGGTGGCAGGTGCCGGTATCACTACAGATGTAGCTGGAGCGGCCGAGACTGCAGCAGAAGAGGAAGCAGGATGAGCCAGAGACGTTTCTTGGTTTTGAAGGTGTCTACTCCACTGCAGCTCGTGCTTTGCACTTAGATGCCTGATCATGCAGGTTGTGCTCAGGTTGAGAAGGTTTATGCCTCGCTTCAGGCTCTGATTGCACAGGGTGCAAACCACTCGTGTCCTGTCATCAGCACATTTTCTAAAGAACTTCCACGCTAGAGAACTCCTTTGAGCTGACTTTGGTGCGCTCGTTCCCTTGCTGCGTTGGGCAGTAGCAGGCGTAGTGTCTAGGGCCCGGCCGCTCCGCTTCTGCACCCTGCTCCCTCTTCTGCTGTGCTGGTGGCTCTCTGCGACCACCGCCTCTTCCTCCAAACTACTCAGGTCACCTGCATGACGTTCATTCCATGTGGGGTCGAGGACCTCATCGTCCTCCACATCATCTTCCACCCAATCTTCACCCCTGCCCTCCTTGTCGGTCTCCACAATTCTGAACGCCGCAGCAGTTGACACCTGCGTTTCGTCATCATCGGAGACGTGCTGCAATGGTCCTTGCATGTACTCATCTTGAGAAATAAGTGGTTGGGCATCGCTGCACTCAATCTCTTCCACTTCTGGGGCAGGGCTAGGTGGATGGCCCTGGGAAACCCTGCTGACAGAGTCCTCAAAAAGAAGAAGAGACTGCTGTATGGCTTGGGGCTCAGACTGCTTGCCTGATTTGCAAGGGGGTGAGGTGAAAGACGGTTGGACATTGGCTGCAGGTGCCAACTCTGACCTTTCTGCAGTAGACTGGGTGGGAGACAATGTGAAGGAACTGGAGGCACTGTCAGCAGCAAACCAATCTACTATCGCCTCTCTGTGTTCTGGCCTCATCACTTCTAGAGGCGTATGATGCCCTACCAAATACTGATGCAGGTTCTGTCGCCTACTAACACTTGAGGAAGGTGTTTCACTTGTGCGTGTAGCTGGCACAGATCGACCACGTCCTCTCCTTGCAACAGGAGCTCTACCGGCAGCACCACGACCCAGGCCAGGCCTAAAGGGAGGATGAGGAAGAGGAGTAGGAGGAGTTGGGAACAGGAGCCAAACTGAAGCGCCCTGCAATCCTCGGCGGTAGAAGGAGATGCGCCAAACAAATTTAAAAAGGTGTATCTCACATGTTGCGATACAGACTATCCCGCAATTTAATTTTTTACACTCAAACAGGGTGTATCTCACACGTACAAACACAATCTAGGCCCCGATTACAATTTTTTGTACCCTAAAGGCAGGATGAGGAGTAGGAGGAGTTCGGAACAGGCAGGAGGCAGACTGAAGCACCCTCAAATCCTCGGCAGTATGAGATGCGCCCCAAAAATTGGAAAGGTGTATCTCACACGTACCGACACAGACTATCCCGCAATTTATATGTTTATACCCAAAGGTTTTGATTAAATTGCGGAATAGAAAATATGATCAAAAAAAGTGTATGTATCTCACACGTACAGAACCACACCAGGCCCCAATTACTATTGTTTGTACCCCTAAAGGCAGGATGAGGAGTAGGAGGAGTTTGGAACAGGCAGCACCCTCAAATCTTCAGAAGTATGAGATGAACCCCAAAAACTTGGAAAGGTGTATCTCACACGTACCAACACAGACTATCCCGCAATTTAATTGATCCCCAAAGGTTTTTATTGAATAGCTGAATAGAAAATATGATCAAAAAAAGTGTATGTATCTCACACGTACAAAACCACACTAGGCCCCAATTACTATTGTTTGTACCCCTAAAAGGCTGAATGAGGAGTAGGAGGAGTTTGGAACAGGCAGCACCCTCAAATCTTCAGAAGTATGAGATGAACCCCAAAAACTTGAAAAGGTGGATCTCACACGTACCAACACAGACTATCCCACAATTTAATTGATCCCCAAAGGTTTTTATTGAATAGCGGAATAGGAAATATGATCAAAAAAAGTGTATGTATCTCACACGTACAAAACCACACTAGGCCCCAATCACTATTGTTTGTACCCCTAAAAGGCTGGATGAGGAGTAGGAGGAGTTTGTAACAGGCAGCACCCTCAAATCCTCAGAAGTATGAGATGAACCCCAAAAACTTGGAAAGGTGGATCTCACACGTACCAGCACAGACTATCCCGCAATTTAATTGTTTATACCCAAAGGTTTTTATTTAATAGCGGAATAGAAAATATGATCAAAAAAAGTGTATGTATCTCACACGTACAGAACCACACTAGGCCCCAATTACTATTGTTTGTACCCCTAAAAGGCAGGATGAGGAGTAGGAGGAGTTTGGAACAGGCAGCACCCTCAAATCTTCAGAAGTATGAGATGAACCCCAAAAACTTGAAAAGGTGGATCTCACACGTACCAACACAGACTATCCCGCAATTTAACTGTTCCCCAAAGGTTTTTATTGAATAGCGGAATAGAAAATAGGATAAAAAAAGTGTATGTATCTCACACGTACAAAACCACACTAGGCCCCAATTACTATTGTTTGTACCCCTAAAAGGCTGGATGAGGAGTAGGAGGAGTTTGGAACAGGCAGCACCCTCAAATCTTCAGAAGTATGAGATGAACCCCAAAAACTTGGAAAGGTGGATCTCACACGTACCAACACAGACTATCCCGCAATTTAATTGTTTATACTCAAAGGTTTTTATTGAATAGCGGAATAGAAAATATGATCAAAAAAAGTGTATGTATCTCACACGTATAGAACCACACTAGGCCCCAATTACTATTGTTTGTACCCCTAAAAGGCAGGATGAGGAGTAGGAGGAGTTTGGAACAGGCAGCACCCTCAAATCTTCATAAGTATGAGATGAACCCCAAAAACTTGAAAAGGTGGATCTTACACGTACCAACACAGACTATCCCGCAATTTAACTGTTCCCCAAAGGTTTTTATTGAATAGCGGAATAGAAAATATGATCAAAAAAAGTGTATGTATCTCACATGTACAAAACCACACTAGGCCCCAATTACTATTGTTTGTACCCCTAAAAGGCTGGATGAGTAGTAGGAGGAGTTTGGAACAGGCAGCACCCTCAAATCTTCAGAAGTATGAGATGAACCCCAAAAACCCCAAATATCATTCAGCTCTGCTGCAGGCCACAATTTAATTTTTTTAACCCAAGGCTGTATATTGAATAGTGGAATAAAAAAAAGTGTATGATTTTTGAAACCACTCAATAATAGCACAAGTGAACTGAACACAGCAGTGTATGATCAGTCAGCACAGCACAGCTGAAGGAAAAATGCTGCACACAGTGACTGATAGAAAAATACTTTTCTCCCTCCTCCTCAGTGGGCAAAACTAAATGTGTTCACTGCACCCCACACACAGCAAAATCGATGTGGACCACTGACACCTGCCTATCTCCAGCCTCTCCCTAAATGGATTGATAAGATCGTAGATCGGTCACTGAAAACCCCTCCCACACAGCAAAATCGATCGTAGAAAACTGACCCTAAAAATCAGCAGCAGCCTCTCTGTAAAAGGATTGATAAGATCGTAGATCGGTCACTGAAAACCCCTCCCACACAGCAAAATCGATCGTAGAGAACTGACCCTAAAAATCAGCAGCAGCCTCGGACTTATAAAGACTTGGTCACATGCTTCAGATGGCCAATCACAGCTACTAATACATTTGTAGGCATGGCTGGGATGGCTTAAAGCACACCAGTTAAACGCTTGTTGATTGGCTGTTGAAAGCCCGCCATGAAAAGCGCGCCAATGCATGCAAAACCCGGAAATAAAACGACCGAACACGGATTTTTACCCGAATATACAGTAAAGTTTTCGGGTCCGTGTTCGGGTAACAAAAAAACAATTATTAGGTACGAACACGAATAATACAGTCCGTGTTCGCTCAACCCTAGTTATTAGTGGTCTTAATATTTTTTAATTTACTTGGCGCTATTTTGTTTTTAAGGTTTGGAGCCCTCCTGTATGTCACTTTAAGTTTATCACAGACGACAGAGTTTAACCACTTTACCACTAGAGCATTTTGCTGTCTTACGTCTGGGCCACTTTTTGCGATTCGGCGCTGTGCGACTTTAACTGACAATTGCGCGGTCGTGCGACACCGTACCCAAACGAAATTGATGTCCTTTTTTTCCCACAAACAGAGCTTTCTTTTGGTGGTATTTGATCACCTGTGCGATTTTTACTTTTTGCGCTATAAACAAAAAAAGAGCGTTTATTTTGAGAAAATAACAATATTTTTCACATTTTTTATATGAAATTCCCCCCAAAAAAGATGTAAAAAACAATTTTTTTTTAAATTTTTGGCCAATTTGTTTTCTGCTACCTATGTTTGGTAAAAAAAATCGCAATAAGCGTATTTTGATTGGTTTGCACAAAAGTTATTGCGTTTACTAACAAAGGGAAAGATTTTTGTCATTTTTGGTGGGTTTTTATTTAACGCGCAATGGCGGCGATCTGCGTTTTTTTTTGCGGGACTGCGACATTGCGGCGTACAGATTGGACCCTTGACTGACATTTTTGACACTTTTGGGGTACCAGTGACATTACTACAGTAATCAGTGCTATAAATATGCACTGTTACTGTAAAAATGACACTGGCAGGGAAGGGGTTAACTTTATTGGAGAGGGAGGGGTTAATGTATGCCTGGTGCTTACTGACGTGTGGGGGGGAGGTGACTTTGTGAGACAGGGACAGATCGGATGTCCAGCTATGCTGAACAGTCCGATCTGTCACTCCCTGTCACTGAGGAGATCCGCCCGCTTGTGTTTACACAGGCGGGCGGATCTCCACACTAGATCCCCGACGATCGGGGCAGAGCAGCGGCGATTGCCACTGCTCCTCCCCTGGCGCCGCCTACAGGGGAGGAGTCTGACGACGTAGGTCTACGTCGTCAGACGGGAACGAGCCACTTTGCCGCAGTTCTATTACAGTACTTAGCGGTAAAGTGGTTAAATGAGGATCTTGTTTCAAGATGTCCCAATGTTTTAACAGTATCTTTTCCATTTTTTTATATTGACAATGAAACCTGGTGACAAACCGCACCGGGTGATTCTCAGTAGTGGCCCTAGAGCTAGGAGGTTTACCGGGAAGGTAGTCCTCATAGGCTTGACTTAGGTGTAAGATAGACCCTTGATAAAGTCACATGTGTTTGTGATGCAACACGTCGGGACGCCGTGGTGACGTCACTTCCTGGTCGATGGCCGTGACTGGAAGTAGGAAGCTATTTGTGAGAACGAGTGCTGTGACCGCATCAGCGGTTTTAAAGATTACATAGAAGGCGTTGTTTGTTTTGATTTGATGTATGTGCAATTTTTATTTACCTAATTAAATTGTATGAAATACTACACCATGAGTTCCTCTCCCTGATTGTTTTGGCATATGAGCATCATTACCCGGGTAGCAAGTATCCCCTATCTGAAGTCTGTACGGTGATTGGGACTGCGAGACCCCCAGGATCTGGAGGAGATACCCTTAAAAGTCTGCAGGTTGACAAGCAATACCTGAAACGCTCTTAAGAGTGTTAGTGGAGGCGAGCGGCCATTGCACTCATTTCTTTGGAGATCTCAGCTCACCAATAGAATCGCACTGGGAATCACCGGAATTATCTGTTCTTACACCGATTATTATTTTGTTTGGGAATTTTTTGGACTTTTTATTGATTTTGCATTGCATGGTTCACTTTGTTAATTTGCACTTCTGGAATTTTATTGAAGAGCTGACAGTGGTTCACTCTTCAGAGGACATTTTTTCTGCTTTATTGCATTTTTGATTTTGATATATCACCATTTGATATCTTTCACCTTTATCATTGTGTCACTTTATTTCTGCTTCACATAAGGAAGTACATTGGTTCACTCTTCATAGAGCACCTTCACTTTTTGGAATATATTGTTTTTCTTCACTATTTTTTCGACACTAGCCATAGTGTCTGTTTCAGTGTATGTTGTACACTTTATATTTAATTACTCACCACTGTTTGCACTTTCCATCCCCAATTTGTTATTGGGTTCACTATTACCATCACCTTTAATTAATTATTTACACCAAGTATGTTATATTGATTGATCTTCCCACCATTTTATTGTCTAAATGAGCTACTTAGAGTGATGGTTCATCGGTTATAGAGCACCTGCGCTGATATTTATGCTTTATATTTCCTGACTGTATGTGATGACACTACATTATTGGCTGTAGGTCTCTGGTGCTCCATTCTATTGGATCCTTTCTCCTCCAAGGGATCTGGTTCCTTTTTTCTTTTTGGCAGCGCATAGATCTATTTCTGACTTAGTTCTGTCTTATAAAAACCCTATGAGAATCACGGCACTTTAGCACCTGATGAAAGAGCGCGCATGTCCATACGGGACCTCGCACATGCTCAGAAACGCGTCGTGCACGCCTAGCATTCCAGTCTCCCTGGTGACGTGGCCGGTTTACACCCTTCACCTGTACATTGCAGCGGCTGTTCCGGACGCCAACCGCTGCTGGAGTTAGGTGGCTCCCTCTCTCCTGTGGTGGACCGCTGAGCCATGGACTGCTTCATGTATGGATAGACGGCACCCTCCAGAGGAAAAACTTACAATCTTTGAATTTACACTGCCTGTATAACGTGGCTTCTAGTGAGTTGCTACATGTTATGCCTTATCTAAGAATAAATATTGTCTGCACTTAGAGCTCTTTGCTCTCTTTTTTTCGTTTTTACTTCAGATTTCTTCTTTTCTGTGGAGAGCAGCTCAGTGCCATTGGATTTTTCACATCTAAGACTATACATCAATGAACTTTGTGGTATTTCATTTTATATTTTAGTATTGTCCATTAGTTCTTGTGATATTTTCCATCCCCCATTCCCCTCCCCCTAATTTAATTGTCTCCCTTTTACCCTTCATATGCTGGCGGTTTTAGCGCTCTTACATAGTGTTTTTTTTATTTTTTTAAACCCAAGTAGGCTTTGCATTCTTTCCCTGAGAAATACCTTGCTGATGCGAGTATAACTACCTTGTGTCATATTGCTGTGCTCAGCCTTGCCATAGTGGATGACCTGTGACATGAATTTGTCCATCACATCTCTAACCTTAGTAGTAGAGTTTGACTGTTCCTCACCCAGTTTTAAGCTTCCTACACAGCTGTTTTCTGTTTCAATTAATCACTGTATCTCAACCTTTCTTTGAAATTGATGATCATAAGCACCTGCTTGGTATAACTGGTTAATCATACACTGAAAGATTGTATTAACATGCCTTATTATATTTCATATATATTTCAGTTTATGCCCATTCTGTGATGGAGTGTGGGCCCTTGCATTTGCATGGTAACGAGCCAGACTGACACTCATTCATACGGCCCTGGACATCAGACAGCTGTGTTTTGCATTTAGACAACATGTTAAACACCTTTTCATTCATTCATTTGGACACTTGACAGGGTTAAGTCTGCGCATGGAAATTACTGACACCACCTAAACACATTTGACAATTGCTTGTATTAACACATGACAACTGAATACAGACAGAGCGACTTGTCCCACAAAACACAGATTCAGATACAAGAACACCTCATATTGACACAGATGCATAGCGAAAACAAAAGCCCTTTCATGTACTGTTCTGTGAGATATGTGCTATTGTTAATTTGACTGATGAATTGTAACCAGTTTGGAGCAGTCTTTCCCGCTCAAAACGTGCCTTAAATATGAGCGAAACTTGCAATAAAATCAGTTGTGTCTGCGCTAAGTTTGAGTGCTATGTGTCGTCATAAATCCCGGCCGGATGAGGGACAATTCACTATCTAGGGGGGGTTAGCAACTGAAGGGCTGTATATCATCTTGTAATTGCCTCCTGACGAGATTTGAGCTAACAGTTTTGTGTCAGAAAATTGGAATCTGCCATAACACAGCATGGGGTGAGTAATTATATTTTTTTATTATTATTGCCACCCTATACTGTCAGAGCAGATAAACGGTACCCAGTTAACCACTAATTTTAGCACCTCCCGGGAATCTGATATTCCCAAAGATAAGATGGGGTCTGATACTCCAGGGCCTGAAGCCCCGAAGATAAGATGGGGTCTGATATCCCAGGGTCTGGAACCCGTTTACGAAGCAGTACTGTGTGTGATAGTGAATTCTCCCTCTAAAAACGTGTATATTTGCTGTATAGTGTATTTTTAGTCGATATAAGATTGCATACCATTGTATAGATGTCTGTGGAGATTGTATGTGATATTAAGCTGAGCTTGAAAGTATAAACTTGCCCACCCAGGATAGTTAACAGCAAACCATAAATCGGTTGTAGATAAATCTGATTAGAAAGTCGCAGGAAACCACATAAGTTGGGAAACTAGGTTTTCCAATAAAGTCTAAATACTGACCTCACCATCCCTATATATAGTATATATATATATATATATATATAAACCTTCAAACTCAGCTGATCTCACTTTGTATTCTGAGCTTAGATAATGGGCAATTCTCAAGGTAAGGGGAATCTCAAAAAAAAAAAGAATGATGAAATTTAGGTTTGGGAAAATTGTATGAAAATTGTATCGTGTATGGGCAACCTTAGATCCATGAATCGTTATGTTGTGTTTGTTTTAACACTGTTCCTAAAGGTGCTGTATCAGCAAAGCATTTCATAACACTGAATGAATACTGATTGCATAATAATTTGTTTTGTGTTTATTACTTATGTTTTAAAGTGATGCGATTTTGCCACGAAAAAGGTAACAAATCCGTACTATGCTGGTCATGGCAGCTTTTAGAAGCAAGGAAATATATATTTGGTGTGTAAAGTGTGACCTTGACCTTAAGGACTAAAATTGTATTTCTATCCTTAAAAAAATCGTAAGCAATGTTGAACTTTTATCATTAAGGTTTTGTGTCACCGACCTTTTTTTATCACTGACATTTAAAAAAAAAAATATATATATATATATATATATATATTTTCTGGTGCCTTTTTAGCAAACAACCCCCCCACCTCCCCCCTCTCCTATCTGTGACACAGATAACTGCAAAAGGGATTGTAAAGAGTTGCATTGTCATACAGATTGACTAAGCTGGGTGAACTTGAAGAGGAAAGTACAAAAGAATCTGTTAATTGTATATGCAAATGTATATTAACTATCAGTGTTGCTTTTGTAGAAAAAAAACAGTTTTGAAGGATGTTCCAAATGGGTGAGAAGAATGGTGATGGTGACGTATGGGTTCTTGTATCCAAATGGGAAATTGCTAATGTTTATTTTTGAGCTGCTCATTTTTTAACCATGGTGAACAATAATAATTTTTTTCTTTAAGTTTATGGTATACCATAATATAAAAAAAATATATAGAAATCCACGTGGTAATAATTAATTTGACATTAACAAATTTTGGTATTAGAGAAGTGCACTGTTAGGAAGGAAAATGTTTGACATGCTTACTGTATGCTAAATTCCTCTAACCGTTGATTTATTTTTAGGAGGAAAAGTAAAATGTTTTGTTACTAAACCTTTCTTGATGCTTATTCCTCAGATAAGTTTAATTTGAGACTTTCAGAACGAACAATCACAGCCTTCAACGACAACTCAACCTTATGGGAGTATTGTTTACAAATTGTTTTTTTTTCTGATTGATTAGACTGTTTTTATTGGGTGTCAGATATTTGATGTGTTCTAATTTGACATATATGAGCTCTGGCATTAATGCTTTAGATAATTAAGCATCTCTTATAAAGTTTTCTTTTAGGATATTGTGAAAAAAGAAAAAAAAAATAGGATGGAATTGGATGACTTGTTGATAGTGTGTTAAGAATTATAATGAATTTAAGCCAGCGTTACTACTTTGAGATGTTACTACTTTGATATTGTTAAAGATTTAAAATTTTAAGGTAACCTCCTGCTTTGAATTCAATTAGTTTCCAAGCCATCTCTTTTCATTCTAAGGTGACTCATTGCCCAGGCTTTGCATATAAATTGTCCTTGAAGTCAGATCCTGTGTCTCCAAGGCTATTTGTTTTCAATTTCCTGCTCGGTGTCACTGAGCAAACTGTGCAATCTCTTATAAATTTATGTTTGCATGAGTATTCACTTCTAGCTGTTTTGTATGTCTCTATGTGTCCATGTACACAAGACAGCTTGAATTTTACTCCCTGCTGTTCAGTGATCACAGCATCTTAGCCATGCAAGGGATTCTCAGTTCCAGGTAGCTGCCTGCTTGGGTGAGTCAGAGGACTGCAAGCTAACCCATCTCCACCTTTGGAGGAATACAAGGCAGTTCAACCCCTCCAAGGGCCCTCACCATTGTTGCATGTGTGGACATGCTGTGTTCTCACAAAATAGTGCCATTAGGTATCCTTCCTGTCTTAAAATTACCTGCCTTCCTGTAGGCCCTAAACCCTAGTGCTGCGACTAGCATTTATTTTGCTGCCTGCCTGTAAGGCCAGAAGCCCAGTGCCGCAAAATACTCCTGCCATTCTTGTAAAACTTGTATTCTTGTCTCTGTACTTACCTGCTATTCTTGCTAAAGTCAGAATGACTCCAGACCGTCCCAACCCCATGAATCCCTAAATTCTCATATCTAGAGATTGTGCAAGAGGAATATGTGGCAGAATTAATTGAAAAAATTAAACAGTGATTATGGTGATATTTTGATCTCGTTTCGTTTGCCAACAGGTGCACCGACCCACCCATTCAAGCCTGGAGACAGAGACCTGGTGAAGGCCCGCCATAAGCTGACGTCGCTAGACCCACCCTACGGACCTCCTGCGACAGTTCAAGCAGTGACCAGAACAGCGGTATTGACAGACAACTCCCCAGTTTGGATCCACATATCAAGACAGAAGGAAGCCCCACCTCTGGACCCCACGGTTGAGGATCGGAGATTGTGACGAGCACCAGACAACTTACCGGAGATTGTGACGAGGACCAGACAAATTCCAGCTGGATCTAGACAGACGCATTGGTACAATGCCAAGGGACACCCCTACTCCTGGAAGACTTCGCATTCGTGCAATAGTGGTACGCTTTGTAGCAAGCTAAGCACTAGTAGCCACTGTCTGGTTACTTGCAACATGTGCTCACCACCCGGAGAATCTCTCCTCATTTTTGCCCTTCCTCACCCCAGGAAAAGAGAGAGACACGAGACATTCATGTCTCCACTTTACAGTCGAAGTCAAGCCTATTGGACACAAAGGACAGTGTTTTACGTTGTAACCGCCAGGGACTTAGTCTGACCGCTCTGATGACGAGGGTCGAAAGGGAATTTTTTCCTCCCATTGAATGTGGGGGTTTATTTTTGCCCTTTCCTGGCAAAGGCTTTAGGAGATGTTGAAAATTCACATGCTATAGTCAACAGGTGGAATGTGCTGCCATGGTCTATTTGTAGTGACTTTATTTCCATAATATGGAGTTGGATTTTTCAGGCCATGGATTCTTGCAAGCTATGACCCTCCCCATTGAACATGTCTGTTTTTGATTTGATAGAATTCTAAGTTATATCCCTATGTGCACACAACCAAGTCACCAGCCTACATACACTTTAGAATATAATGTCACCTGTTCTATGCAAGTCAGTTACCAATAATATGACATGCACTCATACAAAAACACAACCCAGGTATGTCAAGAATGTCCAGCTCATTTATAGTTTGATATATATCCCAGAAGGGCACATAGTGCTATTCAGAGACTCTAAGTGATCCCACCGTTATGAATAAAGTTGGGATCAAAGGTTGGGTTGAAAGATTGTATTAACATGCCTTATTATATTTCATATATATTTCAGTTTATGCCCATTCTGTGATGGAGTGTGGGCCCTTGCATTCGCATGGTAACGAGCCAGACTGACACTCATTCATACGGCCCTGGACATCAGACAGCTGTATTTTGCATTTAGACGACATGTTAAACACCTTTTCATTCATTCATTTGGACACTTGACAGGGTTAAGTCTGCGCATGGAAATTACTGACACCACCTAAACACATTTGACAATTGCTTGCATTAACACATGACAACTGAATACAGACAGAGCGACTCGTCCCACAAAACACAGATTCAGATACAAGAACACCTCATATTGACACAGATGCATAGCGAAAACAAAAGCCCTTTCATGTACTGTTCTGTGAGATATGTGCTATTGTTAATTTGACTGATGAATTGTAACCAGTTTGGAGCAGTCTTTCCCGCTCAAAACGTGCCTTAAATATGAGCGAAACTTGCAATAAAATCAGTTGTGTCTGCGCTAAGTTTGAGTGCTATGTGTCGTCATAACTCCCGGCCGGATGAGGGACAATTCACTATCTAGGGGGGGTTAGCAACTGAAGGGCTGTATATCATCTTGTAATTGCCTCCTGACGAGATTTGAGCTAACATACACCTAACTCTCATTCCTACAAAATTACTGACTTTGTGTAAGTGTAATAAGCGTGCAAGTGTAAGAATTGATGCTGGTTTGAATCCAAAGGGTAGTCCCACCAAATATTGACTTGATTTATATTTTTCTTATGTTCTCTCACTTTGCGTTTTTTAAACTGATAAAAAATACACAATTTAAATATATATTTTTTTTAATGAATTCTTACTTTACAGCATACATGTATGGCATTGGCAGCTGCAGAAAACACAATCCACTGTAATAGCATTGACTACTTACATACAGTAGGCGACATCTTCTTTCAGAGGTGTAAGATAGACATCATTTGCTGCCAGAAACAAAAGAGTATTGGACGCTACCATCCCTCCACCACTCAGGTATTACATTATATTTTTATCAATGAACACTAGGTTCACTCTAAATGACTAAGGTGGGGAAATTGGGTGAATTAAATCATGAGTGGCAGAGGGACCGGAGTGCCCTTATCTCTTTTTTTTTCAGAAGGAAGTCACTCCTACTCCTCTGAAAGAGAGCACCATTTACTCGATGTAGCAAATGCTACTACAGTGGATTGCGACATCCCCAGTAACAATACATTTATGATATATAAAGGATAGGCTTATTCCAAGAGTTCTATTTTAATTTACTAAGGGTTCATTCATGTTCCAATCAGTCTAGTAGCAGGTCTCCTCATCAGAGCTAAGACTAGTAAGCCAGTTAGAGAAGTTAATGCCTGAGCCTTCCAAATATTTTCTGAAATGCCTCCTTCACATCATTATTTCTCAAGCTATATATCAAAGGATTTAACACTGGGGTTATAACACCATAGACAAGAGAAAAATATTTTAGATTGGAGGAAAATATTTTCTTTTGCCCAATATACATGCTTATACTCGTCCCATAAAACATAGATACAACAGTCAGGTGAGAAGCACAGGTTGAAAAAGCTTTGGATCTTCCACCAGTAGACCGGATCCCTAATATTGATGAAATAATAAGGATGTAAGACACCATAATGAACAGAAGTGGGACTACAAGTATAAATAAACTCACAATAAACATAGTTACTTCGAAATAGATAAGGTTTCCACAGGCTAGCTCTAAAACCGCCAGCATCTCACAAACAAAATGGTCTAGTTTGTTTGCTTTGCAAAATACCAGAGGCCTTAAGAAAAAAAATGGGACAACTGATACAAAGAAATTCCCATGCCACATAATAATTATTATGTTCATACAGATTTTCCAGCTCATGATGATGTTATAATACAAGGGGAAGGATATTGCCACATAACGATCGTACGCCATCACCGCCAGTAAAAAAGACTCAGCGCTTCCTAGGAATCTGCCACTGTACATTTGCACCATGCAGCCTGTGGTGGAGATTGTCCTTCTAATGGAAAATATATCTATGAACACTTTTGGAAGAGAGCTGGATGAGAAGGATAAGTCAATAAATGCTAAATTGCAGAGGAAAAAGTACATAGGTAGGTGAAGTTTAGGACTGATGACAATTGCAGTGATAAGAAAAACATTTCCAAAAATTATAAAAATATACATCAGAAATAAAGCAGTAAAGAATAACACACAAATCGGCATGTTCTGAGAAAATCCAACTAGGATAAATTCTTTAAAGAAAGTTTGGTTCTTAAGTTCCATGTTTTAAATAAGGAAACTTAGGGTATTGTCCTGATATCCTGCTGCATAAGTAAAAAAAAAAAAAAAATGACTGTGTTTCCTGAGACACAAGACTTTGGTTACTATAACTAAAAATTAAAGGAAACCTAAAAATATATTTTTGCTTCTAAAAACTTGATTTATCACCTGAACCCTAGGCAGATACAGTGCCTTGAAAAAGCATTCATACCCCTTGACAGTTTCCACATTTTGTCATGTTACAACCAAAAATGTAAGTGCATTTTATTGGGATTTTATGTGATAGACCAACACAAAGTGGCACATAATTGTGATGTGGAAGTAAAATGATAAATGGTTTTTACAATTTTTTTACAAATAAATATCTTAAAACGGTGGCGTGTATTTGTATTCAGCCCCCTGAGTCAATACTTTGTAGATACCGCAATAGTAAGTGGAGAGGTCACTGTCCATTTTCTCAGGATAGCCCTCCTGGCGGTCATATAACACGTGATTAACCACGGTTTGTTGTGTATTAGTATACACTTTTGCTGTTTTGGCAGAGAGGAGAGTTTAATGTCTAAGTTTCTGAAGAGTAATGCATAGATGTCCTTATTAAGCGTAAACCCCATTGTTCGGGACACCAGTTTCAGTACCTGATCCCAAAAGCTAGAAATAAGTGGGCAAAGCCATAGTTTGTGTAGCAGGGATGGTTCAGGGTCCTTGCAAAGAGTGCATAGGCGGTGGTCTGGAGCAGTTGACAATTTTAGGTGTGGGATATAGGCACGGTGGAGGATTTTAAATTGTTGCTCTCGCCAAAACTCATTATGCACGTGAGTGCTAGTGGTATTATAGCCTTGGAGAATATACTGATTCGCTTCAGAAGAATGTAGTTCCTTGTTCCAGTTCTTCGCTATCTTGGATGAAACAGTTCTAGTGAATTCCGAGTTCAGAGGTCTATATAGGTGGGAACCCTGATCTTTTATAAACAACATACCCCAATATACCATGTGGATCCTGTTTCTGTCTCTATTGAGATGTACTTGAGTGAGCGACTGCTCACCCACCTAAATTATAATTCCTAGTAATTTTATCAACTCCCTATTTGAAAAATAAAAAGTTAAGGGCAAAGAAGAAGTTTTCCTTAAACATTTATGATTGCTTCATTTTACGTCTAAGATTAATGGGTTGTGTACACACTGCTGATTGGCCCTATTAGCTCCCCTGTGTCCGCCTTCCAGACTGTTATGCTTGGGGATTGGAAGGATGCCGTTTTCAGTAAGCCATGTTGAGTTATTTTGATTTATATTGTTTTGTTTAACAGTGTTATTGACTGTATTATATGAAATTAGATTCTAATACTAAATGTGTTTATTTTTAGAGAATATTGTCTGTACACCTATACCCTTATGGTGCTGAAGAAGCTTTGTGCAAAACGCATTAATCAGTGATCAGACGAGAACTTATATATCTATGCAATTGTGATATGTATTATTTCAACTTACTTCAGCATACATTTCATATCTAAGGTGTACACAACATACATACATTGTAAGGAGATCTTTATCTCCTGTGTGTTCTTGTGTGAGCTGAGCCCCAATATAGGGCCTGTCTCCTCTTTTAATAAGATATGTTTTAAATGATTGTTTAATAAACTACATTTTATGGAAAAACTACTGTTGATATGTGTCTCATTTTGTGCCTTTAAAGTCCAATCCACATATATACAGTATATAGATGTTTCTTGTGAACACATGTTTATGTTTTTTTTTTTATTTCCAGCAATATATAACATTTTTGTTTTTCGGGGTTTAGATACGGTTTAAATTTAAGCAGTGTAAGTACATTTATTTAACATGATCAACCTTTTCTGGTTCTCTTCCTATCTTTTATTTGGCTATTCGTTTTTATCCTATTTTTTTGGCTAGGGTTATGCTTTGTAAAATGTGTCTGCTATAAAAAAAAAAAAATTGAAAGAGAACCTGCTGAGAGTACAATTTCACTACAAGTGTTGTAAAATGTAAACGATAAAAAAGAGCTCCTTGTAAAATACGAGAATTAATACTTGCCAGTCTGGAACCTGGGCCTCCTATCTTCACTTATATGTCTGGGTGTACCAGTAAATTTCAGGTATTTTCAAACTTATATTTAAAAAAATACTTTTAATGACAGCTACATTAATTTGGGTCTTTTATGTTTGTCTAGAGCTTAGCTTAAAATAAAAAAGAGCTTGAAAAATAAGCATTTAAAACTTACTTAACCTACTGCTAAACCACTGAATGCCAACCCAGTGCAAAGGAATCCCTGGGTTAGGTGTCTTGTTGATCTGATGAATTCCATTCTGCACTTTGTGGTTCTTCCTGAGGCCAACTACTACGTTACAACAAGATGCAATACTGATGTAGACCCCTACTGAAGTAGTCAACGCCTGACGCAACGCGTATAGGGGGCAGAGCCTGTCAATCGACGTCACATCATTTTATCGCGGCCACGATTGCTGTGAACGCTGTTACAGTTTGCACTGCTCAAGTGCCTTTTTTGTAAGTTGCTTACCTTTTAAATAAATATCCTTGGATTTTATAATTTTATATAGAGAGCACTAGATGTGTTTCTTTACTTCCTCATGTATCTATGCTTTATCCGGAAGCGATCCTTTGTCTGTATCTGTCATGAGCATCCAGCCCTAGGTCTCCATCTGACTACTATTATCCCAGAAGGGAACTGCTTAATCTGACCCACTGGTGATACAGGAGTCAGGTGAGAGGCTTGATTGCATGAGTGGTGGAGGAACACAAAGCACTGGGATTTGATCTATGAGCACGGAAGGTGGACACTGCTGGATTTATCCTGACTATTTATGGACTGCTTCTACTGCACCTGATTTTTTTCACTGATTTATTCCTTCCTATACCATTTGTTTTAACACACGGAAGGTAGACACTGTTGGATTCATTTATGGATGTTTCATATTGCACTTTTTGATGAATTTCTTTACTAATTGAATTATTTATTTATTTATTTATATATTTATTCTTGCACATTATTGTCTCATTTATTGATGTAGTGATCTGGCGCAGCACTTTTATTCTGTTTTTAATACTGATGTAGAGGCCGGAGAGAGAAATCACTGCGTGCAACAAGGGACACAGGCATCCCTACATCTCCTATGTTGGAGATGCAACAGGAAGTGAAAGGAAACCTCTACAAATTGAAGTGAATTCCCCTCTTACATAGTTGTCACCAAAACCGGTGCCCCATTAAAATATTTGCTATCACTTCTTGTCTTAGTGACAACTGTGATTTCCTGTAATGTTTTGAGGTTGATTTAACAAAGAGAAAAAGGCTGTTCACTTTGCAAGGAAGTTACTTTTTTCACTTTGCAAGGAAGTTACTTTCGAAAATCAACTCCTTTGTCTCTGAGACAGTGGATACTGGAAAAAAAAGTGTCCCTAGCAAGCAAACAGACCACAATAAAAACCTCACATGGGTTTTAATAATTTCACACTCGATCCAAAACTTAAAACCAAAATGGCTATACAGGTTTTAATCTGCCAAAACTAAATCCACACCAGTCACAGTCCCGTGAATCTGATTTATTTAATCTTAAAGATTTTTTATGTGAAATTTGAATAAATTATGGTAAATAACCGACCAGTTTAACCAAAGTCAAGACATTTAAAGAAATCCTGTAAAATATTTAAGCAAAGGACCTACCTGTAAATAAGAAACAGAGTACTTTCCTTTTCTGCCTCCCATGCTGCTGAATTTAACTCCGTTGCTGAGGAATCATCATCCAAAGTCTGTTGAATTGATGACACTTCTGGAAGTGTTGATCCGTTATGTTCCCCTGCACATCTCATTGGTTTCTCCTGCTGACCTCCTTGTCTCTTCAGATCTGCACAGTGATGTGGAGATCAGCGGGATGAACCAATGAGAGTTTTGGGAGACCAAGGAATTCAGTACTACTGAAAGTGCTGGCTTCCCAGAATAAGGGATTAGAGCAGTGTTCAACAGAGCAGGCAACAGAAAAGGTAAGTATTCTGTTTCTTCTTTACCAGTATGTGCTTTGCTAAAACTTTTTTAGTTTTGTGACTCTTTAAACAACATTTGACCATTGTGGCAAACTTACCTTTGAGTTTGCTCTCCTCTAGTGATGCACAGTCAGAGCTGACTGTAACCACTATGTTACTGCCACTGAATTATTTTTCTGTTCTTCTTGAGGACTCAGCATCTTATTTCTTCAATTATTGGGCAGCGATATTACTTCTGTGTGTATGTACACTAGAGCTGCATTGTCTTGCCTCCTTGCTCCATTCTTTTCATGAGTGTACCCATGCACCACAGAGAGTGCAAAAGTGCGAACAAATTTGAACAGAAAGGTTAAGGTTTTCTGTGTGTATATATATATATATATATATATATATATATTTATACACCATATATATAGATATATATATAGAGCAATGGAGGCATACAAATTCTCTTCCATGAAACCATCAAAAAAGTTCTATATGCTAACATGTTTTTAAAATTTCCGCTTAAATGAAGGACAGTAAGGAGGGGTAAAGAGGAAAATATCAGTTACATAAGAACATAAGAAAACCAAAAATTCAAGAACAAAACTACATTAGCAGGTAGAAAAAAGCAGGTAATACATATGTTAAAATAAAAAACTGATATAAGTAAAAAAAAGCAATATGATTTAAAATTGCTGACAAGAAAAAAAATTGAGCTACTGAAAAATTGTGTTTCGGGCCTTGAGCACCAATGACATTAGCCAAGGCTGACAGGTTTGTTAAACTAATTTACATTTCTGAATAAATCTTTATATTTTATTTTCTACTGAAAGGGTTTTTTATTAACACTTGCTTCTATGTGCAGCCATGCAGTAGTTATAATGTATTGGTGCTGATTGTTTAACAGTGGAGAAAAAAAATGAAAAAAAGAATTGAATATGTTCTCTTGGAGTCTAATAAGAATTCTTGTATAATTTTTCAATAAAATTAAAGGTGAGACCAGACTGATTGCTAGTTTTGTGCTCAATTTCTTGTCTCCAGGTTTATTAGATGAAGTTGGGAGATAGAAAGTCTATTTTTGGCAACCTGCTTCCCCCAAAAAACACTGCATGAATGTATGAATATGAATTTTTGAAAGCCACACTCTTTGGTTAGTCAGATACAGATACTGATATGTACGCACAGCTTAGAACACAGTTCCTCTTCTATAATTTTCTGTTATGTTTCTCTTCGACTATATAAATATTTTTTTGTATCTGATAAATGCACCGTAGAGATGAATCAACCCCTAAACAATAGACATAATTTTTGTTGTCAAGGGGATCTTGAACAACTGATTTGAATAATTTCCCATTGGAAAAAATAAAAAAATAAAAATCCCTTGCCACTGAACAATATTCACCCATAATGGATAAACCTCATCTTCACAATTTTGTTATGTGAAAGCTGCTATTAAACATAAGCTAATTCTTAAAACACTTGACAAAACATAGTCATACCAGGCAAATTTATTAAGAGTATGTGCTGAGGCTCTTATGACTATATGCCCCCCCTCAGCCTCATCAGTTTTTTTCTGTTGGCCACCCTGGTCCCTGAGATGACAAGGAAGAATAGAAGATCATCCAGTGTTCCTCGATGTAAATTAGCAAGAGTGTCCTTTAGAGCTTTGGGATAAAACATGGATGACCAAATATTGGTGGCCACACAAAAAAATTAACACGGGCCCAATTTGGACATTTTTTACTTCGGGTGTTCTCACTTTTGTTGCCAGCAGTTTAGACATTTAGACATTAATAGCTGTGTGTTGAGTTATTTTGAGGGGACAGCAAATGTGCACGTGCACTCCACTTCTTTGGTGGACCATGGAGCAACAATTCTTGGCCAGTCCATCACCTTTACCCTCAGCTTCTTTAGCAAGGCAGTGGTCATCTTGGAGGTGTGTTTGGGGTCCCTGTCAGGTTGGAATACTGCCCTGCGGCCCAGTCTCTGAAGGTAGGGGATCATGCTCTGCTTCAGTATGTCACAGTACATGTTAGCACTCATGGTTCCCTCAATAAACTGTAGCCCCCCCAGTGCCGGCAGCACTCATGCAGTCCCAGACCATGACACTCCCACCACCACGCTTGACTGTAAGCAAGACACTCTTGTCTTTGTACTTCTCACCTGGTTTCCACCACACAAGTTTGACTCCATCTGAACCAAATAAGTTTATCTTGGTCTCATTAGACTAGAGGACATGGCCCCAGTAATCCATGTCCTTAGTCTGCTTGTCTTCAGCAAACATTTGTGGGCTTTCTTGTGCATCATCTTTGGAAGAGGCTTCCTTCTGAGACGACAGCTATGCAGCCCAATTTGATGCAGTGTGTGTCGTATGGTCTGAGCACTGACAGACTGACTCCCCCACCCCTTCAACCTCTACAGCAATGCTGGCAGCACTCATACGTCTATTTCCCAAAGACAACCTCTGGATATGACACTGAGCACGTGCACTCAACTTCTTTGATCGACCATGGAGCAACAATTCTTTTTTTTAGATCCCCAGAGAGTTCTTTGCCATGAGGTACCATGTTGAACTTCCAGTGACCAGTATGAGAGAGTGAGAGCGATAATACCAAATTTAACACACCTGCTCCCAATTCACACCTGAGACCTTGTAACACTAGCAGGTCACACTTGGGAGGTAAAATGGCTAATTGGGCCCAATTTGGACATTGTCACTTAGGGGTGTACTCACTTTTGTTGCCAGCGGTATAGACATTAATGGCTGTGTGTTGAGTTATTTTGAAGGGACAGCAAATTTACACTGTTATACAAGCTGTACACTCACTACTTTACATTGTAGCAAAGTGTCATTTCTTCAGTGTTGTCACATGAAAAGATATGAAAAAAAAATGTACAAAAATGTGAGGGGTGTACTCACTTTTGTGAGATATTGTAAATACACTGTGTAAATGTTTGCATACAATTTTTCCTTAAAATACCTTTTCTCAGATCATTTCTGGCCAGTCCCGTGACTTTCAGCCACTCTCCCCCTCGGATCTCGGCCCCTCCCTCTGTAGCCCTTAGCTCATGGGAGGAAAGCGGCCAGAGGTCACGTGACCAGTCATAAACAATCTGAAATAAGGTATTTACATATGCAAAATTGTATACAAGCATTTACACAGTGTAGGATGGCTTAGTAGAACAGAGGGGTCGTCCGGCAGTAATATTTATTTGACATTACAACCACTTTACTGTTTCTGTATAATACATGGATAAATAAATAGATTTAAAAATTGGTGACCGTCACTGGGATTTATGTTGCCCCAGGGACCACGTTCTGTAGAATGAAACGTACGTCGGGTGGAAATGGTAACGGTGACATCTTATCGTCAATGCTCTCCATCTTTTTGTGAGCATAATGGTACTGGGTTATAAATTTAACCTCACCTAAGGCCGACAAATCAGATGTGGGTTTGGCAATGCGGTGGTGTCTGCATTCCTCAAAGGCCATGTGGACCAGGGTGGAGTCATACCCTTTATCCAGGAACCTGTTGATTAGGACTTGGCCCTGCACCTCATAGTCCTCTCCAAGGGTACAATTCTTCTGGAGTCTGGTGAATTGCCCCTTGGGGATATTTTGTATCCACTTTGGATGATGGCAACTTCCAGAGTGGAGATACGAGTTGCCCGCAGAGGGCTTGAAATGTGTCTTGGACACAATCCTGCCTCCTCTATGGGACAACTCGAGATCCAGGAAAACCGAAGCAGTGGGATCGATCACATGTGTGAAGGTAATACCCATCTCGTTGCTGTTGCAAAACTCGATGAAAGGAGCTACGGTGCAGGGGGGCCCATCCCAGATGACTATCACATCGTCGATATATCGACCGTACTAGATCAAGTGGGCCGCAAAGGGGTTATTTCTCCATATTCATGTGTCCTCCCACCAACCCATGGTGAGGTTGGCATAGGACGGAGCAAAGGACACGCCCATGGCTGTCCCATGCACCTGTAAGAAATAATCACCTGAAAATTTGAAGTAATTGTGTTCTAAGCAAAACTGGGTGCTATCAGTGATGAATTGGGCTTGCTTGTGGTGGATGTTGGGGTCCCTAGATAGAAAATGACTGACGGCAGCAATACCTATGTCGTGTGGGATGGAAGTATAGAGAGACATCACATCTAGAGAGAGCCAAGTGTATGTGTCACTCCAGAGGTAATGGGAGAGAGTGTCGAGGAGATGAATGGAGTCTCTAATATAGGATGGTAAGGCCTGGACCAAAGGCTGCAGGAAGGAGTCTATATATTGCTTTTTTTGCTGTTTGTATCGTTTATTGAGGCTAGTTTAAATTAGTATTGGTTCCCTTGTTAGGGCTTTTCATATATAAGTGCCTTTTGGTGGAGGGGGGGGGGCCTGCCTGATAAAGGAGGAGGACCTCCGAAACTAAGTTGCGGCCTGCCCTCCATGTTCTGTTCAGTCTTTAGATCTCTGTCGGATTCCGTGGAGGAACCGACAGGTCACCCACGTTACTTCCGGTTCCGGTTCCCCACCTCTTCCGGCCCCGTAACACAGCGGACATCAGCGAGGCTGCCCATCCAGGGAGCCTACACTATCTGCAGCACTATTCAGTGCCCGAACTGCTCACTGCTTTCCAGCACAGGACCGCCATCCAGGCTTTTGACTTGTTTATTCCCAACAGACTTCATTGCGGGTACTGCCGTTTTACATTACATTGGCTGTCTTTTGGATCATCTGTTTTAACATGTAAGTTGCTACAATAAATTATCATTTGCTCATTTACACTTGTGACTTGGCGCCCTTGTTCTTCTCTTTCTTTGCTGCATGCTTGGAGGGATTCCCCACCTCTTGAGGAGCTGCCTGTCCAATATACTTTCCAAGTATCCTGATTTGGATTCATGACTTTCTCACCAGAAGGACCTGTCACCATCGTGATAATTACACACTGAAGAAGGACTTTTCACAGATGAGGTTCTTTTTGAATACTTGCCCCTGTTTATACACTTGGCCTGTTTATACTGTTCTATTAAGATTTCTATTATTCTGTTTACACCATTTTTTCATTGTCTTTTGACCCCATTGTCCATGTGGTTTTCTTCATCGTGGAACAGTGAGCGCTGACTCACTGATTTAGGTCAGTGTTTTTGTTTACAGCTCTATTTTATCTTGTAAGGTTTGCATCGCGTGATCATGTGAGTTGAGGTCCTTGTTGGTCTGTGTGGCTTCTTTCTCCAGAGATCCTCATCTCAGCCTTCTGGATTTGCTAAAAGAACACTTTTTGTTTTCAACATTTTGATCTTTTTTTATTTGTTTTGCAAATAATAAAAAATAAAAAGCCCACCAAAATAAATAATAAATACCACCAAAAGAAAGCTTTATTTATGTGAAAAAAATGATAAAAATATCATATTGGTACAGTGTTGCATGACCGCACAATTGTAATTCAAATTGTGACAGTGCTGAAATTTGGTCTGGGCAGGAAGGGGGTAAATGTGTCAAGTATTAAAGCGGTTGTATCCTATTACCCCTCCAGCTGAGCTCAGTAGTGGCTGCTCTGTGCAATTCAAGCTGTACACATGCTGGTCTCCTCACATTAAAAAGAGGGGGCTCACAACAGATATAATGTCAGTTATATTGAAAGCTGCTTTTGGGAAAGGAAAATAAAAATAAAAGCTGAGAAAACCACATAGAGAGAGATTAGGGCTTGATTTGTACACATATGAAATTGTACTTGAGGTTTTAATAAGCACCTCCCTCCCCTTCCACCCCTGACGTAGTTGAAGACTCATCAAAATGTGTAGAGAATTGGAGTGCACTGAATATTCCTTCATATGATTGTTTATGCTTACTAACCATTAGGGGTTTAAATGAGGGTCAAAATATATATATGAGGTGTTTAGGGCTAAGCTGTGGTGTTATTTTCAAGTATTTGGTGTATTATAATTTTTAATCTATTTAGGTGTATTAAAATGATTGTGTTTTTTTTTTTACTGGCGGTGTAAGGATTCTTGGAAGTGTTTAACCACTTCAATACCAGGCACTTTCAACCCCTTCCTACCCGAGCCAATTTTTACCTTTCAGCGCTGTCACACTTTGAATGTCATACAACACTTACATAGTTAGTCAGGTTGAAAAAAGACACAAGTCCATCCGGTTCAACCCAAAAAAAAAAAAACGGTATTGAAAACCCAACCATACAATCCCATATACACAATTCTATACCCGCTGTTGATCCAGAGGAAGGCGAAAATAAACCCCAGCAAAGCATGATCCAATTTTCTACAGCAGAGGAAAAAATTCCTTCCTGATCCCCCAAGAGGCAATCGGATATTCCCTGGATCAACTTTACCAAAAAAAAAATGTTAGTACCCATTTATATTATGTACACCTAGGAAAGAATCCAGGCCTTTTTTAAAGCAATTTAGTGAGCTAGCCAGAACCACCTCTGGAGGGAGTCTATTCCACATTTTCACAGCTCTTACGGTGAAGAAACCTTTCCGTATTTGGAGACGGAATCTGTTTTCCTCTACACGTAAAGAGTACCCCCTTGTCCTCTGTGTTGACCTTAAAGTGAACAACTCAACACCAAGTTCACTATATGGACCCCTTATGTATTTATACACGTTGATCATATCCCCCCTGCATCTCCTCTTCTCAAGAGAGAATAAATTCAGTACCTCTAATCTTTTCTCATAGCTGAGCTCCTCCATGCCTCTTATCAGTTTGGTTGCCCTTCTCTGCACTTTCTCCAGTTCCCCGATATCCTTTTCAAGACTGAACTGCATATTCCAGATGAGGTCTTACTAATGATCTGTACAGGGGCAAAATGATATCTCTCTGTCTGGATTCCATGCCTCTGTTAATACAAGAAAGGACTTTGCTTGCTTTGGAGACAGCAGCTTGGCATTGCATGCTATTATAAAGTACACTTAAAAAGTAGGCAACCTCCAGCGACGCTGGGGACTACCTGTTCACAGTTTGTTCCCATTTGGGGGACAGGTAATCCTCCTCTTATTTACCAACTCCGTCCGGTATCTAGACTCACGCACGCCCATGGTTTCTTGCTGTATTACACTTGCTGGTATACCTAAAATACGCACATAGTTGAGTGGTACCCTGCCTTGGGGAGCTCTCAACATGCCTTTTGCTAATTGTCCATGTTTAATGTTGGCACTTTGACAGCTGCTGTTACTGTTTCTGTTTCTGTAACAACAGTCTTTATCAATATCTTGCTGTTATTGTATTATCTGCAAAACTTTCAATAAAAAATTTCTGTTTAAAAAAAAAAAAAGTAGGAAACCGCACACCGACTTGAAAGTTGAAAATGATAAAATCCGTTTATTGAAAGTCCAAAAAATCCATAGTGACAAACCAGGAGACAATACAGTTGAAGCGTTTCACGAAATTATATTCGCTTAGTCATAACCGTGTGGATACATGTGGAGATGCCACCTAAATAGTGAAACTGCAACCAAAAGAAGCCAATAAACGTTGATTGAATGAAAGGCTGCAGACCATCAAAGCTAATTACTAGCAAAATAAGATTATTGAAATGATGTGCAACGTTAGTGGACTTGCGACCTCTGATGTCGCTAAGGTGTTCCCTAAACCTGTCCTTCAATTTGCGTGTGGTGCGGCCCACATATTGCACTGAGCACTCTCTCTACATGTTATTAAGTAAATCAAAAATGTTGTATTGCAATTAAAGAATTTATCAATTTTATATATCTGATTGTCTATTGTAGACTGAAAAGTGTTTCCCAATTTAATGTGTGGGCATGTGAGACAATCCTTGGTACCACACCTAAAATTCCCTTTGAAATGCAGCCAGGTCTCGGATTTGTCTATTTCTCGGTCTCTTTTTCTCCTTTCTTTTTTCTCTTTGCAATTTTTTGTTTGTCTGCATTTTTATATAATTTTTATATTTATCATTTTGAATTGATTGTTACATTGTATATAATGTTTGACCTAATGCAGATACATGGGTAGATGCTGCCTTATCTATTCGCCATAATGTGCAAGGAGAACTGCTTTGCAATACTTTTCATTCATCTTAAAATACTGTATATATATATATATATATATATATATATATATATATATATATATATATATATATATATGTATTAGGAACTCTGCAATTTTTGCTATATGCCAGACATTCTCTCTTATTTCTTTCTCTTTCTTTTCTTTGTTTCATTGTGTTTTTATACATACTTTCCTTGTTTTCTTTCATGTGGGGTTCACTCTTTTTCTTTTAACGTGGAAATTTGCCAAATCTTATTTTGCTAGTAATTAGCTTTTATGGTCTGCAGCCTTTCATTCAATCAACGTTTATTGGCTTCTTTTGGTTGCAGTTTCACTATTTAGGCGGCAACTCCACATGTATCCACACGGTTATGACTAAGCGAATATAATTTCATGAAACGCATCAACTGTATTGTCTCCTGTCTCTGTTTTGTCACTATGGATTTTTTGGACTTTCAATAAACGGATTTTATCGTTTTCAACTTTCAAGTCGGTGTGCGGTTGCCTACTTTTTAAGTGTACAGCTGCTGGGATTGCGGATCTAACCAGCACCCCTCTGATTGTTAGGACATTTCTACAGCGGAGCGGTCTTTTTCTTTTCTTCATGTTTATGTTATTATTAAGCTTATGATCTACCAGAACACCCAAATCCTTCTCCGCTATGGATTCCCCCAGTTCTACTCCACCTAGTATGTATGACGCATGCATATTCTTAGCCCCCAAGTGCATAAGTTTACATTTATCAACATTAGACCTCATTTGCCACATAGTTGCCCAATGAAGCAGTGCATTGAAGTCAGCTTGTAAGTTGGAGACATCCTGTAAAGAAGTTATTCCACTGCAAAGCTTGGTATCATCTGCAAAGACTAAAATGCTACTTTTAATCCCAGACCCTATATCATTTATAAAGGTATTAAAAAGTAAGGGTCCCAACACTGAACCTTGGGGTACACCACTGATAACCATTCAGAGTAAGAATCATTAACCACTACTCTCTGAATTCTATCTTTTAGCCAATTTTCTATCCAATTGCAAACTGATCTTTCCAAGCCAGTAGACTTTACCTTACACATTAGCCGTGTATGGGGAGCTGTGTCAAACTCTTTTGCAAAATCCAAGTATACTAAATCCACAGCCACCCCTCTGTCCAAGGTTTTACTTACCTCCTCATAAAAAGAAATCAGGTTTGTTTGACAACTTCTGTCTTTCATGAATCCGTTCTGTCTGTTGCTTAAAATATTTTTTTCCAGCAAGAACTCATCTATGTGGTCTTTTATAAAACTCTCCAATATCTTCCCAACTATAGAAGTTAAACTAACAGGTCTATAGTTACTTGGCAAAGACTTTGATCCCTTTTTAAATATAGGCATCACATTGGCCCTACGCCAATCCAATGGTATTATTCCAGTCCTTAACGAGTCCCTAAAAATTAGAAACAAAGGCTTAGAAATTACAGCGCTCAATTATTTTAGCATGTGTGGGTGGATGCCATCTGGTCCAAGCGCTTTATCCACCCTTATTCTGTCTAAATATTTCTGGACCATATCACTTTTGAGCCATTGTGGATCATTTGGGGCTGTGTCAATACCGTCCTCATTATGATCATGAGCTCCCCCATGCTCCTTTATATATACAGAGCTGAAGAAAGTTTTTAATAAATTTGCCTTTTCTTTGTCCCCAGTCACCCACTCCTGATTATTTTGTAAAGGGCCTAAATGCTCAGACCTAACCTTTTTACTGTTAATATATTTGAATAATTTTTGGGAGTTTGTCCTACTATCTTTTGCAATTTTGAAATTTTAAATTTTTGCGTCCCTGATATCCTTTTTACATAATCTGTTATATTCTTTGTAACAATTAAACAATGATAGTGTTCCCTCAATTTTGAAATTTTAAATTTTTGCGTCCCTTTTTACATATTCTGTTATATTCTTTGTAACAATTAAACAATGATAGTGTTCCCTCATTTTTATATTTTTTAAAAGCTCTTTTCTTTCTATCTATATCTTTTTTAACGTTTGCCGTGAGCCACATAGGTTTTATTTTTAGCCTTTTAAACTTATTACCCATGGGAATATACGTTGCAGTGAGTTTGCATAAAGTCTTTTTGAAAAATTGCCATTTTTGTTCTGTGCTTTTATGGTCCATGCTACCCAGATGTTCTTTTATATGAACATTGTTAATAAGCTCTGCATGATTTGAGATTACCAGGTCCAATAGAGCATAATTTCTAGTGGGGGCCTCAATAAACTGCACCATAAAATTGTCTTGTATTAAGTTTATAAATGTTTGCCCTTTAACTGTTCCAGCAGTGCCATTACTCCAGTCAATGTCTGGGTAGTTAAAATCCCCCATTATTAACACTGTCCCAGCCCTTGCAGCCCTTTCTATCTGTGCCAGGAGCTGAGTCTCCACATCCTCATTAATACTGGGAGGTCTATAACAAACTCCAATAATAATCTTTGTTTTACGCACACCAATGTACATTTCAACCCATACTGCTTCAGATTCAGCACACTCTCCATCAACTGGGTCATCTTTCACACTCACTTTTAGACAAACACCACCACCCTCCGTTTTACCCTGTCTTTCCGAAATAGAGCAAAGACAGGAATATTAATAGCCCAGTCATGTAAAGAATGAAGCCAAGATTCAGCAATACCAATTAAGTCATAGTTCTCCTTGTGCACCAGAGCTTCCAACTCACCTATTTTGCTTGGCAGACTTCTGGCATTGGTGAAAAAACACTTTAAATCATTGTCCCATTTTGCACACTTATTTTGCATGCTTTTAATTTTCAATGGTTGTTTGTAACATGGGAACCTTCTTATCCTCTGCCATAACTCTCCCCCCATCTTTCCCCATTCCACCCACCAATAGGGGCTGACTCCTGTCTGACCTGTCTGCCCCATTATAATCGAATTCACCCTCCCCCCTCAATCCTAGTTTAAAAACTCCTCCAGCCTTCCCATAAACCTCTCCCCCAGCACTACAGACCCCCTTCCATTTAAGTGCAAACCATCTTTAGCATATAGGTTGCACCCCAATGAAAAATGAGCCCAGTGCTCTAAAAACCCAAATCCCTCCTTCTTACACCAGGTCTTTAGTCATGCATTCAGCTCTCTAATCTCCCCCTGCCTTTCCTGTGTTGTGCATGGCACAGGAAATATTTCAGAGAATATCACCTTGGAGGTCCTTCCCTTCAACCTGCAGCCTAGTTCATTAAATTGGTTCTTAAGGAGCCTCCACCTTCCATATATTCTGTCATTGGTTCCAATGTGGACCAAGACAGCTGGGTCATGCCCAGCCCCTCCCAGTAATTTATCAACCCGGTCTACCACATGCCGAACCCTGGCACCAGGGAGACAGCAAACCATTCGGTTGAGGTGATCCTGGCGACAAATTATTCTATCAGTCCTTCTGATTATAGTATCCTCAATTACCACCAACTGTCTAGGCCTACCTACAGTCCTCTCACCACCTCTACTAGAAGGACTGCTCTCCTGGCTGTTAGGGATAGCAGTGACATCTAGGGCTGCCACCTCTGAGTTTGCCACCCCCACATCTTCACCCAACATGGCAAATCTGTTAGGGTGCTCAAAAGCAGGTCTGGCCTTCCTTTTCTGTGAGCCCCTACCACTCCCTCTGACTGTATTAACCCATCTTCCTACCTGATAAACCTGACTTACCCCTCCACCCTCCCCATTAACCCCACTATCTCCCCTCATTGTTGTCAGTTCTGCCCAGTGTTGCAATTTGCTCCTCCAGATCTCTAATGTGAGCTTCCAGAAGGACAACCTGCTCACATCTGTCGCAGCGGTATCCATCCTGGAGTGGTTGCTCCGTTATTGTATACATGCGGCACACTGTGCACTGCACAAAACCTTCAATCTTGCTAGCACACATTTTCCCAGTTACAACAATAATACCACTAACAGAAATTTTCAGATGCTACTTACAGGTCTGAAGACTCCTGTTCAAATCTCCTGTTTTAAACTATGGTTTTTAACTCACCATTTAGTCAAGTTCCACCTGCTCAGAGTTCCAGCAAGCAAAAAGGTGACAAGCTAAAGTAGTCCTGTTCTCATATGAAATTTTTATCATTTTTTTTTCACACAAATAGAGATTTCTTTTGGTGGTATTTAATCACCACTGTTTTTTTTTTTTTGCAAAATAAACTAAAACATTTTTTTAAAACGTGTTTTTCTTCGTTTTTGTTTTTGCAAATAAGTAATCTTTCTTCATAAATTTAGACCAAAATGTATTCTGCTACATTTCTTTGGTGAAAAAAACTCAATTTACTGTATAATATTTAATATTTAAAAAAGTTATAGAGTCTACATACAGTAGAATATATATATCGGAAAATAAGTTATAAGTGGGGAAAGTGACCACTTTTTGTATGTCTGAAAACTGATCATTCCTGATGTACTGATGACCCATCTCATTTCTTGAGGCCCAGAAATGCCGGGACAGTAAAAAATACCCCCAAAATACCATTTTTTTTTTTTTTTTTTTTGGAAAGTAGATAGTCCAAGGTATTTAGTAAAAGCATGGCAAGTTTTTCAAAGTTGTAATTTTTTGTCACTTTTTTGGTAAATTAGGAAATGAAAGAAATTCGTTTTTTCCCTTTTCACAATTCGTTTTTCTACATACCGTCACCAGGGTAGTACAAGGTGATCATATAACTGGTGTGATGGTAATCAGGGACACTGAATGGTGACCGTATGTAAAAATATATATATATATATATATATATATATATATATATATATATATATATTAATAATAATTATTTATATATATATATATATATATATATATATATATATGTGTATATATATAGTATACAGTATCTCACAAAAGTGAGTACACCCCTCACATTTTTGTAAATATTTTATTATATCTTTTCATGTGACAACACTGAAGAAATGACACTTTGCTACAATGTAAAGTAGTAATTGTACAGCTTGTATAACAGTGTACAATTGCTGTCCCCTCCAAATAACTCAACACACAGCCATTAATGTCTAAACTGCTGGCAACAAAAGCGAGTACACCCCTAAGTTAAAATGTCCAAATTGGGCCTAGTTAGCCATTTTCCCTCCCCGGTGTCATGTGACTCGTTAGTGTCACAAGGTCTCAGGTGTGAATAGGGAGCAGGTGTGTTAAATTTGGTGTTATCGCTCTCACTCTCTCACACTGGTCACGGAAAGTTCAGCATGGCACCTCATGGCAAAGAACTCTCTTAGGATCTGAAAAAAAGAATTGTTGCTCCACAGAAAGATGGCCTAAGCTATAAGAAGATTGCCAAGACCCTGAAACTGAGCTGCAGTGGTTTAACACGACAGTTTCCACTCAGGACAGGCCTCGCCATGGTCGATCGAAGAAATTGAGTGCACATGCTCAGCATCATATCCAGAGGTTGTCTTTGGGAAATAGACGTATGAGTGCTGCCAGCATTGCTGCAGCGGTTGAAGGGGTGAGGGGTCAGCCTATTAGTGCTCAGACCATACGCAGCACACTGCGTCAAATTGGTCTGCATGGCTGTCGTCCCAGAAGGAAGCCTCTTCTAAAGATGATGCACAAGAAAGCCCACAAACAGTTTGCTGAAGACAAGCAGACTAAGGACATGGATTTCTGGAACCATGTTCTGTGGTCTAATGGGACCAAGATAAACTGATTTGGTTTAGATGGTGTCAAGCGTGTGCAACCAGGTGAGGAGTACAAAAACAAGTGTGTCTTGCCTACAGTCAAGCATGGTGGTGGGAGTGTCATGGTCTGTGTTCCGAGGACACAGCGTGACTCCAATCTTGGTAAAGAACCAATGACGTGATTCTTTACCCATGTGATTGGCTTTGTCCAATCACAGCCAGTCACATGTAAATGAGGAAGTCATGTTTATCGGCGCTCCTTGCCTCACTCTGTCAGAGTGTGTGGCGAGGAGAGCTGATCAGCGGCTCTTCCTCAAAGGGGAGTCCAGGATAGGTAATCAGGGCACTAATCATCAGTGCCCTGATTAGAGTAAAGAAAAAAAAGTGCACATCAGGGACATCAATCAGTGCCAATCCGTGACCCCAATCAGTGCCCACCAGTGATCTCAATCAGTGCCCATTAGTGATACCAGTCAGTGCCTATCAGTGCCTGCTCATCTGTGCTGCCCATCAGTGACCATTAGTGCAGCCCACCAGTGCCGCCTATCAGTGCCCATTTGTTGTTAAGCATAATCTTTCCACTAATTACTTCCACTGTTTAATTCAGGCCAATTACCTCAACATACAATATCAGGTGTCACAGCCAAACCTACCTTTTTCTTTTCAAGTTTTTGTTCAGGTTTTTTTGTGGGGTGATGCTGCTTTATTCAAATCAAACTGAATGAAAAAGTAAAAGCTGAACCTTGGGGAAATTATACACAACCCTTGCAGTACAATTAAAAAACTGTTTTGCTTATGTTGTACCTTATTTCTCCTTTTAACAGCTATTCCTTTCCCTCCAATGCTCAGGATTGTGGGTGAGCCCTGAGTGTCCATGCTTGCAATGCAGGACAATTGGCCCTCTATTGTAAGTGATGACTAGTGGTAGGTGGATCTGCTTCGATTAGATTTATGGGCACATCCGGGTAAATACTTCCAACAATGCACAGATTACAAACAGATTACTTTACCATTTCAATGCAAGGCAAATCTTTAAAACCAATTCTCTCCATTTTCAAAGCTAATAGTCGAGGGGTTGTCTAACACAGATCATGAGCAGCTGGATACTGCGGGGGGGGGGCTAAGTTGTACCAGAGTGATAACTTAAAAAAAAAAACAGGGAGCAGTTATTTTAATAAGGATTGAATAGCAACATTAAAAATACACAATTATTTAAATAAAATGGATTTCAAACTGCATGTGAAGTGCACCTGTACGATGTACTGTAGCAAAAGTGACATTTACAAAGAAAAAATACAGTTTAGATTGCCACTAAATTACATTTTCCAATTTTGTTTAGAAACAAAGCAGCCTGGATTCCCCTCAACAACCATACCAGACCCTTATCCTAGATCCTAGATAAGGGTCTGATATGAATTGTAAGGGTGAATCCCACAAAAAAAAGGCAGGGGGTCCTTTCCCTCTTATACACTTCCTTCCCTTCTCCCATTTTTCCTACTATTAAGGGTAAAATGAATGACAAATACGGATAGTGCCCTACTAGAATAAATGTAGATTTGTGCTGACATTCTGATATGGGGGGCCGGATTTAAAGAAACTGCAGCTTCAAACATCTATGACGTGTTTCAGTTTCGCCGCGTTCAAATCAATTAACTGGCGCTGCGGCGAATTGGCGAGTAAAACAGCAATAATGAATTCCGCCGTCAGCGGGATTCACTTACGATCGCGGCTTCGCCAATTCGCAAACTTATGTCTTCCTGCTTATAGCAGTTTCACATAGCGATGTGGGCTAGTGGATTAGTGCACACATCACATGTCTGTAATTCATCTCCCTCTGCTGTAGGTTCGAGGCTTACCATCTCCACCTACTTTTTTTATTTTCTTTTTTTGTTTATATTGCTAAAATGGAACGGATTACATCATATATATTGCTAAATAATGTTACACTCAGAAGCGCTTGCAAGCTTACACCATTTTAAGTGTTTTTTTGATCTTGTCTGTGTGTCGAATCGATCTTATGAAGGAAAGTACCAAAGGCAAGTGACCAAACCCCTACCCTACTTCAGGGCAAGATGAAACCTCACAATTTTACCATGGTCTTCTTCCCACATTCCATACAATGTTTAGTTCTTTAGCTATATGTGCTTTTTAGCCTTAACACACTCCCTTTTTTCCACCATACAGCTTTATTCTGCACAATAGCTAAGTGCTTTGCAACTTCACTGCAGTTCACAACGTCATGGGTTCAAATCACATCACTACACTTGGGATCTCTTTTCACTCTCATTTTTTTAAACAGTTTTTTTAAACTATCTTGAATTTGGGGGGGGAGGGGGGTGTCCTACCCAAATTTCAAGCACATCAATGGAAACAACACAATTTTGATTTTATGAGTGTGGTCCTAGTTTTATCGAGATGCAATTCTTTACATATTTACCATGGTTCTTACAATTTCTTGACCAATAAACATAGGTGTCTGATATTGGACTCTCTCCATATTTCAACAACACAGGCCCTCATAGTCCAACACTACATTTGCCTCACACCTCAACACAACACTGTCACATCCCTACTCTACATTACAACCCCTCACATCACCAGTACAAGCAGCATGCAAAGTGCAAAACTCCGGCCTTGGCAGCTTAATGGGCCATACACTAACAATTTGTCTAGACTTTTTCCTGTAGACTTAACCAAACCATATAATATAAGCTCAAACCTCAACACTTTCAATTTGGATGCAATCAGGCAGGCCCTTGCACTACATAGAAAATGTCAATCGGAAGGATAAAGTCTTCTCTAAATCTTACAGTGTGGATGGCCCTTTTGTCTGTAGGCACCCACACAAAACAAAAAAACACATGTTCAATTCTAATGTATTTATTTATTTGAGAATGACAGCAGAAGGAGGGATGCAGCAAAAGAATATTGTCACTCTCCAGTCCGTGTGCCTTTACAGCGCCAGACCACGATCTTTGCTCCATGGCTACGGGATTCTGATGTCTTCCACAACTTCCGGCAGAGTTCAGAATCCATTCTGCACCTCTACCAGCTCATAGGGGACAGGCATGGCAAGGTTGCTGGGCAGCTTCCAAGCCACTTTCGAAGTTCCAGGGTGTTCATGTTGGTCATTGGCCATGTGCCTTACCAAATATCCACTGACCACAAAAGAAAATGAGTGGAGTCCATCAAGGTGGGTTTCTACCACCTACACCCGCAAGCAGTACCACTCCTGGAAAAATAAAACAAAGGATAAGACATTTCATTATGAAAATCACATCTTAATGCCTGTTTGCTTCATTCTGAACTTCATTTAATTTCGACATCACGAGTGAAATAACACATTTTATGCCAACTTACACAAACCAGAAATCATTAATGTAAACATTTGAATACACACCTGTGACGCCAGACAGCCCATCACCACAGGCTTCCCATGGTACGTGCCATGATTCCAAGATGTTGATGTTCTGGAAAATTACAACACCATAAGATACCAAGCAGCCGTTCATGTTATCAATAACTACACAGGTGGCATAGACACAAATAAACACCTGCCAGCTCTTCTCAGCCCTTTACACTATTCACAATACCAACATGTTTATGGTTAGAGGTGCATGTTTTTGCTCAAGTAACACAATTTTACCAATGTTGACTACACTTTATCTACAATGGCAAGTGTCATTGGCAGATGATAATCACCCTCTGTCTCCCTGTGAGTGGCACCTCTGCTAACTAGCTAATTAATACACATGCCCTATCTTGACCGGTTACAGTACTTACATGTAAAGTGGCTAGCAACCAGGGTATTCCGGGTGGCCATACCGGCAGCGGTGCTCCGCCGCCTGGGGGCCGCCGGCTGACGGACCTCTGGCTCCCTCTCCTCCGTCAGCTCCCAAGAATCATCCCGGGCAACGCACATGTTGTGCAACACGCAGCACGCCAGGATGATCTTGGAAGCCTTGGTAGGAGAGTACAGGAGTTCACCCCCAGGCCGGGCCAAGCAGAGAAACCGGGACTTGAGAAGACCTATGGTCAACTCAATGATACTCCGGCTTCTCCGCAAGGCCCTGTTGTAATTCCTCTCTGCTGGGCCCTGGGGGTACCTGATTGGAGCCATCAGCCACGTCAGCTGCGGGTAACCAGCATCCCCTGAAAAATAAGAAAAATATAAATTAGTTATTCATATCATGTGACTTTAGATGACTCCTCAAAATGGGAGACAATTAGGCATTTTACTAAACAACCTGCTCGTCTGTTTGCAAAAAATCATATGAAACATCTCAACTCTGTCTAACTGCCTAAATCACTAATACAAATGGGAAAAAGGACACACAAAGTGGTGGGTTTCTCTTGCAAGTTACAACTTGGCCCCTATTCTGTTCCTATTACATTAGCCTAGGTCTTACTTCTGGAATATATCTGCAACTAGAGTGAGGAAAACAATATTGACTCACTTATGCAAAGTACTTTGGGGATATGGCAATACCATTGGAATCATTTGTAGGTTTTCTTTGGGTGGCTAGAGGACACCATTTACACATTGGTTAACCACCTTCATTGGACTCCAAGACAACTTTGCAAATCTTTCTTTTGTGAGCTGCTAAGCTGCTGATCTGGTTGTGTGTGAACAGCCTGACAACTAATAACACATCCATTTTAGGTAGGCTTTGCTTAAATCAGGGTGTACACCGATGTAGCTTATTCCTATGTCTATGTAATCTTACAGTTTATGTTGTTAAGACAAAATACTTTACCAATAAGCCACCCTTCGGGCATTTGTCCACTTTCAAACACCTCGTACAGAGTACTTGTTCTTAACATACTGGAATCATGGCACGACCCTGGGTGACCAGTGTTGACACTCATGATGCGCTGTTTGGCGTCACACACTAATTGGACGTTCACAGAGTGGTACTGCTTGCGGTTCCGGTATTCACTTTCGTGGCTCCTTGGGGGCCTAATGGCTATGTGGGTGCCATCGATTGCCCCTAGGATTTGCGGCATGTGTGCCCGCCGGTAGAAACCCAACTTGACTTCATTCCACTCATTTTCATTCTGTGGCCAGTGGATAAAATTGGGCACTATATCCACTATGGCATTAATGACCAACATGAACACCCTTGAAACTGTGGGCTGGCTAATGCCCATGATACTTCCCGAAGTGGCTTGGAAGCTGCCACGCCCTAAAATATACAAAGTGGCCAGCAATCTGGCCATGCCGGGCACCGCATGGCCGCGCTGTGTGTCCGGGTCAATTTTCTCTGCTATGAGCTGGTAGAGGTGTAGAATAGTTCCTCGCTCGAGCCGGAACTTCCTCCTGACATCAGAATCCCGCAGCTTGTCCAAATAGATCCTTGGACCAAAAATGCGTGGCTGGCGAGGTAAGGGCACACGGACTGGAGGTGCTGCTGCTGAAGGTGCTGCTGCTGCTGCTGCTGCAGCTTCCCCACCTTCTGCTGCCTCCTGTGCCAGGGCCTCCTCAAACAAGGCACCAATAAATGCCAGCATTGCACCATCTAATGCGTCTGGGATATCGTCCTCCATTTTGAACGCGCAAATTCGCGAATGCGCAGATATATATAGAAACGGCCGCTAATTATCACACCTGTGAGCCAGCTATAAAAGGAGCACATGGCCAATATGGCTGCTGGATGTTATAGATCGATGTTTCTTATGTGCTAGCAAGACCCTGTGACCCACAACCTACATTATCTGGAGGTAAGACAATTGTATCTCTCTCTCCCAAAAAAAAGGAAGGAGACAATTTGTACTTATCTTGGGTGTGCTTAAGTTGTCTATGGTGAATCCCCTCCAACCCACAATAGCTTGGGAACCCCTCAAGTGTCTTTTAATCATTGGCAGTTGGCCCCATGTGCATGTGGTTTGGACATGTGTTTTCTCATGTTTGTTAAAGGTGTGCAGTCTAGATTTGGCATCTAAACCTGCCCCCTTACCTTCCCAGCTTCCAAAGACACCATTTTTGCTTTCCTGATAACTGTAATTTATTATGTGCACGTATGTAGGTCATGCGATTTCTCATGTATGTTTAATGTTTGCAGCCTCCTTTTGCCTATAAAGGATTACACCACCACCACCACCACCACCACTGTGTTTGTGACATTAGGTAAGTGTTTGGAGGGCCTCGTGTGATTTGTACCCCTATGCGTTTTCTTATGTGTTTTTTTTTTACATTTCTTTGCAGCCTCTTCTGCTCTTTAACACCACCACCACCACCACCACCACCACCACCACCACCACTGTGTTTGTGCCATTAGGTAAGTGTTTGGAGGGCCTCGTGTGATTTGTACCCCTATGCGTTTTCTTATGTGTTTTTTTTTTTACATTTCTTTGCAGCCTCTTCTGCTCTTTGCCACCACCACCACCACCACCACCACTGTGTTTGTGCCATTAGGTAAGTGTTTGGAGGGCCTCGTGTGATTTGTACCCCTATGCGTTTTCTTATGTGTTTTTTTTTTTACATTTCTTTGCAGCCTCTTCTGCTCTTTGCCACCACCACCACCACCACCACCACTGTGTTTGTGCCATTAGGTAAGTGTTTGGAGGGCCTCGTGTGATTTGTACCCCTATGCGTTTTCTTATGTGTTTTTTTTTTTACATTTCTTTGCAGCCTCTTCTGCTCTTTGCCACCACCACCACCACCACCACCACCACCACCACCACTGTGTTTGTGCCATTAGGTAAGTGTTTGGAGGGCCTCGTGTGATTTGTACCCCTATGCGTTTTCTTATGTGTTTTTTTTTTTACATTTCTTTGCAGCCTCTTCTGCTCTTTGCCACCACCACCACCACCACCACCACTGTGTTTGTGCCATTAGGTAAGTGTTTGGAGGGCCTCGTGTGATTTGTACCCCTATGAGTTTTCTTATGTGTTTTTTTTTTTACATTTCTTTGCAGCCTCTTCTGCTCTTTGCCACCACCACCACCACCACCACCACTGTGTTTGTGCCATTAGGTAAGTGTTTGGAGGGCCTCGTGTGATTTGTACCCCTATGCGTTTTCTTATGTGTTTTTTTTTTTCCTTTTCTTTGCAGCCTCTTCTGCTCTTTGCCCACTACTACCACCACCACCACGACCAAGTCTGTTTGTGCCATTAGGTAAGTGTGTTCTGTAACTGTTCACTAATTATACTGTATATGAAGAGCAATCTGCAAATCCTGTTTTTTCTGTTTTCTCTTTTGTCATTTCAGATTTAGGAGTTTGGGGCTCTTTGCTGCTGCTGGACAGCCAGATTCTCTGCCCACCTCGTGCTCCCATGGCCCCACCCACTGGAAGGATGAGAAGGGCCAGGGGGGCCAGGGGGGCCAGGGGGGCCAGGGGGGGCAGGGGGGCCAGGGGGGCCAGGGGGGCCAGGGGGGGCAGGGTGGGCAGATCGTCTGGCTCTGGTGTGAGGGAGGCTCCAGCTGTATCCATGAGGGAGTCCACCATCCCCATCCCGGAGGAGGAAGCCGGGGGAGGTGTTAACACACCAAGTGGACAAGCTGGCTCTTCTGACAGTAGTCCTGGAGAGGGTCCGTCCACCAGAGTCAGCTTGTCCACATTAACCCGGCTTCCCCGTTTCACCCACAATCAGTGCTGTGCCCTGGTCCACGCCTATATGGCCAGATATCAGGCGATACATGGGACCAGGGCCGCGTCTTACTCAGTAACAGAGAAGAACAGATTGTGGGATGAAATCCGGGATGCTGTAAATGCACTGGGTGAAGCACCTCGCCACCGTGACAGTGTGCGGAAGAAGGTCAACGACATCTGTGGGTCCGTTCGGAAGAAGCTAATTGCATGGGCTGCGGAGGGTCTTTATGACCGTCAAGGTCGGCTGGATGAACGTGCACGAAGTTCTCTCTGGGATTATCAATTACCTTTCTTGAACATCATAGGACCCGATACCATCTTTACCAGAGAGGACTTAGATTCGGATGCTTTGCACCGAGGTAGGATATTATCTTGGATGTCAATTGTGTGAGTTGTTTGGAAAAGATTAACTACTATCCTATGTGTGACATTAAGAGAATGTGATACTTGCCCTTCCAATTGTCCTTTTTTTGTTTTCCCCAACCTGCAATTTGTTCATCTGTAGCACGGATCTCAGCCCCTCCACAGCCCATGCAGCTTGGCGAACCAGACGGACTCACAGGTGTTGACATCAGTGCTGACCCTCCTCCTGGTAGGTCCAATATCATACTGTGCCAAACAATGTAGATGTTTTTTTTTGGCCAAGATAGCTCATATTGCTATGTCCTTTACAGAAGATCCGCAGCAGGGAACACACCCAGTGCAGCTAGGCCTGGAGGAAGGTGTTGGTATGTCTAGTCAAATAATGTTTTTTTGAATCTTATTAACCCCATTAACACACATGTTTTTTCTTAGGAAAGAGTGTTGCCTTTTAGATGTTTACCCTGCAAAACACAGTTGACAGCATTAATGGGTGCCGTCATTAGTAGGCAGACCAAGCCTTCTTAACCTTTGGGAGGGTTTAGCAAGTGTCCTATGAGCCCAGGAAAGCACTTTTGAATGTTTGGCCTCAATGCTTCATTCATGAAGCTAGGAGGGCAATCTGGCCATAATCATTACTGACTAAGGTTATGTACTAAACATGTTTTTTTTTTTTTTTTTTAAAAGAACATCAGGCCCCTCTTGACGTTGCAGCTGGAGTTGGATCAGGAGCTGGCGACGATTCTGCATCCAGTGCTGTGGTATGTGATATAAGGGAACAAGGTGCACATGTAACATTTCAATGGTAGCATTGATTTTGGACTAGATGTGGCTTACATTGTGTGTGTTAAATTAGTGCTATGACATTCTGACGATGCACCAGCACAACAAGAGTTCTATCTTGAACATCAGGGAATTATGTTATAATTTGGTGTGCCACTAATGTTCCAAAAACATCCAGGATCTTTCAAGTCCGGCCCGTCTTTGATTTTCCAGGTCCAAATTCATGGGTATCGTTTGGTTGGGTTGTCCTCTAGCCGATTGATGGCAAGATTTTAGACAACATACGTAGATGTATAAAGTCATTGGTGTAGTAACAGATTTACCAAAAGCATAAACAACCTACCACACCAGGGTTAATTGGGAACACCTTCATGTTGAATCTTTTTTGCCTTTGTCATATTAGTCCTACCAATATAATATGTACCCATTATCAGAAGTGTTGCTAGCTTGGATAATCTTACAATGAACAAGTACTCATTAGAAGCACATCAAACTTTTCAACGTTCTGCTTGGGGTGTTAAGTTGTCAAACTAATCTGAAATATTTAGTCATGATGTTTGATAATGATTTGGTCTATTTCTTCTGCTTTCAGGTAGCCTTAGATGCAGAGGGATTGTCACCTAGCCAACTTCGTCCATCTATGCTGGATGTAGCCGAGAGGCTGCTTGATGAGTATCAGGTCCAAAATGAGTTAAGGAGGCGTACTCAGCAATCTACTGAGGCAGTACGTCTGCTCGGGCTCATACAGGAATCTGTAGCAACAATGGTACAGGTTCACCAGGATATGTTACAGGTTCAACAGGATATGCGTAACAGCTTGGTAAGTTTAGCAGACCAGCATCAACGGGATCGGCAAAGTGTTGACACTCAGGTGCTGGCCACACGCCAATGCCTGTTTGGATCTGAAGATGCCCCATTGGCAGAGCCCTCCCAAACATCTCACTCACCTGCCACTGCAGGTTGTGGTAGTGGGAGGGTAATGCCAGTGTTGGCCACTTGTCAGGCAGCTGGGGATGGGACAATTCCTCCTGTAGCCACTCCTAGCACTTCACACTCCGTTCGGACTCCCACACCCCTCAATGAGCAATCCTCCTGCACAACCTCAATGCGCACTGGTTCCACAGTACCCCTTCCACCTGACTACATTCCCTCCACACCTTTATCACTTCACTCCTCCCCAGGCCGTTCTTCTTTTTTGTCACCAATGCGACATGTCGTTTGCCCCCGCACCGTGGACCACAACAACCAATCAACCACCACTCCCCACACATCTTCACAACCCTTGCACCACCAGCAGCATCAAATAGCCTTGGAGCAGCAACGATCCCATCTCATGGTAATGGCACACGTTACCCAAATTCTTAGGCTGAGCACAGAGCAGATGGGACTATTGGCACAAGATCTTCAGTCTGGGACATTTCCAGGGTTCAACACCCTGCATCAGCAGCAGCCTCAGACACGGGATCTGATTCTAATGGGCCACTTTACCAGAACTCTAAGGCTAACCCCAGAGCAGATGGGACTATTGGCCCACCATTTGATGGCAGGAACCTTTCCATTGCTCACCACACTGCTTCAGTCACCACCACCACCACCAACTTAATTTCTTTTTTTTTTTTTTTTTTGGTTTTGTTAATGATTGTTACATTGGCCAATTTGTGGGGCCATTTTTTTTTTAAATTTGAGGGTGGCACAATATGATTTCTTATAGTGCTTTTTTTGGGGATGAAATAAAATTTTATGCAAAATGATTAGTTTGTGTTTGCTCTTTGGTTTTTTAGGAGTGTTGGTGGCCAAGTAATGGCCCTGGTTAATGTAGGCATTTATACACACGTGCTTCTCGATCTCCAAACATATGATTTCATGTAAATTTAGATAACTCAATGTTCACATAACGACCCAAGAAAAGGTCTCCCTTCAAATGTAGCTTCAAAACAAGTCTCAAGGCTAACATAAACCAAAGCCAACATACTAACAATTACAGACCACACCACTCAAGTAAACAAATACAACACAAAAGACATTCGATGTGTACACCAAAAAGAAAACTTGGGTAATAAAATAAATGTTTTAATAACACATGTGGGTGTCTACCAACTGTAGCGTCCAAAAAATATATTACAATATATAATAGAATGAACTAAATTGCCAATGTAACATTTGTGTTGCAAAGAGCAACATACTGAAATTTAATTTAGATAAACATTTTAAACATTTTTTATGTTTTGACATCATTTTTTGGAAGGTTTTCACAAAAACAATTCTTTTTTGTAAACATTTGTGGTTTTGTCCGTTGCCATAAAAACAACAAGGCTTTTTTGTAAACATTTGTGGTTTTGTCGGTTGCCATAAAAACAACAAGGCTTTTTTGTAAACATTTGTGGTTTTGTCGGTTGCCATAAAAACAACAAGGCTTTTTTGTAAACATTTGTGGTTTTGTCCGTTGCCATAAAAACAACAAGGCTTTTTTGTAAACATTTGTGGTTTTGTCGGTTGCCATAAAAACAACAAGGCTTTTTTGTAAACATTTGTGGTTTTGTCCGTTGCCATAAAAACAACAAGGCTTTTTTGTAAACATTTGTGGTTTTGTCCGTTGCCATAAAAACAACAAGGCTTTTTTGTAAACATTTGTGGTTTTGTCCGTTGCCATAAAAACAACAAGGCTTTTTTGTAAACATTTGTGGTTTTGTCCGTTGCCATAAAAACAACAAGGCTTTTTTGTAAACATTTGTGGTTTTGTCCGTTGCCATAAAAACAACAAGGCTTTTTTGTAAACATTTGTGGTTTTGTCGGTTGCCATAAAAACAACAAGGCTTTTTTGTAAACATTTGTGGTTTTGTCCGTTGCCATAAAAACAACAAGGCTTTTTTGTAAACATTTGTGGTTTTGTCGGTTGCCATAAAAACAACAAGGCTTTTTTGTAAACATTTGTGGTTTTGTCCGTTGCCATAAAAACAACAAGGCTTTTTTGTAAACATTTGTGGTTTTGTCCGTTGCCATAAAAACAACAAGGCTTTTTTGTAAACATTTGTGGTTTTGTCCGTTGCCATAAAAACAACAAGGCTTTTTTGTAAACATTTGTGGTTTTGTCCGTTGCCATAAAAACAACAAGGCTTTTTTGTAAACATTTGTGGTTTTGTCCGTTGCCATAAAAACAACAAGGCTTTTTTGTAAACATTTGTGGTTTTGTCCGTTGCCATAAAAACAACAAGGCTTTTTTGTAAACATTTGTGGTTTTGTCCGTTGCCATAAAAACAACAAGGCTTTTTTGTAAACATTTGTGGTTTTGTCGGTTGCCATAAAAACAACAAGGCTTTTTTGTAAACATTTGTGGTTTTGTCCGTTGCCATAAAAACAACAAGGCTTTTTTGTAAACATTTGTGGTTTTGTCCGTTGCCATAAAAACAACAAGGCTTTTTTGTAAACATTTGTGGTTTTGTCGGTTGCCATAAAAACAACAAGGCTTTTTTGTAAACATTTGTGGTTTTGTCGGTTGCCATAAAAACAACAAGGCTTTTTTGTAAACATTTGTGGTTTTGTCGGTTGCCATAAAAACAACAAGGCTTTTTTGTAAACATTTGTGGTTTTGTCGGTTGCCATAAAAACAACAAGGCTTTTTTGTAAACATTTGTGGTTTTGTCCGTTGCCATAAAAACAACAAGGCTTTTTTGTAAACATTTGTGGTTTTGTCCGTTGCCATAAAAACAACAAGGCTTTTTTGTAAACATTTGTGGTTTTGTCCGTTGCCATAAAAACAACAAGGCTTTTTTGTAAACATTTGTGGTTTTGTCCGTTGCCATAAAAACAACAAGGCTTTTTTGTAAACATTTTTTTTTTGGTTGCCAAAAACAAGGCATTTTTTGTTTTTTTTTGGTTTTTTTGGTTCCCAAAAAAAGGGTTTTTTATAAATTTTTATATTTTTTTTGGTTGCCAAAAACAAGGCATTTTTTGTTTTTTTTTGGTTTTTTTGGTGTCCCCAAAAAAAGGGTTTTTTATAAATTTTTATATTTTTTTTGTTTGCCAAAAACAAGGCTTTTTATTTTTTTTTTTTTTTTTGGGTCCCAAAAAAAGGGTTTTTTATAAATTTTTATATTTTTTTTGGTTGCCAAAAACAAGGCTTTTTTTTTTTTTTTTTTTTTTTGGGTCCCAAAAAAAGGGTTTTTTAGAAATTTTTATATTTTTTTTGGTTGCCAAAAACAAGGCTTTTTTTTTTTTTTTTTTTTTTTGGGTCCCAAAAAAAGGGTTTTTTAGAAATTTTTATATTTTTTTTGGTTGCCAAAAACAAGGCTTTTTTTTTTTTTTTTTTTTTTTGGGTCCCAAAAAAAGGGTTTTTTAGAAATTTTTATATTTTTTTTGGTTGCCAAAAACAAGGCTTTTTTTTTTTTTTTTTTTTTTTTTGGGTCCCCAAAAAAAGGGTTTTTTTTTAAACTGTTTTTGATTTTTTTGTTAGATTTTTGTTTATAATGGGCAACAATTACAAATGGGACATTTCTTTGTGTTGCAACGTGCAACATAAGTAAACAAACCACAAAAAAAAAATACTAGGATCTTTTTAAAGGTGTGACATTCCTAACGAATGGCTCCTTAGGGTCTGGATCCACGCCACAAAGGTGTTCCAAATATAGAATTCGGTCTCCGCACCACCTCATATAATCCAGGAGAACCTCGTAGGTGAGGTGGGTGTGCCCTGGGTAGAAAAAAACATGACAATTAGTTTTATGCAAAATGATCCAAACAAGGATTGTAATTAATGTGCCTCAACAAATATGCTTAGGAGTCTATTGGTTGGCTTTTATCAACACTCTGAAGCAAATATGCTAAATTGCTGTTGTAAACCTTAAACTCAAACTTTCACAGCAAATTGTTCAAAAGGTTACATAAGATGGCTTGGAATGTTAGTAGCAGTTCCACCAAAGCTAAGTAAAATGCTTTTCTGCATGTAAACACAAGCAATCATTTTGAAGAATGTAAGGTGTTTTGGGTTCAATTGGTCAACACGATACATGTGCACACATTTATCTCTATCACCATTGGAATCTGTGGAGCGTTCTCTCTCACTCTTACTGTCTATAGATTGAACCTGACACATAGTAGAGACTCACCCTTAGGAATTTTGAGGGCCAGTTCTGGACGGAGCAGATGTGTCTGCTCCCCTGATCTCCTTTCCGCCATCCCAGCTGTGTTAAGAGAGAAGAAAAAGTTTATCAACAAATGGACTCACGCTAACTGTAGGTTACGCAGTCATGAAAACGCTCTAACACCCACTCATTACCCCTCCACATTTCCCTGAAAGTTTTATTTAGACATTGATATGGTGGTGATGCAGATTTGTACAGTGCAAGCGTCATTCTTCTGGGTGAAGCTTGTAGCGTTAAGGATACGTACTCCCTGCTTTTGTGCTGATTGTGTTTTTTGGATGTTTTTGGTGCCTCAGCCCTGCCTGTTCTAAGTGTTGGAAACATATCATTTTGGGAGGGCTGCGGAAAACTAATCAGGTTAGACTTACACTCTCTAGGTTTTTGGGGACAAGAGAAATAACAATCCTCCTTTTTACATGGCCCCTGTACACACCTCTAGGCACCTCCCTCCTGTTGTTTGACCCCACAGCAGGCAGCTTGCTATGGAGGCACATGAGATGAAGCCAAGCACCCTGTGCCTGTTCAGGCACTAGGCTGTGAGCCAGCCTTGCCCCCCTCCCTTCCATTGGTCTCAATGATTAGGAGTGACAGCATCAGGAGGCAATATTGGCATGCTGTCACCTCAGTTAAGGAGGAGGGGGAGTCTGTTCCAGACAAGTATTAGTGCAAACATTTGGACCGTAAAAAATGGTCCCAGTAAGTCTTAGGGGGAATATGCACACCTATCACTTGGAATACTAATGCATAGAATGCATTCACATAAAGAACCCGCTGCCTTTAGAACAACTTGAAGCCTGAGCGGGGACATACACAGTTAGCATTTCTCCACTTACTAAGTAGACACATTACTGGAAAAGCACACAACTTACCATCATCAGGTTTTTTTGGGGCCCCTGAAGTGGATGGCGTGGCTGGCTCTGGAGAAACTGCACAAAAAGAACACAAATTGTGAACTGGAATGTGGTACATTACCGAGGAAGAGTATTTATGAAAGATTGACAAACACACATTTTCAGTGTTGACTAAATCAGGACATGATTAAATTACAATGTCCCCTAAAAATTTACAAGTACAAAGCACACCATTTCCAATGTAGAGAAACTAACACCAATTTAGAATAGGGTGGCTTGAGATAACTTACAAAAGATAACATGTCCTGTAAAGCTCCCCAAAACCACCTTTCAAACATGAAGGTTAAGCAAGAGTGTTTCATGACCAACCTTCCTGTCACATATAGCAAAACTACACTTGCTTTGACTCCAACTTAGATTATCCTAGATACACATCATCCTAGCACACACAATTCATGTGAGAATCTAATTTTAGGTACTTACAGACTAGTTCAGGGGAGCCTGGAGTGGGGGAGGATGGGGGAGACCCTACATGGGGGGATGGTGTCCCTTCATGGGGGGATGGCGTTGTATCTCCTAGAAACACAAAGACACAAATACAATCCTTGAACAAAAGCTATTTGATAAAGGCACACAGAAAGTAGTCTGGAAACATTGAAGGTAGTAGTTACAGTGGACTGGGTAAGCAGTGGCCCCTCTTCCCCAGTCCTCCACAACAAACATCCTCAATGTCAGCTGCTACAAAACCCCAATGTCAAAATATATATATTACAGCCCTTATATTTCCCAGGACACATTGAACACACAAACACATGTAGAATACTTACTTCCCCTTTGAGGAGAGCCCAGGTCCTCATCCGAGTCGGACCAATTGGCCTGTTCTTGGCCAACAGTTTGTTCCTGGCCCGGATCCAGGCGACTCGGCCCTGCCTGAGGCTCCTCTCTTGCTGAAGTTACATCAACCACAAAAGAAAACAAAACAAACAATCATTCCTCCAAGTTCGACCTAATACACAACACACCAGCACATCCACATTACTTACAGGGGGCCTGAGAAGGCTGAGCCGCAACATCCTGATCACTGGTTTCTAAAATAAAAGAAAAACATTATATATTATTTATGGACACAAATAGGCAGTAACCTCTCATCATGCTAGCACCATACTCAATGCCCCTACAATTCAGAACATAGAAGTGCACTTACACCAATGAGATGCATTGACCATGTTTTAAAACAGGAGGGCACCATGCAAATTAAGCGGGCGCCTAAGGCCTCGCACCTACAGGGGCCTTGCGGCCAGTGGCGGAGCACCAACATTTCGAAGGGCGCAGTCAGGGAAATCTCCCAAGTAAAAGATTGCTTTCAATCCTCGGATCAAAAAGTTGCAGCAGTGTGCTGCAGTCCCTTCACTGCGTCTGCCAGGTGTCTGTTGTCCGCTGACACTTACTCCTCCTTCTCTGCCTGGGGATTGGCCGTCTGATCATGTTATCCTAAGATGTGGAGGAATCGGTAGGTGTGTACCTGCACCAGTAGGAAGTGACTGGCCGGTCAACTCACTCTGCTATCATCAGTTGTTGCTCTGGGAGGAGAGCTCCGCCCTGGACCCGGAACATACAGGTAACCAGGCCCAGACTTGATATTTTGCAGGCTGGTCATAGATTTGTTGTGTCCACTATGCAAAGTGGTTGAGTAGCCCCAGGGAAGTTGGAAGAGTCTGAAAATGGTTGGTGGAGGAGGAGGAGAAGAAGGCCCTGGGTGGCTGGGGGACAAGGAGAGGGCCCCTGGGGGTTTTCTAGAGGAGGAAAGATCCACAATGACGCCAGAGTCAATTGCCAAGGAAGAGAGTGGAGCTGAGCAAGTCCTGCCTATCTGACATGAAAGCCAAACATGGTGTAGATGGAGCCCTTTGCCCTACACAATGACAGCACCAGAGGTGGAAGGTGAGTGGTAGCGGGTCTTTGACATTATAGAGCATATGGACTCTGTCCATTATTGGTAGTTTTGTTTGGAGTTGTCCTTTAGATGTTTAACTGTGTTGTTTTTGACCCGAGCTGTGAGGGACTGAGGTATGACAGCCCACTATGCTGAGACTTATAGTGCCCTAGAATGTTGAGGACTGAGGAATCCTTAGTCCCTAACAGAGGGCACTACAAGTCTTAGCATAGCAGGCAGTATTTCCTCATTCCCCTACAGAGAGGATTACAAGTCCAAGCAGGTAGCCTTCTGCAGTGGGACTTGTTGTGCCCTTGACTGTGGTGGACTGAGGAAGGGAAGTGTAAGAGGGTCTCTGTAAGCTCAGATGTATGGGGGAGCTTTGGGGAACACAGAGTTCCCTTTTACACCAGAGTCCCCAGCTTCCCCCCTCAAATAATGGTTCCCAAACTCTCCTTATATCAGAGTCTTCACACTTCCCTCTTACAGTGTAGTAAGTCTGGAGACTCCGATGTAAAGGGGGCTCTGTAAAATGTGATTAGAGATTAGAAATTTCTAACATTTTTATTTTCTACTTACGATCCACAATTTTCAGCTGCTCAAATGGCTCGCTGCCTCTGACTGCATATTGGAGTGTGGCCGTCCTCCTCCTCCCCTTCTTCACCAAAATCACAAGAGGGTGCCGTCCGTCCGCTTTGGCTAGAAGCAGAAGAAAAAAAAAAACTTAAAAAATACGAATGTACAT